>NC_140496.1:39232931-39932931 GCF_964271855.1 Acomys minous
GTTATGACCTAGAACTCACTGATGATAATGTAGGCCCGAAATGGAGACTCTATATAAGAACATTGTAGGAAGAAGAGAGAGAGAGAGAGAGAAGGAGCAGCTTCCCTATGGTGTAAGACATGCAGGTTGAGGACAAGGCTGATTGCTAATGCATGTCAGACACCCCCAGCTCTCCTGAGAGGGGAAACATGGCTTCCAGGCATTGGCTCTGGTGCTGGCTTCGGACTGGGTTAATATGATCTATACCTACCCAGCAAGGAAGCAGGCTCTCGGGCAAGGGCAGCAGACAGGTGAGTGAGCAGCGTGCTTCTAGCAGGCCCCCAACCCCCTCCTGCGCACTCCAGGTAAAAACTATCCTTCCCCAGAGACCCAAGGCTGCTGCTGGCAGAGGCGGTCCTTCCATAAACCATCCATGCTCAGGTTTCCCCCTCTGAATGGCTCCTTTCAGAGGTGCAGAGGTGAAAGGCTTATGGGTGGGATCACTCAGCTTCCTGGAGGAGCTAGGGCGGCCCCAGCCTCTGTTAGCAGCCTCCCTTCTCTATGCCTGACACCCCGGCCCCATGGCAGCCCATCCAGAGGGCTCCAGACTAGGCTGCCTGGACCGGCTCCCCTCTCCAGTTCCACGTCTTAGAGGCCTTGCCCTGGGCTGGTTCATAAAGAAATAGGGTGGCTTTGAAGAGATTCGGACAGCCCAGGTTTGCATCCTACTGCTGAGCGTGTGTGCACTTCACCTTTCAAAGCTTGCTCGGGGAGGTTGAATTGTAGCAAAGACATGGCATGGTAAGGTTTGGGTGATCTAAGTGCAACTCCCAGAGGCTCACGGGCTGGAAGTTTGGTCCACAATATGGTTATGATGAGCAGTAGGTCTTTTCAAAGGTAGGTCCTGGTTTGGGGTAGTTAGGTCACTGGCAGCCCCTCAGGATGAATACTGGGTCTCCAGAAAGAACTAGCTCTCTCAGAAATAGATTGTTATTACGGAAAAATGGGGCCACCTCACGTGACTGACCCGGCTGCACAGCCTGTTTTAATTCTACTCAGCCACCATGTTGTGGCACATGGAGGGCACAGGGGGCCCTCACTGGTCCCTCACCATGCTGCTTGGGCACCAGAATCAGAGGCCACTCAATAAACTTCAATACTTTTATAAAGCGCCCAGCCTCACGTATTTTGTTACAGCAACATGGAAGAAACTAGGCAGCCTGGAAGAGGTGGAGCTATCGCATTCAAGTGAGCCCGGCAGTTTCCTTGTGGTCCAGGGATAGAGCAGCAGAGGGAACGTCTCCAGGAGGAGAAAGAAAGATCCAAGAAAAGCACCTCAGGGCAGCAAGTCCTGGTAAGGTTGGAGTCCGTGTCCTCTCATAAACACATCCTTGAGTCTCCTTACTCCTTTCTTGCCTTCCCTCTCCCCTCTAGGGATTCAACTCATTCTCTCTTTCTCATTCTTAATTCATTTGTGATCACGAGATAGCTAATTTTGGTTGTCAAATTGACTGCATCTGGAATTAACAAGCAGCTGGGTACACCAGTAAGGGCTTTTTTTTTTTTTTTAAATTGGGTCATTTGAGATCCGAAGCTCCACCCTAAATCTGGGCCACGCCTTCTAATGGCAGCCCATATGAAAGGACATAAAAGAAGGAAGCTTTTGCAGTTTTGCTTGCTTACCATCACTCTCACCGGCAAGTTTATCTCTCCTATTCCTGGGGCATCCCCTTGCTTATATTAGAACCTACATTTTCTGGATTCCAACTGTAGTTGCTTGAATAGGATTAGCCCCCTAGATTCGTGTGTTCTGATGCTTGGCCCATAGGCACTGGCACCATGAAGAGGTGGTTGCCGGGTTGGAATAGATGTGGGCTTGTTGAAGAGAGTCTGTCACTGTAGGGTTGGGCTTTGAGGTTTCCTACGCTCAATCTAGGCGTAGTGCGGTACACGGTCTCCTTCAGCTGCCTGTGAGTCCAGATGTAGAACTCTCAGCTCCTTCTCCAGCACCATGTCTGCCTGCGTGCTGCCATGCCTCCCACCATAACCATAACGGACTGAACCTCGGAAGCTGTGAGCCAGCCCTAGTTAAATGTCTTCCTTTACAAGAGTTGCCATGGCCAATGGTGTCTCTTCACAGCAGTAGAACCCTACCCAACGGAGACTAAAGAATTCCCCAGGGACTCAGCACCAGACTGGAGCTGCTTAGATAGTCAGTCTAGGAAGTGAAAAACTGCTGGGTACTTGGCCATTCCCTCAGGAGACAGCCATTGCTGGACTACCCAGACCTGTAAGCCTGTAAGCCACTCTAATAAACACGCACATGCACACACGTGTTTCTTTCAAGAACGCTGGCTGATACATCATTGAAATGGTTTCTTATAGATATATTCTTCATCAAAAAGACATAGCTTGGCAATTTAAAATAACAACAACAACAAGGTCTGGGAAATCTAGAATCAAAATCCAAGCGGAAGCTGGAGGCTGAGGAGATGTCCCAGTCAGGAAGTTCCTCAGTGCACAAGCATGAAGGCGTGTGTCCAGATCCTCAGTGTCTGTGTAAAGGCAGGTGTGGCATACCAGCACCCAATCGGTAGAGACAGAAGGATCCCAAGGGTCTAGCTGGCTAGCCAGTAGCCAAATTGGCAAGTTCCAGGTTTAGTGAGAGACCTTGCCTCAAAATATAAAGTGGAGAGCGATTGAGGAATGCACTCAGTGTCAACTTCCAACCTCCACAGACCCATGCATGCACACACATATAAGCATGCGTGTGCACGCACACATGCAGAGAGACACATACACAAATAAAATGAAGTGATAAATACAGAAAAATGGAAGGTAAGCCTGTAATCAGGAAGCTGAGTCCAGAGGATCAAGAATTCAGGCCAGCCTGCGTACACAGTGAAACGGTCAAATAAATAACCGGAGCTTGCGTTATCTAACACAGCATAAGACATCACCACAAACTTCCTGTCAAAGAATCACCTGAAATCCCATAGACATGAGACAGGGTACAGCAGTGGCTGTGTGTGCTCTTCACCATGTCTGAAGCCACTCCTGGGAAAACTGCAGTGGTTAGAGACTAGAAACTTCTCGAAGCTTCTTTGTCCCACTATCCGGCTCCTGTGCTAATAATGAATCGGCTCAGACTGTTGACTTACGTGCCTACTCGCAGCCTCTCCTGCGGCTCAGGCCTCCACATGATGCAATGGCTCTGAAGGACACAAGAGAGAAGGTTCTGGCAAGAGAAGGAAAGTCTAGTGTCACTTCTGTGGTGTGAGGTTAGCCAAGGCAGTCAGGAGCCCACCTGGAATCAAAAGGCTGCACGGTAGGTCTTGCTGCACACTACACAGGAGGCTCTTAAAACCCCACCCTTCCTTCAAGGCAGCAACTCCTGCCACTTGATTTAGTTCCCCTTTCTTCAAGGATCCACTCCTGTGCCACTTGATTTAGTTCCTGGGGTCACAGGAGTGTCCCACCACACTTGGTGTAAAATAAAATCTCTTTATCAATACAATATAAGTGTATTTTAGCAGGCCTTAAAAGAAACAGATATTCATGGCTGAAGCTTTTTAATTTTTGAAGAGTCCAAAAAGTACTATAGGAAAAAAAGTCTCGCCATCATCTAACCTTCCACATGCACACTTAAATTTTATTCATTTTCTCTTTCCCAGTTTCATACTTTGTAATGCACTTTGCTTAAAACCCTTTACTACCAACCAAACAAAACCCCAAACTTTTTGTTTGTTTGGTTGGTTGGTTTTTTTGTCATTGTTGTTTTGTTTTGTTTTGTTTTGTTTGAGACAGGGTTTCTCTGTGTAGCCTTGGCTGTCCTAGACTTGCTTTGTAGACCAGGCTGGCCTTGAACTCACAGTGATCCACGTGTCTCTGCCTCCCGAGTGCTGGGATCAAAGGCATGCGCCACCATGCCCAGCGCTATCCTTTTTTAAAAAATCAATTTCCCCTCCAACTAAAGCCCTCCTTCTGAACAAGCCCCACCCCCACCCCAGTTTCCAATTTCGTGTCTTCATTGTTTAGCTTGCTACATTTAATTAGTTATTTTTAAATTGTACTGTGTGTGTGTGTGTGTGTGTGTGTGTGTGTGTGTGTGTGTTGTATGTATGTGTATTGTATACACATGCAGGAATATGTATCCAGGTGTGTCTCAGAGGCCAGAGGAGAATGTCTTATGCCTCGCTTTCTCTCTCTTCCTCTTATTCCTTTGAGACAGGGTCTCTCTCTGAACCTGGAGTTAGGCTGGTGGCCAGGAAGCCCCAACCATCCTCCTGTCTCTTTCCCACCCTCGTGCTAAGATTATAGGTGTGTGTGACTGTGCCCAGCTTTTCACGTGGGTAATGGGGATTACAAGTCAGGCCCTCAATGGGTGTGGTGGTGCATGCCTTTGATCCCAGCACTCAGGGAGGCAGCGGCAGGTGGATCGCTGTGAGTTTGAGGCCAGCCTGGTCTACAAAGGGAGTTCAGGACAGCCAAGGCTAACACAGAGAAACCTTGTCTGGAAAAATGAAAACCAAAACACTTTAGGCCCTCATGCTTGCACAGCACAGCGCAGCCGATGCTATCCCCAGTCAGCCATTTCCTCAGGCCCCATATATACATTTTAATCCTAATTTTTCTACTTAATATTACAGGATATCCAAGTTCACACGTCATTCAATTTTCCTCTACAACTCTCTCTCCCTCCTCTTTCTTCTTCTTTTGTTATCTTGCTCTCTCACTGTCTGTCTCTGTCTGTGAGTGTGTGAATGTGTGTGAACGAGGGTGTGAGGGTGTGTGTGCATGTGTGTGTGCATGTGTGTGTGTGTGAGAGAGAGAGAGTTCTTTTGTTATCTTGCTCTCTCACTGTCCATCTCTGTCTGTGTGAGTGTGTGAACATGTGTGTGTGTGTGTGTGTGTGTGTGAGAGAGAGAGAGAGAGAGAGAGAGAGAGAGAGAGAGAGAGACAGACAGACAGACAGACAGACAGACAGACAGGCAGGCAGGCAGGCAGGCAGTAGTATGTGTCTCACTGTGAAGCCCTGGTGGCCTGGAACTCGCTCTGTAAGCCAATTATGCTGGCCTCGAACACACAGAGATCGGCCTGCTTCTCCTTCTTGAGTGTTGGAATGAAAGGTTCTCCACCTCTATTCAGAACTTCCAGCGATAACGTCTAGTCTTTCCTGAGCTCCAACTATGTACCCGGCAGTCTTCAGTTTTGTATGAAATGACTAACTAGAGTCCTCACCACTTTACAGGTGGCTCCTACATATTACTCCTAAGGCAGCTGATGCACAGAACTGTAGAAAACTTGACCCCCTCTGCTAGCCATAGTACCAGGCTGAACCTGGACCCAAACCTGGGTCTGTCTGACTCCAAAACCAGAGGTAAAGACACTACACTGCGCTGGCATTGCAGATGTCAGGACTGCCTGGGAAACCCATCCCTAAGTGGGGAAGTCAAGGTCTAAGCTCTGAACTCCGTACCAGAAAGAGAAAGGTGGCAGGTGGTAGGCTTGGCCTCTCCGGGCAACTGACACTGAGCTGGGAGTGGGGACACGAGAGACCTGAATATAGCTCAAGTTGTCTTGGTCGTCAGTGACTTTTAGGAGAAAAAGTCAGGTACAAGTTCACTGTCAGGGAAGCAAGCATGGCCAAGACAGACCCCTCTGATTTCTATCTACCACTGTCGAGAGCCACCTAAGAGATTTGTGACACACACCTCTAGGTGTGTGGGGGTGGGGGGGGACCTTTTTTAAAGTCACGAGGTACTGAAATTATGACGTGACAGCTTATGCTCTACATTAGGAAGCTGTCAGAACACAGGAGATGGGGTCTGGTTACAAGCGGTAGGTCACTGGGGAGCAGATTTTTTTGGGGAGCGGATCTATCTGCCCTGGCCAGCCATGAGGCAATCAAGTTTCCTATGCCACATGTTCCTGCAGCCACAAAGTTTCCCCCAAGCACATGGGACTAAGTGACTGTGGATTGAAATCCATGGACCCGTGAGCCCAAATAAGACAGTCCTCCTTCCTGGTATCCTCTCGGGCGTTCTGGTCGCAGTAGTACAAAAGCGACCAGCTCACCAGGCCACTTTACAGCAGAGCAGTTGCCTTTGAATCTGCCACCCCCCCCACCCCCCCCACCTCCCCACCCCCCCCACCCCCACCCCCCCGTCCCCAGCCTGCAGGTCCGCGCTAAGTTCTGTTCTAGGCCAATGTAAAAGCCTCCTGGCCGGACTCCAGGCTCTTATATGCTATTATCTACCAGGTAAGCTTTACCACTGTGCCAGTCATGGGGCTGGGAGCCGGCTCAGCGTTAACAGCATTCGTGGCTCTAGCAAAGGACTAGGGCTGGGGTCCCAGCATCCACATGGTGGCTCACAACCATCCATAACCCCAGTTCTAGGAGACCCGATGCCTTTTTTCTGATCTCTTCTGGCCTAGGCGCGCACACAATGCAAACACATGCACATAGGCAAATACTCGTATGCATAAAGTCAATGAATCCGAAAAGTAAAAAAAAAAAAAAAAAAAAAAATTAAACGCCAATTGGATTAAGTCAACACTTGGTTGAAATGTCCTCACTGCTTTAAGTGAAAGACAAAACTCTGAACTTGACCTAAAAGGCCCCAGAAGATCCAGCTCCAGAGCATGTCTTTACCGTCACCTCCAAGGTCTTGTCCCACTGCATTAAGCCTCCCCAACCTATCTCCCACCCTTGGAATCAGGCTTCTCCTTGCCCTGGGCCTTTGCATACGCTCCTCTCCCAGAAAGCTTGTTCCTCCCTCACCTCCCTGACTTTCCAGTTGTTTTCAAATTGAATAGAGTATACTTAGAGATGGCCTAGTCTCACAGCATTATACAAGGAGTCTCAAATGCCCTCTGTCCCCAGGATGCACACCCCCTCCCGTTAGCCACATCCCCCAGCAGAGAGGCACGCCCACTACCAGCAGTGAGTCTACATTGACATATTGTGGTCATGCAAGGTCAGTTTGTATTGGGCCTCCTTCAGCCTGGTATCCATCGTGGATCTGAACAAATGTAGACCATGTACCTATCAGCACAGCAGAGAGCCACTCCTCTGTCCTAAAACATCTCTGCCTTACCTACTCGCGCCTGCCTCAGTCCCTGGTGACCACTTGATCTTCTGCTTTTTCAGGAATGTCATTCTTGGCCATCCTGTCATTTTGGCTTCTCTTGGCGATACACATTTAGGTTTTATTTGTGTCTCAGAGGCTTGTGTCTTTTTTTTTTTTTTTTTAACAAAGAGCAACAGTCCAAGGTCTCCATAATTTATTTTCCTTCCTACTAAAGGAAAGCTGCTCTTCCCAAAATCACCAAGTTTGAGCAATTATGAGTGAAATGGCTATGAACGTCGACGTGCAGGCTTCTGGCATGGACACAACGGTCTTCAGCCTCTTTAGGTAAATACCAAAGGGTGCCACAGGGTAGAGCAGGACACTGCCCAGTCTTCCCCCACTGCCTGCTTCACTTTTGTAGCAGTGCACTTTAGTCTTGTGTTCCACCACAGCCATGCCAGTGTTGGATGTAGCATGTTCTGGGTTTGGCCATTCCCACAGGTGCACACTGGCAGATCATGGCTATACCCAGGACATGTGATGGGGCCATCCATGCAAGACTATCTTTTCCTGAGCTCTCTCCCAACTCTGGTGGTGTCTGCTAATGTCTTTTGCCCTTGTTTTCATTGGGTTGCGTGTTTATTTTTTGTTGGGTTTCAAGAGTTCCTTGAATGTTTTTGGATAATGCTTATCAGACAAGTCTTTGGCAAATATTCCCTCTCCATCTGGAGCTCATGCTCTGACATTATATTTCCCCGCTGAAGTTTTAAAATGGTATGATATTAGTTTATCCAGTCTTTCTCTCACTGACCATGCTTTCCAAGTTGTCTGAGTAAAATCACAGCCTAACTCAGGGTCACCCACATGCCCTGCTGTCTTCTGGGACTGCTATGCTTTTGTCTTACACCCAGGTCCGCTTTCCACTTTGCACCCCTGCTTGGAAAGAAAATTTGATGTGGTTCAGATTCATTTTCCTTCATGTGGCTGCCCAGTTGTTCCAGCACCTTTTGTTGGTAAGACTGGCTCTATACTGTCTTGGTTTCTGAACTCCCTTCACTCAAGTCTCTAGTGGCCTCCTGGAGAGAGTCTTTCCCTGACTTCTCCCACCCTGACGAAGCCACCTCTGGCCTCTCAGAGCTGCCTCTCTCACATGGGACTCCACCTAAGTGTCCACCACTCTGCTGGCCTATGAGCTCCAGGGGTGGAAGCCACGTGTCTCCTTTTGTCAGCACCTGGTGGCACTTACTGTGTTTGTGTAATGCCAGACTTTGAATTCATGGCCAGCGGGACAGCCCAAGGGACACTCTGATCTTTGTTCACATAGACTTAACGGTCCTCACACGAGGCAGATATGAAGGTTACCATCCCAGTAAGGTGAAATCAAAGCCAACCAAAGTTCAGTGTGGTGACTTCTTCCTCTTCTTCTTCTACTTCTTCTTCTTCTTCTTTCTTCCTTCCTTCCTTCTCCCCCTCCTCCTCTTCCTCTTCTTCTTCCTTCCTTCCTTCCCCCCTCCTCCTCCTCTTCCTCCTCTTCCTCCTCTTCCTCCTCTTCCTCCTCCTCCTCCTCCTCCTCCTCCTCCTCCTCCTCCTCTTCTTCTTCTTCTTTTTCTTCTTCTTCTTCTTCTTCTTCTTCTTCTTCTTCTTCTTCTTCTTCTCACACAGGCTCTTCTACTTGCTGTGTAGTCCAGCCTCCAACCCATCATCACCCACCTCAGCCTCCAAATACTGGGATGAATACAGGCATGTGCTACTGCAACCTGCCCTCATGTCGCTAGTAGATGTTCCACAGAGGCCCTGTGTCATCCCCAGAACCCACCACCAGCAGACAGATCCCAGTGTGAAGTTCCAAACCAGGACCTAGAAACCTCAAAACCATCACTCCAGCAGCCAATGGCCTTGGCCAGGTGACAATCTTGACAAGGTGGCTTGCAGGTTCAGGTGAGCCACCCAGGCCAGACAACAGGCAGAGTAGTAAAGGCTCCTGCTTTGCTCCGTCTGGTTCCACTTGGCAGTGCCTGGCAGGAATGGTGCTTGTTCTGCACAAAGGTTAAAATTCTTAGCAATATTATTCTCTGCTTTCCTTGGCAGCCCACAGAACATACTTCTGATGTGGCAGGTAACCAGAGAGGGCCTTGGTCTCGGCAATTTGCTGAACACAGGGTTTTGGGCACAAATATGCTTTATGACACTTGGGGGGGACTCCCCCTCTCAGGAACCCCACCAGCCTCTTTAGAAGTTTTGTACACCACAGAAGAAATGGAATAGAGGGTCAAAAGAGGAAGCTTGCACAGCTGACCCAGGAGCCCAGCCTTGGCCAGCAGGTAAGAATACAAGCAAGAACGTCTCTTAGGAAAGGGTTGTGCTGTGCCTCATTCTTCTGGCTGTGTGAGTTGGTAAACCTCTCTGAGCTGCTGGGCCTGCTGCACAATGCAGCCTGTGGGAGCTTGACAGTTAGCTCGCCACTGTGTCGTGCAGGTCTGGGGCAGTGCCTGGCACCAAGTGGGAACTTAGGCAGTACTTGTCTTTCTACCTTGTACTTGGCTAACTGATGGCTGTCGTCCCAGCAAACTGCATGTGGAAGATGTGGAGATGCCTTCACAAAACTGCCTTAACTGCTCACAGCTGTACTGGGCCCAAGGCATGCTGAGGTACAGACCACTCCGCAGGAACTTTCTGAGTGAGTGAATATGAACTCTGACAGGGGATGTGGTACCCAATTCACAGTGGCCATTTTTCTTCGTTCTTTCAACAAGTGACAATGGAGAGCCACAGCTGGTGCCACCTGACACCCGATCCCCAACACCCAGACCCAGCCAGGTGTCCCACAAGTCATTTGATTCTGACCCTGTGCTCCCAGGGTGAGTGTCAGCCTCCATAGGCTCAGGCCTGAGTCCCACGGACTAGCCCCACTTCAGGCACCAGCCACACCTCTGCCACATCCCCACAACCATGTCCTGGGGTGTAATTCTCCAACATGACTCACAGAACTCCACAGACTGCCGTACTTACAGTTGCTGGTACACAAGAAAGAACACAACTGTAGAGCGGCTAGTCGCCGAGTGTGCAGGGAGGACACACAGCTGCCCCACCCTCACTGGGGACTTCCACGTCTGCACCGATGAGCTCTTGGTGTCTCACTTCCAGACTTTTTATAGCCCAGGCTTCTCTCTTACACTTCCTGAGTTAGGGTGGGGCTGGTGGCTCCATCCCTTTAATCCTCTGGTCTTTCACTGACCATCCCCAGGCTACTTGGAACCCACGCCGAGTTACCCACTCCTATCCCTGAAGAAATGCCGAGGGTTATAGGAGTTGTGTGCCAGAACTGAAGCCAAAGCTAAATACATTTTAATCATACACTACCCATTCACCAGGGGCTTTTGTTGTTGTTGTTGTTGTTGTTGTTGTTGTTGTTGTTGTTAATGTCTAGGTAAGGTGCCTGCCACAGCCACTCCCCAACAAGTCAGTCCAGAGCCCCAAGTGAGAGCTCCAGGCTGTCTATCCTTAGCTTAGCAGGACCCAACCCCAACTTTCTTACATACACTTGAGTCACCAGGCTCTGGGAATTTCTACCTGGCTCAGTACAGGCAACAGAATACATTTATGTCCAGGACTATTTGTTAGTATAATCTTGACCTAACAGGGCACTTCCTGTACCATTAATGATCCTACATGGTAGAGATGTGCGCTACAGAAGAGCAAAGGGGGAAATTCTACAGCAGCAAAGTCAAGAGCCAAGCTTCAGATCTCAAAGGCCGAGATCAGAGATCCCCCAAGACCCAACTTCAAAGTGTGCTCACCAACTCCTGTCGCCTTAGCAGACATTACTAATCAAATATCACGGCCTCTCCTACAATTCACCAGACCTTCACAATCAATCGCCTACACACAACATTTGAAATGAGGTATCTACCTTCTGCCATGAGTTGTGTCTTTTATAGAAAATTGCTCTAAAATTTCAAATCAAAGGAAAGTTGCATAAAATCAAATATTGCCCTGGGAGAAAAAAAATCTCTAAAATTTAGATGAGGCTGGCCTTGAACTCACAAAGAATCACCTGCTCGTGCCTCCTCAGTTATGGGATTAAAGGCATGCTCTGCCATGGCTGGCTGAGGCCTGGATTCCCAAGGAAGGAAGCTCACCAGCCAGGCAGTTTCCCTCCAGCATTGCTGTAGGTTGCACATTTAGATGAGCCCTAAGCAACGGGCCTGACCGTTGTTAAGGGACTGAGGAGTACAGAGTTGCCTAACTTTAAAAGGATCACAGAGTGGAAGTCGGGCCTCTTTTTTCCCATCCACTGGTGGTCAAAAACTCATCGAAGTAGACAATGAATACAAACTTTGTGCTTTCTTCAAGAAGCGCATGGCCACAGGCGTTGCTGCTGGTGTTCTGGGTGAAGAGCAGAAGGGCTGTGTTTGTCCAGGTCGCTGATGGGAGCAACAAATAAGGTTTCCCATAAAGCAGAGCATCTTGACCCCGAAGCAGGACATGCTATTGAGTAAGGGACATTCTTGCTAGAGAACAAGGAATCTGAGAGAGGAAGCACAAGTCTATTCAGGATACACTGTGGACACCAAGCTGAGTGTTCTCAACATGGTTAGTTTAAGAAGAAGAAGAAAGAGGAGGAGGAGGAGGAGAACATTCCTGGACTGACAAACACTACTGTGCCTTGGTCATTGGGTCCCAAATGAGCTAGCAGAATCCCAAAACTTTTCCATTTCTAAAGAAGATGACATCCAATACGTTGTTAGAAAGCCCTTATGTGGGCTGCAGAGATGGCTCAGGGGTAAAAGGCACTGGCTGGTCTTCCAGAGGTCCTGAGTTTAATTCCCAGCACCCACATGGCAACTAACAACCATCTATAACTGTAGACCAGGAGATTTCATGCCTTCTTTTAGTGTGCAGATGTCCATGCAGACAAAACACCCACATAAATTAATAAATATTTTTAAAGAAAAGAAAGAAAGAAAAGCAGGCAGAAGACCAGGACGAAAGCACCCAACATTGAGCAACTGTTTACTCTACTTGCCCTGCAACAAAATACTGACATACTGTTCTGAAAAAAAAAAGTGCCAAGAACAGTAAGGAGGAGGCTGATAAATATGATAAACTTTTAGCCAAAGAAAAATGCCAGGAACAAATTGCCAAGAGACATAGACTGCCCTCACTGAGAGCTCCTACTTCTGAGTCAAGTGAAAAATAGAAATCTTAAAGAGTAAGAAATACATAATCAGATTTTGAATCTCGAAAAAGAAACGTAAACCGTAAGAGTCATTTAGGGTCTTGGGACAGAGGGGTTAAAAGCCACACCTTGTTTTCTCCTTTACACTCTCAGGTAGTTGCATACTTAATGTCAAATTAAACCATCAGTAAGAGCCCCTATGGCCTTAGCACTCTGACCTTGGTCCAGATTGTCCAATGTGTTAGACTTCAAGAGGTATGGAGGCAAATACACTGAACTTGCCATCCATACACTAGAAATCTGACCCCAGGAAAGCCTAGAAGGAAGAAGGTATGACCAACACTTGTCTGGTGTCATTGTACATTCTGTTTCTTTACAAGGCTCCATAACAGTGGAAGGTAGAAATTTGTTAGCGCCAAGATAGATAGTTACTGCTTTTTGGACAAGACAGCCCCAGATCTGACGCCCTTCTGAGGAACTCCTCAGATCAAACAGTTTAGCAAGAAGTTAACTCATCTCCCACTGCAGATGCTAAAAGGGCTGGGAACTCATCTTGGACTCCTTTACAGCTAGGTCCTAGCATATGACTTGAACACTATCAATCAAATGTACCTATCGAGATCTAAGCATGCAAAGAGTCAAAGGCTCCACTCGATGAGTGGGCAGGAGAGGGCCATGACTGCAGCAGGCACAGTCCAGGGGGCAAAGCATGAGTCCCACAAGTCACGGACAAACAACCAGATGGCATAAGATGCGGTGGTCAGAAAGCCATAGAGGGAGGAAGCCAATGACCAGGGAGTATGAGAAAAGAGGCCCAGTGTCCAGCAAACAGGAAGCAATGGGACAGGATGCTTCTTCACATGGATCTGACAGTAGTGTGAAAGCCTGAAAGGTGTGAGCCGCCCCTCCTTCCAGTTTTATAGAAGAAAGCTGATGAGGTACATGCCCTACTTGCTGCACTTCTAGGGCACAGAAACCCAGATAGAATTCTAACCCTCTCAGGTTGGATGAAGTGACTGGCCCTCCCAGCACTCAGGAACAGCGGGGAAGGCAGAGGCCCTTGGAACAGCATGAACCCCCACCACCTACAACACAAGTGGCCTACTCCGGGCTCTAAGCTCTCCCTGCCCACCCCAACCTGCTGTGCCCACACTGCCACATTCTGCACATGCCGCATGGTGGGTAAAGCAGGGCCACTGTGCAGATGCACAAAGGGTACTCCCTGTACCACTGCTATAGGAAGGGAACAGGAAATGGACCCTCCAGGGTGGAGACCATTACGTGCAGCTGGATTTCTCTTCAGAATTTGCTCCATTCTCAATCTCCCAAGAAGTGTTTGTTGTTTGATGGCTCATAGCTTGAGTTCTTCTAGGAGTGGTCTTTACTGGACACAGCAGCCCTACCAATAGTGACACACTCTTTCCAGGGGAGCCCATGGTAAAGAACAGGGCAGGGCAGATAAGAAAAGGCCCCAACTCTCTTCCTCTAACTAAACAATTCAGAAGGGCTACCCCTCCTCTAGGGGCTCCACAGGATCACCTAAGGTCCCAAACAAGACACCTGCTAGACAGTTAGCACCCAGGACCCTGGCTGTAGCTAGAATATAGAAAGTGTCAGGCATGCATGATGCAATTAGTAAGGTCTTTCACCAAGGCAAATGGGGCAGGAGAATGCACTGAGTGGTGGAATGACCCAGCATTCTGGGGTGTCCTGGCAGTGAAACAGACATAGTTTGGTCACCAGGTTCAGGTAGAAAGCAAGCCCCATCCCCTCTCTCCCTGAGAGGCTCATAACTGTGCACAGGTCTCAACTGTAAAAGCAACCATAGTCCAGAGCATGTGGAATTATTAACCCCAGCAAGTCTACATATGTCAAAGTAGACATGCTGGGCCCGGTACTTGCAGTGAGGTCAGCGTACCCAGGAGTCTCGAACCCCCTTGATCCTGATGGGCACTCTGCCTCTTCAGAAATGACTCTCTTTTTCTTTAATTCGCTCAAAAGTGGTGCATACAAAGGCTTATGTGGGCTTAGGTGCCCGTCAAGATGTAGCCAGTTCTGCCTCCTCTCCTAGCACCAGCTAATAACTCGAATCAGCTCACAAGATGACCAGGGTGTTGGGCCTACTTAAGGAGGGGAAAGACTGTGATGATTTGAACCAGAATGGCGCCCATAGGCTCCTATGTTTAAACACTTAGTCCCCAGGTGGTAGGACTGTGTGGGACGGATTAGGAGTTGTGGCCTTGTTGGAGGAGGTAGGGGAAGTGTCAGAATACTCATGCCATTCCCAGTGTCTCTCTCTGCCTCTGCTTCTGCCTCTAACCTTAAGATCTAGATGTAAACTCTCACGCCACACTTGTGATGCACACCTTTAATCCCAGCACCCAGGAGGAAGAGGAAGAGGAATCTCTGAGTTCAAGGCCAGCCTTGGTCAACATAGCAAGTTCCGGGACAGCCAGGGCTACACAGAGAAAACAAACAAAAGGATGTAAGCTCTCAGAAACTGTAAGCTGAAATGAAATGTTTTCTTCTGCAAGTTACTTTGGTCATGGCGCTTTAACACAGCCACAGAGAAGTAACTGAGACAGACCATCTGATGAGAGAGCCAGGGGACCTCGTCAACCTATATGTTCAGAGCTGCTGGAACGCTTCTGAATTAAGGGGCTCGTAGGAAAAGCAGATGATAAAGTCAGCATAGAACATTGGGGAACCCCCCCCCATGATCAAGTTTAACGCCATGAGACGTGTATGGCATCCCTAACTTGTGACTAAAATGATCCTGTGACCTTGGGCTGCCAAGATGCAATGAGGTTGCTCATAGAACACACTGGGCACCATGCCTGACACAGCTCTGGCCCCTCCATTGATATCAACTCAAAGTCCCCAGGAGGACTCTCCAGATCTCCTGCCAGGTAACCCTTTCCAAGAGCAAACTGCTCTCTCTGTCTTGGGAATGGATTAGGAAAGAGGTTCTTCATAGGCGGTCCTCAAATTCCTCAAACCGGAGGGGATAAAAGAGTCCTTTAATTGGTACCACAAAGACTTTTCCAGAAAGAAAGAAATAGAACTGCTAAATGAAAGGCAGATTTCCCTGCGGGGGGGGGGGGGCTGGGGGGTTGCGGGGCGGGGGGGGGGGGGGGCCGGGGAGCAGCTGGCCTGGAATCAGAGCCTAGCTACTGAGCCATTTTTCCAAGAGGGGAGCCAGGACAGAGGGAGTGCCGTACCCCACTCACACTCACCACGTGCCCTGCTTCTGGCTGGCTGAGGCATGCTGCACGAATGAATGGGAGGCGGTGCCAGCACTGCACGACAGCATTTCAACATGCAGCGTGGCGTGGCCCACTCAGTACGGTCCTAACTTACTGCTGCCTTGAAGACGCAGTTCTAGATGGTATGAAACCCAGGGCCCTGGGTGGACTGAAGGCCTTCAGTATCCCCACAGTTAGCTGCTGCATGAGAGCAGGTCTCAATAACAACAGCAACAACAACAACAACAACCCACTGAGAGACATCACACAGCAAGACCTCAGCTATCCCACTGGCCCGAAGAAGAACTGGGGACCCTGAAGCCCGTGTGTGGGTCTCAGGAAAACCAAAAGCCCAGGTTAGTGTTAGGTAAGCATCTCCTCATCTTTTTGTATAAACTATTATTTATTTATACACTCACATATGAGTCTTCTTGAGTCACTCTAGCAAAATACCCGCGGCTGGTTAATTTGTAAACCAGCGTAGGGTTCTAAAGATCCAAGAGCGTGACGTCAGCTCTACTGAAGGCCTTTTTTGGCAGATCCTGTGACAATGGCAAGACAAGAGACAGAGAGCAGGGAGGGAGAGGCAGGGCTTGTTCCTATAACAACCCACTCTTCCTGGACCTGAGTCCCATGAACTACATCAATTGGTCTGTGAACAGCGCCCCCTACTGGTTTTGCACCTGGAACACTTCTTGTTTTGATTTTGCTGCTTAGGCCAGGCTGACTCCAAACTTGCAATCCTCCTGCCTCAGCCTGCTAAATGCAGGAATTACAGTATGCAACATCATGCCCAGCACCCTATGTTTTAAAGGCTTCATCATCTCAACATTGCCCATTGGGGGACAAACATCCTTGTAGACAATCCACCTCTAAACTGTAGCAGTTCAATTTTGGAGACATTTGTGCCGGTCACCACATGACTCATCAGAAACACTGACTGGCCCCTGCAGGTTTCAATCAAACAACGCATGAAGCAGAAATTGCCCATGGAGCAAGGTATCCCAACACTCTACAAACTCAGGCCTCCTCTGCTCAGACGTAATGAAGGGAGACCTAAGCCACGTGGTCTGACCTCAGAGGAAGTCAAGCCCCCAAACAGCAAACCTGGGAAGATTTCAGACCCATGCCCTCACTTGCAGAATGGAGGAGCTGCAGCAAAATTCTACCTGGGAGGCTGAGAGACAGCTCAACAGTTAAGTGCAAAGGACCTGAGTTCAGACCCCAGCATCCACATCCAGTGGCTCACAACCACCTACAACATCAGCACCAGGGGCTCCAGACACCCTCATCTGGCCTCTACTCACATGTACATACTCCACCACACATACACACATATGCACACACAAACACAAAATGAAAAAGTGTATATATATAAAATATTTCTATATATAAATTAGGTCCCAAGTAGGATTATATGTAATATTATAAATATTTATATAATATATTTTATTATATTACATATGAAACCCTACTGGGAATATGTGTGTGTGTGTGTGTGTGTGTGTGTGTGTGTGTGTGTGTGTGTGTTTTATGTGTGTAATATATATATAATCCTACTTTGGACCTAATTTAAAAAAAACAATCATTGGCTTAAGCAAGAGTTACCAATTAATGTATTGAGACCACACCTGGGTACCATTCATTCCAATGACTATAGGAAAAGTCCTTATGCTGGGTTATTTGTAAACAACAAAATATATTCTCACTGCTCTGGAGGTCAGACAGTTCAAGATCAATACAGCAGGATAAGAGGTGCCTATTGAAGGCTGGTTCCTGATAGACGGCACCCTCTCGCTGCTGCTTCCAATGCAAGGGCTGGAGGAGCCTAAGAAGTTCCTGCAAGCCTCTTTTATGATGCCTCTAATCACACCACCAGGAGCAGAGCCTCATGACCAGCCCTCCTCCCAAGGGCCCCGCCTCTTAACAGTACTGTACTGGAGAGTAGATGCCTGGACCTGGGAAAGTCCTAAACATTCAGACCAGAACAAACCATATGTTAGGTGAACATTCACTGTGGAAAATAAATAAATAAAAACTATTAAAAATGGACATTTAAACAGTGACAGAGTAGAGCCACAGACTTCCTTGTGGCCCAACAGGAAGAAGCAGAACTAGAAGGTTCTGTTGGTCCCTACCCTGATTGCGTAACCTTCAGTGGGGCAACCAGACACCATAAGTCTCCCCAAGTGATGCAGTTTCACACCCTAGGGATTGCCTGTGGTTGTCCTGGAGTCTGTCGAACCTCAGATTTGACTCATACAAAGGGAAGCCAGAAGCAGGCTAAGCAGGCACAAAAGCAAGTGTCCCATTAATCCACACTGTGGGATTTTCGGGATGACAGATCCGCCTTCTTCTTCCAACCACAGCAAAAGACAGTACACTAGGCAACAGGCCCCAGAGGGACATAGTGCCCAGAGGCCCTGGCCATTGCCTGCTGCTGCTGAACCAGCCAAAGTCCACTGTTGAGACAAGAGAAAATTTAAATATGGATTAGGTACATAAGGACATTGGAAGTCATTGCTCATTCAAGTAGCTAATATTATTTGGGTCCACATACACAAACAAAATGGCTCCAGAGTGTTCGAAGTTGCCTTGAAGGAATTCCAAGATGGCCCATGACCCCAGTGGACAGCCTAACGCACCGTTTAGATCTGTTCTGACTCCCAAGTGCCTACATGTTAAAGGTTTGGTCCCCATAACACAGTCTGGAGGTGTGCGAACCTTTAAAAGGAGGGTCTCCTGGAGGCTTGCAAGTCATTTTAGATTTGCCTTTTCAGAAGACAGTAGGAGTCCCACCCTCTCCCTCCTCTTTTCACTTCCCAGACACAAGGCAGTGGTTTTGCTCCATGCCTGCTCACTGTCACGATGTCCCACTTCACCCCAGGCAGGAAAATACAAGACCAAAAGTCATAGACTGGAGCCTTTAAAACCATGAGCCAAAACAAACCTTTCCTCTTTATAAGTTAATTGTGTCAGGTAATTGCTAACAGCAATAAAAGCTGCTAAACACACGTGAATGTGATGATGTTCCCCTTGCGACTAAGGCTCCTTCACATAGCAAAGGTTGAAGAAGCCTGAAGGTATGAATATACCCCCAATCAGTTGACTTAGATTGTTCTGGGAACGACCCAAGCATTCAGACCAAAGCAAACCATTCGTTAGGTAAACACTGCAAAGTTGGACATTTAGACAGTGACAAAGTAGAGCCACAGACTTCCTTCTGGCCCAACAGAAAGAAGAAGAAGCAGCCTGTCCCTACCCGGGTTGTATAACCTTCAGTGGGGGCCACCAGATACTACGAGTCTCCCCAAGTGAGGAAATGGGCGGGGGTGAGGTGGCCTGAAGAAGCTCAAGGCTCAGCCTGTACTTACTACAAACTAAATTCTGCTTACAGCTCTGTTAATTCAGCAGAAGAGCCACCCCTACGCCTCTGATGAGATCACAGGCTGACGCCTTTATTTAAGGCTAGTGATACACCAAGACCGCAGAAACTGTGAGGTTGTAGAAGTGGGTGTGGTTTTAAGCCAGTCTCCATCAACTGGAGAGTGCATCTAGACATCTGTGATGTCGCCATACCATCAGCTACAACTCAGAAATGAAATGACAGACTACCTTGTCAGTTATTGTCATTCTGGTAGCCATGGCCAGTCCCCACAGAAGCCACTCAGGGGCAGAAGAACTGATAGGGCTCAGGATTCTAGAGGGTTCAGCCTGTTGTCATTTGGTCCCACACACTGGGGAAAACATGGTGGGGGAGCGTGTGACAGAGAACAGCTGTTACACCGCAATGGGCAGGAAGCAGAGGAGGGAGACAGGCAGAGGCCAGAGGTTTACTTCCTCCAGACAAGTCTCATCTCCCAAGGTTTCCGAACCTCCAAAAATAGCACCACCAGCTGGGGCCAGCCTTTCAAGACAGGAGCCTTTGGCGGGACATTTCGTATCCAAGCCATAGTACCTTCTAATACATGAAGTAACCCAGATGAGTCTTTAAGACGTCCAGCTGAACAGAGGGAGCCAGACACAAGAGGCCTACAAGCCTGTGGTTATAATTCTCTGCCTGTCTCTGTCTGTCTGTCTGTCTGTCTGTCTCTCTCTCTCTCTCCCTCCCTCTCTCTCTCTCTCTCTCTCTCTCTCTCTCTCTCTCTCTCTCTCTCTCTGTGTGTGTGTGTGTGTGTGCATGAATGTGTGTGCAGGCAAACATGTCCAGAGATCAACACTGGAAGACTTCTTCTATTACTGACCACCCGACTTTTCTGAGACACGGTCTCCCACT
This sequence comes from Acomys minous, assembly GCF_964271855.1. NCBI lineage: Eukaryota > Metazoa > Chordata > Mammalia > Rodentia > Muridae > Acomys > Acomys minous. The sequence continues at coordinate 39,252,684 of NC_140496.1, forward strand.
GAACTTAGAACTGGACATTTTGGCTAGGCTGTCTGGCCAGCAATCTCCAGCAATCCTCCTGTCTCCACCCTCCCCTCAGCACTGGGGTGACAGGCATGCACCACCATGCCAAGTTTTTATATGGATACTGGAGATCGGAACCCGGGCCCTCATGCTGAGCAGCAAGCCCTTCTCCCCAGCCCATGTATTCTACGATTCCATTCACAAGATATTTCAAGCTCCCAGCTCCCAGCTCCCAGGTCACGGCTCTGTGTGTCTGCCCTTCGGGGTAAGAAGGCAAGAACAGTTGCTTAGGTTGGGGGTAGGACGGACTTCACTGGACAGAACCATTGAGAAAAAAACATTTGATTTCTTCAGAGAGGTGTAACTATGTGAATTTTTCTCATCTGTCAAGTCTCAAGCTGCAGACATTTCATTGTTTATAAGCTACTGTTCAATTAAAAAATAATATTAGTTCACCTCCACAGGTTTAGAGGGCAAAGGCAGTTCGGAGTCAGGGACAAAAGAGCCATGGCTTCAGGGGACGATCTTCATGCACTCACATATTCCAACATATTCACATGCATATGTGAATTCACACATGTGTGCTCATGAATGCATGCATGTACTCATGCATTCGCATGTGCGCACACACACACACACACACACACACACACACACACACACACACACACATGTGCAGACTATGCCATTCTAAGCTGAGTGTGTCTCCCCTTTGGCCTTTGCCTCATTTTATGTGGAGAAGAGGCAGCTGCCTCCCAGCTCCCAGGTCACTGCTCTGTGTGTCTGCCTGTCAGGATAAGAAGGCAAGGGCAGATGCAGCCAATTAGCTAGCCTTTCAAGTGGTCCAATGACCTCACATCTGGCTCAGTCACCAACACCCAGCCTGAGCCAATAAAAGCCACATAAAATCACAAAGGGCTAATTTGGTGGTCAGTGCTATGACAACCTGCACATGAAGAGGTGTGGGGGAAGGACAGGGACATGGCTGGAGGCTGGGACAGGAGGGAGTCCTTGCTGACCGTCTGACTCTGTATCAGCAGGGCAGGAAGACCAGGAGGCCATCTTTTTATTGTAGATCCCTTTCTGCTCTGGGGGAAGCTAGATTGACTCCTAGACAGCTTGAATTTGTCTTGCTGGATGCCAGGGGGTGGGGGGGCACAGTGCGGGGGGTGGGGGGCACAGGGCAGGGGGGTGGTGGGCGTGGGGGGGTGCGGGGGCGGTGAGGTCCCAGCAGCCCTGCCGGCCAACACCAGATGCAGAGCCAACTTCATGGCAAACTTGCTGGTCTAGAAACAAAATCACCGTACCAGTTCAGCCCCCAGCAACCTGTGGGAGATCACAACCCATGCGAGATGTTGCTGGAGTGGGGAAAGACCTGCCCCTGGCGCTTGGCAAGGGTGGGACTTAAGCAAAGCTCCAGCCATTACCCTCACTTAGAACCTCCACCAAGTCAGCCATCTCTTTGAGTTGAACGGGTTAGAAGGTCTCTATTATCCTACGTGAGTCCTGAGAGATGCGTGCCTGTGTCTTGTCTTGGAGGCTGACGTTTTCAGGTCTTAGGGAAGGAAAGTCTAGGCAGAAGAAACAACCCAGGGAGCCCTCTGAGTGGTGAACATCAATTCCCCCTTCTGAAAGGTTGTGAAAAGGGAGAACAGGGCGGTGAGCCTGCTCTCTCTCTCCTCGCCTCTGCCCCTTGAGCTGACGTTGCAAGCTGGCAGCCACGAACTGGACTCACCCTTCAGAAGTGTTTGGTTTGGCTCATGAGTGTGTTTTCAGGGAATTGAGGCCAACATTTAAAAAGGGAGAGATTTCACATCTTAAAAATGCCAAAACGCCTTGCTCCTTTTGGAAAACGGGAAGCTCTGGTGGTGTAGAGCCCAAACATTCCCACTCAGTCACAATTAGCAGGCACTGAGACCAACTGGCCAGGTTCAACATGGCTGCCAGGCTCCACACTCCTTGCTGTCCCCAGACAACCCACTTGGCTCACTCACTTTCTTTGCCTGATCTTTACAGACATCTCAATTAGTGACCTTCATCCTGACCAGCCCTGACTCCTTGTCCTGGCCAGGCCTGGCTGGGTCTGGTTCTCCCTGCACAGAAGATGGGTGACCAGCCCCCCCCACCCTACACGAGGTCTCAGGGATAATAAGGCCCCCTCCTTGGAAGACCAGAGTGTATAGTTGGACAAGCATGATGCTGAGAGCCCTTTGAAGGCAATGCTGTGGGATTATTTTTGCTAAACGTAAAAACCCAAAGGCAGGAAAGACAGGGATGTGTTCTTTGCAAATTCCAGCAAATCAAAAAAATGTGTGTGCAGAATTCAACTGGGGGCCTTGAGCTGGCTTTCACGAGAGAATAAACTGTCAGCTGGACGAAACAGCAGATTAACTTTTATGGGCAATGTTTTGCCCTGGGATGTTGCTCCCACAAGCTGGCTCCGTGCGTCTGTGACAAGATGCGCCACTCCAGCCCTTATCTGCAGCCAGATGCGCTGCCTCGCCAGCAGTGGGCCAGGAATCGGGCTTTAACTGGCTCGGCAGCAAATGTCAAAACTGTTTGATCTGCTTTTAGAAAAGCACCTTTCAAGGCATTGGAAGATACTTGACACTTTGCAAAGAGATTAGAAAGTTTTCAGCTGAGTTGGAAAAAGGGACCAGGCAGGTTTGGCTCCAAAGAAACAAGAAGGCGACTTAAGACGTGTCCAGGACCAGTGTGTCAGAAGCCAGTGGCTTTACTTTTAAAGCGTAGAGCCCATGCCAGGCATGGCCTCAGCCACCAGCCCCCTGCCCATGGCATTTGGAAAGGTCCCAGGCCATCTTTCCCATCTATAATATCTGGGACTGTTGGTCATGCTCAAGATTGCATTGCAAAGTAAGGGCTGAGAAGGTGTGGCCAGCAGCCCTTCACCTGCAGCTAATAGCTGGCCCGCACAGTCCAGCACACTTAGCCCAGCAACTGATCCAGATGGCTCAGGAGAGACCCAGCATGCAGGGATGAGCCTGGGCCCACCACAGCAGAAGGACAGGGGCTGGACACTGGACTCATGGTGATTGTGACATGCTGGGATACTTCTTATAAAGTATTACCTGAAAGCCTATGGGGTCCTAAAAACCCTCACAAGGAACAGAGAGGTCTCTGATAGGCCAAGTCAGAATGCACTCAGGTCCCACCAGCTACCCATCCCACAGTCAATGGGTTGCACCACAGTCGGGAATTAGGCTTTTAAAATGCAGACTAATAGACACTTCCAGACAAAATGACAGTTACTGACAAAGAGGACCCTTCTAACACTACATGAAGACCCTCTGCAGGGTCAAGGCAGGCCCTGGCAGAAATGGTGCGCGTTCTGTCAGCAACCACTAGGTCAGAATCTACTGTAAGGAATTGGGAATGTGCATCCCAGCCCTGTTTATAAAACCAAATGGGCTGTTTGACATTGGGCAAGTTCCTGACGCCCAGCTGCCTCATCTCTTCAGACAGCACAGCAGTGCATCACTCTTCAGAATGGGATAGGTTCTGCTGCTGTGACAAATAGCACTAAAGCACCTGTGGTTTGACAAAACAAAGGTTTGTTTCTTACACACATTGCAGGATAATGAAGGTCATTAAAGGGGCTCTGAGATCCTGTCAGCAGTTTCTCCTCATAATTAAGCTAGCAGATGTCCCCAGGACCCGGCCCACCTTCACTGAGTGACAGGGGTCATATTCCTGTGTACTCAGTGTATTAGAAGCAGATCGGAATGAATATTAACCAGATCCAGCGTGTTCAGCTTGCTGGCAACATCAAATGAACACCTTAGGGAAATGACTAGACGGCTTCTGCCATACTTCTGAGCCCAAACAGATAGAAGTGAGGTCCTGATTCCTGAACACTGGATGTGTGACCTTGGGAAAGCCCTGAACGAGGACACCCACCTTCATTATTTTTGCGCAGCATAGCCTGTTCAGTCCAGAACAACTTGGTAAGAAACATAATTATAAAGAGCATCCAAAATGAAAAGAAGGACTAACTTTTCTGTCTACACTTAGCGCTATTTTATCTGCAGAAAACTCTAAATGACACAAAATAAGATCTAGTAAAGCTAATAAGCACAGGGAGGTTGTCAAGTGTTAGACTGTTACACAATAATCAGTGTTATTGTTGTTCACTAACAACAAAGATTAACAAAGCAAGTCCACTTATAATAGCAATTATCCTTCAGTGCTATATTGGACTTGGCTAACTTTTTTTCTTTAGCCCCTAGTTGAAACCAACTAGTGCCTGATTAGTATAGATAGTGATGGGACTCTGGAAGCCTTTCCCAGTCTCTGTTAGGTCATAGATAGATAGATAGATAGATAGATAGATAGATAGATAGATGAGAAATGAGAGAGAGAGAGAGAGAGATGACTCTGACAATGAATGTATGACAATGAGGATTGTGTATGTGAAACACACTTGTACATAATCTGTTTGTGATAACTAATACTGTTTCCCAAATTTGTAAGAGACTTAAAGTTTTGATTGCCAAATTTGATTCTATAAACTTCCTCTATTAAACTAAAGACTCCAATTTTTCCTACAGAAGTGGCTTTTATATCACTCTTCTGTGTCACGTTAATTGTTGCTGGCCCTGTGTATAAGATGCCTTCTCGACTATGCAAGCCTTTTGAAGAGTAATATGTATTATTTTTCAGAATAGTTTTGCTCTTGTTGAGTTTCCGTAAAACCTTGTAGCTAACTGTTGTCTGTCACTAGATAATTGTGTTCTTACAAAGCCTTAGAGCCTAATCTTTTTTTTTTTTCCAAGACGGGGTCTCTCTGTGTTGCCTTGGTTGTCCTGGACTCACTTTGTAGACCAGGCTGGCCTTGAACTCACATCGATCCTCCTGCCTCTGCCTCCCAAGTGCTGGGGTTAAAGGCATGCACCACCACGCCCAGCACTAGAGCCTAACTCTTAACATTGCAGAGGTGCAGGTTCTGACAAAGAAACCTGAACGATGTTGTCTGAGATGGGAGGTCATTACCCACAGGACAAACAGATGGACTTCAGAAATGCCTGACCTAACAGGAGTAATGGCACAGAGTCAGGAGGCAGAGGCAGGTGGATCGCTGAGTTTGAGGCTAGCCTGGTCTACAAAGTAAGTTCCAGGCCAGGGCTACATAGTGAGACCCCATGGAGAGAGAGAGAGAGAGAGAGAGAGAGAGAGAGAGAGAGAGAGAGAGAGAGGAGGGATAGAGGGAGGGGAAGAAGGAGAACTGCGCTGTTGCTCAGTGCTAAAGAACACTTGTTGATGTGTGTGAGGCCATAGTTCAAACTGACAAAATGAAAAGAAAAAAAAATACTGAAATTGGACCCTTATCTTATGCTATATTTAAACCAGATTTCAAATGTTCACTTAAGAATGAAAACTATAACACTGTTTAAAGAAAATGTAGGAGACAGTTTGACAGTGGTTCCTTAAATATGGCCAAAAAAAAAAAAAAAAAAAAAAGAAATCAGATTAACAGACATCATCAAGACTAAACCCTGTATGCACTGAAAGATGGATCCAAGGAGTGAAAAGAAACACATCAGTGGTGTAACACATTTGCATCTCATAGCTCTGCTAAGAGAGGAATATCCAGAATTGTATAAAGATGTTGTATAACAACAGCAAAAACTATCAGGCCAAAGAAGGACAAAGGGGCTTGATAGTTGTCCGGAGAAGGCACATAAATGGCCAATTAAATACCAGAAGTTCAGTGTGTGTAGTTCTTAGGGAAGGGCAAATCAAAAATCACACATATGCCACTTGATAGCCATGGGGTAGCTGCATTCTTTAAAAATGGAAAGCAACAAGTGTTGGCGCAGATGTTGAGAAATCACCGCCCTCAAGATTTGCTAGTGGACATCTTCGGCAACTATTCAAAAACTCAAACGTAGAATTAGCTTATGATCCAACAATTTCTATCCTAAGTACACAGCAGAAAACGATCAAAAGCGGGGACTCAAACAGTTCTACACATATGCACATAACAGTATTGTTGGGTGTGGTGAAAGGCTAGAAACACAACCCAAATGTCCATCACAGGCGATGAGCCCAGTGCGGTCCAGCATTCATCCCTTATCCACAGGGGATGCGCTCCAGACCCTAGTGCATGCCTGATGCCTGCTTTGTCCTACGCATACATTCCTGTGATGAAGTTTAACTTATTCTCCAGGCTCAGTATGACAGTAAGAGAAACTCACAGATTTGAGAAGTTATTTAAAATTTCAGAATTGTTTCTGATGTTTTTCTTTCTAATATTTTCAGATCAGAGCTGACCTCGGGTCACTGAGACCTGAAAGCGAACGTGCGGTATTGTATATGGGTGAGCTTTGTTCATCTATAAAAGGAAATGCAGTAGTGACATGCTAACACATGGGCAAGCCTTGAGAACATTATGCTAACGTGACAGATGCCAGACACAAAAGTCACATGCTGTGTAATGCCATTTATATGAAATATCCAAAATGGGCAAATCCACAGAGCACAGACTAGAGAGGCGGTTGCCAGGGCCAGGCGAGGGGAGAGTGGGAAGTGGTTGTTTCCACGGGTGCAGACAGTCAGTTAGGAAAGGGACCAAGCGTCACACATGGGCAGTGATGATGGCGGCCCAGCGTTGGAACAGGCTCCTGACTTACGTTTGGTTAAAAAATGTTTATGTTGCATGAATTTCACCTGAAATGCAAAACCTGCGAGGCAGATCCTGTCACCTCTGTTTACGGCTGAGAAACCTACGATCCCAGTGGACAAAAAACCTTGTCCAAAGCCACAGAGGCTCTCTTAGCAGCCAAGGTCAAGAATCACCAATATGGGTCTGAGGACCAGGGGTTCAGCCTCAGCCTCGGGACAGGATGCACCGGTGGGGGGACTAGGAGGGGTGGGGGGGCGGGGGACAGAGAGACACCATGAGCACCAGCAGGTCTTTGGCCCGGCAGCTTCTTTATCGTTTGGTTTTGTTTCATGAGACTTTGCCTGGGCATCCACACGGGCACTCTTTCCACATCTTGTGCAGATGCAGAGTGCTGAATGGATTTTTGTGAGCCCAACCATAAACCCAGGTAACAATTCTCACAGGAGCTGTGAGCCACCAGCACAGAGAGGCTCAGGCACTGAGGCAAAGCCACAGCCCCGAACCTAGCCATACCTCCCTCAGATTACTGTCGAAGAGGAGCCATCAAGTCAGTATTTTATACCACAGCTCATTTTCCTTCCCCCACATTAGTCACTGCCCCTACATTTTTGCCTTTTTTGTGATCAGACTATTAGATTTTAAAGGTGTGTATGAACACTGGGACAATCTTCATTTTTAAGGTTTTTTGAAGATACGTATGAAATAGACTGAAGAGTGGAAGCAAATAATGAGTGATCGTTCATAAATTTCTATCTGTTATTAATACATTTGCATCACTCCTATTCTTGTGTTTTGGTTGATTGTTTTGTAGCTGAACCACTTAAAAGGAAATTGCAGGATCCAGGGAAATGGACCATTTGGTCAAAGTGCTTGCTGTACAAGCCGGATAACCTCAGTTCATACGCCTGGAGTCCACATAAAATCAGATGCGACAGTGTACAGACAGCCGCAGGCAGCAGCACTCTTACGCTGCTGGCGGGCAGGCACAGGAGGATCCCGGGGAAGCTTGTGCGCTGGCTAGCCTGGATGGAACCACAGCACAGCAGCAGAGACAAGAGAGACTCTGTCTCAAAACAAGGCGGAAGTTGAGAAACAACTCCCAGAAGTTTTCTTCTAACCGCCAAGGTTCCCCGTGGAGCCTTCATGCCTCCCAACACCATACATATACACACAAATAAATGAAAGTAAGTTGTAGACATGCTGATACCTCAACATGTCAAACATTAGGCTATTTCCTTATCACATCTTTTTTTGTTTTTGTTTTGGTTTTTTTTTTTTGTTTTTTGATTTTTGTTTTGTTTTTTTGGTTTTTGGTTTTTGGTTTTTGGAGACAGGGTTTCTCTGTGTAGCCTTGGCTTTTCTGGACTCACTTTGTAGACTAGGCTGGCCTCAAACTCACAGAGATCTGCTTGCCTCTGCCTCCCCCTGAATACTGGGATTACAGGTGTGCGCCACTGCGCCCAGCTCTTTATCACATCTTTCTTCAGTACTCTGAATTCAGCTCCAAAATGTCTTCCATGGCTGATTCAAATAGGAACTAATCAAAGACCACCTCTTACATCAGCTTATTGCCCATTTCATTGCTTTCTCTCAGCCCTCAAGCCTCTGGCTTTTACACAAGCCAGAACTGGGGCTAAGTTGACTGATTCTTATGTCACCAGCAAGAAAACCTCACAGGTAAAGTGTATCATCAGAAGGGCCCAGATGCCCCACTTCTGCTAAAGCTAAATTTGACTCTGGGCCACCTTACATCCTTTGATGACCGGATGGCGAAACGAATAACTTGACGTGCACAAGTGTAGCTCACAACCAGCCTTCTACCCGGTACTCCCAACACCCGTAGTGACCTGGCCTGGGTCACTTATTTCCACAGTTTAAAACTGTTGCTTTGGAATTGCCTCATTCCTTCACAGAACAACAGGGGCTGTTCCTCCACAGCTGGGGCGGCTCGGCCCAACAGAGATACAGACCCTAAGGAAACAGCAGAACAAAAGCTAAAACTTAGTTGTCCGGTCAGAACCAGAAGTCGGACAAGAGCAGAGCCAAGTGGATGAGCCTGACCGGTATCACCAAAGGGTGGAAGAGGTGCTAGGCCCAGGCCCTTGGCTGCTCAGCTTCAGCAGCTGAGGTTAAATGCACATCAGAGTATCCATCGCTCAGAACCGGTGTCGGCGTCTCCTCTCCGTTTTGCACAGTAGCTCACGACACAATTCTTTCATGACTGGGCAGTTTAGCCACTGTCATTTTGTGTTAGCCTTTTGTCACCATTTCGGCAACTATCTGGTTCCTCCAAACTCTGCAACCATACAGCCATTTCAAAATGTGTTTGCCAACTTTCTGTTTCTTTTTCTGTGCTGGGATCGAACCCAGAGCCTTGCACCTGCTAAGAACACATCTTACCCTTAACCATCGCTTTCTGATCATCGCTAAAAGTTTTCATTTACATTGTTTGTTTGTTTGTTTTTTCTTCGAGACAGGGTCTCTCTGTGTTAGCCTTGGCTGTCCCTGGACTCACTTTGTAGACCAGGCTAGCCTCCAACTCACAGCGATCCGCCTGCCTCTGCCTCCCAAGCGCTTAAAGGCATGCGCCACCACCGCCCGGCTACACTGTTTGTTTTTGTTGTTGTTTTGTTTTGTTGAGACAGGGTTTCTCAGTGTAGTCTTGGCTGTTCTTTCAGGCACCCTCCTCCTGTTGTCCTGGTGACTTCACAACACAGTCATAGTTTTAAAACTGCCCACTGCTAAAGCAGGGCAGCCAACATGAATACAGTGGAAAAGAACATTTTAACGATATATGTGTAGTCAGTGGCTACTCTTTTTTCTTTCTTTCTTTCTTTGTTTCCTAACTTTTAAAAACTTATTTCAAGAACTGCCATTTACGACCAATGATATTTTTGAAGTTTTAAATTACAAGTTCATTTAAACCCAATATTCTTCCTCTACAGGGTTAGCTGTTTTTCACATTTTAATGACACATTTCTTTGTATTTAAGTATTTAAGTTGTTTTCATAAAGAAAAACAAGACTCCCAATGGTGACAAAGGCATGACCAGCCTCCTTTATTGACCATTCCCGAAAACAGCATTAAAGTTTTAAATGTTATCCTAAAATTGGAATGTGGACTAAAGAGGTGAGAAAGTGTTACATAAATCATGTCTCAAGTTCAGCATTATATTTGTCCAGGCCTTAAGACCGCTCTCACCTGACAGATGTCCACACTGTTGGACCAGGCTATGCTTTCTATCGGACAAATCTGGGTCAGCAAAGTGCTGAGCCATTTATTCAACTCCCTTTTGCTCAGACAGTAAAATGACTATCATCCAAAAATAGTTCAAAATCGGGACTTACTAAAGGTACCCTACACCCCTCAGGGAGGCCAGCCACAGCTTTCTCGTGTTTCTTCTATCTATCTATCTATCTATCTATCTATCTATCTATCTATCTATCTGGGATCTAGCTCTATATAGACAGAAGAGCTCTATCTATCCAGAATCTATCTACCTCACGGGCACAGGCCAGGATGGCTCTTACTATGAGAAAGTGCCAGGATGCAGGTAGGCACCTTGCTACCTACCTACCTAGCTCTTTCCTTCTCTTTCTCTCCTTGCCAGAATCCAGGAAGCTCAGCAGTGTACAGACTCCTTCCTCAGCCTTCTATCCTGCTGTTAGCATGAGATGTTTGTTCTCCTTAGGCATTCCGGCCATATTAATTCACCATTTCCCATTTTTTTTGATGTATGAAGCAAAAACCAAGACAGAACTGGGACCCCTAAAATACTACTAGCATTCCTGAGGTGAGTGCCAGATGAAGGTAGAAGAATCCTTCCTGCCTAGCTGACTGGTCCTTTAAGCCAGTCACCATGGCAACAAGAGCACCTGGGTCCTAGCATCTCTCTTATGCAGTCCTAGAATCTTTATTATTATTATTATTATTATTATTATTATTATTATTATTATTATTATTATTATTATTATTAATTTTTAAGTATAACTGTGTGTGAGAGAGAGTGCAGTGCCCTCATAGGCCAGGAGAGAGCATCAAATCCCCTGAGACTGGAGTTATAGCTGTTTTTGAGCCATGTGGGTACTGGGAATTGAACCCCAGTCCTCTGCAAGAGCAGCAGTGTTCTTAACCACTGAGACATCTCTCCAGCCCCAACTCTTCTTGGGGAACAGTAAACAGCTGCCTTCCAGGTGGTAGCTCGGGGGAGGCCAGACGAAGATCAGGACTAAACCAGCAGCACTCAGTGGCCCAGGGAAGCAGCCTGGAGAGGTGGAGGGGACAGTTAGGTGTGCCTTTCTGTGAGGGCCCAGGGAGAGCCCTGGGTTATGGTGAGGGCTGAGGATTTGGCCCCATGACAGAGCACTTGCCTGACACTGGACACCATAGGTTGCATCCTCAGCAATGCCAAAAAAATAAAAAACAAAAACAAAGTTAAGGCCAAAAAGGCAGAGAAGAAAGACCCTAATGCCAGGCTGCATGAGGTCTCTTATTGGAACAGCACTCACCGGTTCCGTTCCCTTGAGCTATTGACTTTCCTCTCTGGGTCTCAGTGCTCACATCTGTAAAATGGAGTGATATTAAGGGCACCCTCACCAAGGGCTATTGTTGCTGCACCGCCACCACCGCTGAAGTCAGCTAAGCCTTGTGTGACAGTTGTCCTGTGTGGAATAATAACATTGTCATCCTCGTGACTAATAGACACCTCTGCAGGCAGCAGAGTGCAGGGGCTGCCCAATCAGAGCTCCACTGGACTGGTGGAGGGACATCTTTTGACCCCCCGCAGCCTGGTGACACATGAACCGTGTTCCTTAGGGTCCCAACTAGTCCACTCTATCCTACATCCCTGGGTACATGCCCAGCAGAAAGTTACATGTATGGCCACATTAAAACATAATATGAGGTTGTCCAAAAAGAGTAAAATGGTAGATTGTGTGTCAGAGAGAGACAGAGACAGAGAGACAGGAACAGAGAGAAAAAGAGAGAAAAAACTACTTCACAGTGAGAATTGGCGAATTAAAGCTTCGTGCAATCAATGGGATAGGTAAATATCACACAGTGATGAAAGAAGGCAAATAGGAGACAGCACTTGCTGATGATTCCAGGTCCATAAAGTTCAAATTCTCAAGCAGATAAAGCTAATTTATGCAGTGAGATGACAGGAGAGGGCAGTCTTTGGAGATGACATAGGAAGAACCCCCCCTCCCCGAGGTGCTGGCAGTGGCTCTTTTCAATGCTGGGTGTGGAATCCAGTCCTTGCTAAGTGCTGTGCTCCACCACTGAGCTGCAGCCTCAGTTCCTGTGCTCTGTCTACTTCCAAGTGTGGATGAGTTCTGAGGCACAGTCTCCCAGTGAAAATTCATCACACACTTACGTGTAGGTGTTATGCAACAATTTTTTTAATGGATGAAATATTGGCACTTAATCTGTTCATTTTCACCCCCTGCCCACCCACCCCTACCTCATTAAACACCAGGCACAGCATAGCGCATAGAAGGGTCCTGTGCGTTCCAGCCACAGTCCTTGCTTCTGGTGGCCTCAGATAGAGCCTCCAAACTTGGTCCAAGCTCTTCTCCCAGGATCAACAGTATTAGAGCCGCTGGAACTGGCTGCCCGGCCACAGACACCTCACTCTCTCCAGGCATCCTCCAGCCGCACTGGCTGTCAGCTCCTTCTCTTCCTTCCCTGCAATCTCCCACCCCCATTCCAACTTCCTGGGTCTTCTCTGACAAGCTCTGGCCTCCTTCAGCACTCTGTAGACGGGCAAGAAGCAGATGTGACTTGGTGTTACGCAGATGCGGCGTCGTTGTGCAGATGTGCCTTCCTGTACAACTAACTCTGCTCTACCCCTGTGGCCTTGGGAACATCATCCCACATGAGGAAAGGAAACCCCGGATTCTTCCCTATTCCTCTATGTTCTTGGGAGCCCAGAAAGGGATAACAGCATCAGCACAGAACTTGGCAGAAAACCAATGTAGTGGGTTGGAGAGATGGCTCAGAGGTTAAGAGCACTGACTGGTCTTCCAGAGGTCCTGAGCTCAATTCCCAGTGACCACACGGTGGCACACAACCATCTATAATATGATCTGATGCCCTCCTCTGGCTTACAGATGTACATGCAGACAGAGAGCACATAATAATAAAATATACATACATACATAATAAATAAATAAATCTTAAAAAAAAAAAACCAATGTAATGACAACTGCCCAAAAGTCCTTAATATACAGAACCTTAAGCCTGTCTCAAAAAACAAATACATATATCCACACATATGCATATATATGGATATGTTTTTCTCATCCAGCCAGCCTCGAGATGAGAAAAGTCATACTCAGAGAGAGAACATAAAAGAGGCAGACAGGGGTCATTTGAAGTCATACTCAGAGAGAGAACATAAAAGAGGCAGACAGGGGTCATTTGTGGCTCTCTGCCCCCTGTGTCAAGGATGTAGGGAAAAAGGCACTCACAGAACTGCTGGTAGACTATATGAGCACACTGCAATTGAGACAGTATTCAGTGACACAGTGACTCTGTGAGTTAATACAGGGGCCTAAAGACCTATGGGTGCAATCTTTTCTTTTTGTAAATAAAGTTTTATTGGAACAAGCTATGCATAGCCATTCACACATTACTATAGCTGCCATTATGCAGCAACCACAACGCTAAGTAGTTGCAACCGAAGTTGCACGGCCCATGAAGCCAACAATATTTACTATCTCACCCTTTATGGAAAGTGTGCTAGGCCTGGAGAGTTAGCTCAACAGTTAAGAGCACTTGCTATTCTTGCAGAGGGCCCAAGTTCAAGTCCCAGTACCCAAATGGCAACTCACAATCATCTGTAACTCCAGTCCCAAAGGATCCGAAGCTCTTTCGGACCTTCACAGGCACTAGGCATGCATATGAAGCATGTGGTGGTTTGAATAAAATGCCCTCCCCCCCAACCCCCGAAGGTCCACAGTGAGTAGCAGTATTAGGAGGTGTGGCCTTGTTGTAGTAGGTGTGGCTTTGTGCATCACTAGGAGGTGGGCTTTGATGACTCAGAGGCTCAAGCCATGCCTAGTGGCTCACAGTTCTTTTCCTGCTGCCTGTGGACCCAGATATAGAGCTCTCAGCTCCTGTCTGCACGCCGCCATGCTTCCCACCATGATGATAATGGACTAAACCTCTGAAACTGTAAGCCAGCTACAGATAAATGCTTTCCTTTAGAAGAGTTGCTGTGGCCACGGTGTCTCTTCACAGCAAGAGAACCCTAGCTAGGATAGTGTACATACATACATACACAAAGGGAAAACATGCACACAAGTAAATAAATAAACCGAGATGGGGGTGTGAGGGAAAAAAAGCGCGCGGACCCTTAACCCAAGACCTGGTTCCAGCAGAGAATTCCTTCCACTTGCCTGCAGAAGGGGTGCTTGTGGCTGCATTGTCGACAAGTCATTTGTGTTTGGGGGGGGGGGTGTCAGCAGCTTCAGTGTAAGCAATGTATCTCATGAGATACAGTTTGCAGGAAAGATCCAGCTGCTCACGCGGCAAGCAGCGCGTGGCAGCGCATGACACTCAGCAGCACTGGGCTGAGACACAGAGCAAAGGGAACTGTCAGAGTGGACAGGGCTGACATTCATGAGCCTTTACTTCACGCCAGTCCATCCTCCTGCTGTTCACAACCAACTCTGTGTTACTTAGTTTTCTCATTGTACAGCTCGAGGGAGCAAAGGTTTATTTTGGCTCATGGGTGGAATCCATCATACTGGAAGGCCTGGTGGTTCTGCCTATCACAGTAGGAACAAGTGGGAGTGATTGCTCATGTACCAGCATGCAGCAAGCAGATAGAACCAGAGGCCCAGCTATACCTTTCAAAGGTCCTCCCTCGTGACCGGCTAAGCCCTGCCTCACAACGCCTCTACGACCTCCTGAAAGAGAATCAATCAGCTTCTGAGGAGAGGTGTTGGACAATGAATCAAAACCCAAGTCTATGGGGTCGCTTCTGAGTCAAATCAGAACCAATTCACGTAGGCTTCTCTTTTAGCCAACTCTATAAACAAGGGGAAACTGAGGCACCAGGGCTAAGTAGCTTGTAGCAAGTGGCAGAGCTGGAGTTTTGACCTCAGACAAAAACCTCAACCTGAGCTCTTAGCTGTTACCCCAAACAGAACACAGCTGATGGGTCCAGGGTCCCCAGCCAATGCGGAGCTCCAATCCCTTAAGCCTGTATAGTACATGCATATCGCCCCATAGGTTTTGAATAACCTCTGGATTACTTACAATACAAACTCTGGGTAAATGGTTGCTGTCTGTTCAAACTCAAACATCAAGCACTTGAGGAAGCTGGAGGAATGACAGCCATGAAGAACACTGGCTGCTGGGATTAAAGACCTGCGCCACCACGCCCAGCTTTTTTTTGTTTTTTGTTTTTTGTTTTTTTCAAGACAGGGTTTCTCTGTGTACCCTTGGCTGTCCCAACTCGCTTTGTAGAGCAGGCTGGCCCTGAGTGCCGGGATTACAGCTGTGCACCACCACGCCTGGCTACGGCTTATCTTTGGGTGGACTTGGAAGGAGAAGCTCTCGGCCGGGGGTCAGCTGGCATCTCTTGGTGATCTCCGCTGCCAGTGTTTTTCTTTGGGCTTCCTTTGTTTAGCACAGTCTTCAGCCTCCTCCTTCATGCTCTTTTTCATTTTGGGGATTACAACATAATTACAACATTTCTTCTCTCCCTTTGCTCTCTCCAAAGCCTCCTAGATCCCACTGCCCATCCCTCCTTCCCAGTCACGGCCTCTTTTTTTCTTTTCTTTTCTTTTTTTACTAACATACATATATATATATATTCCTAAATAAAATCTGTTCGGCTTATATAGTGTTAGTGCATTGTTTCTTCAGAGAAACACATCAGTTTGTGTTGCAGGGCACGTGGGGTGACGGGATGCTGAATCTTGTCTACTTCGGTCCTGGCTTCTTACCCTCTTTGTTTAAGGGCTTTCTGACAACATATTGGCAAATGGCATCTTCTTTAGAGACGTTGAAAAGCATCCAGGTTTTCCTATCTCTTTTAGGCCCCGACTGCTAAGACACAGTCGTATCCGTCAGTACAGGAATATCCTTTTCTCCTTCTTTATTTATTACCTTATTTATTATTCCATTACAATATTTATTTACTTACCCATTTATTTATTACATTAGCCAAGCTAAGAACACTCACCTTGGCACCCATGATCCACCTGTGAATAGACTTTCTCTCTCTCTCTCTCTCCAGTTCTCTCTCCAAGAATGCACCTTACTCGACAACAGTTGCACTCTGTTGCGGGTTCAAACACCTTGTTTGGCAGGAAAACCTTTTTTGAGGTTTCCACTGTGGATGCGGACCATGTAACCCTTCCACTCTTCACCCGGAGCATCAGGAGCTACTTCTGTGGCCAGGCACTTTTCATCGTACAAAGTCAGAGTTTGCTGTCCTCATCAACGAGCTTCTGACAGCTGGTGACTGGGAAAGAGGTATTCAGCTTCGCGTAACTCAGCCAGCTGCTTAGGAGGCACCACCAAAAAAAGCCATTTTTCATTTTTATTTTGTAATGTGTATAGGTGTTTTGTCTGCATACACACACAGAGACAGACACAACACACACACACACACACACACACACACACACACACACACACACACACACACACACACACACACGCCACTCCATAAGCATGCAGTACCCAAGGAATCCAGAAGAGGGCACCAGACGCTCTGGAACTGAAGTACAGGCAGTTGCGGGTGCTGGAAATCAAACTCTACTCCTCTTGAAGAACAGCAATTAGTTCTTCACTATGGAGCTATCTCCCCCCACCTTTTTGTTTTGTTAAGGCTATCAGTGTTTGGTTGAGTATGTAGTCATGAGACTCCTGAAGACAAAGGACCAGCGATCCCTTTCTATATATAAAAATGCATTTGCTAAGACCCGTAAGCCATGCATATGTCTTACCACAATCAAAACCATACATTCGGATGTAGCTCAGTTGGTAGAGTGTTTGCCTGGCACACAGGAAGCCAGGTGTTCAGTCCTCGGCGCTGTATAAAGCCAGGTGTGGTGGCGAACATCTGCAACTTCAGCACTCGGAAGGTAGAGGCAGGAGGATCAGAAGTTGAAGGTCATCACTGTATCCATGGCAACTTTTAAGGTCAGCATGGGCAGTGTGAGATCCTGCCTCAAATAAATAAACAGACACCCATTCACATCTATGTTCAAAGCCACATTGTGTATTTAAGGCTGTTGACCAAATGCGTCGGAGGGCTGGGAGATGGGGCGGTGGGGTGTGGGGTGGTGGTGGGGGCAGTGGTGGGGGTAGTGGGGGCTGGGGAGGTGGGGGATGGGGTGGGGGAGGGGGCAGTGGGGGGGGGGGCTGAGAGCTTCAAGGGTCCTGTATAGAATGCAGACAAATGGCAATGACTGCCAATGAACCAAGCAAGGCAACAAAACTATTCTGTGTGCCCAAGCTTCCTATTTTTTTTCAACTTCAAAAATCTTCATGGCTGAGCTCAGTGCCGAGTGCTTGCTTGCCTAACGTGTGGGAGGCCCTGGGTTTGAGCCCCAACACTGCAGAAAAATAAAATAAAGAAAAAAAATTAAGCTGCATGTGATTTTTAACATGACTAGTCAGATGAAACTAGCCCAGCCCTAAATTCTTAAAAAAAAAAAAATCTTAAAAGAAAATTCTGGCATGCCAAGTCTAACACAGGGATCCAGCCCAAGGTTGACACCAGCATGGCTGGCTTCACGCCTGGCCTCCTTTGGTCTCCTGTAGCCAGCAGCTCCATAGGTGTCCCTCCAGCCGTCGGCAATGCCGGCCTGGGGCTGGCACCATGGGCCCAGCCGGGCACCACAGGCTGGCTGGCTTATCACACCGGGCAGAAGAAACAGCGTGGGGCCTGACACGGGCCTTCCCACGGCCGCAGCGGGGCAGCTGGGGTTTTTTTTTTTTTCCCTGACCATCTTTGAGCTAGAGATCAGACACAGGGAAAGATTAAAACAAATATGAATTTAATCAAGGGATTCTGCTGTCCTGGGGTGGAAACAGGAGCCTGCTGACATAAAGAGGGGATGGAGCGCTGGGGAGCCAGCGTGGAATCAAAGCCGCTTGCTTACCACTAACCGCTCAGATGATCCATATCATAACAACAAAAAAGAAAAACAATTATTTATTCTTTTTGATGTTGCAGCTCAGCAGAAACTTGCTTTTTGAAGACAGCAAGGTCAGAACCAAGTTATTGTCTTTGCCTGAAACTTTGACAGGGTCTCTGGGTTCTTCTGTGCGACTCTCGGACAAGAGATGAGAGACTTGCAGACACATTTCTTCCAGGCCACGAAGCAGCTCCTGTATTCCCCCCTCCCGCCCTCCCTCCTCAGACCATTTCTCTCTCCCTCCCTTCTCTTCCTCAAGGACCTAAGGACACAAAGGCCACCAAGCAGAAGTTCTGTCTCCTCCAGGAGACTCGGGCACAGAATTCTCTAGATTCACTCCTATGGGAGGTCTAGAGGAGCTGCCCAGACCTTGGTGATGCAGTTCGGGTGTGAGGTTCCATGACTCGTGTGTAGCACAAAGGCCATCAGTCATGGCCCTGAGCTGTGAGCCCAGTGAGACATGGTTCATAACCCAGGCCCATCCCAGCAAGCGTGGGAGACGCCCAGGCCTTCAGGAGAACACAGGATTTGAGAACACCTGCTCCCTGGAAGTCACACTTAAGCTAATCTGGGTAGATCTAGCAGAGCTTGCCAGAAGAGGAAGTATGTTGGGACAGAGGGCAACAGCTGCACAGAGTTAAGGCCTGGTAATACAAGTGCTCAGGTTCAACGACGTACAAGTGGATCAATTCTGAAGATGGGGAAAGCCCTCAGATCGTCTACGGGTCCAGCCCCTGCAGGCTTCTGTTGAGCTGTGAGGGGTCCGGGTCCCTCTTCCCAGCCATAGAGAGCCACAGCTAAGGCCCTTGGCAAGGAGTCACTTGATCAAGGTGCCTCCTGACGTCTGCTAGAACCACAGAGTGCCGGCACTGGAGCTGAGAGATGGCCCCAAGAGGGCCCAGAGACGTGTCAGGGTGCTGGAGATGAGTGGGAAAACGCTGAGAAAGGCTGACCCAGGAACAACACAGACTTCTGTGCCACTGGGCATGAGCAGAGCAGAGGCCAGAGCCTACCTCCACACCTGAGAGCGGCCGTCCAGGAGAAAAACTAGCCAAGGAGTGACCGGCTCACTAGCGGATGCACGGGATTCAGGCTCAGGCTACAGGGCCACCCGGTATGCAGACTGGCTCCTTTCTGCCTTGAGCGCCTGCTTGCTGGCATTTGGGATTTTTACAGTCTTTGATTCTTCACCCAGATACTGAAACTGCAAAGTCCTTCATGCTGTACAATACTTAAGAGGGTGAAGGATTGGGACACAGGTCACCACGGGTAGGACATCTAACACAGAAGCCAAAGGGGGCTGGCATGCTATGACACAGACCGGCTCTTGTCTTTATCCTCTCTTTTCTTTCTTCCTTCCTTCTTCTTTTTCGTGTTGCTCTAACAAAATACCTGAGACTGGGAAATTTATAAACCGCAAAAGGTTTATTGGCTCATAGCTCTGGAGACTGGAGATGGATGTCTGAATCTGATAAGGACCTTCTTACTGCACAGTTACATGTTACAAATGAGAGAGAAAGACAGAGAGAGAGAGAGAGAGAGAGAGAGAGAGAGAGAGAGAGAGAGAGAGAGAGAGAGAACACTTTGGCCTCTCTTCCCCTTCCCATAAAGCCACTCGTGCTATCTTGTGGTATGCCCCCCCCCCCATGGTATCCAAATCCCCTCCAAGGCCCTACCTCCTAAGACCATTAACACCAGGAAGTGAGGACTCAGGTCATCACTCAGAGTGTGGGAGGACCTGAACGCTGAGCAGCAACCCTGCAGGCAGCTCTCTGGGGAACAGGCCCTGAAGAAGTACAGGAGAGCGAGTCACAGGGTGGCAGCAGAAGGTGGCTACACCGCCTCCATGAGAAAGTTCGTGTGTAGCTGAGAAGGATCCATCCCTACCAGGCCTTGGCTATACCTGAGGGTCATCCTGTCCAGAAGGTTTTATCCACCATGTCCTGGTACCCAACCTAAAGGGCCAGAGTTAGGAGCCTAAGGCAGGATGCTCTGTGTCTGTGCCACACAGCAAGGCACCAGTCATCAAGTTATCAGTGGAGTTGATTTTTTTTTTTCTTTTAAGAAAATGTAGCTGAGCAGGGTGGTACACACTGGAGGCTGAGGCGGGATGCTCCTGTGGTCCAAGCTGCATAGAGACCCATCTCAAAACAAACAAAACAAAAACAGACAGGAAAAAAAAAAAACAGCAAAGAGCATTTTCTCTGGAGCCCATGGAAACGTAACCCTGCAAAGCCCATCATAGTATGACCCTCACCGCTACCCTTACAGAGGCCAAACAGAAGAACTGAGCAAACCGGAAGAAACCCACAGACCTAGAGAAAGGCAAAATGGCATCTAAGTGTTAAAGAGGCTTTCTCGTCTCATGGGAAGGCAGACGTGATGGAGATAGCTACAAGGAATTTAGAAGGAAGGCCTTGCCTGCTGCTCGCAACAATCCAAGGACCCCATTCCCTCACTCTCTGGCCCAACTTGCCAGCTAGCTACCCCGACCCCTACCCCAGGTTTCTTTCTCTGGCAAACACAGCCCTGGCTTGGCCAGAGGTACCATCCCAGCCAACTATCAGCCCCTGGGGAAGAGCCTCAGCCACTGGCAAGAGGAGGCTCTGAAGAAGACCTGCAGTCCAGCCCATGGGTGGAATGACACGAGCGTGTCCCTTCCGCTACCCATCAGCATGAAGCCTTTAGATGCTCACAGGTGCCTGGCTCAATTACACTCCCTTTCTGACTGCCTCCCCCCCCCCCCCCCGCTTCCTGGGGTGTCCCAAAGCCAGCCAGTGCCTAGGAATCATCGCTGTGTGCTATGGACTGTCCCTAAAGGCCCCTGTGCTGGAAGCCTGGTCCCTGTGTGGTGTCATGGAGGCTTTGGAGCCTTTATGACACAGGGGCTCCACTCTCAGAAGCAATCAGTGTTGGTCTGGTGGAGTTCTGGTGGATAGAAAATGTTATTAAAAAGAGCAGGCCTGGGGCCCGGGGAGAGATGGCTCAGTGGGTAAATTCTTTGTGATGCAAGCATGAGACGCCAAGTCCAGATGCCAGCACCCAGGCGTACCAGCACACACCTGTAACCCCAGCACGAGTGAAGCAGAGGCAGGTGAGCTCTGGGTTTAGTGACAGACCTTATCTCCAAAAACTAAGGTGGAGGGCAATAGTGGAAGACACCAAGCTCAACCTCTGGCTTGCATACATGCATGGACATACACACACACACACACACACACACACACACTCCCTTGCTATGGCAACGCCGTCTTTCATGAGACCCTCATCAGAGTCTAAACACATAGGAGCCACTTGAGGTTAACATTTCAGTCTCCAAAACTGTACACTAAGCCAGTTTTTTCCTTCTAAAGTACCCAGCCTTGACTATTCTGTTATAGCAACAAAACAAAAAAAAAAAAACCAGACTAGTATGTCCTGCATCTCTCCTAACTCCTTATTCTGCTATCCTAGCAGATTAAGAGCAAATATGTTGTTGTTGTTGTTGTTGTTGTTGTTGTTGTTGTTGTTGTTGTTGTTGTTTTAAGACAGGGTTTCTCTGTGTAGCCCTGGCTGTCCTGGACTCACTTTGTAAACCAGGCTGGCCTTGAACTCACAGCGATCCACTTGCCTCTGCCTCCCGAGTGCTGGGATAAAAGGCGTGCGCCACCACGCCCGGCTCCTGATCTCTTACCACTGCTGCCTGGCATTTCCTACTAAACAAATTATAACTTGTAGAGGGCCTGATGGTGCAGGCCTGTAAAGCTGGCTATTTGGAAGGCTGAGGCAGGAGGATCATAAGTTCAAATCCTGCCCCGAGCTGCAGAATGAGTCCAAGGCCAGTAAGTGTAAATTAGTGAGGCCCTGTCCCAAAATAAAAAGTAAAAACGGGGACCTGGAAAGAAGGAAGGTCAGTAGTTAGGAGAACTTGCTGCTTGCTTTTGCACAGGCCCAAGTTTAGTTCCCAGCACCCACCCCAGGTGGCTCACAACTGTCACACCAGCTCTAGAGGACCCAATGCCCTCTTGCAGCTTCCACAGATACCTGCACATACATGCCCATGCACACATGAATGCATGAACGCACACACAGGCACACACACACAAACAATAAAATAAATATATGTCTATTTAACATGAAAACAGGCTGGTCAGTTGCAGAGTTCTTGCTAAGAATACATGAGACACTAAGTTCATGTGGCACCACAAAAATTAAAATTAATGAATTTGTTATATTAAAATCCCTGCTCATGCCTGGAGAGATGGCTCAGATGGCTCAGAAGAATAGCACTAGCTATTCTTCCAAAGGTCCTGAGTTCAATTCCCAGCAACCATAGGGTGGCTCCAACCATCTATAATGAGATCCGGTGCCCTCTTCTGGTGTGCAGGCATACATGCAGGCAGAATACTATATAAATAAATCCTTTTTTAAAATCCCTTCTCAGAGTCAGCTCCTGTGACTAGCCCACCGGGGTTACAACCCGGGAGTCCAAGATTGGCCTCCCCCAATTCTCCAGCCTCTTTTCCCACCTCTGCCCCCTCGCTCTGGTCCCTTCCTCACACATTCCCAGCTCCCATCCACATCCCCGTCCCCCTCCCTGCCTGACACCTTTGGTGAGCATCTTTTACTTATGCCTTTCGTGGAGGCTCCATCTTCGGTTGGTCTGGTGGGATTCTAGAAAGTACAAAATGTCATTTTAAAAGACCAGGCCTGGGGGGTTGGGAAGATGTCTCAGTCAGGAATTCAGGCAGGATGGATCTTAGTATGAGTGAAGTCCTCAGGACCAACATAGTCCCTTGGCATTTGCTCCTTTCTCCTGACAGTGGAGGACCAGCCACTGTTGGAGCATCAAGTCACCGGACTCTGGTGGAATCCATCCTTACTGTAAAAATGGCTTCTCCCATTGGCCAAGTGGCTGCTAGGAAACTAATCCTTTTGTATATTCAGGCTTAGACAGCTCCTTTTTTTTTTTTTTTTTTTTTAACATGCTTCTCCCTTTCCCCTGAACATGTGGGTGTGTGCACACAGTTTTTCAGGCTTATGGCTGTAACCATGGGGCCCTTAAAGGCAAACTACAGGAAGCTCAAATCAGAGTCATTGCCTTAGGTACCTGAACCATCCAGTGAAAGGCCTGAGTCAGGAGCTCCAACAGTCGCCTTGGGCCTTGGTCTCACTTCTTACCTATCAGGGTTATTTTTCTTTCCTTCCTTCCTTCCTTTCTCTCATAATTATTTATTATTTATATAGTGTTTGCCTGCACGTGTGCCTGCAGGCCAGAAGAGGCCACCAGATACATTATAGATGGTTATGACCCACCATGTGGTTCCTGGGAATTGAACTTGGGGCCTTTGGAAGAACAGCCAGTGCTCCTCACCTCTGAGCCGTCTCTCCAGCCCCTTATCTATCAGCTTTCATCTACAGACTCTATTGTGCCTCGTAGGCTCCCCAGAGGTCCCAGCTTCACTTCCTGTCAGTCCCAGGCCCACTAGAACACAGAATGCCTTTTCCGTGCCTCATCTGAATGCATGGTCCAAGTGGACACACGGCCAGCATCACAAGAGCACTGAGCTGGAAGGGAGGATCTACAGTTGGCTCATTCCTATAGGTGTGAAGTGAATTCCACTCAAACTAGTCACATGAACTGAGGTGGGAGAAGGTGTTCCTCAAAGAATATAGTCATTCCTCCAAGAAGAAAGCTCAGCTAACATACAACAAACTCTTGTGTAGCTGGTCTCTGCTACTTTGTGAGTTCTTCTTTTTCCATCCTTTATTCCCTCTGGCTTCATCCCCTATCACTAGATAGGAGAGAAAGAAGGATAGAGGGGAGAGAGAGAGATCTGTGGATCCAATTTCTTTCCTTTTATTTCTTCTTTGAGCACAGCTATTAGCAAACTATAACCAGGCTCCCTGAATGACCAACAACCACCCACCATGCCTATGGTGGGCATTTATATGCCCTCTGAATAGTTCCCAGAATTCCAAACATCACACAATTGCCATCTGCAGCTGGCAAAACCACGCCTTGGCTAAAGCACAAGGCAAATCATAGTCAGCTGCTGGCGGACAGTCCAAAGCGGTCCCACATCCCCACACCTGGGACTAAAACAAAATACATTTTTTATAATATTTCTGTTGGTTTACAAATACTTTACTTATTTTTTATGTGCATTTGGTGTTTTGCTTGCATGTATGTCTGTGTGAGGTGTATATCTTGGAGTTACAGACAGCTGTGAGCTGTCATGTGGGTGCTGGGAATTGAACCCAGGTCCTCAGGAAGAGCACTCAGTGCTTTTAACTGCCTATCCACCTCCCCAGCTCCACTATTTCTCTCTCTCTCTCTCTCTCTCTCTCTCTCTCTCTCTCTCTCTCTCTCTCTCTCTCTCTCTGTGTGTGTGTGGGGGGGGGGTGTTAAAGATTTATTGATTTATTATGTATAGTGTTCTGCCTGCATGTACACCTGCACACCCAAGAGGGCACCAGATCTTGTTATAGATGGTTGTGAGCCACCATGCGGTTGCTGGGAACTGAACTCATGACCTTTGGAAGAGCAGTCAGTACTCTTAACCTGTGAGCCATCTCTCCAGCCCTATTTCTGTGGTTCTAAAAGAAACCAAAATCCCAAAATTGTCACTACAGCCCTGTGATTCCCATATCCAACCAAGCCACCATCTGAATACACACCACCATGATTTCCCCTGCCTGCACTTCAGCCTCCCCACTTTGAGACATGCGTGAGAGATGAGTCAGAGGGCGCTGGTGCTAACCGCACAAGCCTGAGCCCCTGAACTCTGTCCTCAAAACCCAAAAAGAGATGGAAGGAGAAAACTAACTCTACACAATTGTCCTCTGACTCACTGTGGCACATGCATGCCCACTCACATACATCACACACACACACACACACACACACACACACACACACACACACACCATTAATAATAATAATAATAATAATAATAATAATAATAATAATAATAAAGTACTTCCATGACACCCATTTGTCTGACCCATAAAATCCAAAGTACAAAAAACTCAATAGCCTTGCCGTCTGCCCAATCCACCTTCCTATCAGTCAGTTGACTAGCACTTCAGCCAGCCAAGACTGGCTACTGTCCTTCCCACGCAGCTTCTAGTCTCTCTCTCTCTGGAGGGCATCTTTAGCCAGAGTTCCACCACTTGCTGAAAATGTTCCATTATCCATTCTCCATGCCAAAAGCCAGCTCATCACAGGGTCTGCCCCCTCAGGAAGACTCAATGCCACACTGCAGCCATACCACCTACACGGCGGTCCAGCTGGTCCCGTGGCTGATGCCGCTCTCCCGTGGTGTAGTTCATCTGAGACTGTGAGCTCCTAGGTAAGGAAGAATTGTGAACATGGGTGGGACCACCTCAGTCCACAAACCAGTCTCCCTGTAGATCAGGACCCTGTGAAATGAAGGATCTCAATTCGAACCTCCCTATTGCCAAGGAGTTGTTTCTCATTGTCAAAGCTTCCTTTAAAAGCTGGAGACAGTGGCATTCCATCTATGTAGACCAGACAGGCCTTGAACCACGGATGCTCCTGACTCTGCCCTCAATGCTGGGATGACAGGCATGCACCTCCACACCAGCGTGGAAGTGGATCTTTTCTAATACTCTGGCATCAAAATTCTGGGAAGAATCACTTACTTGGCTTGGGCCACAAATCTTCCTGAGACAATCATAGTGGGCTGAGGGATGGGGTCACATGGCCACAGTAGGCTCAACCCCACATTTGAACTGCAGGAAGTCCATAAAACAGGAGCGTGCTGCCAGAGGACAAGGAAGAAGGAGAATGAAAAAAGTCACTGACCCGAGGACCCTCCCACCACTCAAGCCTGACCTGGGGATGTCATCCCTGGTGGATGACATCGGCCCTGGTCTGGATAACACAGCAGGCTCAGCTCCACACCACACACCACCAAGCACAAGCAAAGCAGTGCTGGTTGTTGGGCCCGTGTGTTCCAGATACTGCTGCGCAACTCACTTAATCTCATGGCATCCCTTAAGGTAAATGCAATCATTGCCGCCCTTTCATGGACGAGGAAAAGGAGGTGTAAAGAAAGGGTCATTCATTTGTTCAGAGTTCCCAGATAAGGAGCCAAGGAGCCAACAAAGCCCAGAAGGCATCAGCAGAGCCTCAGTCTCCCGCACCACACAGTACTGCCCACAAGGACTGCCCCATATAGACAGCTGAGCAACGGCAGTCTGCCTCCCCACATGCTTACAGCCTCCTACTTGAAGTACCTGCCACAGCCCAGAGCCCTGGCAAACAGCCTAGGACACCCCTGCTCTCTCCTCTGTCCCGATGGTAGGAACCCAGCCCTCATCAGGTCACAGCCCTCCCCCCCCACCCCCCACCTGGCCTCAGTTCCTCAGTCATCCTGGGGTCCTCTACTTCTCAGCACCCCAGCTCCCCACCCAGCCATGCCTGCACATAGAGATGAAGCACGTGACGTCTTAGATCGTGGGAAACAGGCAATGCACTCAGGACCACGGCACCCTGCAAAGTGGCAAGTGGGAGAGGGTGCCAGACCCCTCCATCTACCTCTCCCACAGGACACGAACTGATCGCACCTTACACAAAACCTCCCAATCCCCAACCTCTGAATCCTCCAGTATTTGTCTTACTTTGTCCCCAAAGCAGCTGTGCGACCTTGATGAACCCTTTTGCAGCTGGGGCCTCAGTCTAAGGCTACAGCCCTGCGGGGGGCGACTTCTAGACCAGTGGTGCCCTGACAGGGATGCTCAGGGACCAGCCCTGTCCACCTGACTTCCCCAGGAAGCCCTCCCTCATCCTGTCCAGTTTCACCACTCCCGCCTGCCTGCCCATCAAACCTCAGCTTTCTGGTCCTCTTAAGCCCTTGCCAAGCAGCTGGTGACCATCCATAGGAATTCCCATGACCTCAGTAAGCACAGGCTGCTCCTGCAGAGGACCTGGGTTTGGGTCTTAGCTCCCTAACTCCAATCCCAGAGGATTTGACACCCCCTTCTGGTGGCTCCCAGGTACTGCATGCACACGGCGTACAGACATACATGCAGACAAAATGCCCATACATGTTAAATAAATTAAAATCTTAAAACAAAACAACCAAAGCAAGCAACAAACAAACAAGCAAAAAGCACATAACCCAGATAGGCAGCCGGTAACTTAAACTCATGGCTTTCCTCCTCTCCCCCTTCCCAAGAAAAAGAGTGAAAGCTGGGGTTGCAGGTCAGAACATTCTGCCCAGGGCCTCTGCACAAGAGCTTTGAAACCTCAAAAGCAGCAGGAAGGAGATGTGCCCACATCCTGCTCACCTGTGACGGGGGATAGGCAGTCCCCAGGGGGTACGCGGGCCCTTACGTGGCAGAGAGGCACAAGGCACATTATTCCTAGCCTGCATCCAATGTCAGTCGCCGTTGCCTGGTACCCCACCCCTGTTCCTGAAAACCAAAGGCACCCCTTCCAGAGAAGAAAGGAGACAGCCTCTTCATTAATAGCGCTGGTGGCAAGGTAAGGCCGGCCGCCCGCCCCAAGCCCGCGTCCCTAATTATGCCACACGCCTTTCATCCCCACGCACACACGCGGAAAGTTTATTGTTGTATTTCGGCCTTTCTTCAGTTTCCTCTGCCTTTCATGCAAGGGGAAGGGTGCTGAGGGGTCAAAGCGTCCTCCCCCAGCGCCTCTCCCCGCTTCAGTCCTTTTAGAAAAACACCCAAAGCCATAATTTGTCTTAGAATTTCTTTTGAAACAGCTACAAGAAAGACTAACGACTGCTCTTTTCCCTCTGTTTCTGATTCCAGCCATCCCTTTATCTGGCTTTCATTAGAGCCTGGGCCGCGCCTCTTTTGTGGGAGAGACTTGAGGGAGCCGAGGCAGTTTCCCGCCGCTGTGATGTTGCTAAAGATTAAAAAGGAGCTTTGAAGCCGCACCAGCTCTGCCTGCGCCCCCTCGGAACAGGACCTCAGAAAGACCCGCGCCATCTGGCAAACCTGACATAAAGACAAAATAAAGTGATTGAAACAGTCTCTTCAAAGCCACAATGGCAGATTTGTTGATTTGGGCGTTATCTTTCATGCGAGGCCCTCAGAAGTCACCAGAACACCTAGATTATCTCAGGCAGGCCTGACTGGAGTGGATGAAGCCTTCCGAGCCTAAGCTTGACGAAAGGACTGGCTGTAACTGGTGGGGGATGAGGGATGAACTGATGGCCACTAGAGGTGGCTTTGGGACACTCAACAATTGAAATCTGGAGGTCTGTTTGCTGGAATTCCTCCTCACCCGCTAAGGCTCCTTCAATGAAGAAATTGCCGTCGTGACTGGGGCTTATATTCTGTTAGGTGGCAATGTAGGGCCCACAGCTCCCCGTCTTGAATGAAGAATGTTCTGTTGAGCTAGTGGGGTGGTGTACACCTGTGAGCCTGTGAGAGGTAGAGTTAGAACAGTCAAGAGTTCAAGGTCGGGGCTGGAGAGATGGCTCAGTGGTTAAGAGTGCCGCCTACTCTTCCAGAGGTCCTGAGTTCAATTCCCAGCAACCACATGGTGGCTCACAACCATCTTAATGTGATCTGATGCCCTCTTCTGCAAATAAAGCACTCATATACAGTAAATGAATAATTTTTTAAAAAAGAGCTCAAGGTCACTCTCAGCTAAATAGCTAGCCTGGACTACATCCAACCTTGTCTCAAAAACACAAATGAACAAATGCTGTCTTGGTTAGCAGTCTGGAGAGAGCAACATAAAAGCTGAGGAAATAGAGACCTTCCTGCACTGAGCTTCAGGCCAGGAGTTCAGGGTTATCATTTACCTGCCCACCACCCATGCAACTTTCCCTAGTGAGACAATGCAAGGGTTGGAACGGGGATAAGTGGGGGGTCAGGTGGAGGCTGGGGAGCAGAGCAGGTGGCCCTCCATCCCCCCACCTGACTTGCCTCAGCTAATTTGTCTTTATCTCCACACAGGACACCTGACTCAATCTCCGTCTTTATATTAAGGCCTTGCTAGCCAAACATGTGCACAACTTAACAAGGTAGAGAGGGTGTCTGGAAGCCTCCAGTCCTTCCTCCTGGTCCCCTTACACTGGAGTTCCAGCCAGCAGATGCTGACAAGCTTGATTTTAAAAAATAAAAATAAAAACAAAAATGAAGGGCAGTCTGGCATGTATTAGCAAAATTGTCAAGTTCACAAAATCTGGCCACTGTTCAGCCTCCAAGAATCTACTGGAGACCTGTTGCGCATGTCCACACAGACAAAAATGATGCCGGTCTGTCCTCAAATGCCAGGCACGGAAAAGACACACAGAGGGGAGCATACCAGCAAGAAGCGGTGCTAAGTCACTTCTGCGTTTGAAGCAGGGCCACAGGTCTGAGTCACAGTCACACACGCACGCACGCACGCACGCACGCACGCACACACGCACGCACATACACACACACACCCTTACAGACAGCCTGTCCACCCATTTTTCTTTGCCTACCCACCCTGGCCAGATGCACTGCCACTGTCTGCCCTCCCCACTCCCTTGCCTTTTCCAGAGGAAGCCTCTCATCACAGGTGGCGCACACCACCCTTCCTTCCTCTCAGAAGCACAGCTGGCTTGGCATGGGGTGCAGGGAGGGGCTCCCAACAGATTTCCTGGCATGAGATTAGGGTTCTATCTTTTTCCTCCCAGATCGAGAAGAGAGTTGTCTCCCCTGAGAGGCAGGCAGCACGGCTGCAGAGCACAGGCAGAAGAGGCTCGCAGCCCTCCAGTTCCAGCGGGGAACCTTCCAAATGTGTAATTCACCCTCCTTTGCCGGCTTCCATATGTTCATTGTCTGACAAACTCCTACCCATCCTTTAAAACCCATCTCCAATGACACTCTTCCGAGCTCACATGCCACATCTCCATCCCGGTGCCTCTAAAAGAAAGATTATAATCTTTTATTTTTCCAGAGTAAGTAAGTATGCATGTCTGAAGTCAGAAAAGCCTGGACCAGTAGATGTCAGCTGCCCTATCCATCAGCTGTGACATTTGGGCAGGTGACCTTGCCCCTCTGATTCCCCCAATTTCCTCATTTGTGAGTAGAGAGTATAAAACATATCCTCCTGGGTTGTTCTGGAGATTAAATGATATAACATGAAGCAGGGCAGATGGCAAGGTGGGCAAGGAGCACTGGCTGATCTTGCAGAGGAACTGGGTTCGGTTCCCGCCACCCACATTGTGGCCCACAACTAACTGTCTCTAACTGTAGTTATAGAGGATCTGATGTCCTTCCCTGGCCTCTGCAGGCCCTAGGCATCCACATGGTACACAGACATACGTGCAGCTAAAACATTTGTGTGCACCAGTAAAATAAAGTACACACGGTGGGATTCCAAGGACGTGAGCTCCACTCCTCCCTTGGCAGAATGTGAGTGCCTTAAGGACAGGGCTCAGGCCCTTCCTTCACTCATTCAAGTCACTCCATCAGTGGTCCATCCGGCCTGAGCTCCCTGAGGTCTTTGTCAGAAGTAGCAGGTCTCAGTACAGACTATGTCCTGGTGCCCAGCAATCCCTTAGCTGATTGGTTCTCATGCAGCCTCAGCACCTGCCGTGAGTGGCACTGTCCCCATGGCCCCATGCTTTTCAAGGGGTTTGGCAAAAGTCGCTCTTCCCCGGTAGTGCATCTGGCTAGAGAGAAAAAAAAAAAAAAAGACAGGACCTGTGTCCCTACTTTGAAAGCAGATGGCAGTGCACCTCTGCATCCCATGGAGTGCCCTGTCCTTTAGGCATCGTTTCTGTGCCTTGGCATATGAGGGCAGAGAGCACGCAGTAGATGTTCACAGCTGAACCTCCTACCCGGCTGCGATGGTCAGCAAACTTCTCCCAGAGCTAAGCATCTGCTTTCCAGTTTGCATTGCTGTGGAAAAAATATCTGAGAGAAAAACCTGAGGGGTGGGCGGGCGAACATTTGTTTCGCTCTGTGTCAGGAGTTTCAACTTGTGGTCAGCTCCATGGATGTTAGGCTCAGTAGAACATCGCAGCAGAAGGCCTTAGTGGACAACTGTGAGTCAGACAAGCAGCAGAGAACAGGGGAAGGCCCAGGGACAAGACACACCCTTCAGAGACATGCCCCCCAGGGACTCCCCTCCCCCCATCAGGCCTCATCTCCCAGTCAGCTATGAACAATTACATAGATTAGCCATCGCAGGCATGAGCATCCTCACAAGCCAGACATCCCTTAGCAACAACAGCAACTGGGGGCCAAGCCTTTAGCTGTAAGTCTTTGGGGAGGACACTTCATAGCCAATCCAAAACAGCACCCTTTGGGAGCACAGCCTCATCTGAACTCTCTGGAGAAGACAGAGAGGGACCACTATCCACTCTTTGGGGCTCCTGATCTGGGTGAAGACAATGTTCAGTTCATCCCTGAGGCTTTGGGGAGGGAGTTTAGCATGATAGAAGAGACAGGCACATCATTCTCAGTCTTGAAACCTGACAACCATGGGACTGGGACTGTAGTCATGGATTAAAATACTTGCCCAGCATGCAGAGGCCCTAGGTTCAACATTCACCAGCACTTTTCTTCTTCTTCTCCTTCTTCTTCTTCTTCTTCTTCTTCTTCTTCTTCTTCTTCTTCTTCTTCTTCTTGTTTTTTTGTTTTGGTTTGGTTTGGTTTGGTTTGGTTTGGTTTGGTTTGGTTTTGGTTTTGGTTTTTGGTTTTTTGAAACAGGGTATCTCCTATAGTCCTAGCTGCCCTGGACTCACATTGTAGACCTGGCTGGCCTCGAACTCACAGAGATCCACCTGCCTCTGCCTCTCAAGTGCTGGGATTACAGGCATGCACCACCATGCCTAGTGGGAATATAACATTTTTTTCTTTTCTTTCTTTCTTTCTTTTTTTTTTTTTAAGATTTAATTTATTATTTGTACAGTAATCTGCCTGCATGTGTGTCTGCAGGCCAGAAGAGGGCACCAGATCTCATTATGGATGGTTGTGAGCCACCACATGGTTGCTGGGAATTGAACTCAGGACCTTTGGAAGAACAGCCAGTGCTCTTAACCTCTGAGCCATCTCTCCAGCCCGAGTACAACATTTTTAATAAGATGAAACAAAGGCTCTTGTTTTGATTACACCCAAAGCTGAAATGTTTTTCATGGAAGAAGAGGAAGAGGAGGAGGAAGAGGAGGAGGAGGAGGAAAAAGAGGAAGAGGAGGGAAGAAGAAGAAGAAGAAGAAGAAGAAGAAGAAGAAGAAGAAGATCTTTCCTTTCTGCCGCCACCATGCCATCCAGACTAAGGAAGACCCAGAAACTCCAAGGGCTACGTCGGATAGCACCGCAAGCACCCAGGATGGCTCAGGAATGCTGGAGGCACGCATCACCAGGGGCTCAACTTTGACAAATTCTATCCAGGCTGCTGTGGGAAAGTCGGTGTGAGGTGTTACCACTTAAAGAGGAGTCAGAGCTTCTGCCCAGCTGTCAACCTGGATAAACTGTGGCCACTGGTCAGTGAGCAGATGCGGGTCAATGCAGCAAAATCAAGACTGGGGCTGCTCCCGTCATTGGTGTTGTGCGATCGGGTTACTTACGAAGTTCTGAGGAAGGGCAAGCTCTCTAAGCAGCCTGTCATCATGAATGCCAAATTCCCCAGCACGAGAGCTGAAGAGAAGATGAAGGATGTTAGAGATACCTGTGTCCTGATGGATTGGAGCCACCTAGAAAGGTTAATTAAATGCTAACATTTTCCAAAAAGGAGGAAGGAAGAAAGGAAGGGAGGCAGGGAGGGAAGGAGGAAGGGAGGGAGGGAGGGAGGAAGGAAGGAAGGAAGGAAGGAAGGAAGCTG
Organism: Acomys minous; assembly: GCF_964271855.1. NCBI lineage: Eukaryota > Metazoa > Chordata > Mammalia > Rodentia > Muridae > Acomys > Acomys minous. Next base: position 39,285,277 of record NC_140496.1, read on the forward strand.
CTGATTTGATGGAAGTGTCCCATTTTCCAGATTGAAGAATGTCCAGGTCTGACAACAGGCAGCACTCTCATCCCTGATAGTGCTAACTTGCGGCCTGGTGGGGAAGGAAGCTTCTGACTTTGGCCCAGTCTCTTAATTTGGATTGTTCCTGTCACAAGAGGACGCCTCCCCGGATGGAGGAGGTAGCCTGTACTCATAAGTAGCTTGGCACAGTCAGGTAAGCATGTATTGGGGGGGGAAGCAATCCAACCCCCATGCCTCTAAGAAGCTGGGTGTGCAGCATCTGTGTGAGCTCGGAGAGGCACCGCCCTAAGCCACACGCTCAGGTGACCCAGGATCACGCTCCTCTTGGGCTCCCAGAGAATCAAGCCCGAGGAGCTGGCCTGGGGCCTCATCCCCGGCATCTCATGCCAGCCTAGCCAGGGGAGGCTTTCTCACGATCGGGGCCATCTGGGCTGGCGCAGCTCCCAGAGGCCACCGACATGAAAAGCAAGGGGCTTGGCGGAAACGCCATCTGCACATCATAAAGCCGCTGGTGGTTCCCAGGGGCTGCCTCCAGCTGCGCTGGGCTGCCAGGATAGAAGACGAGTTGGGGCGGGGGGTGGGGGGGGGAGCTAGTGGGGGGGTTAGTTGAGTTGGGGGGGCTAGTGGGGGGGTTAGTTGTGGCAGGGTGAGAACAAGGACGGCTGGAGTGGAGCAAGAGGGAACTCTCCCACCTGGCGTCCCAGCAGTCAGTGCACCAGGCCTGTCTCTCTATAGCCACAGGGACTGCACTGGGGGTCCCCTGTCCCTGAAGGTGATGTGGTCATGCCAGCAGTGAGCAGTAGGGGCTAGGCACTGTTTTCTAGATCGCACTTCTTCGTTCTTTCGTTCTTTCGTTCTTTCTTTCTCTCTCTCAAGACAGGGTTTCTCTGTGTAGCCTTGGCTGTCCTGGACTCACATTGTAGACCAGGCTGGCCTCGAACTCACAGAGATCTGCCTGCCTCTGCCTCCCCTAGTGCTGGGATTATAGGCGTGCGCCACCGCGCCCAGCTAGATTGTACTTCTTGATTCAAATCCTACACCATTCCTGGGAAGAGTGGGTTGTGTGCTTCAGATTCCTCAGAGTGACTGCGGGCTCTCCAAAGTAACACAAATATTTAGGAGTGCACTTTATACCGGAGCTTTGGTATATATATATATATTACCAAAGAGATCACGTGGGTGTGAAGGGGGCGCTCCATCACTGTCTGTTCTCACTACCTTCCTTGCTGTCGTCGCTCCCATCCTGAAGCTCGCAGAGCACTCATCTCTAATGGGTATTAGATAAGTGATGTTGAGGCTATCTCACTGGACCTGCTGCCCAAAGACCGGCCGCACCAAGGCCGCAGCTGATTGGACAAGGGTTTGGACCTGGCTCCAAGGCCTCAGCTAATTGGACAAGGGCTTGGACCTGGCTCAAGGGAAGACCATCTATTGGCAACTGAGCAGGGCGCATCAGGTTCTTCGTGGAGAACTTGAATGGGGGTCAGAGCATGTGAACTGATGATTCTCTTAGGTTCCGAAGAAGCAGAGAGGAGAGACTGGCACAGAGGAGGAGGGTACAAGATCAGAAAGAGATGAGAGAGAACGGCGGCCCCCGTTTCTCTTTGGGCTCCCACGTGAGTTTCTTTGTAGACGAGGCTGTCCCGGAGAAAGGAGTCTTCCCAAGAAGTATCAACCCAAACACACGTCCCTTTGATCCACAGCCAATCACACTTACGTATATGAACTCTCACTTCCTTTACATCCCGTACCCCGCTGACCTTCCAAAATAAAGAACCCCAAGGGAGACGGACTGAAATGAGGCTCAGAAGCTCAGAGCAGGCTGAATAGCTGTGGACAATGGGGTTTCTGGAGGAGTAGGGACGACAGGTTGTAGAAGAAAAAGCACCAGTGCGCAGCAAGATCCCATAAGGATTCTATTAAAGCGTCAGAACTGAGATGCGTGGTCCTTAGAGATCGTCAAAACCCTATCACCTGCCACCTCTGGGCTCCGCCCTTCCCGGCTTGGCTCTCTTCCCCCTCCCTAAGTGTTTACTCTTGGCAGCTAACGAGAGAGGGGTTCGTTGGAATCAGACAACAGACAACAAAAAGGGTCCCACGTCTTTGTCAGAGTTCCCCTTTGGAAGTCCTGAGGCAAGGACTTGAACGCAAGCGGCAAAGGCCTGGGAATATCGACAGGAGGATGAAGACGTGGGCCAGAGCTGATCTGACACCAGCAAGGGGTGGTATAGAGTATACAGTCTCTGTGGGTGCAGATAGCCTGGCCCCACAAAGGCTCTGGGAGGCCCAAGGTAGAACACGTGCAACAGAGAAATTAGGTGCTCACTCACCAACAGCCCCCCCCCCCCCCCGACACCTCTTTAATTGAGGGGAACTCCAGGGCTTGGACTAAGAACTCAGCTTTTCTACCCAAGCACCCTTCTCTCTTCAGCTCCCTTGTCCTCACAGGGACAAAAGAAGCACCAGCGGCCTGGGGGCACCCTCAGGCAGAGACCCAGGGTGAGCAGCACAAATGCAAATGGAAAGTGTCAAGGGACTGCAACGCGTGGACAACCAGCAGCTGCCACACAGAGCAAACTCTCAGCATATCTGTACGGCCCCCGGGCTAATCACTGAGGCCAGAGGATGTGGGCTGAATCACTCCTGGAGCAGGATGGGGGGGGGGGGCGGGGGGCAAGATGATGGGAGGGTGAGTCCAGGTGTGAATCTCTGTGTTTTCCAATGGTCTTAGGTGACCCCTGTAAAAGGGTCATTTGACACTCCCAAAGAGGTTGCGACCCATGCAGGTCCTGACATTGTGCCAGGATCTGAGGGCGCAGAGGGAAAGGTCCCGTTTGCATTCTCTGGGAGATGAGGGTGGCAATGCCCTCTGGAAGTGAACACAGTCGTGGACAACCATTCGATCCTCGTTCCATCCAGTCTGTGGGTGAGATGGCACTGATTATATGTACCCAGACAAATGAAAAGTCGCTAGTGAAATTCCGTTATGCTGTGGATTACAAAAATTCATCCTAATTCTAGAGTTATGCAGTGTTTTTTTAAAGACATATTTTAGAATTTATGAATTATGGCCATACTGGAATATTAAAAAAAACAAAAAAAAAATTCCATAGGCATCATTGTATTTGCCGCTCAGTGAAAACTGGCTGGAAGTTAAATTACACTGCCTGTGTGTCATTCCACACAGTTGCTTCAGTAACCTGCCGGAGGCCACTAAGCTCCTAGGTGGACAAAGCCACAAACTTTGTCCTCTGGCCACTGTGTACCTCTGGCCAGCTCCACTCTCTCCAAATCCCTTTTAACCAACCCTGAACTTCTCCACATCTGTCCTTTCCAGCTGAAAGGAAGCAGCTCGCCCTGCCCTCTGCTCCCACATGCCATGGGCTTACACTTGAGATATTTCTGTTCCCTGGCAATCTCTCCTTTCTAGGAAAGCCCATCCCCCTCCCCTCTTAACCACAAGATAGTACAAGTGACCCCCCCCCTCCCATCTCCCCTCACCCCGAGTCATCATTAGAGATCTGTGAGGGACTAGGCACACAGCCTTGGAAGTACTTTCACTTAGGCCCGTTTGAGGATGGTTAATATGATAACTCCCTCACATATATGCCTAATCAGTCCCAAGCTGAGAAAGCTGAGCATCTCATGTGTGGAGTGTGTGTGTGTGTGTGTGTGTGTGTGTGTGTGAGAGAGAGAGAGAGAGAGAGAGAGAGAGAGAGAGAGAGAGAGAGACAGAGAGAGACAGAGAGAGACAGAGAGAGACAGAGACAGAGAAAGACAGATACAGAGAGAGAGAAAGACAGATACAGAGAGAGAGAGAGAGAGAGAGAGAGAGAGAGAGAGAGAGAGAGAGAGAGAGAGAAAATTGAATCCTGTTTCACATATGCTAGTCAAATATCCTTTCTGCTTTTTTCTACCCCAGGCCCTTTTTCTTTTACTTTTTAAAAAAGAGATTTTATCGGTTGTTGTTGTTGTTGTTGTTGTTGTTGTTGTTGTTATGCAGTGTGTGGGGATGTATGTGCTGTGAGCCCAGGTGCCTACAGACTCCCTGAAGCAACATGGTGCTGGGAACTGAACCACAGTCCTCTGCAAGAGCAGCAAGCAGCAAGCATTCTTGTTTGCCATCTCTCCAGCCTTGTTCTCTTTTGGGGGGGTCTTTTGGGGGGTTCTTTTGGGGGGGCTGGTTCTTATGAAACAAGATCTCACCGTATAAGCCTGGCTGGCCTGGAATTCACAGATTCCCCCACTTTTCTCTCCCAAGTGCTGGGACTAGAGGCTTGCACCACGACACCTGGATACTGTTTTATTATGAGACAAGGTCTCACTACGTTGCTCAGGCTGGCCTTGAATTCCCTGCCCCTCTGATGCTGTGCCACCAACCCTCTCTAAACTCTCAGTCGTTTTGAATGAGGGCCATGTGCTTCTTGGCACTGGCTTCCAGATGATGCACTGCCTGAGATCATCCCACTGCCCCCAGAAGGCATCAGAGCAAGGGAGGCAGCTTTGTTGTCCCTCAGAACTCCTGAGATCGGGAGCTGCATCCTGGTCTCACTGCATGCTCTGGCAACGGGTCAGGCTCAGGTCTTTAAACAGAGGGTGCACTTAGTGAACGCCAGGCAAAGGAGTGGAAGATAGACGTATGTGCACACAGGTGCATATCAGGGTGGCACACGTGTGTCGGCCTATATTCAGCCACTGCAAATGATGAAAGTCCAGTTCAAAGTGGCCAAACTTATAAACGGAATCTACGGGTGCGCTCGATTGAAAAGATCAAGAGGTGACTAAGCTTCTGCCTGGGTTTGATCCAAGGTCTCTTGGCTCTGTTTCTCAGTGTGACTCTTCTCAAGCACCATCTCCCCTGGAGCCTCAGAAGCCCCAGGCTAACACACAGCCAGCTTAGTTATCACAAGACAAAGTGACTAATGCAGAGCGGCTAATGCAAAGTTCCCTCCAAGGCCAACCTCAGCTCCCATCTCTGTACCGATCACTAAGCCAGAGGCTGTGATGGTCTCATTGGCCAGACCTCAGTCACGTGGTTACTCCTGGACCAATCAGTTATAGGCAGTCTTGCCGCCCTGGATGTGGGCAGAAGACAGGATTCTGCCCTCAGAGGAAGAGGAAATACTGTTGGAGGAGCAGAAAACCAGGATCAGGTGCAACAGCTAGAGCAGTGAACAAAATGGACTGATACAGGCCGAGTGTCTGGAGCAGGAACCAGAAAACAGACATAGCTCAGTCAGCTAGAGCAGAGAATGTGCTGGAAAGAGGAAAGAGGGAAAGAGAAGAGAAGAGAAGCCAGGCAGAGGTAGTACACGCCCTCAATCCCAGCACTTGGGGAGGCAGAGGCAGGTGGATCTCTATGAATTCCATGCCAGCCTGGTCTACAGAGTGAGTTCCAGGACAGCCAAAGCTACCTACACTTTGGGGAGGGAGAAGTTTGCACTGATGAGCCAAAAGCAGCCTTCATCTTGGGGGCCCTTTCGCTCCTGAGAAGCGGGAGATTTGGGCTTTGTTCGTTTGTTTCTGGTTTTGGTTTTTCTTCTGTGACAGTTAATCATGGTTGTCAGAAGCTAGAAAGAGACCCACACTCATCTGAGCTTCCCCCACCAAGCCACATGTAGGGCGAAACTATTACAACTAGCCTTCCACAGTTCCAAGCGCCAATAACCCAATGCATTTGCCCGACATGGCCTAAGTAGATGTGGCCAAGCCAAAATAGATTGAGTTGACAATGTCAGCAACTCCAATTCTGGTCTTATGGGGCCTCAGAAAAATAAAGTTACAACACAGAAAAAAAGGGTAAATGAGTTCCTGTTGCACTTCTCTGTGTAACCTTGCTACCAGCTCTTTACTGGTGACCCAGCTCATGAAGAACAGCAGTTAATATTTTGTCTAGCCGGGCAGTGGTGACACACACCTTTAATCTTAGCACTTGGGAGACAGATCTCTGTGAGTTCAAGGCCAGCCTGGTCTACAGAGTGATTAAAGGACAGCCAGGGCTACACACAGAGAAACCTTGGCTCAAAAAACTAATACATACATACATACATACATACATACATACATACATACATACATTGTCTACTTGGGTAGGTAGGTAGGTCAGCCTCAAACTCATTACACCGCTGAGGATGACCCAGAACTTATGACTCACCTGCATCTATCTCTTGTGTTCTGTGATTACAGGTGAGCACTACCTTGCCCAGTTTATGTGGTGCTAGGGATCAAAGCCAGGAGTTTATGTATGGCCAATACTCTGTGAACTGTTACATCCCAGCCCATGAGTTAACATTTTATAAAGCACAATGTATTTCTTACTTAAACTGTGTCTCTATTTTGCATAGAACATGCCTGTCCGCCCATGTTTGGGTAGCACCAGCGAGGCTCCCTTGTGTTTCACTCATCTCTGAATAGATGTTGTCCCATTGGTTCCCATGAAGATCTCTCAAAGATAATCCCCTGGGGCAGATAGAGAAGCAGGTTTAGGAACTGTTCTGGCTGTGTTTCTGTTCTCCAGTGTGCAAACAGGAGGTCAGACCGTTGTTGTTGTTGTTGTTGTTGTTGTTGTTGTTGTTGTTGATTTCTGGGAAGCCCATATGGTTTAGGTGACACTTGCTTCCCCCAGGCTTGAGGACTTTTGATATAAGTGTGGCTTGTAGCTGGATTCTATTTCTACCACTCTGGCCACCCTGCTGACCCCACTGTTGCCTCTTGGTGGTGTTTGGTTCTAAAAAGGCACAGGACCTTAGCCAACCCCATGAGACAACCCCATGACTTTTGATGGCCTTTGGGGGGTGGGGAACATTTGTTTCTCTGGACTGGGACTCATGAGGAGGTCATTGGAGTCTGACTGACGGTGGAGGCCCCGTGCCCTTCTCTGACCTGTTAGCCTCAAAGCTCCCTCCAGCCCCTTCTCCTTGGGTCACTCCTCTCCTTTCCTGCATTCTTATTCCCTCTAAAGGTCTTCAAGCATCTCCATGCTGGCCTGTTTGCACACCTGGCCTGTCCCCCCGGCATCACCCTAGGATCATTCCTTAACCCCACCAAATGCCCCTCCTAAACGACTCTTAGCCCACCACACTAACCAGTACACCCCCACATTCTTCCCTTTGGGACTGCACAGTGACCCGGGTCCCTCTGCCATGTCTCCTAAACCCACTCTAGGTCTCCAGAAACCAAAGCGCCATTTCTTAGATTGTGACGGTGGACATGCCTCCCCTCCCCCTGCCTCTGCTACTTCAACAGAATCACACACCTGGACCACACCCCAACAGAATCACACACCTGGACCACACCCCAACAGAATCACACACCTGGGCCACACCCCAACAGAATCACACACCTGGGCCACACCCCAACAGAATCACACACCTGGACCACACCCCAACAGAATCACACACCTGGGCCACACCCCAACAGAATCACACACCTGGGCCACACCCCAACAGAATCACACACCTGGGCCACACCCCAACAGAATCACACACCTGGGCCACACCCCAACAGAATCACACACCTGGGCCACACCCCAACAGAATCACACACCTGGGCCACACCCCAGCAGAATCACACACCTGGGCCACACCCCAGCAGAATCACACACCTGGGCCACACCCCGCCTGGCCTCTTGCACTCACCTCCTCACACTCTTGATCCCAAGCCTGTCCTCCTTTCAGCCTTCAGTGTGTCCACCAAGGACCCCTCTGCCACTTGCTGCCTGGATGTGCCACGCGTGCCTCGGCTTTGCAGGAGGGCATAGCCAGTAACTGGGGATGTTGGCTGCTAAAGGGTCAGTAGCCACCACTTTCTCTGGAGAATTGCCCGGGACAACTGAGTGGGCTCTATGGCAGGTGGCCCAGGACAGGCCTCACTGTCTGACCGAGGCAATGAGAAGCCAGTCCTGCTTCTGAAGGTGTGACTCTCCATGGTGAAGTCCAACCTCTGCATCCCATCACTGTGTCTCCTTGGCACCAAGCTAAGCTCAACTCACCTCACTTCACCTTAGCCTGCTTCTCTCGTTCCCCTTTAGATTTCTCCAGGTCCTCATTTCCTTTAGAACAACGGTTCTCAACCTTCCTAACGCTCTTATCCTTTAATACAATTCCCCAACCATAAAATTATTTTTTTGTTGCTACTTCATAACTATAATTTTGCTATTATTAGGAATCGCAATATAAATATTTTTGGAGACCGAGGTCTGTCACAGGGCTTGAGACCCGCAGACTGAGAACCAGTGCTCTAGGGCACTGCTGTCTAAGGCTCCCAACTCTTTTCATGTCAAGAATGGTTTGTTCAGGAGACCTTGCCAGAGCCCCACTCTGTTTTCTGCAGAGGTGGCACATCTGCAGTAGTGACCTATGCCATCATCCGTGTGGCACAGGTCTCCCTCACTGAATTGCAAGCTCCGTGAGGCCAAACCCAGGATAGCTTTCCCAGCTTCTTCCTAGTTCCTAGGGGCACCTGGCACATAGGAAACATACAGAAAGCACTAGGTGGGCACACAAAGAGGAAGGAACAGGAGAGAGGCAAGTTAAAGGGGACACAGGACCCCCAGCCCCCTCCCCCCCCACCTCCAGCCCCAGCACAGCTGCCACCTGCTGCCTTCTCTCTGCTCTCTCAGAAGCAGGAAGCTTGGCTGCTCCACCAGTGACTGAAGACAACCCTGGAAGCTGCACTGTCAACTGCATGTCACCACACATCACCTCAGACGGGTCCATCTCCAAAAAGCTGCCCACTAAGCGGCCAAAGCCCCTAAGCCTCAGAGCCTCTCTCAGCAGAGCTGGCAGGCTGGCGCCGAGAAGACCCTGACACACCTGCCCTGGCAAACTGGGAAACCTACCCCAGAGCTTTGAGAGTCCTGGGCTTGGGAAAATGCTAAAGTCCCTTGTCTCTGGGAGATAGAAGGGGCCCCCCCCAACAAAAGTATGCCGAAGAACCATACTTGGGTGGCCTCCCCCACTCAACCTATCCCTTCACATCTGGAAGGCCACCGAGCACTCTCACTCTTGTGCGGGTCACACACAAGTGTGTCACCCATTCCTCAGATGAGCAAACTGAGGTCAGATGGAGGAGAGGAAACAAAGCTAGGAACGGGAACCCCCAAGAGCCTTCCTGGCACAGGAGCAATCTTTAAGGAGAAAGGCAAACAGAGGTAACAGACAGCGACAATAACACGAAGAGCTTCAGGTCCATCTGGGACAACGGACTGCTGCACAGGAAAACTCAGGAGGGCCTCATAGGATCTCTCCCAGAATCAGGCCAAGGAGTTCAGCCCCAGCTACAGAAGATGGAGGCCACAGTGTACCCCAAGGTCAGGTGGCCGGGACATCAGATGATGCCCGAAGAGTACTCACTCATAGGGAGCATAGGGAGCACTAGAGCAGAACCCCTCAGCCACTGCACAGCAACCCTTCCCCTAAAGAGCAGGGCACAGAGGGCAGAGGCTGAACTGGGCAGATTTTCTGAGAATGCTACGCCCCCCAGTGGCCACTTCTGCACGGTGGCTCTCTCTGTCACAGTCTTCTTTACACATTTGTCTCCTGTTCCCCCAGAAAAGACCCCAGGCAGGGAAGGATCTAGGGTTCATAATCACAACACGGGGAGGCACGTTTGTTCATCCATTTATTCGACAAAGATGGCCTGTTTCCATCTCAGTTCTGCAGAAGGTGCGGGGGCCCTGGCCTGACGGTCCCCATCCTCAGGATAGTGAAAGTCCAATGAAGCAGAGACCGTGTGGCAGCAGGGAGGGGCTGAGGTAGGGACGGCAAACGGGCCAGTTCAGGCCCTGAGAGTCCAGATGTAAATGGGCCAGTTCAGGCCCTGAGAGTCCAGATGTAAATGGGCCAGTTCTGGCCCTGAGAGCCCAGATGTGGATCCGGATTTGACTGAAACACAGCAGTAATGCTACCTGAATTGCATGTTTTGTTTTGTTTTGTTTTGTTTCAAGACAAAGTTTCTCTGTGTAGCCTTAGCTGTCCTGGACTCTCTTTGTAGACTAGGCTGGCTTCCAACTCTCAGTAATCCACCTGCCTCTGCCTCCGGAGTGCTGGGATTAAAGATGTGTGCCACCAAACAAGATTTACATTACTATTCAGAACAATAACAAAATTACAGTTCTGAAGTAGCAACCAAAATGTTATGGTTGGGGCTCACCACAAAGGAGGAACTGTATTAAAGGACTGCAGCATTAGGAAAGTGGAGATTCCCTGGGCATTTGGATTCACTGTAGCAAAGTTCCTTTGCCCACACAGTCTGTAGATTTTCCAACGGGTGACTTCAACCTCTCAGGTGCCAAAGAGGCTATAGCAAAAGGGTAAGGGTCAAATTTGGCTTTTGTGAAAATGCAGCTACCTTCACCAGAGGTGCCTCACCTTCCCTGGCCGGCCCCAGATCCTCTTCCTGTTGGCCAGCAGGCTGGACTTGGCACCTAGAACGATTCAAGCTCTTGTTCCCTGGCCTTTCAAAACAGTGGGTATCAGGTGAGCCGATCAGAGCCCTTCCCTGGGATTGTTTTCTGGGTGCAGCTGAGATCTTTTCCCTAGCTGTAAGGACACAGGATGATCCTAGGGACAGCTAGTGGCTATGTTTCCAACTATATGCGGTAGGGGTGGGCAAAACCCCAAGAAAAGGGAGGGAGGGATGAACAGCACCAAATTCTTGCTTACCACCCTCCCCTTTCAGACAAGTAAACTGATAAATCCCCGTTTTTATTGACTTGAAATCATTTAAATGGGGTCTTTTAATTTTCTTCTTCTTCTTCTTCTTCTTCTTCTTCTTCTTCTTCTTCTTCTTCTTCTTCTTCTCCTCTTCCTCCTTCTCCTTAGTATTTCAAGACAGGGTCTCTCTGTGTAATAGCCTTGGCTGTTCTGCAACTCACTTTGTAGACCAGGCTGGCCTCAAACTCACAAGATCCACCTGCCTCTGCCTCCCAAGTGCTGGGACTAAAGGCATGAGCCACCACACCCAGCTCAAATTGGATTTTTCTCTCACTTGCTAACAGCAGGGTCTTAAAATATCATCCTATCGCCTCACCAGTGGAATCAAGGCATGGCTGGAGGTGCAGCTCAGCAATGGAGCATTAACCTAAAATGCACAAGGCGCGAGTGAAGAGACTCTGGGCAGCTCGAGAGTGGCGGGCACGGCTCTGACAGACCTTGCCCTTCTCCTCATTGCGCTTTCCTTGCTGAAAACCACTGGGTTACCTGCCTCAAGCTGGCCACCAAGGTTTATTCCTTTATTTTGGCCACTTCCTCCTCCCAAGGCCAGTTACCAAGGTCCAGCTATCAAAGTATTGAAGTCCAGCAATCAAAAGCTCCCTTTGACTCACTTAATTAACATGCCCAATTAAAATTAAACAACTCATTCTAACACAGGGTTTTCCCCTTTTGCCATAAAAACCCACCATTTCCCAATGGGCCATGTCTGTCTCCTCTCTGTCCAGAGGGGGTCCTCTGTACCTCTGGAACAAACACCTCTTACCCATCTCTCTTGCCCCCCTTCTCCCCCCTCCCCGTTCCCTTCCTCTCCTCCCTTGTCCTCTATCTCCTGTCTTCGCTTCTTATTCCTTGTCCTTTCTGCCTCTGCGGCAAATAAATCTCCTTTGTGCTGAGAACTTGGTCTTGGGGTATCTTAAGATGACTCTGAGGCTCCCTACAGGGGTCCCATCGCTAGCATACCAACACACAAAGATAAGTATACTAATTTTCCTGAAAGAGGCCATCCAGGAATCCAACTTGGTGTTGCTGTTTTAAATTGTGTGTGTGTGGCCGCGTGTATCTATGTGCACTGAATGCATGCAGTGCCCTAACAGCCAGGAGAGAGCTCCAGACCCCGTGAAATGGGAGTTACGGGCGCTGTGAGCTGCTGGATGTGGATCCTGGGGACTGAACCCAGGTTTTCTGCATGAGCAGCAAGGCTCTCAACTCCTGCAGCATCTCTGCACACCTGAGTCCACTTCTTAGTACCGTATAAGTGATGGCCATCAGATTCTTTCTAGAGGAAACCCAAAAGGAACCACAAGCTTATTCAACAAAACGTACAGGGCACTTTAAGGTTAGAAGTGCAGTAAAGACATCTTATACTGTGTACTAATCAATGAAAAGGGTTGGGACTCCAACACGGGCCTGGATTTGAAACCTGATCCCGCATCTGGCCCCACCTCACCTCTCAGGGCATCTGTTTCCTCATCTATAAAATGGGAATACGAATATTACCAGCCCTATTTTGTAAAGCGCTCTCTCTCTCTCTCTCTCTCTCTCTCTCTCTCTCTCTCTCTCTCCCTCCCTCCCTCCCTCCCTCTCTCTCTCTCTCTCTCTCTCTCTCTCTCTCTCTCTCACACACACACACACACACACACACACACAAAACCACTAACCCAGCTTTGTTTCCCTCAACACCCCTGGATGTGCAACAGTGAGCATTCTTTTTAGATAAAATCTCACTATGCAGCCCCAGCTCGTCTGGATTTCAGTCCTCCTGCCTCAGCCTGACGCTGGGATGCACCAGCACACCCAGGCACTCACCACCATACCCAGAACAAGCAGATCTTAACAGGGCATATCTGGGTAAGTGCCAGTGGACAAAATTGTCAGTGAGCCACTGCCCAGAAGGGCTGGGCATCCAGCGATTAGAGAACAGGAAGGGCACTGACAGGGTGAGAAGCAGACAAGGGCTACAAATCAGCAGACAACAGTCTGTGCCTCCCTAGGGAGTCAACAGCCAAAATTTTATCACCTTTTCTGATTTAGGTTCTAGCTAATTTCTAGAGTTCTATCTTTTTTTTCCAGTTATTTTAACATACATATTATCTTTTTAAAAACAGAGAAAAACATAAAACTGAAAGACTTCACCCCCATGGGGTCCGCATTTCCAGCTTTTGAATCGAGACACTTTCACCTCAGGTCTCACTTTTAAAAAACACTATTCCACACTTGGTGGGTTTTATTTTGTTAACGACTTGAAGGCTTTACTCTGTCATCAAAAAAGGCTTTGTTTTCTTTCTTCGTTTCTTTTCTTTTCTTTTTTCTTTTTTCTTTATATTTATTTGTGTAAAGGATGCGTGTGGATGTAAACGAACCAACTTTCAGGAATCGATTCTCTCTTTCCATTATGTGGATCCCGGAGATCAAACGAAGATCGTCGGGCTTGGCAGAACCAAAGAGCTGGTGTCTGCGGGATCCGGTACATATGGAGTTAATACTTTTGTTAAAGGAAAGAAACAAAAATAAAAGAAAGTTAAAAGGAGTCGGGAAAGGAGGGAAGAAAGGACGGAAGAAGAGGAAGTCGGAGGAGCAGGCCCCGCCTCCGACCCCGCCTCCAGACGCGGCCCCGCCCTCGACCGCAGGCTGGAGCGCCGCCGCCTCCGGCCGCCAGGAGCCGCCACGCGCGGCAGCCTGCACCTCGGCCGCTCGGCGCGGCCCCTCTTTCCCGCCGGTGCGCCGGCCTGTCGCCGTCCCGCCACGGCTCTCGTGCTCGGGCCTCGCCTCGCGCGTGGTCTTCTCGTGAGGGAGCTCGCGCCGCCCGGCGCGTGCCGTCCCCCTGCCTCGCGGCGCGGGGTCTCGCGGGCCCCGCTCCCGCCCTCCGCTCGCCTGGCCCGGACCGGAAGCGGCGCCGCACGGCCTGGGCCTGGCGCGGGGGGCGGGCTCTGGGGCCCGGTCGGACATGGGCAAGAAGCATAAGAAGCACAAGTCGGACCGACACTTCTACGAGGGTGAGGAGCGAGCGGCCTGCCTGCGGAACCGCGCCGCCCCCTGCCCGCAAGGCCCGGACCCGCGGAGGTCCCCCGGCGGGCCGGCGTTCGACTCGGGCCTGCCGGTCCGGGCGGGCGTTCGTGGGGCGCTGGGAGGTGGGGCGCCCGCCCTCGGTGTGCCCCGAGAGTCAGCCCGCGCCCTGCTGTTGTTTCAGAGTACGTGGAGAAGCCCCTGAAGCTGGTCCTCAAGGTGGGAGGGAGCGAAGTCACTGAGCTTTCCACGGGCAGCTCCGGGCACGACTCCAGCCTCTTCGAAGACAGAAGCGACCATGACAAACACAAGGACAGAAAACGGAAAAAGAGGAAGAAAGGAGAGAAGCAGGCTCCCGGGGAAGAGAAGGGGAGGAAACGGAGGAGAGTCAAGGTAAAAGGTGGCTTCATTGCTGATGCCTGTCCCCTACTTCCCCCCCACCCGGCTCCCATCCTCCTTGTCCTCTGTCCAGCGGGAAGTCTGGTTTGGTGGAGGAGTAAGACAGACTCACGTCATGTAAGCAGCTGATTTCTAGTCCTCGGTGGCTGCTTCGAAGGATGCTTTTGTAGTTCTCTTGGAAGGGTGAGAAGACATTGATTCTCTGGAAGGCCTCGGAGGTTTGTCAAACGGACCGGTTCTAAAGAAGTGAACGGGACCTGTGGGGTGTTCAGATGTTCTGGAATAAGTGTTTTCATGCCAGATCAGTCTGCGACTTGATGGGACATGCTGTAATCCCAGCAGTTAGGACACTGAGGCCAACCTATGTCTCTTAACAAAACTGTCTGAAAAGTAAAAAAATAAATAAAAAAGGAGAAGCCTGAAGTAACTAAACCAAGAGTAAAAACAAAACAACCATTTTCTTCTATAGGTCCCCCCACCCACCTACACACACACACACACACACACACACACACACACACACACACACGGTTTCTGTGTGGAGCCTTGCCTGTCCTGGACTCACTTTGTAGACCAGGATGGCCTCAAACTCACAGAGATCAGCCTGCCTCTGCCACCCCGACTGCCGGGATCAGGCGTGTGCCACCTACCCTTTATTTATTTATTTTTATTTTTTGTTTTTTGAGACAGGGTTTCTCTGTGGAGCCTTGGCTGTCCTGGACTCAACTTTGTAGACCAGGCTGGCCTCGAACTCAAGGCCATCGGCCTGCCTCTGCCTCCCAATTGCTGGGATTAAAGGCGTGCTCCACCACCACCTGGCCCATTTTCATTTAATAGAATAGATTAAGTAGCTGATGCCTTGATTACAAGGGAGGCTGAATAGTAAAAAATTAACTTTCTTCTCAAAGGTGAGCCCTTCCACATCTGGAATTGTCCTAGAATTCTGCACTTCTGTAATTTTTGCTGCCGTTAAGTGGCCTGTTGAAATTGATTAGTGCTTTTTGAAAGTGGTCCTTTCCGTAGTTTCTTTGTAGAATTTTTCTTTCGCTTTATACAGCCAAAGTGCCCTATTCCGTGTCAGTAAGGATATTGATGAGTAACCAAGCCTTAGAGATTGTCTCTTTAAAATGTCTTAAATTACGGGGGGGGTGGGGGGGGCAGGTTTTTATGGCCTTTAGCTAGACTATGACAATAGTTACAGTCTTTGGTCAGGCTGCCTGATATTTTCATTTCCTAAATTACAAAAACCACAGAAGCTCAAGTCTTTACGTTTTAACTGAGAGCTTTGGAAGTGAACATGAGCATTGTTTTACCTGTGAGCTCAGCAGGTCTTGTCTTGATTATACTCTTGGGCACCTCAACATCAGGTCCGCAGCTGCCCTAGAACTCGGTGTACAGCCATCATGCTGTTTTATCCTCCTAATTGCTGGCCTTATGGCTGTGTGTCACCACCCCTGGTTTGGAAACCTAAGAAAAAGTATATATAGGTAGGTTTTGGTGAGCTTTGCACATTTAAAAGTCTTTGCCCTTGGCCAGACTTCCCATGCAGAGTCAGAGATTGAGTCAGTATAGAAATTTAAGTTGAATGCTGGGTGTGGTGGCACATGCCTTTAATCCCAGACTAGGGAGGCAGAGGCAGAGCCAGGCGGATCTTACAAAGTGAGTCCAAGACAGCCAAGGCTACACAGAGAAACCCTGTTTTGAAAAACCAAAAAAAAGAAAAAAGAAAAGAAAGAAATTTAAGTTGAAAGATATTTTCTCTCAGAATTTTAAAATGTAGTTTGTGTGTGAGTGTGTGTGTGTGTGTGTGTGTTTTGCGGGGGGGGGGGGGGGGGGGGCAGGGAGGTTTGGGGGGCCATGCAGGTACTTGTGGAGCCCACAAGAGGGTGTCAGATCCTTTAGAGCTGGAATTACAAGCAAGTGTGAGCTTTCCTGTGTAGGTACCAAACTTGAGTCCTCTGGAAGAACAAGAGCTCTTAATTGTTGAGCCATCTTTCCATTCCCCCCTTCTCACAGAAATTTAAAATCATTTTAAAATTAGAATTAAGCTTATTTTAAATATTTTCTGGCTACCGTCCAGAAGTCAATCTGCTGCATTCTAATTCTTAGTTCTTAGTTTGTGACCAGTATTACCTTTCTTGGAATTTTTGGGATTGCCCCCTCTGTTATCATTTTTCTTCTTTTTTCTTTTTCTTTTTTTTTTCTTTTTCTTTTTTTTTTAAGGTTTATATATTATGTATACAGTGCTTGTACACCTCTATGCCAGA
The DNA here is from genome assembly GCF_964271855.1 of Acomys minous. NCBI lineage: Eukaryota > Metazoa > Chordata > Mammalia > Rodentia > Muridae > Acomys > Acomys minous. Next base: position 39,301,685 of record NC_140496.1, read on the forward strand.
AGAGGGCATCAGATCACATTATAGATGGTTGAGAGCCACCATGTGGTTGCTGGGAATCGAACCGAGGACTTCTGGAAGAGCAGTCAGTGCGCTTAACCTCTGAGCCATCTCTCCAGCCCCGTTATCATTCTTCTGATGTTTCACAGTAGATACATGTGCCTTAAGTTCTGAGGTGTTGGTTGAAAGTATCGCTGATCATTTTCTTCCCTCTAATTTTCTTATTTTTTCTCTTAGTTTTTTGTGTTCTTTAAGGGAGAATTCAACTTTATCTTCTGAGCCTGAGACTGTGCATCTTAAACGCCTTCAGGTTACTCGGTGTATCTAATGTAGGACTCACATTTTGGGGTGCTGATAGAGAGCTTTGCAGTCAGTTTTCAGGCTCTACTCTACCTTTAGGCCAGCAACTCTGGGGACTGACTAGCCAGCCACCTGTGCTTTAACAAGGCCTTCATATGATTCTCACGTACATTTCATCTTAAGAACCATAGTAGGAAGCCATTCATGGTGGCACACGCTTTAACCCCAGCACTCGGAGGCAGAAGCAGGGAAATCTCGAAGTTTGAGTCCAGCATAGTCTACGTAGCAAGTTCTGTGACAGCCAGAGCTACACAGAGAAACTGTAGAAACGCAAAAAATTTAAAAAGGATCATAAGTCAATAATAATCTTTTATGTATTTCTGTATATACTATGTTGTGATGTTTCTCTAGACTTTGTATACAGAGAAAGGATTAGTTGAGAATACGGGGAAAGCTTTGCGAGGTGATTATAGTTGCTTTCCTAATTATATCTACTCAACCATCTGAAACAGTGGTTCGCAACCAGTGGGTTGCAACCCCTTTGCGGGTAGAATGACCCTTTCACAGGGGTCGCTTAAGACCAGTAGAAAACACAGATACTTACATTACAATTTATAATAGCAAAATTATAATTATGAAGTAGCAACAAACATTTAATGGTTGGTAGTCCATGAAAAACTATATTAAAGGGTCACAATATTAAGAAGGTTAAGAACCACTGCTGTAGGGGAAAGGAATTAATTGATCTACAAGGTATTAGAATCTTATTTCTCTACCTTTTTATTAAAACTTGTTCAGACATTTACATTTTGCTCATCAGGCTATCTTACAAGTTTTTATTTTTTAATGTGGTTGGGTGTTTTGCTTCCATGTATATCTGTGCTGCTTACATGCCTGTTGCCCATTAGAGGTCAGAAGAAGGCGCTGGATCCCCTGGATCTGCAGTTGTGAGCCACCCTGTGAACCAAACCTAGGTCCTGCTGAGGTTTCTCTCTAGCCCCATCTTCTGCTTTTTAAGTTTATAAAATTCCTGAGCCTTAGGGAGCCTGAGCTGGTTTTCATGTCCCTTCTGTGAATTACTGTTATGTTTTTGTTTTTTAAATTTGATTCTTATTCTCTTTATGTGGATTTGTAAATGTTTTGTATCTATTCCTCTTTTCCTTTTTATTGGTATTTGTGTCTTAAGTACTTCATCCCAGCCTATGGCTAGGTATTTTAGCTTAGTTTATTGAAGAACCAAAGTTTAGAATTAAATTTCAAGTTTGGACTGGGGAGACAGCCGTTAAGAGCACTTGCCCTTCTAAAAGACCTGAGTTCTGTTCCCAGTACCCACATCAAGCAGCTCGTAGCCACCTGTACCTCCTGTTCCAGGGTATCTGATGCCCTCTTCTAGCCTTCACAGGCACTGAATGCATGTGGTGTACATACGTACACCCAGGCACACACATATACATAAAATAAATAAAATAAAATAAAAAGGCATGGTGGCACACGCCTTTAATCCTAGCACTTGGGAGACAGAGGGAGGAGCATCTCTTTGAGTTCAAGGCCAGCCTGGTCCACAAAAGTGAGTCCAGGACAGCCAAGGCTACACAGAGAAACCCTGTCCCTGTCTTTAAAAAAAAAAAACTTTTAAGTCAGACTTATCAAAATTTGTTCTTTAAGAATCAGTCTTTTTTAAAAAATAATTTATTCAGATTACATCTCGATTGTTATCCCCTCACTTGTATCTTTCCGTGCCCCCCCCCTTCCTCCCTGGTTCACCCTATTCCCCTCCCCTAGATCTGTGACAGAAGGGGACCTCCTCTGTCACTAAATGATCACAGCCTATCAGGTCTCATCCAGGTAGCTGGCTTACCCTTCCTCTGAGTGCCACCAGGCCTCCCCACCTAGGGGAAGTGATCAAATAGGGGACACCAGAGTTCATGTCAGAGTCAGTCCACACTGTCCACACAACTGTGGAGAATGCACTGTCCATTGACTAGATCTGAATAGGGGGAAGAATCAATCTTTCTGTATTTCATTTAAGGAAAAAAAATTCCCTTCTCTTGGGTCTCAATTATTTATCTGAAGTTTTAAAGTTTTGTTTTCTACATTTAAGTCTTTATTTGGAGTTTTTGTGTTTAGGTTGGTTTCTGCATTTATCTTCTGTTCTGCTTGCCTGTCCCTGTGTTCATGTTGTCTTACGGTTGCACTATGCAAATGCTTTCTATCTTGTGTAGCTTTTGCTTCCTTCCTTGTTTGGTTGCCTGCAGTGCTAGAAATGAAGCCTAGCCAAGCCTTCAGGCTGTTAGGCAAGTGCTTTCCCAGGCACGCACATCCTCAGCTCTTCATTATCTCACTCTGATCTTTTTCAAAAAGCATTCACCCTTTAAGAAAAAAGCATATAATTGGTTTGTCAGATTTCATGGAAAATTCTGTTTTACAATATTGAGTAGTGGGCTGGAGTGGATGGCTCAGAGGTTAAGAGCACTGGCTATTCATCTGAAGGGCCTGAGTTCAATTCCCAGCAACCACATTAGTGGCTCATAACCATCTATAATGAGGTCTGGTGCCTTCTTCTGGCCTACTGGCTCGCATGCAGGCAGAACACAGTATATATAATAAGTAAATCTTTTCTTTTTTAAGTGCTTTAAAACAATTTTGATTGGCATTACTTTGGATTTGATGACTGTGGAGAGAACTGGCTCGCTTCATTAGCATGATATATCTCTTTTATTTGGATCTACTTACTGGCTCACTGGTACTTTATGATTTTTCCCAGAAGGTTATGGGAATCTTTGAGGTTAGCTCTGGCATATATTATATTGTGTTTGTGACTGGTATTATTTTTCTAATCAGTTATTTCTGGCATAGAGAAATGTACTTCTTTTCTTTGATGAGCATGTTCCCGTTATCCAGTAGATGGCAGCAGAATAACTAAGATTTCTTAACTTAGAATTTATTATTTTTAGTGGTACCTTTTTTCCTCGGAAACTAAAATCATATGTATTTAAAGACGTTGATATGAAATATTTCTAAATTGCTTCCCTTTGTTCTGTTTAGGAGGATAAAAAGAAGCGCGATCGAGACCGTGCGGAGAGCGAGGCAGAGAAAGATCTCCAGTGTCATATCCCTATAAGATTAGACTTGCCTCCTGAGAAGCCTCTCACAAGCTCTTTAGCCAAACAAGAAGGTTGGGATTGCTCTGAGCTGTCTGTCCTGAGTGCGGAGTCTGGCGCTGTAGGGAGGGAAGGGATTAGCATTAGCTCCAGTTACAACCTAAAGACCTTAGATGAGTTTATCCTAAGGTGTCTTATTTCTCTTGCTGCGTGAGAGCTCTGGGTTTGTTCTACTGTTAGATGGGTATTCTCAGACCTCAACACTTTTCTGATAAGTTGAATTTTTGTGTGAGGTATTTAGTAAAACATAGTTGGGTCATACAAATAGAAAACTGAAGCGCTAGATGATGCCCTTTTAACACTGGTTTCCTGTCTACTTTAGAAGTTGAACAGACACCTCTTCAGGAAGCTTTGAATCAACTCATGAGACAATTGCAAAGGTAAATGTTTTCCAGCTTTTTTTTTTAAGATGGCAATTAAAAGGATAAACATTCAGATCCAAACCACGTATCTGTTTTTGGTTATCTAAAGTAATTCTGTGTGGCCTAAATCCAAACATACTTACTTTTTTTTTTTTTTTTTTGGTTTTTGAGACAGGGTCTCTCTGTGTAGCCTTGGCTGTCCTGGACTCACTTTGTAGACCAGGCTGGCCTCGAACTCACAGCGATCCGCCCGCCTCTGCCTCCCGAGTGCTGGGATTAAAGGCATGCGCCACCACGCCCGGCTCATACTTACTTTTAAAGTAGATGATAAGTACCTTGTTTGGCAACACAAGTAGTCCCAAGATGGTGACACATATTATTCTTTGGTTTGTTTTAACAGGCAACTTGAAGGGTGTTATGAAATGTCAAGTTTCTCCTTTCTAAATTAGTTTCTCGTGTTCAAACTTGAAACTAGGAAACAGTACAGACCCTGCCCCCTCTGCCTTTTGCTAGTAGTACAGGCAATCCCTTCTGTGTGTTTGTGCAACACCTAAGCCCTGGTGTTCAGCAGTTACTAAGTCTGGCAAATAAAAGGAAATGCTGTACGTTTTATGCTCCTCCTTTGAGTATTTTGTTTTTGAGACCTGGAATTCACTGTCCTCCTGAATGTTGGGATTGTAGGTGTATGCCACCATGCCTGACTTAATGCTCCTTTTAAATGTAGTGGGTTTTGTCAAAAATATTCTGGTAGGTTGATTAAGCCAGTGTTAAGTTCATAAAGAGAAAAGAGGGACTCAGCTGTAACTAATATGGTTATTTTGGTGCATTTTTTATTCCAAATTTGAATTCCAACTCAAAGATGCATTACTTGACATTGATGGTCTTGGGCATGCATTCTGCTAGAGAACCTCTCTCCTAGCTGTGCTATCCATTAGTGCACATCACATCCTTTTTTAAAAAAAAAATCTGATACAATTTGCATTCTCAACATCTATCTGGCTTTTCAGTTAAAATCAGCAGTTACTAGCCTCTTTGGATTTTTCTGAGACAAACAAGTAGCTCTGGCTGTCCTGTAGACCAGCCTGGCCTAGAACTCAAAGAGATCTGCCTACTTCTACCTCCCAAGAGCTGGGATTAAAGGCAGGTGCCACTATACCAAGCTTTGGATAGCCGCTGTTAAGGTGCTGGAATAGCTAGGAAAATGCTATCAACAGCAGTCCAGGAGAGGAGAGTTAAGTATTAGATATTGTATCCCATTTGGGAGATGTAACTATGAAATGTTTTGGCTTTTATAACAAAAGAACGGAATATTTGCAAGTCCAGAGAAACCCATTAATCAGAGCAGTTTGGGGATGAGAACCCAGAACCACATTTTGTGATTAGCCTTGGTGATTGATTTTTTTTTAAACCAAGAATGAGACTTTAATCAGTTTTAAGTGGAGTTTATAACACTAAGAGATAAAAGGGCTGTTAACACACACAGTAACAAATGGACATCTGATTGGTATGAGGGATTACCCTGTATACGTCATAGCTGTGTATCCTCAGTGCATGGCATCTAGATGGAATGATCTTTATCCTTGAAGCTCAGATCTAAACCTGGCTTTAGAAAAGTATACTTGATAAATTCTGATAGTACCATTTTTGGCTAGAGAACAAGGTGGTCTTTATATTAAAATGACTGTTTTAGGGAATGCAGACACTTTATCCTTAACAGTAAGAGGTCAGCCACTGGTGAAGATTGTTACCCATAGTGACCCTGTGGACTGTTTTTAATTCAATGTGTGGGTTCCATAGTGGATGTTTGCTGTCTGGCATTATGTACTGGTTTTGCAGCTTAGCTACCTCATAGGAATAAAAGAAGCACTCTTAAATAGACTGATTTCAGGTTCCACCTCTCTTATAACTCAAACAAATAATTGTTAGTCCTGAGTTTCTGTCATCATCTGTCAGTGAGGAAACTACCAGTTTGGTATGCCAGCTCTGTCATTGGACCTGGGAAGAGAATAAACAGGCTTTTTAAAATTGCTGCTCCGTGACTGTTTTCTTTTTAATCGTTTACTATCGCTGCTATTTGAAGTTTTAAAAAAAAATTTTTGATATGCCAAGTTTACAGGGTGGACAAGTATGTCTAATGACCTAATCTTATAGAATAGGGCTTAATTCTTTTTTTACTTATAACCTCTTTTCACCCAATGTTTGTGCAGCTTTAAATATATAGGAACATAAAATAGGTAAGCAGATCAAACATACAAACATTTTTAAAATGTATTTTTTGTTTATTGTTTTGTTTTTGTTATTTGTTTGTTTGTTTGTTTGTTTTTGAGACAGTCTCTCTACACAGCTATAGCTGTCCTGGAACTCACTATGTAAACCAGGCTGGTCTAGAACTCAAATCCTCCTGTGTCTGCCTGTACCTTCATAATGCTGGGATTAAAGCTGTGCACCGCCAGGCCCAGCTTGAATTTTATTTTAAAACATTTTTTTTGGTCTACATCCATTTTTACCATTTGTTGAAGATGAAAGTGAATTTGCATACAAACGACAGAGATGTATTTATACATTCTTAAAGTTGCTGGACGGTTGATAATGTAGAACATAAAGCATCTTCAATGATTTTCTGAGTTGACACATTTTTAATTTATAATTGTCAATGCTGAGAACGCTGCTTCACGTAATATATAATACACAAAGAAATATTTGGGGATAATTTCAGAAATTGTTATGAGTTCAGTCCTAATCTCAAGCCAGAATTCATCTTACATTTTTTATGATATTTAAAGCAACTCAGAATTTTTAAAATGTCTTTTTAAAAATCAGGCATTCTTAAGACAATACAATCCAAAGATACATTAACCTGGTAGCTGCATACTGAGGAATAAAGTGAGAAACTATTAAGACGCCTTGTTTTCTCTGATTGAACCACTGTGTTTGGGTAAGAACTGAAAACCTTGCTCGTATAATAAAAGACAGTTGATAGCATAAAATAGTCTTCAATCTGATCCACGGCATTTTAGACAGCATTTGTCACCATCATATGGCATGAAACTGCATATGTGTGTTCAAGGGCAAGGCTACAATGAAGTCACGCCACAGCAGAAAGTCCTGACAGAAAGAAACACCTTGGATAGAAGTTCGATTTTGAGTTAATTTTTGGTTGTACCTTCAGAAACCTTTCCCTGTTGCCAAGTTTTTCTTGACACCTTCCCCACTACACCCTGTAGTATAAGGAGCTAGTCTGTAGAGCATGGATACTCAACCCTGACAATATTAAAAATACCAGTGCCTTGTACTCAAACACCAGTACCACACTGAACCCTGGCTCCGCCAATGACTGGAGCCCTTCCTTAAGAGAGGCTCTATACAGTGAGGTTGGAGTGGATCTTCCCTGTCCCGCTAGGTTTTTTGTTTCATTTTGTTTGTTTGTCTGTCTTTGGTTTTTGTTTTTAGGTTTTTGAGACAGGGTTTCTCTGTGTAATGGTCCTGGCTATCCTGGGCTCACTTTTGTAGACCAAGCTGGCCTCGAACTCACAGCAATCCGCCCACCTCTGCCTCCTGAGTGCTGAGATTTGAAAGTTCCTCTTGTAATAAACAGCTAGCCTTGTATGAATTTGTGATAGGAATCACTGATTTTCTCAGGTAGGGGTCAAGATGTCTGTACATAGGCATGCATGTGTTTGCCATAGCACACATATGAATGTCAAAGAACAGCTTTTTTTTTTTAATTATTTTATTCAGATTACATCTTGGGCCGGGCGTGGTGACACACGCCTATAATCCCAGCACTTGGGAGGCAGAGGCAGGTGGATCACTGTGAGTTCGAGGCCAGCCTGGTCTACAAAGTGGGCCCAGGACAGCCAAGGCTACACAGAGAAACCCTGTCTCGGGGAAAAAACAAAACCAGATTACATCTCGGTTGTTATCCCATCCCTTGTATCCTCCCATTCCTCCCTCCCTCCGCTTTCACCCTATTCCCCTCCCCTATGTATGTGACTGAGGGGGAACTCCTCCCCCCTCTATATGATCATAGGCTATCAAGTCTCGTCATGGTAGCCTGCTATCCTTCCTCTGAGTGCCACTGGGCCTCCCCATAAGTTAGCATGTGGTACTTATAGAACGAAGGACAACTTTTAGGAGTCAGTTCTCTGCTTCAACCATGTTGATCCTGGGAATTGAACTCAGATGTTCAGTTTCGGTTCTTTTTGGTTATTTGAACCAAGGTTTCTTTGTAACAGCCCTGGCTGTCACCTGCCTCTGCCTCCTGAAGATGTTCAGTATCTGTTAAAGAACAGTACCCCTTCCCCCATTACATTCACACAGCGTTCATAAGACCTCCTGTGGTGGTGAGGTACTCTGGAAGAGGAGGCGATTTAAAGGCCCTGAAGGCATTATGTGCACATCTCTATTGCCCCTAAGTTAGAATTTCCCCCCACATCTGTCTCTTATGTGTGCTCTGAGGCCTCTTCAGTCCTGAGCACCTGCAGAAGATGCTCTGCAAACAGACAGCCTGTAGGGTAAGGCTCCAGAGCCTTAGGCTCAAGAAGGTCATACAAATGGCTAACTTCTAAGGCCACTGCCTCAACTGGGTGCCTGTCTGGAAGGGACAATGAAGCTGCCAGGAGGGTGCTGCTACAGAGTAAGCCCAGGTGGCCTGTCAGGGCCTGGGGAAAGGAAGCAGAGCAGAAAGACCAGACCCTCTGCCGGTTCCTGTCCCTGTCTTCACGCCCAGTCTTATCCCTGCCCCACATCCTATCAGTTCCTACCACAACCCATTAGGAACTTTTTAAATGTCTTTTGTGGAGTAGAACCTCCACGTGTATTTAGTAGAAATATTAATTTGTTTGTGGAAAGTATGCATTTATGGACAAGGGAATGTATACCTATTAGGTACAGAACCAGAAAGGTTGCAGGTATGTATTCATAGATAAACCAGGTTGAGTCACTGCATAGTTAGCTGGTCTAGGTTACTTATAGAAGGTGTTGCTTGTTAATTAGGCTGTTCCTCTAAGAGGAGTTCTGTGTCTTTAAGAGTACTACTGTTGAGCTGGGGAGACGGCTCAGCGGTTAAGAGCACTGCCTGCTCTTCCAGAGGTCTGAGTTCAATTCCCAGCAACCACATGGTGGCTCATGACCATCTATAATGAGATCTGATATCCTCTTCTGGTGTGTAGGTGTGCATGTAGACAGAAAGCTGTATATGTTATAAATAAATAAATCTTAAAAAAAAAAAGTACTACTGTTTAAACTATTAGTTGGTCTTGAAAATCATTTCTTCAACTTCTCAACAAGAAACAGATTATTTTCTATATATAAGATTTATTATTCTCACTTCCACTTTTATAAAATATAACATTACCATTTACATGTCTACACAGAAAAGACCCAAGTGCTTTCTTTTCATTTCCTGTGACGGATTTTATTGCTCCTGGCTACTCCATGATAATTAAACACCCAATGGATTTTAGTACCATGAAAGAGAAGATCAAGAATAATGACTACCAGTCCATAGAAGAACTAAAGGTAACTGTATTTAGTAGTTTTACTTTTGTTTTATGATGATAGAGTCTTGTTTAGCCCAGCCCAACCTTGCACTTCTGATCCTCCTGCCTCCACTTACCAAAGACTAGGATCATAGATGTCTGCCACTAGGTTGGCTCATTAGGTTTTTATTAGAGAAGTAGATTAAACTGTAATGCGTTTAAACTGAGAGTCAAACTTTTATGTAAAACAGAAATCATATTAAAAATCGTAAATTTGCATCAGATTCCCAGGATCAACATGATGGAAGGAGAGAACCAACTCCACAGAGTTGTCCTCTGATTTCCATGTGTGCTGCAGTAGGTGGTGTGACAGGCATGTGCATACACACACACACACACACACACACACACACACACACTAGGTAAATAAGGTGATTTTTTAAAAGATGTATTTAGTTGCAGGGCATGGTGGTACACATCTTTAATCCCAGCACTAGAGAGGCAGAGGCAGATGATTCTCTGTGAGTTCAAGGCCAGCCTGCCTACATAGTGAATTCCAAGACAGCCAGGACTATGTGGAGACCCTGTCTCAATCAATCAATTAATTTTTTTTTTTGAGTAATCTGCAAATCTGAGCCACCAAGATGGATAAGGAACTTGTTATGAAAACCTAGTGGCCTAAATATTTGCTGTACGAGCATGAGTTTGAATCCCTAACACCTATGTAAAGCCACACATACCAGCAGGCATCTCTAATCTCAGCACTGTGAGGAGGAGGTTGTGTGGAGACAGGCAGACCCTTAAGGGCTTGTTGGCCAGCTAGTCTGGTCACCTGCACACACTCCCTGAAATAATCTAGAGGTCACCAGGTCAGCGTGTGCATTTCTTGTTTAGGTTTTGTTTCCTCTTTAGTCTGAGTATATGTTGGTTTCAGGGATGTGCTTTCATGTTAATCTTACGTGATCAAAGTTTGCATTAGGCCACTCAAACAGGTAACTTGATTTAGGTAATTTACCCTTTGGGTAAGTGTAGGGGCTTCCCGTGGTAATGGTCACCCACCCTGAAAGATGGGCACTACACAGTTAAGGAATGGAACAGTAAACTTTTTTTTAATTCAAATGTTATAATCAGCTCAAATGTATGCAAACTGCCAGCATCTAATTCTCTTCAGTTTTAGTTTGAGTGTGTAGGTAATAATCAAACTACTTCCTGACATATTTTCATCTAGTGAAAATGAGTCTGAAACTTTATTTCAGACCTTGTTACTGGGTAGAAAAGCATTTTAGAAGATGGGGTTTGTTGTTGTTGGTCTTGTCTTGTGGTCTGTCGTAGTTAGGGTTTCTATTGCTGTTTAGTTGAGACTGCTTATAGTTTCAGAGATTTAGTCCATTTACATCATGGCAGGACATGGCAGTGTAGCGCTGGCAGACACGGTGCTGGAGAAGGAGCTGAAAGTTCTTGATCTGTAGGCAGCAGGAGACTGTGACAGTAGGCCTAACTTGGGCATATTAGACCTCATATCCCACCTCCACAGTGACACACGTCCTAACAAGGCCACACCTCCTCATAGTGCCACTCCTGATGGGCCGAGCATCCAAACACATGAGTCTGTGGAGGCCATTCCTATGCAAACCACATGGTCACAGGAGGGAGTAGAAGTGTGTTCCTTGAGTGTGTTTAAGCCAAGACTCAACACTCAAAATGGAGTATTTTAGCCTTCTGGAATTTTCTACAGGCCAAAAAAAAAAAAAAGTGTATAGAAAGATTCAGTTTTTTGAATGACAATTCAATTACATGGCAGCTAAAATGTAAGAACTCTGAAAGTCACCTCGGCCTGGGGATATAGTTGGTTCCTAGGTTTAAGTCCCAGCAAATTACTTTAACAGATTAAAGTGATCTGCCAATTCGTAAACTCACTACTGTCTGCCAGATATAGCCAAGTGTTTGTTTACTAAGTGTACATAAGCGTCTAATATCTTATTTCACTTGCATTGCTCTGTAGCTCACGTAAGATTCTGAGAGGTCCAGAGCTAAGTGTCCACATATACTTCCATCTGGTTTTTACTTGATAGCAAATTTATTGTGGACTTTGAATCTGTCTGCTTATGAACTTAAAAAGAACTCAGTCTGTATTTTTATTTTGTTTAGAGTGTTCTAAACTGTCATCACTACTAAACAGTGAGAGTTGAGTGGCTTTGTTGTGGATTTGGAGGTTTGTGGGGTATTTCAAGTTAGATTCCCCCACTCCTGATTTAATAGTAAGACAGTGCCATGATCACACATGCTTACTAGGGAAAAGTGCAGGGCTCATGCCTAGGACACACACGACTTTGAAATGTAAGCCCCAATGCATTTCTGATAATTCAGCTCCTCTAGTTTATGTTGCACCTCCTTGAGGTTTATTTCACTTTGACATGGTTTTAGAATGTCTGCCAATTATGTTTAATTTTTGGTACTGTCTAAACACTTAAGGTAGCATAAATATTTTAATGTTTTTGTTCAGCTTATTTGGGATTGACAGAAAAAAATGTTATAATTTAACTTTGATCCCAGTTTTTAATTAAAATTTGAAGTAAATATTTGTCTTAAACGCAGGGTAATATATTTTCTTTAAATTTTTTGTGCATATGATTTTTTTTGTTGTTGTTTTTGTTTTTCTTTCTTTTTTTAAGATTTATTTTTTATTATGTCTACAGTGCTCTGCCTGCATGTACACCTGCAGGCCAGAAGAGGGCATCAGATCACGTTGTAGATGTTTGTGAGCCACCATATGTGGTAGCTGGAATTGAACTCAGGACCTCCGGAGGAGCAGTCAGTGTGCTTAACATCTGAGCCATCTCTCCAGCCTGTTTTTGTTTTTCGAGAAAGGGTTTCTCTGTGTAGTCCTGGCTGTCCTAGAACTTACTCTGTAGACCAGGCTAGCCTCAAATTTACAGCAGAGTACTGGGATTAAAGGCATATACTGGCACCATCACCACCTGGCTATATGATTATGCTGAAAAAACTTTTTAAATTTACATTCTAGATTGAAAGTCAATACAGGCCAGGTGTTGGTGGTGAGCGCCTGAAATCCCAGCACTCAAGAGGCAGATGGAGGTGGATTGCTGTGAGTTCGAGGCCAGCCTGGTCTACAAAGGGAGTCCAGAACAGTCAGGGCTATACAGAGAAACCAAAATTTAAAAAAAAGAAGAAGAAAGTCAATACAGAGATAGTAAATGCTTAAGAATTAGAAACATGTACAAATATTTTGTTAGGTTTTTTTTTTTTTTTTTCCCATGACAAGGTCTCTCTGTGTAACAGCTTTAGCTGTCGTGGACTCGCTTTGTAGACCAGGCTGGCCTCGAATTCACAGAGATCTTCCTGCCTCTGCCTCCCAAGTGCTGGGATTAAAGGTGTGTGCCACCACCACACAGCCATTTTGTCAGTCTTAAATTGCTGTAGTTGTTACTTAATAAATGGTGACAGAAAAAAGATGTCTTCTTTTGGTTTTGTTTGTAAATTTTTACAGGGCCTATATGATTTCAGACAGAATTAAGAGTCTTATTCTAATGCATTTTTCCTCTTAATATTCTCTTTGTAGGATAACTTCAAGCTAATGTGTACTAATGCGATGATTTACAACAAGCCAGAAACCATTTATTATAAAGCTGCAAAGAAGCTGTTGCACTCAGGAATGAAAATTCTTAGTCAGGTAAAGAAACTTACCACAAATCAATGAATAGTATAAAATCTAGATATTTGCTAAAGCTACACTTTACTCGTTAGCAAATCATATTAAAGTAGTGAGAAATTAGGGGATAATTTCTATCAAGAAAAGTTAGCAAGATGCTCAAATATAGTCACTTCTGTTTCACAAGTTACATTACTACATTTATTTATGATATCTGTGTGCTCTCTCTCTCTCCCTACCCCCTACCTCTCTACACGAGCAGTCCCTTCCTAGAGGGCTGATAGTTAATGGATAATAAAGTATGTGAGCCACTGGGAGGAAGGCAGATCTCTGTATGTTCGAGGCCAGCCTGGCCTGCAGGAGAGTTCCAGGACAGCCAGGGCTACACTGAGAAACACTGTTTCAAAGAAATGGAAAGAGTGTGAGCCACCACCCAGCTACAGGAGAGAGCTTAAACTGTACCGCACATAGATTATGGCAACAAAGTAAATGAGTCTTACCCATAAAAGGGGGTATGGTGTGGCCTCAATCTTAGTCTCCTAAGAGACTTCTAGTGAGACTTCTAATTCCAGATAAAAGCTAAAATAGGGAAGACAACAGAACAACCAGATTGGGGAGGGATTATACAAAGAAATGAATTTCAGTGTGACAGACAGGCAGAAAGGAATCAGAATGAAGAACTTAAGCCCAGGCTTAGGGCAATTAGAGAAAGAAAAAATAGTTGTATGTATTCCCTTAGGTTTTCTGAATTGTCTGGCGATCCTATATTAAATTTCTACAGTTGAAGAAAAGCCTCAGTGTGCAGGTGTCTGGGTGCCTATGCTTGGCTTTGAGAAGTTCTTGGATCAGCTTACCTAGGAAAAGGAAACATTTGAATTGATGGTTATCCTTGCACTCCTAATATTTTGACAACATCAGTTCCCACTCACCTAGGAGAATGTAAAATGTTTGTTTCGTTTCTTGGAGACTCTCAAAATCTAAAATACAGCCATATTCCAGGTTTGGGGATGCGGGGGAGGGCGGGCAGCGAGAAACCCTGACCTCTAGCTGCGTGTTGTGGCACATGTCTTCAATCCAGCACTCAGGAGGCAGAGGTAGGTGGATCTTTGTGAGTTCGAGGCCAGCCTGGTCAAAAATCAAGTCTAGGCCAGCCAGAGCTATTACACAGAGAAACCCTGTCTTGAAAAACCTAAAAAATATTTTTTTTAAAAAACCTGGCCTGTTTATTTTAAAAGTACATAGAGAAAATACAGTCTTCATTCACTCCAAAATAAATATGAGATGGGGGGAGAAATATATATCTTTTGCTGTTTTTTGTTTTGTAACAGGATATCACTATGTTGTTCTGACTGTTCTGGAACTTGCAGTGTAGACTGGGATGGCTTTGAACTCAGAAATCTGCCTGCCTCTGCCTCCCAAGTGCTGGGATTAAAGCACCACCACACCCAGTGTGTAATTGATTTTTAAGGAAATGTCTAGTGGTGCTTTGCTATTATTTTTTCTTTCTTTTAACCAATTTTCTCTAAACGGTATAGTCAGTATAACAAGCGAACAAACTGAAATGTCTGTGGAGTTTACTGGGCACAGGAGGATTAGTTTGTCCCCTTTCCCTTCTCTCTCCCTGTCTTGTTTTTTAAAAATGTCTTGGAGTTGCAGCTCTCTTGTGCCCCACCTCCTTTCGAGTTACACTCTAGGTAGAAGAGCTCTTCACAACGGTGGTTCTGCATCTTTAAATGTAGACTCTCTGAGTTAACACTACATAGTGTAGCAGTGTAGACTCCCAAGAGAGTCTGCACTCCTTTCCATGGATGGTATCTTTTCAGAGACAGATCTTACGAGTACTCATTGAAAAAATGGTAATAGCCGTCACTTTCCATTACACTCAAATATTAATACTTAACACATCTGTTGTTTTTATAAAGAAAGAACTGATGGCCAGGCGTGGGGATATAATCTCAACCCTTGGGAGTTGGAAGGAGGGGGATCAGGAGTTTGAGGCCGCTATAAGCTACAGAGTGAGGTTCTTGTCTCTTAAAATAGCAACAGAAAGCAAAGCAAAGATCACTGTAAATACTTGAGAGAATGCTATGTTCTGGTCCCCTTTTTTGTGGTATAAATAGCAGTATTTGTAGCGTTGTGTCTCTCCCTGCTGTTTAGAATCTGGGTGACCTGGCTGTGCAGCCTTTCTCGGCTTCTGTCCTGTACATGGGGTTGGTGCTTAACTCAGAGCTGTCTGGTACAGAGAAAAGCACTCCACCAAGTGTCAGGACTCTAAGGCAAAAGGTGGCTTGAGGCCAGGATTTAGTAAGCCTTCTTGGAAGGAAGGAAGGCTATATTAAACAGCATGCTTATGTGGAGACATGAATTACAAAAAAAGAAAATGCATTGCTTTCTAAGTAAAATTAAACTTTTTCCCATGACATTTCTAAATTTAGAATTTTTTTTTCTTGTTTATACTTTAGTATTACATACGTCATATTTAACAATGTCCCTAAATGTTTTTTTATTCAATGCTTTACAAAATTATGGAATGGAAATTTTAAAAATTACTGAGAATTTGTGATCTAAATCTGCTTGTGTGGCTGTTTATTAAGTGGCTACAGTGTCAGTCTGTTGCCAGTACTAAGGATCCACGGATAAATAGACCTTACCTAAGTGATATATGCAGTGAATAGCCAACTCACTGTTGAGAAGTATGAAGTAAAATAGCACAGTTTTAAAAAGCATACTGAGTGGGAGTTTTTTTGTTTGTTTGTTTTGTTTTGTTTTGTTTTGTTTTTGTTTTAATGATACTGTTGAGTTTGGCACTAATTAAGAGAAACTGTCAAATACTGGTGCAAACTGATAAAATCTTCCTGGAAGACAGCTTGACAGTAAGTATCCCTTTACCCTCCACTGTAGGAATTTGCCCTAGTATATGTTTTTAGTTAAATAACTGTTTTTATTATACATTATCATTATTAGAGAGCATACTTGGCCTCTATCGTGTCTTCGTTTATTTATAGTCTGGTGCATCACTCCATAGTTTTACAATTAGGTTAAAAGCCAAGTAAAGAGACTGGAGATAGCTCGGTTGGCTGAGTACTTTGCAAAGCATGCACAGAGCCATGGGTTCAGTCCCCAGTGCTGCATAAGGGGTAGGGTCAGGGAGGCAGGAGGACCAAGATCTACATGATGAGTTTGGGGCCACCTTGAACTATATGAGACCCTGTCTCAAAAACCCAAAAGTGTCCAGGAGTCACGCTCTTGGGTGTTTGTCATTGGCTGTACCACTTAACAGTGCAATGATAAGAGGCCTGGGGGTTCAGCATTATTTCTCTGGCCTTAGGGAATCACTCCTTTCTGGGCCATGTTGCTGTTATTTGACTTCTAGTTCTTCCTAGTTTCTGTTTCTCCACAAAAGCTTCCAATGCTGTTACAGTGTTCATTCAGGAGGTGGTGCTTCTGGTTTATCTGGTAGAAACTCTCAGAGCTAAAAAGGCAGAGTCATCTGTAGGAACAAATTTGTCTTCTATAAAATATATCCAGAAACCTCAAATCCCTAACAAATGAAATTTTCACAGCACATTATTGCAGTAGAAAATTAAGCATGTGCTTAACAAAATAGGAGCCAAGTTTTTTCTGGTTAGCAAGAACATTATGCACTATGAAAAAGTATGCTACCAGCCACTTATTCTCCCCTAACGCATGTTGTTTTCACACAGCAAAATGCTAATCATCTGGAATCCACCATAGGATTCCAGAATATAAAGATCCTAAGTCCTCAATCACTCCTTAGCCTTCAGAAGATAAACCTGTATGAATTCTTAGTCCCAATTCATACTTTGTCCTTGTTAACTTTTTCACGGTACAGTATATTTGTAAAGCCTCCTCTTACAATGGAAATTAAGTGGTCTGAATTAAATGGACTTTTTCTTCCTTGTTCCTTTGGTGTACTTATATTTGTTTCTCTTCCCTCATTAATAAGTGCAGACTCTGATAGCAGGTATGCATTACTCATTAACAGTCATATAATATTTTTTAAAATATTTTTAGGAGAGAATTCAGAGCCTGAAGCAGAGTATTGACTTCATGTCAGACTTGCAGAAAACTCGGAAGCAGAAAGATAGAACAGATGCCTCTCAAAGTGGGGAGGACAGTGGCTGCTGGCAGCGAGCGAGGGAAGACTCTGGAGATGCCGAGACACAAGCCTTCAAAAGCCCCACAAAGGACAATAAAAAGTAATACATTTGGGGCTGGAGGGATGGCTCAGAGGTTAAGAGCACTGACTGCTCTTCCAGAGGTCCTGAGTTCAGTCCCCAGCAACCACATGGTGGCTCACAACCATCTATAATGAGACCTGGTGCCCTCTTCTGGCCTGCAGGTGTACATGCAGAGCAATATGTACATAATAAATAAATCTTTTTTTTTTTTTAAAGTAATACATTTGGCAATACAAACGTTTGTTTGTTTGTTTAGCAAGACAGGAGTATTAAGTCAAGTTTGACTTGGGAAAACCAAGTACCCATACATCCATACTGCCTTTCTTGATGTAAAAGTGCATTTTAGTAGTCTGATACCCATCTTGTCATATACAGCACTGTATGAAATTGACCGAACAGCTCATAGAACAATTCCAAATAAATGTTTTTACTAGTTTTAAGACAGAAAATTAAGGCATTATAGTGTCAAGGAGTTCGGTTCCATAAGTGTTTTATATAACTTAATTGCATAGAAACTTAGGGGTTCCTAAGTGGATGGGTTGACACTGAGGTGTCACATTTTCAACCGAAGAGCTGCTGTTAGTTCTCTGGCATGGCTACCCACTCACACCACTAATTACTGAGTACTTCTTTGCCAGCCATACTGGAAAGTTAGAATTAGCATTTTGGGTCTTTGCTCTCATAATGCAAAGAAAGTTTAACTTAAATTTTAGACTTCCTCTTCAAAATAGTATTTGCATTAAAATTTACTTTCAAGACTGTACCCAGAAAAAAATGTGTAAGGCAAGTACCACTAGTACCCGTTGCCAGGTTGCTGGGGAGTAACACTGGTGACCGTAGGACAAGTGTCTCTACTTCCTGTGTTCATCTTTGGGGTGCCTTTTAATATTTTTCATTTTACTTAATTAGATACTTCTTTTTAACTTTGTGTTAACATGTGTCTCAGGAAAGACAAAGATGTGCTTGAAGACAAATGGAGAAGCAGCAACTCAGAAAGGGAGCACGAGCAGATTGAGCGCGTTGTCCAAGAGTCGGGGGGCAAGCTGACACGGCGACCAGCAAACAGTCAGGTGAAGGCCACCTTCTCTCCACCCTCAGACCAGTAGCTTTTTGATGTCTTGTGTCCATGTCATTGTACCTGCCGTAGAACTGCCATCACTAAGTCATTACCCAGTTGTCTCAGCCCCTCATAATGCTGGAATTACAGGTGTGCACCTCCATGCCTGGCAGCAGACTTTATCCTAACTTAGATTCTGGTCTTTTGAACTTACACTGTATTGATTATATTGGTTTTACAACCAGGTAGATTCATACATGGCTTCACCTTCCCACCTTCCAACCCCCAGCAGTTTGTGCACCTGTGGTAGTTTTGATCGGTTTTTGTTTATAGTTTGGGAGAACTAATGGCCCACACAGCTTCTCAAAATTAGATTTTCTCAGCTTCCATTTCTCTAGCCTATCAGTACCTTGTAGACATAGCTCTGAAGATGAGGGTTCTGAATTTAATGATGATAGCCTAGGGTGTTCCGTTTGATGGCTAGTGTTCTCTCTATATAGAATGTGTTAAACTTTATTCCACTGCTACTTCGGTCATTTCAGTGTGAATTTGAAAGAAGAAAACCAGATGGAACAACAACGTTGGGACTTCTCCATCCTGTGGATCCCATTGTAGGAGGTAGGATCTCAGTTTCCGACTCTGTGAACCTGGTACTGTTTGCAAAGGACAGTAAAACGTGCATGTTGGTCAGACTTTGCTTTTGACAGGATACAGGTCACAGGAAAAAGGACTCATTATTACTTGGGTACACATTTTGAGAGGATTCTGTCCAGAATTCTTGGCTCCATTGATGCTGAGCTTCTGCTGAGGTAGAAGAGGTGGTTGGAGCATGCAGTAGCAGTTACTCCCCTTATGGGGGTACAGGAGGGCAAGGACAAGACCCTGCCAAGAACTTGACCGCCAGTGACCTACTTCATTTTCTAGAACTTCCCAGAGTAGATGTGTGCAGCCTTTCAGTACAGCCTTTTTGAGCAGCACTTCATGTCCAAACCATTAACACAACATTCACGTTTAAAGCAACCTGAAAACTAATAAATCCAACTCTTAACCACTGAGAACAAGTCTGGGTGCTGTATGTTTTGTGCTAACAACTAGCTTAGCTTCTGCCTAGATTAATTTGTTTAGTAGATAATGCATTTTTATACTATCATGAGAATGTAGTAGGAACACAGAAGTGGATACTAACAGAATTCCTACATTTAGGAAGTGATGTCCAGTAGTCATTCTTTGCTGTGGGTAAATCACTGTCTTTGGAGCCGAACGTAAGTTACACAAGGCATATGAAAGGAAGCAAATGAGAAAAGTCCCTTACTCTAACACCCTGTGGGGTAGAAGAGTAAAGACACCTGAAACATCACAGGAAACGATGAGGGCCATGAGATGAGTACTCCCTAAACGGCTGTCTGCAATCCTTAAGTGCCCTAGCCAAGTAGCTCGGCCATAATTGTGTCTAAGACAAGGTGTGGCTGCCTAGGATTTGATAGAAAGGGAGGGCTTCCTAAAGGAGATGATATTTAGGGTCATGTCATAAGTGAACTAAGGAGAGGCAGGTGGATCCCTGTGAGTTCGAGGCCAGCCTGGTCTTCAAAGTGGGTCCAGGACAGCCAAGGCTACACAGAGAAACCCTGTCTCGGGAAAACAACAACAACAACAACAACAAAATAAAACAAAAGAAAGCGTGAGCTAAGGGATTCAGGGATAGCAGTGGAAGAGCTTGATGCGTTCTGAAACCGAAAGGGTAAGCCTATATTCAGTGACCAGTAATAGGACTAGCTCAGTTGATAAGACTGCTGGCCAGGCAAGAGCAAAGCCATGCCCAGCACCATAGAAACTAGGTCTCATCCCAGCATGTGGAATACAGAGGCAGAAAAGCCAACCTGGCCTATGTGAGATCCTGTCTCAAAAAGCCTCAGCTTTCTTCATGTTGGGGTTTAGGTGCATGACACTCTGTTGAGGCTACTTTTAATAAAAATTTATTTGTGAGTGACGTGTGGCATGATAATAAAGAATTCAACAAGGCAGTGCAGTATAATGAAGAGGACCAGGTTTATGTTCTGAGCCACATTCCTTTCCAACTTCACATTTTCTTAGCTTAAAAACTGGATAGAGTGACAGGTGATGTGGCACACACACCTTTAATCCCAGCACTCAGGAGGAGGCAGAGGTAGGCGGATCCCTTGAGTTTGAGGCTAGCTTGGTCTACAGAGAATTTCAGGACAGCCAGGGCTCCACAGAGAAACCATCTTGAAAAACAAAACAAACAAACAAAATGAACAGAGTAAAATCTGCCCAACCTCCTTCACATCGAATAGATAAAGTGACATCTCTGCCTCACTGCCATGTGTGCCTCTGTCATTGTGCTGAGTTTTCTGCCGTAGAGCCAGGCTACTGCCCTGTAAGACTGGGGATGACAACTGGAAGACTGCAGTCTGGAGTGAATACCCTGCAGGGCTTCAAAGAGGATAAAAGGAACCGAGTAACCCCAGGTGAGGCCCCCACCTGTTTCAGGGAAGTGGGGAAAGAAAGGGAAATTATTATTCATGGCTTCATTTGCTAGGTCTTGGTGGTATTTTTACAATAGCAATTCATTGTCAGCGTCTAAGACACTGGAAAATTGGTTGTTAGTATTCAGAGTTTCTTCCTCCCTTCTCTGTAGTAGTAATTCCCTTGTGTAGATGCTCTTTGGTGCAGGTGTCTCTCTCTTTCCAGCTTCAACAGTACTCATTCAACAGGTCAGAAATAGGACAGAAAGACAATATCCCTTAAACAGTACAGTATAAAACACTTACACTGGATTCTGTAAGTTGCCCAAATATAATTTGGTATGTGATGAGGACATCTGTGGGAGTAGAGGCTCCAGTCAGTCCCCAAGTATACTGAGGGATGACTGTACCTACTGGGAGTGTCTTAGATTTATTTATATACAGGGCAGTGAAATTAGAAGGTATTATCTTTTAATAAAATCAAAAGGTACATTGACAGTTTTAAACGCTACCATAGCATTTAAATTTTTTTGACAGTGTTATACTTGAATTATGGACCCTATAGTTCTTATGCCCCACATTATGACTCTACATTTGCCAATATCAGCAAAGATGATTCTGATTTAATCTATTCAACATATGGGGAAGACTCTGACCTTCCAAACAATTTCAGGTAAGCCCCCACTTAATACTCTGAACATGCTTTTTCCTGAAATATTAATGTATAATGTGTGATTCATAGGTAGACTTACAAAGTTATGTAAATGATAGAAAATGTGTTTAATAGTCTTTTAGAGGACATATCTTCCTGGTATTGGCCTTTGTAGTACTTTAATAGAAATATCTTTATTTTGTAGATTTATTTTATTTTTTATTACTGTTACTATTATTATATGTATGAGTGCTTTGCCTGTATGCCCCACATATACCAGCCTGGTGCTAGAGTTGGTCAGAAAAGGGTATTGGATCCCCTGGGACTGCAGTTACAGACAGTTGTCAGCTATGTTGTAGGTCAAATCCAGGTTCTCAAATGCTCTTAACTACTGACCCAATTCTCCGAGCTCAGAAATGTTTCTGAGCTGGATTCTACAAGTTGCCTAAATATAATTTGATATGTGATGAGGACATCTGTGGGAGTAGAGGCTCCGGTCAGTCCCCAAGTATACTGAGGGATGGGCAGAGGGAGATGTGTTTATTTGGTTTGTTTGGAGGTTGGAATTTTTTGTTTGTTTTGTTTTGTTTGAGATAGAGCTTCTTTGTGTAGCTTTGGCTATCCTGGAACTCTGTAGACCAGGCTGGCCTCAAACTCTGCCTCCTGAGTACTGGGATTACAGGTGTGCTCCACCACTGCTGGCTACAGAGATACCTTTTTAAAGATGTTTCTGTTACTGAAGTTCAGGAGCTTCTTACATTAGAAACTGCTTTCCTATAAAACCTTACATGTCAGTTATGTTTCAGACGTGATCAGTTTAAGAACCACAAAGCACTACCCCTAAGCCATTCAGGACAGCTTGACTGTCCTGTGCCAGCCAAACCATTGTAGTTACTCCCTCTTCAGGATGCTCAGTGCTTTGTTTCTGATCAGTTTAATGAGATACTGTTCCAGTTCACCAGGACCGTGGCCCAGGATGGGCCTTTGAACCTACATTTTCTTTTCTCGACACTAGTAACTTGTTCAAGAATTTAGTCCAGTAGATTAACCAGTGCCCTGGTTTGGGGTCTTGTTGTTGCTTTGGGGTTTGTTTATTTATATTTGGCAGGGGCACATTTAACTCCAATCATTCACATGTTAGTGTGTGTGATTGTGTTGTTTCCAGACAGGATCCCTAAGTTAGGACTGACTATGGTTTCAGATTGAGCAATTCTTATTCTTAGACTCCACAGAACGGGACACATTCCTTCTAGATTCCTCACTGTGGCAATCCTCAAATCAGCAGTGGGTGCCCACTGTGTACCAGACATTCTTCCATAACAGAACCCTGTTCTCCTGTCAGATAGTGACAGAGCTTTGGAGCAGGACAAAGGCTCAGGGAAAGGTAATGCTACATCAGCAAAGTGACAGGAGAGGGAACTGGCAGTGCTCCTCTATGAAGGAAGGACATCCTGGCTCTGAAGGAGCTAAGCAAGGGACCTGAAGTGACAGCTTGCCTGACCCAGTATCAGGAGGAGCTTTAAGGAACGGAACAGGTGGAGAGGAAAGCAGCGCTCACCAGAGTCACTGTGGGAGGACTAGGGGTACTTGGTTGGTCGGTGGCACAAATCTGGCCTGTGATTCTGAATTGACCACTCTGGCAGCTATACAAAGTTGGGCTGCTAGGGCAGAAACCAGGACATGAGCAGTAGACCAGGGACATAGCCATTGTGGTGCCAAGGGTTGGTAATTAGTAGGTTGCTGGCTTTTAACTGGAGGGTAAGAGAAGCCGGGATAATACCAGGGTTTTCAGACTTGCAGTTTTCTGAAAGGGGGATGGTTTTAGAACACTTGGGGAAAGTAGCTGACATTTCAATTTGGGGTATTTTAAGCTTGTGATACCTGTTTATGGAGGGTTTGATATATATATGAAAATCCTGAGGTGAGTGAGGTTATTAAGGGGAATGAGGCCCCATTGCTGACATCTTTGTTTTCTTCAGAAGATCCTTAGGAACATTTCAGTTTTGCTGCTTTTTTGTTTTGTTTCGTTAATTTTCTCATGATGGTAAGTATACAGGTGCAACGTTGTTTCTGAACAGAACATTTTCTTTATAAACCCAGGGCATCTGATGGGAAAAATTGGCTGTGGTAGACACTAAGCCATGGAGACTTTCTATATGTAAGTGATTTTCCCAACTCTTTTTTTTTTTTCCAGCATCTCTGAGTTTTTGGCCACATGCCAAGATTACCCGTATGTTATGGCAGATAGTTTATTGGATGTTCTAACAAAAGGAGGGCATTCCAGGAGCCTACAGGACTTGGACATGGTAAGCACGCTGCTCAAGAAACAGGCAGTTTATAAGCGGCTTTGAAGTGCTAGACATTCAGGGGAGGATTAGCCAGTGTGACAGCTAAACTCCGTTCCGTGGAAGGATGGCCTGCCATGGGTGGAGGACAGAACGGAAAGGACTAACAGTGTCTGCCAGTGTCTGGGAGAGCTGGAACATGACCATTCTCTGCTAATTTGGGTAAGACTCAGAAGTCAGCAAGTGGTGTGCAGCCTCATGAAATGAAGTGGAGTCTTGCTGCTGAGCTGGGAACTAAGTTGGCTGACAGGATGGGGAGTGTGGCTTTCCTCATAGTGCATAATAGCAACACACTGGGAGCCTCAGAAAGGAAATGCTTCTCTGTTGCATCTTTTGTCAGTAAGTGTGAGCTCCCTAGTTCAGCTCAAAACAATTTACACTCGGAGCTTAGAACCAGGAGAGGGATGCTGATGGCTAGAACATTCTGGTCACCAAGTTAGAGGAGTCTTGGAAGTCATCATTTTTTTTAAATTACATTTATTGTTTTATGTATATGAATGTGTTTTGCCTGCCTGCGTGCATGTACACCACGTGCACGTCTGTTGGATCCCCTGGAACTGGAGTGGCAAATGGTTGTGAGCTGCCATGTGGGTGCTGGTGATCAGACCCAAGCCTTCTGCAAGAACAAATGCTCTTAGCCCTGAAGTCATCACTTTTCATGATGGCTATGACCTCACTACTTTATCCCCTGTTTGCAACTACACAGGTGGTGATAGTTGCTTGGGTGACTTAGCAAGTTCTGTCAGTGTCTCCTGCTTCAGAATCCTACCACATGAGCTGCTTTCCCTCTTGAACGTGAAAGATAGGAGGAACTTTTTCATCTGTTCAAAAACAAGTGTACTTCATCCTTCCCTCAGCTAATTGGAATTAGTAGTTAAAATCAAATTACTTTTATTTGGTGTCTATAGTAATACATTTAAAATACGGTCTTTCTGCCCTTTGATCCAGTAGTTTCTCCTCTCAGAGTTTATTCTAGATAGTAAGATGAGAGTTACACATATAAAGGCTATATGGCTTACAACTTTGAGAAATTGGAAATGGGATGAATCAGAGTATAAACCTTCAAAAAGATAAGTTTTATTGATGTCCATGATGTGTTCCCCCACCTCACCCCCAGGACAGGGTTTCTCCGGGTAACAGTCCTGGTTGTCTTAGAACTCACTGTGTAGAGTACGCTGTCCTCAAACTCCAAGAGATCCACCGGCTTCTGCTTCCTGAGTGCTGAGATTAAAGGTGTGCTCCACCACCAGGCTAGATGTGTTCCTTTTTATGTGTGAATTACACTAATACGCACACAATCATGGGGAGTCATCTACATTCTGTGGCATGTGTATATTTTACAGTAAGCCTCTACTATCAGATAATATTGCTTCCTGTAATGCCTATTTGTCTCTAAAATTATTCCTGTATCTCCTTGTCAGAGACGCAGTGTTTAAAAGACTATATTTAGGTATTTATATACTATTACCAAATATCTTAATATATAATAGTATTCTTTTAAAAAGAATTTTTTGAGACAGGATCTATGCAGCCCAAGCTCCTCAGACGCGTGGTACTTCCACTTCCGCCTCCAGCTGCTAGTTACTAGGCATATACTGCCACACTTGGCTATGTGTAATCAGGCATGAATCTTAGCATCACTAGCCACTCACAAAGACTCAAAATGCTAATAATCACATTAATTAATTTGGGCTTAAAAATATATTCTTGGGGCTGGAGAGATAGCCCAGCAGTTAAGAGTACTGACTGTTCTCCCAGAGGACTCGGGTTCAATTCCCAGTACCCACATGCTAGCTCACAACTATCTGTAACTACAGCTCCAAGCGATTCAACACTTCACTGTGACATACATGCAGGCAACACATCAATGCACATAAAATTAAAATAAGTTGTTTAAAATACATATATTCTTATTTTCCACAATACTTGTTTTTTCTTGGCAACAATGTTTTCTATTTACTTTGATATTTGCGTATATTCTGTTTGTTTAAAAACTTTTTACTTTATCCATATAGTCATCACCTGAAGATGAAGGCCAGACCAGAGGGGTGGACACAGCAAGAGAAGCAGAGGTACTTACATTTTATCCTTTAAATGGAGAATAAGTTTAAGAGACCTAAATGATTAAGCTTTATCTATTTTAAGATGACAGTACTACTTGGGGCTGGTGAGATGGCTCAGCAGGTAAGATACTTTGTCACCCAAGCCTGGGGACACAGTTTAGTCCTTAAGAAAAAGAGAACTGACTCCACAGAAATTCTCCTTTGAACTCCCAAACACCATACTGCTATGGCATGTGTATTGTGAATACATACACATACACACACACAAATGATTGATTGGTTGGTTGGTTGATCTTAGTTTTTCAGGACAGGGTTTCCCTGTGTTATCTTGGCAGTCCTAGACTCGCTTTGTAGACCAGGCTGGTCTTGAACTCAAAAAATGATCATTTTTATAACTTTGGGGGGCAGGGATAAGACAGTGTTTCTCTCTGTAGCCTTGGCTGTCCTGAACTTTCTTTGTAGACCAGGCTGGCCTGGAACTCACAGAAATCTAACTACCTCTGTTTCCTGAGTGCTGTGATTACACCACACCCAGCTGATTATTTTTATTAAAAAAATATATTAATTGGGTATCATCTGGAGTAAGATAAGTAATTTGGGGAATATATAAGTAGCTCGTGTAGTAGACAAGAATTTAAAGAAAGAAACCCAAAGCCATTACCACAGGGTAACTGCCCAGCATGCACACTCAAGGTTGTTTTCAGGAGCAAGAACAAGCCTGGCAAGATGAAGACAGTCGCTCTCCCAGCAGGCAGGGCATATGCTCAGTGAGCTCAGAAAGCAGGTGACCAGGGCTCCCAAAAAGAGGAAGACAGATGGTGAGACTGTGTAGGTAGAAACCCAGTGATGAGTCCCTGTGCAGTGTTAAAAGGCTGAAATGTTTCTTAGAAGGCAAAAGGTAGGCTACTGTAATAAATTATGAAGAGAGGGACCATTCAAAAACTGTAGGACTTGCTGGGTGTAGTGACATGTGCCTTTCCCCCCACCCCACCCCCGCAAGACAGGGTTTCTTTCTGTAATAGTCCTGGAACTCTTTGTAGACCAGGCTGGCCTCAGAGTGATCCCGTTGCCTCTGCCTCCTGAGTGCTGGGATTAAAGGCGTGCACTAACTCCACGCCAGGCATGACACATGCCTCTACTGTTAGCATTCAGGAGACAAAGGGGAGTGGATCTCTGTGAGTGTAAGGACAGCCTCGTCTACATGGCAAGTAGATATAGAGTGACCCTGGTTTGTTTGTTTATTATTGTTGTTGTTTGGGTTGCATTGGATTGGTTTTTTGAGACAGGGTTTCTCTGTGTTGCCCTGCCTGTCCTGGAACTCACTCTGTAGACCAGGCTGACATCGAACTCACAGAGATTCACCTGCCTCTGCCTCCCAAATGCTGGGCTTAGATTCACCTGCCTCTGCCTCCCAAATGCTGGGCTTAAAGGCCTGTGCCACCACACTTGGCTGTTGTTTGTGTAAGAAAAAGGCTGTGGGACTTGTCGTAAGCAAATAAATAAATAAATAGCTTGGCCTTTTAACTAACATACAAGAATCTAAACTCAGGAAATACACCAAAAGAAAAGGTTACTCAGTAATACAAAAGAGAGACATAATAAAAAAATTGACAAGACCTGGTGGGTTGGGGTAGGTGATAGCATTGTTAGCTCATGTAGGACTTTCAGGGAAAAGGACCCTACCTTTGAGAGAAAAGGTCCAGAGAGATTGACAAGTGTATTTGGGACTTTACTGGAGGTGTGGGCCTAGAAGTCCAAAGTCTGGGCTATGGTGGGAATCTGACATGTATGATACAAAATTAATTTTATTCAGCCATACAGTGATATTCTCCAAGGAGAGCATGGAAGATCTTGAAGGCTAGAACCTTGGAGATGTCCAAAGTTGAATGGGCATGAACCCTCTGAAAGGATGGTTAGCAGAGATGGAGCCGCTTTAGCAAGATGAGTCCAGTGAAGGGCTCTTGGAAGTATCAGTCATAACCTTGACCAGGGCGATCTCGGTAAAATGGTAGAGGCAAAGGGTAGACCGCAGTGACTCACACAGCTTGAGGGCCCTGGGTCATATAGGGATGTTTAAGAAAGGACAGACTCAAGCCAAGCTTTAACTGAAGGAAGGGAAAATTGTGATGTGAGGTCCTGATAAAGTAGGTGGTATTTAGATAGCCATGCCATCTTAGGGAGAGAGAATCCCAGCAACAACTTGTGTTTGGTCAAAGAATGGGAAAGGAACTCAGATAAGAAAAACGCTGTTGAGTAGTGTTGTAAGGGTCTAGCTGCAAAGGTGAATCACAAGTACACACTTTGTGCCCTGCACACTCTTCAGCCATGTGTAGACAGACGGTGCTGTCAACACCCAAGTAAAATTGGAACCATGAACTTTGGGTTACTTGTTAATTGGGTGATGCATTTCTTAAAAGTTGTGTTGAAGTTACGGAAACTCTGAGTCTTATGTTTCCAGAAATAAAACTCTTAAGACTTTGTTCTCTCGTGCAGGACTGATGACCTAGCAAGTGGCAAGTGTAGAGACTGGGCTGGAACAGTCACCTCTGAAACAGGCATTGCCATAGTCACCGAAAGCAACAGTTTAGACAGTGACAGGCGCTTAGTACTTGTCTTCAGAATGGTTGAATATGAGTCAAATGATGCAAATTGCATAAGCTGTCATGTCATTACAGAGAAGTGTGGATTTATGGACGCTTTTTTTGGCCAAGATCTGAGAACAGCATTTTAAAAGAGTTCTTGGAAGACATAACCAAAATTATGACTGTAAGGTGACTAGGTGGAATAACTTTGCTTGTAAGCAAAAGCTATCATACTCATTTTTACTTGGCACTGTCATGGTTTAGCAAACTCAAATAATTAACTTTTTTTCCTTTTGAAGCAGAATACACAAATAGAGCCAACAGGTCGTTTGGAGTCCAGCAGTCAGGACAGGCTCACAGCACTGCAAGCAGTAACAAACTTTGGTGCTCCAGCTGAAGTCTTTGACTCTGAAGGTGAGTGTCTGAGACCACAGGTCGCTGGAAACTGCTCAACACAGGCAGTTAGACTTGCTGCCATGTCAACTCATTAACCTAACGTCTACTACAGGAAGATTCGGCCAACTAGGTTCAGAGAGTAGTAGAGCTCAGCTGTACTGTTGGCCTCAATTAGAGTCTAAGCTAACTATAACAAAGCCTAGAACCACAGATCAGACACGGGTTGCCTTTGTTTTCTTCAATCTCTTTTTCTTACCACACAGAGGCTGAGGTTTTCCAGAGGAAGCTTGATGAGACTACAAGATTGCTCAGGGAGCTCCAAGAGGCACAGAATGAGCGGCTGAGCACCAGGCCTCCTCCCAATATGATCTGTCTCTTGGGTCCTTCTTACAGAGAAATATACCTTGGTATGTTTGTCTCAGTGACGGGAGGTAGAGCAGGGCTGGGTGCATGAAAGAAAGGCTTCCAGCAAATGACAGTACTATAATGTAACTACAGTGAACACACCATGAATGCAGCATTTCTGCATTGATACATTTATAGTTCTTTAGGGGTTTATCAGGGGCTAGGCATATGGCTTAGTCAGCAAAGTGTTCGCCATGACAACATGAGGGCCTGAGTTCAGATCCCCAGCACATGAAGGTGTAATGGCATGCATCTCTAGCCTGAGTGAGAGAGGGTGGGAACAGGCAGATCCCTAGAGCTCACTGCCTAGTCTAGCTAATTCAGTGAGAAACCCCATCTTCAAAATTCTTGTCCTTGTGAGGCTGAGGCAGGAGGATTGCTGTGAATATAAGGCCAGCAAAGGCTACATAGCAAGACTCTTTAAGAATAAAATGGTGCTGGGTGGTGGTGGCACACACCTTT
Organism: Acomys minous; assembly: GCF_964271855.1. Classification (NCBI taxonomy): domain Eukaryota; kingdom Metazoa; phylum Chordata; class Mammalia; order Rodentia; family Muridae; genus Acomys; species Acomys minous. The sequence continues at coordinate 39,331,302 of NC_140496.1, forward strand.
AATCCTAGCACTTGAGAGGAAGAGGCAGATGAGTCTCTTGAGTTTAAGAGACCAGCCAGAACAAGTTCCAGGACAGCCAGGGCTACACAGAAAAACTCCGTCTCAAAAAACCAAACATAAAGAAAAAGGGAAATGACTAAGGAACTACTTTGGTCCCTTGAGCTTATCTTCCTGTTTTTCCTAGCTGAACAAGTGACCAATAACCTTAAAGAACTCACACAACAAGTGACTCCAGGTGATGTTGTAAGCATACACGGAGTCCGAAAAGCAATGGGGATTTCTGTTCCTTCCCCCGTCGTGGGAAACAGCTTCGTAGATTTGACACAAGGTAGGTTCCCTATTTCTGTGGGTGGGAGACTTCTGTGAATATTCCTTGAGATAACATTAAGAACCCTTGTCTGGGGGCTGGAGAGATGGCTCAAGAGGTTAAGAGCACCTGCTACTCTTCCAAAGGTCCTGAGTTCAGTTCCCAGCAACCACATAATGGCTCACAACCATCTATGAGATCTGGTGTCCCTTGGGGCGTGCAGGCATACATGCAGGCACAACAATGTATACATCATAGATAAGCAAATAAATCTTTAGAGAGAGAAAGAAACCCTCGTCTGGCTTGATTTTGCTTTATTTAAATTTTGAGATTTTAGCATTACAAAATAATGGGTTTTTATCATGGCATCTTTTAGTTTTCTATCTTGTTTAAAGAATTAATAGATGTGGTACACCTGTCAAAAGCTGCAGTGATGACTTAATGCAAGGCTTCTCCTTAGCTGTGAGTGTGGCATGAAGGGCTGGAGCAGTGCTTCTCCTGGATGCTAGAACAGTGGGACAAAATGCTGAGTGCTGTCTTCTTCCTTCAGAGTGTGAAGAACCTAAGGAGACCAGTGCTGCTGAGTGTGGGCCTGACAGGAGCTGAACTAGACTGGTATTTGATTATATTTTGTACATATTTTTTCATCCTGAACTTGGAGGTGCTTTTCAGAAGATATTAACTATTTGTAAATTGTGTTTTAATTAAGCTTTGGAACAGTTCCTTTTAATGTTCCAGAGATTGGACTTGTATTAGGAAATAAAGCTGAACCTGGGACTGTGAGGCTTGCCAGTGTGTCAGCTGAGTTGCTCCTTGCCTTTCTCTGATTTGGGTCTGAGGTTGGACGCCTAGAACACACACAAGCCTTTTCATGATCCTCTTTCAAAGGAGCAGGTCCTCAAAACAAATTAATTCTTCCACTTTTCACATTTACCACCCCCATAAAAGACATTATAAACAGGTAGTTGTAAAATCTGCCTTCCCAGAGTTCATCTGAACCATTTAAAAAGTAGTCTTGTGAGCAGGCCATCCTGGTGGCCTTGCAGACTGCCACAAACATTGGTCTGGTTTAACTGACAAGACCCAGCTATTTTATTATTGTTGTTGTTACATTATTATCATTAGGTGTGTATTATGTAAATATGGGCACATGGTGCATGTGTAGGGATCAGAGGAAACCGGTTGGTTGGTTTGTTTGAAGCAGGGTTTCTCTGTGTAGCCCTGGCTGTCATAGAACTAGCTCTGTAGACCAGGCTGGCTTCACACTCAGAGGTCTGCCTTTGCCTCTCGAGTCCAAGGAGTAAAGCCATGCAGCACCACTGCCTAGCTCAGGACAGCTTTTAGAAATTGGTTTTCTGCTTCCATTGTGGATTCTATAGATTGAACTCAAGTCACCAGACTTGTCAAAAAATGCTTTTTTACTCTCTAAACCTTCTCACTGGCCCAGGACCCAGCTTTTTAAACATAGTCTGTCCATAGAGATTTTCTAGCATTACACCAGGAAAGTAAACACTCAAGATAATGTTTAAAAAGTGGGCTAGGAGATTCATGGGGTTAAAGTGTGTCTAGTGGATTTTCTTTCCTTTTCTTTTTTCTTCTCTCTTTTTCCCCCCGGTTATTTGAAGCTATAGCAAAAGGATATACCAAATAAGATGAACCAAATCATCCTTTACACACAGTAGTCTAGAGCTTAAAGGAGAGCTTGCTTCTGCTCAGTTTCCCAAAGGCTACCTGTGTCTCTTTGTGCCCCTGAATCCTAGCCTATTTCTAAAATACAAAGGTCAAGTGACCAAGCAGATTAAGTAGGAGAACATCAGATATGTCTCCTTATATCACACATCACTGAGCTGAAAGGAAAAATAATTTTTCTGAATATAACCTGTTTAAATAGCAAGCTGGGTATGGTAGCGCATGCTTATAATTCCCGGTACTTGAGAGGCTTAAACAGAAGGATTGCTATAAGTTTGAGTCCAACTGGGCTACATAATGAGACCCTGCCTCCCATTGCTCAAAACTGCCTATAAGTTCAGTTCCAAAGACTCTCATACCTCTGGCCGCCTCTGTAGGCACTGGCAGATATATCATCTTTCTACAGAGCTTGTCTGCAAAACATCTAGACAGAAAGACAAACCTATTTTCTTGATTTGAAACTAATGATAGGGGCTGGAGATAAGGCTCAGTGCCTGCCCTTCCAAAGGACCTAGGTTCAATTCCCAGCATCCACATGGCAGCTCACAACTGTCTACAACACAGACATACATGTAGACAAAACACCAATGCATATAAACTAAAAATAAATTATTTTTAAGCAATAACAAGGACAGTGAAGTTGGTTTTCTCCAGATACTACAGTGACCCTCTTGTAGACCATTATGCTAATTAAAGAAAAGATCAATTCCTGTATGTTTATATCAAGTCTTTTTAAATTCTGACTTTAGACTCTAAAATATAATTTAGGGGCTGAGGAGTGGAGTCTGTTGATATAATGTTCGGCTAGCATTCATGAAGCCTGGAGTGTGGCCCTCAGGACCATCTAAATTGGCCATGGTGAGCTGCAGGTAGAGGGTGACTCAGTGATTAAAGCTCATGTACAAGCCTGGCAGTCTGAGTCCCCAGAGCCCAAGTAAAAGGATGGATGCAGTAGCATGCATGTCTATAACCTGTACACTCCTATGGGAAGATAGGAGGTGGGGACCAGCGAATCCCTCAAAGTTCATGTAACAACAGAAGTGGGAAACTATCTCAAGGTAGAAGATGAGGACTAACACTCAAGGCTGTCTTCTGATCTCTACACATGCAGGCCACACATCATATAAGCATGTATACACACACACACACACACACACAGTAGCAGCACATGTCTATAATCCTATCACTATAGGAGTAGAGATGGGAAGTTAGGAGCTGAAGGTTTGAGGACATCCTGGGGTACATGAGACCTTGTCTCAAATACGTAATCCATTTTTCACCAGTAGATCTACTTTGCACAAGTCAGCTCCTTAAGACCCAGAAATTTAATTCAAAACACCTTAGGACATTCAGGTTTTCAGTTGTTGGTTGGACATATAAAAAGCCAGGCACTGATGACTTATGAAAATGAAACAAAACAGAGACAAATTATTGATCTATAAGTAGTAAACATATAGAAGAAACCATAGTTATTTGCTTGTACCCATTCACAGTACTGACCTGTTACCCATGAAGTACACAATAATCATCATCTTTGGTCAGGAAGTGTCCTTAAGTGAGCCAGAAGACTTAGGGTGTTACTGTCTAATCAGTGAAGGCTACGAGGGGATCCTGAAACAAATCCTTGACCCATAGAAGGGTTTAAAAAAAAGGGGGGGGGGGTCCTATAAGACACCTGTGAAGAAATGGCTTGGAAATTAAAAAACAGGTATGTATGCTTTAACTTCCAAGTGATTTTTTTTTTGTCAGTTATGCTCTTATGACCTGAACAATAACTTAAAACTACTCCTAGCACACTGCTTCAGTTAAAAATAGAGAACAGTACATAAATGGTAGCCAATTACTTCTAAAGTCAAGCTAGGATTTCTGTTGCTGGAGGGAAAAGTAACTTGAATGTTGCAAGAGTAGAAATGTGTCAGCCTCAGGGAGGTTCAATTTTGCTGTGTCTGAACTGCATTGTGGCCTCAGCAGGAACTTTCCTAACTCCCCAGGGGAGCCTTGCTGGGAAGCCCTGGCCACTACTAGATTCCTTTGTGCAAACAAGAATCAGCCCTTCTTGCTGGGCTGATCAAGCTCCACCGAACACAGCAGAGGCAGACAGGGTCCTCTCTCCCTCCCCTCTGCATCCCCGGCCACTCATCTTTGGACCAAAGTCCCAAGTAAACCTGACTGGTCAGACATCCTGGCTGCAGCACTTACATCATTTGCAGACTCCTGTGTGCATACTTTCCTGTACTTTAGGAGGTTCCTTGGTGACTACTAGCTAAGAATACCATGATGTAGTGAAGTTCTGTGGCAGTGAAGTCATTTCCAAAAAGGAGTAAGATGATTGGTCATCTCACTTTGAATGGTCTGGAGCACAGTAAGACATCATCCTACAAAGCTGAGTGAGAACAGCTTGGCATTTGTTGAGGGGCTCAATTCACAGGCCAGGGTCTTCAGCACATGTTCCTGCCAGGTAAATTGTACTTGAAGCTCCGCAGAGTCAGCTCAGAAGATTGGAGAAAAGGCAGGTGGCACACAGGTTGTCCAAGCCCACACAGGCTTTCCCACAGAAAAAAAGCTGGGCACAGTAGTGCACATCAGTAACTGAAGCACTCGGGAGATGAAACAGGAGGGTTGAAAATATGAAACCAACCTAGGCTGACCCTGTCTCCAAAAAAAATAAATAAAGTGCAGACAAAAAAATTGAAACATTATACCAAATTTCTAGGTTTTTGGCTTCCTGAACCTTATCCCAGAAGACTTGCGTCAAAATGCTTGATTGTCGATCCAAAGCTTTATTGTTTCTTGGTCATCTTGCTGCTTAGAACTCTATTCCTGCAAAAGCCAATCCTATAAACTGACGCTGGACAGAAATCTATTTACTTATAGTCAGGGGGTTAAAAAGAAAATATACTAGAAAGGAGATCTTTGTGTAGCATCTAACAATAGTAAAGATAAAACTCTGACTACAATGACACATCCATTTCAAACATAAGCCAGGAAGGTTAAAAAGTGACAAGTGTCAATTTGAAGGTTTTCCTCTACTGCTTAAGACTACCTGCCAATGTGCACACTAACCTCATTTGCCAGAATGCCTGTGCAGGAGATTAGCATCCCATGATGGGTACTGATGGAAAGAAAGGAGGCTTCACCAGTGCTAGACAGCCTAGCTGAGCCTCCTGTAGCCAGGAGAGGGTTTGTCTCCCTGTATATGCTAGTTACTGGCCACCAGGGCTGATGTCTGTCTTGATGATGTACTAAGATCTCTTCCCCAGCACCCTGGGAACAAACACCGCCAGGAATAAACCAGCCGTCTTGCTAACTTGGAGTTGCACGGGCTTCAGCACAGAGGTTCTGTGTATAACTTAGTAGCTGCTTCAAACAGAATCGGGTCAGAGCCATCCTGTAGTGCAAGTCCAAAGAAGCCACACAGCCATCTGCCGCTGGCACGGGGCAGCAGTCTTGGCTCCCTCAGGGAAGGAGCCTGACCACCAGACTTCTCAGTTCAGTCCCAGTCCTTGAAACTTGGCGGTGTCTGTACACACAAAGTAAGTCCGCAGCTCCCCTTTGCCTTTGACATTGATCAGTCCTCGGCACTCACAAGAATATCCTAGTCCCTGGAGGATGGTGCACGTCTCTTCTGTAACCTAAAATGAAAAAGAGCCCTATCTTCAGAGAGGCAGGGGATGGCTAACAAGCAGTGTGCCTGTTGTCTATTGCTGACAATGATGGCTAGAGTGGGGCTCCTTTGGGGAGGATGTTTTCCCCTGAGTCAGTGCTTCACAGTAGACTTACCTGGATTTTCCCAAGCTCTCCAGTGCTCTCCATGCGGCTGGCAACATTGACTGTGTTTCCCCAGATGTCGTACTGAGGCTTGCGTGCTCCGATCACTCCAGCAATCACAGGCCCATGGTTTATGCCTTAAGATGGTTTACAGTTAGCCATGTATAGTGACACTGAGGGAGCCCGCAGAGGGGTGCAGGTCTGTTCTCTCCAAGCTCTGATGCCCCTGAAGCTGAAGGGCCCAGCTGCTTCTTGTCTGTACTCCAGGACTCACTAGCTCTTCCCTAGTATCTTCTAATTTCCCTTTTTAACAAAAATAAGCAGGCTTTAAGTACCTGCCCTTAAAGCTGGTTGTGACTAGTTAGGTTTAATAAATTTGTCTTATTCTCTATATTTTATTTGCAGCATGATGTGGCCCTGTATTTATATAGTTATTACTGAATTTTCAAAGGTAGAAGGTTTGTGGCTGGCAAGATGGCACATCAGGTAAAGATGCCACCAAGTCTGATGACGTGAGCTGAATTCCCAGAACCCACACAATGCAAAGAGAACCAGCTCCCTATACAGTGTTCTTTGACCTCCTCACTTGTACTGTGGTATGTCACACAGTAAGTGTAATTTTAAATTTTCTAATAAAAAGGCATTAGGGAGTAAGCTCACATGAGGAGCTGAGTTGGATACCCAGCACTCAATGTACAAAGTGTGCTGACACACTTGTAACCCTAAAATTGGGGGTGTGGATACAGGCAAATCTCTTGGGTTCACTTGCCAGCCTAACCTCATTAGCAAGCTCCAGGTCCCAGAGACACAGTAAGAAATAAGGTACTCAGCTCCTGAGGTTGCCCTCTGGCCTCCATACATGCATCCACTCATAAATACACACTCTGCCCCCAAAGGTAACTACATGAGCATATGCAAGGAAGGTCAGTGTTAATGATAATATCAGAAGGTCTGCTGAAGCCTCACAGCAGAGGGCCTGGGGTGCCCTCCAATGAGGGCGTGTGCAAGGCTGAGCTGCCCGTTTGGAGCCCTCACCAACTCGAAGGCGGAAGGAATTGAAGGAGTGCCTGTTGATTCCATCCAGCTTGCTCATCAGGGCCATGCTGAACTCAACCAAGACACCGATGTGCACATGCTGCCGCTCCAGGTCCTGCAGGAAATGGATTGCATCCCCACTCTGCAGCCTTGACTGAGGGCAAGTACATCCCATGGGGATAGGGTTCCTGTTCCCACCAGGGGTCTCCAGGCTGCACTACAAAGGTCAGAGGCCTCCTGACACAGCACCTTTAGAAGGTGATGGGACTGGGGATGGCCTGTAGTTACTTTCACACAGGCCTGGGATACCTGGTTCTCATGTCCTGACGGGGCACTGAGCCCTGCGGCAGCCATGTAGGTGCTACCAATGGTCTTGATCTTCTCCACACCACTGAACTTGGGCTTCAGCAGCAGCTGCAAACCAAACAGAAGCCTAGGAAGTCCTGATGCTAAGAGGAAGGAGCCTCCTTCCCACACACAGTGCAGACAGCTCAGCCATGGCCATCTGAGCTGACGGCTGCAGGTGAGAACACAGCCCCCATCATCATCTCCCGTTCCTTCTCGGGACTCCAATCCTTTAAGAGTAATCAACCCAGCATCAGTTACTTAGAGGTGGATTGGTGGCTCCCACAAAGTTTAGCCCAAACTGACTTCCTGAAATGGTTGACAGCATGTGTGTAGCCTGAGTCAAAATTGTCTGGAAGGACCTAAATCTACATTTTAGTACATGTCCAGTAGAGATTTAATAAAAGTTAGCTTACTTGGGCTGGAGCGGTGGCTCAGAGGTTAAGAACACTGCCTGCTCTTCCAGAGGTCCTGTGTTCGATTCCCAGCAACCACATGGTGGCTCACAACCATCTACAATAAGATGCAGGCAGAACTCTGTAGATATAATAAATAAATCTTTTTTTTTTTTAGTTAGCTTACTCAATAAATAAGTGTGTCTCTTAGTGTTTAATAGAATATAGTTTCCAGCCGAGCCTCACACATAGCTGAGCTTGAATTCTCCCACTGAGCCTCCACCCTGCCCTTGCTAACACACAGGTGGCAAGCTGCACACCCCTATAATGACTAGTCAGGCTGTACCTCATCAAAATCAGCAATGATCTCATTCAACAGGCGAAGGCACTCTAGCCCTTCTTTGTTGACATCGCACTCAGTGTAGAACACTTTGAAATCCGGAACAGATGCAAACATGACACAGACACAGTCATAAGACTGATGGTACCAGTCCTGCAGCAGGGGAGGGGAGAAACAGGACCCTGACTGAGACCACTACCTAGGGGCTCCATCCTGGTGGAGACAGGCACCCCAGGCTGCTTGGCTGTGTGAGCTGTGACAGTGAGTGCAGCTAGGAGATGGCTTTATACTGAGCTGTCACTGGGCCTGTTTTCCTGTCAGAAAGGCTTTGTCATCTGCTCTTCATGGAAGTATAGATGCCTCATCAGTACAGAACATCCAGATGACAGACATCCCAGCATCTCACGACCTGTTTTTCAGGGTAGAAGTTACGGCCAGGGAGGTAAAGCTCCTTGCCCACAGCCCCTGGTGGACCTCTGACTTGACTGCAAGCCTGCCTTTGCACCTAGCACACTCTCAGGGGTACTGCTGAGTAGGCCAGCTTTGCCAACAAGGGCACTCTACCCTTCACACACCTCAGCTGCCTTGTCACCAATGAAATGGGCAGCCACGTGCGCTGGCAGCACATTTTCTAGGAGGAGGCGGTTCACGTTCTCCATCGTTTCAAACTCCTCATGCTCCTTCTTGAACTTCTTCTTCCACAGACAGTCCAAGCGGCAGTAGTAGTCAATCTGCAAACCAGGGAGCTGGTGTCATACCTATCACAGCTTTGACACACCACCCGCCTACCTGCAGTGCTGTCCACCTGCCCAGTCCTGTGCAGAACAAGACCAGCACCTCCACAAAAGGTCCCTGCCATGCTGGTGTCTCAGCCCCAGCCATCTGCAGAGGTTGGGCAAGGAGCCTACAAACCTGTCTGGACAGCAGGATGAGGGTAGCATAGAACAGGACCAGGTAGAAGTTGATCATGGTCTTCAGGTCTCTCTCTAAACATCTGCTGGGGGAGGGTGCAGTCGCCTGAGCCTCCAGAGCAAGGGTGTGGTTGTGCATGCTTTGTTCAGCAGACAGGAGCTGACACGTCCTAAGGGAGTAGGGAGTAAACACTTTACAGATGTGCAAGGAAGAAGCCTCAGCCAGGGACTCTGGGTCACTCTAAAAGGCCCATCTGCTAAATGAGGGTCCAAAGGCAGCCAAGAGCTCCCTCGGGAGGAGCCACAACAGCTACTGTAGACTGGCATGGGGACCTGGCCAGAATATGGCAGGTGGGGCTTTTTCCCCTAAGTCCTCACGCTTCTAACCACATGGGAGCCAATTCCTCTCCTCAGTCCAAAGCCTTGAAGGCTGCAGCAGTGCCTTTTCCACCCACACGAGTGCACCTGCCCATGAGGAAACAGGCGGTCTGCACTTCTGACATTGGTGCTCTAGAGCACAGCTCAGACTAAAGTGGTTCAAGGCTCCCTTCTTACCCCTTGACTGGCCCAGAAACAGGAGGAGTCTGATTGCCAGGACTCCCCCCCCCCCCCCCAAGAACACATCAGTAAACCATATACACCCAGCTCTGGCTGCTCGAGACCTGGCTCTGGCCATATGCTAGGTCAAAACAAGACGGCTTGCAGCAGTGGGCCACAGAAAGGCACCAGCAGATCAGGCCCCACCTGTTTGTACTATTGCTCTCAGTGCTGTGGTCTGGGTCGTGCCAGCATGGGGAGAGGTTGAAGAGCAGCAGGTAGGCCACCAAGGCCACCGTCAGCAGTATGGCCTTCAGTTCCAGGCTCATCCGCAGGAAAACAGAGCACGCCATGAAGCCCAGGATGCAGCTACAGGTGTAGTACTGCAGGTGGGGACAATGTCCTGTCAGTCACCCGAAGCGGGCTAGCAGTAACAGTCCACTGCCAGCCCCCTCCTGCTGAGGGGCTCAGGCCAGGCGTCTGTACCATCTTGGCCCACTGCATCCCTTTCCAGCGGAGGTCAGCAGGGGCGCTGCATGACACTGGTGTGACGATGGTCATCCCTAGTCTTGCCACTTTTCTCATGACTCCTCTTGCCTTGGGCCTCTCCAGGCACAGACCTTGGTTTATGTCAGCAGCCCTGGGCCCAGCCCTTTACTCCTTTAATGCCTCAGTTAGCCTCTCTACAGAAAAAGTGACCCAAACACACCCTAGTTCAGCTGATGCTGGTCTGCACTCCCTGCCCACCCCCAAAGCTTAAAGCAAACAGCCAAGACCCTGTTTCCTGTTTTCCTGGCATTGGGGTGGGCAGGAAACAAGCTTGGTGGCCTGGACCTTGCCTTCTCTACATATGCTGGGAGACACTGGACTCAGTCTTCTCCACAGTCTGAAGACTCAGACTTCAAACCGTGAGCTGTCCACTCTGGCCCGGTAAGAGCAGGTAGCCCTAGAAGACTGAGCCAGGGGCTGGGTGCTGGGGGATGCCAGGATGAGCATACTCACTGGAAGGAGCTTGCATGGGATTCCAACTCTGTTCCCTGAAGTCAGAGGGTTCGTCTCATTGTCTCTCGGCTGCTCTGGGCCTGGGTTATGCATCAGTGCCTACGGGGAGACAGGTTGTCATTAGAGTATATCCAGGGACTCAGACCTGCCAGGCCCAAGGGAGGTGACCCAAGACTACTATGGGCACCAAAGATACCATGAGGCTGGGTACTAGGCTCTCTGCTGAGCCCAGTGTGTGGCCTTATCCACAGCAACCACCCAGGTATGGAGTACTTGGGGAGGGGAGGAACAGAACAGCAGCAGCCCAGGACAGGCATGGGAGGAGGCTAGGATCTGCCCTCTCAGGAGCCCCCTCTTTTTCTGAGAGGGGGCCATGAGAGCACATCACCAAAACTGCAGCATCCAGTGCCAGGGGCACAGTGTGAAGGAGACCTCTGTTCCAAAGGAAAGAGCGAAAAGCAGGGATGTGAGCTCCTGCGGGCTGCTCTGCAACTACCAGCGTATGACCTGCATCAGAGGGCAAGTCTACCCCTTACTGAGAAATTTTAGTTCCAAAGACTGTGGGAAGGAGGAGCTGCTCCCAGCACATACCTATAGAGTTGCTGGGTGCCTCAAGCCCTTCCTTGAAGGATGAAGAGCTCTAAGCTTGTGGTGGGGACCCAACAGATCACTGCAGAGCTATGGGGGCAGGGAGGTCACACCAGATGGAGCTGTTCAGGTAACAAGGTTGGGATTCTACAATCTAGGTTTCCCAGGTCAAAGATGGTCCCTTTCCCCAGGAGACAGCCCCTTGGTACACAGCCCCGCTAGGGCTTGCTGTCCTGACCCCAAGACTCACCAGGTTGATGATGGCAACAGTCAGTAGGCTGCCAACAGTCAGCACAACCAGGGACAGCCTGAGCAGGGGCTGTGTCTCCACACTCTCCGAGATGGCCCAGAGCGTACCTCGGCCTGGAAAGCACCTCTATGGAGAGGGACAAGTCATGCAAAGCAGCAGCTGGGATGAAGGACAGCCTTACTCAGGAAGGATGGATGGCACTAACCAGCCTGGGAGGCTGAGGACTTGGGGGCAGCCTGCAGGGACTCAATGGTCCTGGACGTAAGACAAGGCGCCCAACCGATGCCCAAAGCAAGACTGCCTGGGAGGAATAGACCATAGGGCTGAGGATATGTCCACTGAACTCGGGGACCCACTCACCGAGAATTCAGTCGCAAAGCAGAAGCTTAGAACCAGCCCCAGCAGGCAGGCCACCAGCCCAAAGGAAACGCCCAGAGTTGCCATCCTGGAAAGGAGGGGAAAATATGAGTCCAGGTCCCGTCCACCAGTCCCAGTTCTCCATTTCATGAACACCTGTCCCTCCCCAGGGGATATGCTGCATCCAAATGTCCCACAAACAACAGTCTTGAAGGTGAAGATTGTCATCAAGTCCCCCTAGGGGCCAAGTTTCTAAGATGTGAGTCCCATCATTAGCCTCTGGGACCCTGGCTGGCACACAAAACACAAAAGCATTTGTGTAGGGGGCTGGAAAGATGGTTCAGTGGTTAGGAACACTTGTTGCTCCTGCAAAAGGATCCAGGGTTGACCCCCAGCACCCACATGGTGGTGGCCAACCACCTCTAACTCCAGTTCCAGGGGACCTGACACCCTCTTCTGACAGCCTCAGACACCAAGCAGCTATTTGCTACAAATACATACACGTAGGCAAAACACTCACATAAATCCAATAAAAAAAATAGTAATCATCCATATATAATATTCTATTTAGTTTGGTTTTGATACACCGTCTTACAGCCTGGGTTAACCTGGAATTTACTATGTAGACCAGGCTAGCCCCAAACTTGCAGCAACCCTCATGCCTCTGTCAGAGTGCTGTGGAATCACAGGCCTAGGCTGCCATACTTAGTTGCTATTTGTCTTTGTGCATGTGTGTCTGTGTGTGAATGTAAGCACCTACATGCCATAGCATGCACATGGAGGTCAGAGACAACCTCTGGTGTCACATTTGCCCTTTAGCCACGTGGGTGACAGGAACTAAACTTGAGTCGTCAGGTTTGTTGGCAGGTGCCATTACCCGCGGAGCCATCTCACTAACCCTGTCTAGTCTACTAAGCACGTCCAATCTCACAGTAACAACCATGCTTGTTTTAACTGCCTTCTGGAAGTTATCTGCGGCTAAGCTTTGCTCCCTCTGGCCTTAGCCGCTTGTCCCTGACCATCCAGAACCTAAAGGAGGAATTGCAGGGCTCTGGAGTCCAGACTGGATACCACCATTCCTATAAGTCTTAAGTTCCCTACTTGAAAGAGGGAAATGACAATGCCCATTGTTTCTAGGGTGTAGGGGCCAAGACCATACAGATAATGGCACCTGGCAAGAGACAGAGGAACCTGGGAAAGTTTCACACCTAGTCACAAGGAAGTCCAGGCACCCCAGCTCTGGGGCCATCTTCCTGCTCCGGTGGGGAGGGTCACTGGCCATGAAGCACCTTGCCAGTTTCTGCTGGGTCCTGCTATGGTCACCACCCCATCTAGCTGGACCCCAGTGGGCTTGCCCCCATCCTCCCCATCACGGGCTGACCTGGGCATCACTAGAAGGTGGACAAGCAGGATGCAGACGAAGACGAGGCTGGCACAGGCGAAGTCATAGCGAGCCCGGGGGATGGGCACCAGGCGGTACTGAGGGAAGGCGGGGAACATGACTGTCAGAGACAGCTACCAGCAAGGTCTCTTCAGTGCCCCACCCCCAAGTTCATATCCTAAAATAAAGTGCCTGGCATACTCCTGGAGTTGAAGGGTGGTGTCCCAGAAGGCCATTCGCCTGCCAACCTTATACAGTTCCTCTCTGCATGGGCAATACCCTGCACCCAGCAAGGTTTTTGCTTTCGTTTCTCAGGCCCCATGGACTGGAACCAAGCCTGAGCTCCTGTGGTTCAGTAGGCCTGACCACACCCCTAGCCAAGGACTATTATCTGGGCCCTGGACAAACAAGCAGAGACCCCCGAGGCTCCCTCTCTACACGACACCAGTTCATTACCACTCCATCATGCCACCAGAGTCGACTCAGGTCATGTGACCCATAGGCCCGGAACTCTGCTCAGATCCCCAGGGAGAGGAACCCTCCCCTTAATCTTGGACACAAGGTCATGAAGGCCAGGACCCTCTCCTCCAATGGTTACAGCCTAAAGCTAAGGACACCAGCTTTGGAATGTCCAAGTTGAAGGCTCCTTTCTAAGCCACCTGCCACCTACCTGATGGCCGCTTGGGGAAAAGGTAGGTTAGATCCTAGTATGGCCCAAGGCCTGCAGGGAGCCATAAGGTGCTCTAGACACACAGGGCCACTAGAGCACAAAAGTGTGTCACAACAGCCAGGCAGGAGATGCTAACAGATTTTCAACAAGGAGACTGTATTTGAGGTGTCTTTCTCCCAGAACCCTGAAGCACTCACTTGCCCCAAATCTCAAGGACAAATCTCTAGCATGGTGTCAGGTAAAGGGGTGAGGCCAAGAGAAAGAGACGCAAACGAGATGGCACAGAGCCCTGTCCACCCCCAACATCCAGTGCAGAGATCCCCAGGGGCCTCCTCACCCTGTGGGATTTGCTGGACGCCAGAAGCCCATGCCCCACCCACCAGACCTCGGCCTGTTCCTCTGCGGGGGCTGCCCCAGCCTCACCTCACGCTCAAAGCCCTTCTCCAGGAAGATGGGACCAAAGGTGTGGAAGTCATCAGACTTTGAGCAGCAGGGCCTACGGGAACAGCAGCAAAATGGCGCCCAGAGCGGCAGAGGGCCTCACTCTTGGAGGCAGCCCCAGGGCAAGGGAAGGAGCTACAGGCCAGAGCCAATATCCAGTATGAGGGGGCCAGCCCTGCTACGGGAGGGAGGAGGTAGAGGTCACAGGCCTTACCTGGTAGAGCTGAGTCCCTCAATGGCTGACAGCATTTCATCATCACAGTCATCCTCCAAGCGCCTCTTGGGGGATGCACTCCTAGAATTACAGCCCCCCCGCCCCGCTGCATCATCCCAGGGACCCACATGCCCAGACTTCCCCCCAGACCAAGGCCACCTCCGCTAGGATAGAACCAGCACAGAAACCAGAGGAAACACCTTTCCTCGCCACCATCACACAGTACCCTGCTGACCCAGTCCTAGGGTTAGCACGCAGTGAGCACTCCACTCCAGACATTCTATGGGAGCCCTGCACCCACAGAAAACGAACCTGAGCCCTGACAAACCCATGGAGGCCCAGACTGGGCCTGGCCATGCTGCCCCAGGCAGAGACTGCTCAGGGCACCTGCCCATAGGAGGAGCCTGGGACAGCTCTCCCCAGTGAGCAGTGTGCTGGGAAGGCAAGGTGCCTACCTGTCAGGGGTACGGTGTCGGCGCAGAGGAATGGTCTGAAAGGGGTGAGAAGGAGAAAGTGATCACTCCCTGAACACTGGACCCTCATTCACCATGGGCCTGGCTTTCTTTTCTCAGACTGGAAAAGGACCAGGAGATTCTAGGATATTCCAGGCCCCATCAGAGCATTCTCCAAATACCTCCTCCTGTTCCAAATGGAGGCTTGGCAGAGACTACCCACAGTGCAGCTGAAGGAGCAAGGCTACGGCGGAGCCTTTTGCTCAGAGGGCTCCTAACCCAGCAACCAGGTAGAAGGGGACCTACCTTCGGCCTCCGTCCACTGGGGATGGTGGTCTCGCTGCTGCTAACGCTCTCCCGGTGGTTAAGGTGTGCAAAGGGCCGAGCTGCCCCCCAGGACTCCAGATAGCGGGTCACACGCACTGAAGCTCGCATCTTCAGAGTCACATCCCCTTTGGGCTTGGAGAGGTGATGGCTGGGTGGGGGTGGCTGCTGGCTCTGCAAGCATACAGACAAGACCTGTCCCACATGTTCCCCTCTCAACTACCTCTGGCATGCATGTGACCCGGCACGCCTGGAGCACTGGCTGATCTGGTCAAGGGTAAAATGTTACATTTCTGAGCCTATAGTATTCTTGGAGAATGGACGGCCCTGGGGACCAGCTTAAGGCCTCAGTTTTCATCCCTGTCCCAGGCCAGGAAGAGGCTGATGGCTGCACAGCCCAAGCTCAGCACCACTTTGAGGAGGGGGTAACCATGAGCCTTGCTCTGCCCACCCCCATGTGGCTCGCACATGCTGCAGTGTGAGAGCAGTGGGCAAAGGACGTGTGCTGGCCTGAACCCAGAGACACAGCTGCTAAGGCACAGGCCACTCCAGGGCAGCCTTTGAAGGAGTGCCACACCCAGCCTTAAGCTCAGCTCCATGCCCATGGTTTGCCATATGCTTGCTGGACCCTGCACCGTTCTGGAGCCTCAGTAGCGTAGCCAGGCCCTGAGTTAGGGTCCAGCTCTGCCTCTGTCCTCGTGTCTCTGAGCCCCAAGTTCCCCTTAACACATTCCTGGGCCTTCCCCAGTCAGAGTAGCCAAGTATGGCTGGAGGCAAGAGAAGAAAAGAAAGAGCCCCAGTGTCGTCAGACACAAGCATAGACTGCCTTGTATCTGCTGAGACTCTTGTCTCCCCAGCCCCCAGCACCTTAGATACCCTCTCTCTTCAGCCCATCTCTTCAGGCTTGCCAGCACCAACAGGCAGAGGCCCACCCAAAGCCCAAGACCCTGGCCAAAGCACAATGGCAAATTTACTGGAAACTTGCATTGTCTCTGAAGATGGAAACCTCTTTAAATCCTCACCGCTCTCCATCTACTCAGGCCAGGACCAGGATGTGGAGGTCCACCCCCCGAAAGGCCTAGGGTCTGTGCAAACGACAGCCAAGCCGTACAGTGAGCACGAGTTCCCAGGTCTAGAAGTCAGGGCCTTCCTCTGAGGCGCTTCTATTGCTAGCAAGCCTGGCCTGGTCACATGCTGGCTGGAGACCTCCAGACCCCTCTACACTGTCAGCTGTGTGACTGAACAGATGAAGGAGAGAGCTGGAGAGAGAGCTGGAGAGAGGGGCCAGGCGGGACAACAGTTCCACACTGCCAGTGCCACACACATGCTGCTGCTTCTCTGGAGCCCGGCTGGAGTCTTGGCCAGCATTCTGCAATTCTACTGGCTCAATCTCTGGCAGCCCTGGGGGCGGGCTTTGGAACTAAGCCTGCAGATGTCTTTGAGGTTGGGGGCTTCATCCATTTCAAAACCACCAAGTGCATGCTCAGAGCTGAGCTGGGCCATCTGCAGGCTGGAGGGCCAGGGGCAGAATGACAATAAACAAGGAAAACGATAAATAAACAGGAACACATGGCGGGCAGGAAGGCCTAGGAACAGGGCTTTTCCTGTGCGGTGGCTGGCTGCCCTGGGGAACATCAGCAAGATCAGGAAGACATGAAGCAACCAAGGCAGGCAGTGGAGGCTAGGTGGGCTTGCAAGCTGCCACCCCCCACCCACCCCCACTCCCCCGCAAGCATAACTAAGGGCCAGGATGCAGAGAGCTGGGAGAAGCCCCTGACAGCAGCATTCTTGAGCAAACTGCAAGGATGTATCAGGAGGTCAAGGCCACAGACTGCAAAAAGCAGCAAACTACCAGCCTGGAGCAGCCAGCAGCCAAACACAGGGGACTCTCCGACTGGGCTAGGAGGGCAAGTTGGGCTCCAGGAGAAGAGACAACAGGAACAAGCCATCTGAGAGCCCCAGACTTGCTTGCTCCAGGAGCAGGCTGCCTGGCTATTCTGTTTCCCTAGGCCTTCTTCACAGGAGTTCGCGCCTTGGCAGGAGGCCTTCCTGCAATTAGCCTCCCCCATGGGACTGCACACTAACTCTGCACCTGGAGTCACTGACACAGCCCTCACTCCCACACCTTACAGAAAACAGGAAGAGGAATGTTCCTGTTTCAAGGAAGTGCCCTCTTTTTCTGGGCTAGTCTCTGCTACCTCGTCACAGTCTTGTGAGTCAGTTGCTAGTAGTTGAGACCCTGTTCCCAGGCTGCCCAACCCCCACCCACTCCCCAAGCCCTCTGTACCCGGGGGTCGATCACCAGATAGGTCCTGATGTTCATCTCTTTCAGATAGGGGTCGCGCTGCTGCCCGTGCCCATCCTCCACCTCGTACGCCTTGTCCAGGTGGTTCAGTGTCGCCTCTGTGATGTGCACCCGGCTGGGGAGACCCAAGTCAGATAAAAACACCATGGCCCCGGGCACCCACTCTGGGGATGCACAGCAGGTGGGCTGGCTCCATCCCCTGCCTCCACACTTCACTCCTCCCGGGGATCACCCTGGCCTTTGCTCCAACCCTGATGAACCTCACCCGGGGACTCCAGATGCCTCCATCCTGTTGGCCAAGGACACATCATGGGACCACACATCATATTGCCACTTGCGGAGCCCGATGACCCCACACAGCACATTCCCCGAGTGAATGCCCACACGCATGCTGATGTCCACTCCTGTGGCCTCGCGAACCTGCCTGGAGCAGAGAGGTCTGTCACCTACCGCCGCTTCAGAGCCACACTGGGAGTCTTGGGTATGGCAGGGCACCAGGGAGGGAGACAGAGACCGCCCCTCCTCAGAGAGGCCACGCATCCTGTCCGTGGGAATTGTGCGAGCTCACATCCAGCTAAAGGGCATAACAGGCAGGAACTTAGAATGCCACTTATGCGGATGGGCCACACTCTGTCCTGGTGCCCCTTGCCTGGCATCCCTGGTTGGCACTGAAGAGGCTGCCAAGATGTAGGGGGTGCTAAGCCCTACATGACACCCAGACAAGGACCCTGGGGGCTTCTCTACCCCAATTATAGGAAGTGAGAGTCCCACTCAGGGGAGTTGGAAAGATGGCTCAGAGGTTAAGAGCACTGGCTTCCAAAGGTCCTGAGTTCAATTCCCAGCAACCACATGGTGGCTCACAACCATCTATAATGAGATCTGGTGCCCTCTTATAGCATGCAGGAATACATGCAAGTAGAACACTGTATATGTAATAAATAAATACAAAATTAAAAAAGAGAGAAAGGGAGTCCCACTCAGTACAAGGAGCCTCCAAGGTGGAGCCTCCCAGGACACGGCACCCATGCCACCTCCGGGTATGAGCAGAGCTCTCCACTCCTCAGGCAAGCTGTTTGTTAGGAACACAAGACCACCAGCATCTTTGTCCACTGCTAGAACTGGGGATAAGCAAAGCTGCCTCCACACAATGCAGAGTGGCGACCTGTGGGGTCACATGACAGGCATCTCGGGCACTCTGCACTGTGGACTCTTACTACTTGGGGACGGTTTTGGAGCAAAGTGGTACTGAAGGGAGTATCTCCTGTGCTACCTGGACAGGCCACCTCCATCACCTCATGATTCCCCCTGCATGGCCCTGAGCACCTCACCATCACCATCAGATCAATGCCAGCAGAAGGGCCCAGAAGATGCAGGTCATCCTGTTGCTGAACAGTGAGGTCTCTAGCACCAGCAGCTTCCCAGAGGAACAGGAAGCAAAGAGGCTGACCTAGCCTGTGGAAGGCCTCCCTGCTGTCTGCCCTGAGCTCCTCCTGCTGTCTCAGTCCTTGGAAGGATGGAGCCCAGCTGCCCAAGCTCAGCTTTTTATTCCATTTGGTTTTTTGGTTTTTGTTTGTTTTGTTGTTGTTGTTTTGTTTTTTGAGACAGAGTCTTTCTACACTGTCCTAGAACTTGCTATATAGACCAGGCTGGCCTTGAACCCACAGAGATCCATCTGCCTCTGCCTCCTCAGTGCTGGGATTAAAGGCATGCACCTCCACACCTGGTCTAGCTTAGATTTGTAGATGCTTCTAGGACTTGAAGCCCAGAGGAAGGGTGGCCAACAGAAAGAGTTTGAATCCTCCACATGGCATACTGTGAGAATCCAGGCAGGCCCCATGCCCCACCCACCTCAGTCTGGAGTTTGGTAAGGGACATGATCCTGTGCCCTAGCCCGCCTGCACCTACTTAATGGCCTCACATATGTCCAGACCCATCTTCACGCAGTTGCGGGCATGGGTGGGCAGCGACACAGGCAGGCCTGACACGCAGTAGTAGCAGTCACCCAGGATCTTGATCCGCATGCACTCGTTGGCCTGCAGGGTAAGCGAGCAAGGGATGTGCTCAGGGCAGGTGTGGGGCCAGCCGGATTCCCCCCTGCCAGGAACGGCGCCTTCAGTTCTGGCTCGGTAGCTGCTACCGAGCTTGGCAAGAGGACTGGGGCCCAAGGACCTGGAGAGTTCCAGCTAGGGACCCAGATATGAAAACAAGGCTTAGTAAGGGCTGTGCAGGAAGGATTGTGTTTTATTTATCTACGCAGTGTGTTCAGCATCTTCTGTAAACCTGGCCAGGTAACAGGACTTAAGTAGCAGACAACAGATTTAAAATCCTGCAGCTGTGGGATGTGCATGCTACTAGGAAGTTGGAACTAAATCGACACAACTGGGAGATGTACCCAAAGAGAAGATGTGGCACTGGAAAAAAGAGGAAGGGCCCAGGGGACCAGAGCCCACACAGCCCTTAAAAGAAGAGCATGCCAACATGTGCAAAGGCCCTGAGGCCAGGAAGTTACTTGAAACAAAACCAGGGCAACTAGCGTGGCCAAATTAGAGTAAGTCAGGCAGGAGCTATAGCAGGCATCCTACGCAGAGGCCAGCGGGAGGTAAGCCCAGGGATGCTATGCTGCTAGGCCTAGAGTGTAGGGGAAAGCAGAGAGGGAAGGTGCAGTAGGGAGCCAACCAAAGGTGAGTCTGGGTCCCCCACAGGCATGCTCAGAGAGAGAGGGTCCTGGATGGACGTCAGCAGTCCCACCAGAGACTGTGCTGAAGCCACTAGTCCTCTCAAGCCCCCAGCAGGGACCACGTGTAGGGGCCCGGTGTGGTCGCCGGCCTTTGCTTTGCAGCTTCTTGCACCCTGCTCAACACCTTCTATCCCAGGTGCCCCAGCAGGCAGCCCGGCTGGGGCAGTGACATCTAAGTTCCCTCCCCCCAGGGGTGAGGGCCAACTGTGTCCAGCCAGCGCTCAACCAGCTTCTGATCCCCCTGCACCTGGTCTTGAAAGCACATAACCTGTGGGACATGAGTGTCAGAAGGGAAGCCCTAGTCACACAGCTGAGCCAACACTCAGGAGCCACAGGGAGATTCACTAAAGGATGAAAATCCGTTCCTGGGGCTGGAGAGATGGCTCAGAGGTTAAGAGCACTAGCTGCTCTTCCAGAGGACCTGAGTTCAATTCCCAGCAACCATATGGTGGCTCACAACCAGCTATAATATAATCTGGTGCCCTCTTCTGTTGGGCAGGCACACATACAAACAGAACATTGTATATGTAATAAATAAATCTTTTTTTTTTTTTCAAATCCGTTCCTGTTCGGTACTTCCCAGGCTCCTCAGCACCAGTCTTTGCCTAGGCCACTGTGTCTTTATCTGTTTCCCTCACACTCTGTTCCACACACACTGAACTGTGTTCATGTCAAGGAAACAGATCTTTGTGTCTATTCCAGGCCCTGTTTCCCTGCCCCACTGGCTTCCCTTCCTCCTCCAAGCCTGAGTCTCTGTGTCTCTGTCTCTCTCTGCCTCTCTCTTCCCCTCCCTCCCCCACCCTTTCTTTCCGCCTGTTCCTCTCCTTGTCCCTGTCCATGTCCCTGTCCCTCTCCCTCTCCCTGAGACAGGGTCTCACTATGTAGTCCTGGCTGGCCCCAAAGCACAGAGCTCCACCTGCCTCTTGTTGGGAGTGCGCCGCTGCACTGGGCCATGGGTCTTTATTGAAAGCTTCTCAAGCTTTCTTAATGTGCACAGTTCACCTAGAAATTTGTCAAGCTAAGACTCTGATTCTGGATGCTCCCAGACCCCCAGATAAGGCAAGCCTCCCAGACTAGAAGGCATCCCCTACAGGTTCCACATCTAAGTCCCCAACTGAGCCTCTGGACCCACAAACACCCTAGCTGTGCACTTTGTGACCTGTTCTCCTCCTGCTAAGGCGGGAAACAAGCTTCTGCACCTTGGCACCCCGGGCATATGGGGTACTCAGAAAACCATCTACCACCAAGACACTAAAATTCAGCCCCAGGCTCCACCCACTCCCAGCCCAGGGAGCACATGACACCCTGTGAAGGCAGCAGCAGGCTGACAGCACGCCCAGGCTTACCTTGGCAATCTGGTCAAACTTCCCAAAGAGCTCGTTGAGCACGACCACCAGCTCCTTGGGCGAGCAGTCACTGGCCAGCTGAGTGAAGCCCACGATGTCGGCATACAGGATGCTGGTCCAGGTGGACAGGGCTTGGATCAGACCCCCAGGAGGCGGCCCCGCCTCTCCCCACATCAGCCCCCAAAGGCCAGAAGAGGAGCTTCCAGCCAGCTTGACCCATCTTAGTTCCAGAGCCTTTCACTACAGCAAGACAAAGCAGACCATCTACAGCCTGACCTCCCTGCACCTGCACCTGCACCTGCACCTGCACCTGCACCTGCACCTGCACCCAGGGAGTCAAGAGACCTGAACTCCCAGGATACAATTCCGCCTCCTTCCAATCATCCCTGGGCCCTGAAAAAACCACAAATGAGCAAACTGAGCAGTGATTCTCAACCCTCCTGACACTGCCACCCTTTAAAACAGTTGCTCATGTTGTAATGACCTCCCCCAACCATGAAATTATTTCATTTCCACTTCATAACTATAATTTTGCTATCGCTATGAATCGTAATGTAAATATTTGTGTTTTCTAGTGGTCTTAGGTGACCCCCCCCCGAAAGGGGTCGAACCCCATGGGTTGAGAACCACCTAGGCTGAGGTTCCGGGAGGTAGGTGGTGATGCCTTCAGGCCTGGCTGCCTGTGTGTCCAGGGCCTGTAAGATCCCCAGGTAGATAGATGCAGCCCTAACTGATGCTAATAGATGTTTGCTAGGACATAACGCGGGCCCTTAGGCAGAATGTCAGGAATTCCAAATGACCATATTATATCTCACAAGAGATCCTGCACCCTGTCAAACTAGTCAGGCCAAGTAAGGACAGGAGGCACCTGGTCACCAAGCTCGGGAGCTTTACCTCCTTTGAGAATCATCATCAGGGAGGCCCTCTGTGCCCTACCCAACTGTGCAGCTAAATTCCCTTGGACTGCTTTGATTTTGGAGAGACTCCACGCCTTCTTCCCATAGAACCACACTCAGTCCTTTAATAGCCTTAATCTGATCCTCCCCCTGAAGGAACAAAAACAAACGGAGGCCCAAGGAAGGGCCTGACCACCAATCCCTGAGTAGTCTGAAGCTCCCTATGGAACACCATCTGCCCAGGGCCAGGGGAGTGGCGGCTGAATACTCAGAGGACGTGCACCATGCATTTCCTACTCCCTGCTCACCTCACATTCTGGTGCCGCTTGACGTAGAGGCTGTGGAAGTTGTTGTCAGGCAGGTAGCGGCGGTCACCACCCTCTTTGAGACGTTCGATGATAGCCAGCTTCATGCCCATGGAGATGTGAGCTGGGAGCACCGAAAGCAGTAGGTTCTCCTGGGCACGGGAGGGCGGACCAGTGGGAGGACCAGTGGGAGGACCAGTGGGAGGACCAGTGGAGACAGGCAGAGAGGATTATCATGCCCTAGGCTCGCAGCCTGGACATGACTCTTCCCACAGATTCTGCCCACAGTGCCATGGTTTCCTTCTGGGTTACACCCATCACCAAGACACGCCCTCCCACTTGCAAGGGACCAGCCACTTGAGCCACACGGGCAGCACTCAGCCCAATGGAGGGAGGTCAAGGCCGGGTACATAGTAGGCGGGGAGACAGGCAGAAAGGATGCAGGTCCTTACCTGCTGGCGCTTCTCCACACGCAGCTTCCGGCGGATCTGGATGCACTTGACGGTGTAGATGAAGAGGTCCCGTGAAGCATCCTGCAGCTGGTGCTTGTGGTAGGCACCCGTGAAGTTCCCACCCAGGAGGATAACGGCATTGGCCAGGAGCTGAGGGAAGCCGAGCGCAAGGCCGGCACACTTGCTCAGTACCAACCCCACAGCAGACATGGTGGCATCTGTCCCCACTGCCTGACCTCAAAAACTCTTTAGGTTGTCATGTCCTGGGTTAGACAGAAAACTGAGGCCCACTTGGTGACTGATTCCCTAATGAGTTGCGATGATCACAGGACCAGGTCTGGGCCTTCTTTGCCCTACCAGACACATACCCTGCCAGAGTCCAGGTACTTCCAAGGAAATGGTGGCCACCTCACTGAACACCAAACCCAGCCACAGACAGCACAGTACCCGGCTGGCTGCCCAGAACTCTGCCCTCTTCCCCAGAAGCGGATATCCAGGCCAGTCAGAGGAAGACACATCCCTACACCCCAGTGATGTAAATGAGGGTACACACCCACTCAATAGAGTCACCACCACCTAGACTGGGGTGCCATCAACCTCAGGCCAGGCCCTGGGGAGAGACACTCAGGGCAGGATCTCACCACAACAGGGCCCTGAACAGGGCTATCCTAAGATCAGCAGTGAAGAGAGTACAGGGCCCTGCCTGTGGCCACCTGCCTACAACAAGTCCCAAAACTTAAGGCCCAGAGCCCGCCCCACCCAGCCTCTGTCACCCTCACCTGCAGCCCCAGCTGTGTGCTGGACGTGGATGTCTTGAGAGCTCCTGTCACAGCTCCAAACACCAGGAGGTGGGAGACAGTGGAGACCACCCCCACAGCGATGGCTGCCCGCGTACTGAGGGGCAGCAGCACGTACACCACAAAGACGATGAACAGGAAGAAAGGCACCTGGGGACAGTGTACCCAGAGAGTCAACACGGCCCAGGCCCCTCATCCTGGGACACCCCCAACCTGGGACCTCTCATCTCTCCCCTACATGGTGAGGCACAGTGACATACGCGCAGCAGTATGGGAGGGACCAGCAGAATGCTGAGTTACCGTCTGTGTCAGGGCCCTCGGGGCTGTTGGCCTGGAAACCGCTGCCTGGGGCTGGATCACTTGTTGCTGCCCAGGGACAGCGCATCCTCACTCACTCCCCCTGCCCTCCCAGTCTCTGGTTTCATGAACCTGACTCCACCCAACCACAGAAAAAGGAACAGGCTTTGATCAGACTATATGCTACCTCACAGCAACGGAGGCTAAGCAGGCCAGGCCGGTGCACCTCGACCCCAAGGTTCGAGCTGCTTGAGGGAGCTCTCCAGCCTTCACCTGAGATGGCTTGCATCTCAGCCTCTGCTTGGGGACAGTAGAGGAGAGCAGAGTCCAAAGTGTCCAGGCTGCTGGGACAGGGGGCCAGTCCCATTCAGCTCTTCCTGGCACACCAATCCATTCGCGCCTTTTTTGCCTCCTTGGGTTGGAATCCTGCCGTCCCTAACCAAACAAAACGCCAGCTACCCGAGGCGACCCTCCTCTGAGAAGAGAGTCAATTGTGGGCCACCTGAAAGTCAGCACCATAGTGTCTACAGGCTGTGTTGGCCCACTTCCATGGGCCCACTGCCACAAGTGGGCAGGAGCTGCCTGCCGGCTGCATGCTCCAGCTGCCGGTGCCTAAGCCCAGTGACGTCAGCTCCCACTCTTACCTGCTCCCACGCATAGGCTTTCTTCTGACAGGATTCCCACACCAGCACAGAGCCTAGCATCATGAGACAGGCCCAGATGAGTAGAGCCAAGGCCCGCAGCCATCTCCGCACCAGGCACTCAACGTACACCAGTATGTAGAGAGCCACAAACAGCGTCAGCATGAAGAACGCAGTGCCCAGGACAGCCTGGTGTGTGGAAGGCGCCTGGGTAGAGCAAACAGACACAGAGCACCTGGTCCTCCAGGAAGTCGACTCAGGAGGACATCAAGCACCTTCCACACTGTTGGGCTCCCCTGACTCGTGATCTCCCCCACCATAACCCCCAGGCCTTGCTAGCATTGCCTTTCCCAGTCACTGCAGCAGCTTGGGCACCCCCAACCCTGCCCTAAGAGACCACTGTTCTCCTGTGGCGGAGAGGTGACCACAGGAGCCAGAACAGGGCCTTTTCTCAAGCAAAGCCCTGCTTAAGTGTCTGGAGGAGGGCTGGAGAGATGCCTCAGAGGCTAAGGGCACTGACTGCCCTTCCCGAGGTCCTGAGTTCAATTCCCAGCAACCATATGGTGGCTCGTGACTATCTATGATGTGATCTGGTGCCCTCTTCTGGCATGGAGGTGTACATGCAGTACAGAGTACTCTATACATAATAATAAATAAATCTTGGTTTTTTGTTTGTTTGTTTGTTTGGTTGGTTGGTTGGTTGGTTGGTTTGGTTTTTTTAAGTGTCTGGAGGAGGAGAATTTGTGCCTGACTAAGAACCGGCTTCAGAGAGACACAAAGAGCAGCCATCCTACAGAGGGGTGGCATTAGAGTAGAGGTGCAAACGGTGTGAAGGGTCCAGAAGATGACGAATGCACCCAGAATATCCTGGGTCCCCCACAGACCCTAAGCTTTACAAGAATGAAAGCACCACCAGCCTCTGGAAAATGGTGTCTGTGTTGTCGCTGCAAGGTCCGGTTGTCCCTTTCCACACCCTGAAGGACACTGGCTACCCAACGCAGAACTCCC
This sequence comes from Acomys minous, assembly GCF_964271855.1. Taxonomy (NCBI): domain Eukaryota; kingdom Metazoa; phylum Chordata; class Mammalia; order Rodentia; family Muridae; genus Acomys; species Acomys minous. The sequence goes on from NC_140496.1 coordinate 39,357,092, forward strand.
TGCAGCCTCTGATATTATTTCAGGAACTTCTGATTGCATCTACAACAATCAGCAAGAAAATGAAGATTATAAGGACAGATTCTCAGTCGTACTGGTCACATGCTGAGTGGCCAACAACTGCACACAGCAAGTGGCTGCAGGAAAGCAAGGACACAGGTCAGGAGCGGGAGCCATGTTGGTAATATCTGCCCTGACAGTCATAAGGATCCTACACCAGCACTTAGGAGGCTATGAATTCAAGGTTAGCCTGGGCTACATAATGAGACCCTGTCTCAAAAAATAAAATAAAATAAAAAAGAGGAAGGAGAGGAAGAGAAAGGGGACAGGAGGAGGAAGAAGAGAAAAAGGAGAAGGCAAAGGGGGAAAGAAAAAGGAAGATGAGAAGAAGAAAAAAATCTGAGATCATAGATTCTGAAAGGAATATAGGGATTGATTGGTGATGTCTGCCATGGTCAGACAAGGGAGGAATTTTTTTATTTTTATTTTATTTATTTATTTTTTGTTTTGTTTTGTTTTGTTTTTCAAAACAGATTCCTCTGTGTGGCCTTGGCTGTCCTAGAACTCATTCTATAGACCAGAATGGCCTTGAACTCACAGAGATCAGCCTTCCTCTGCCTCCTAAGTGCTCGGTTTAAAGGCATGACTTCCATCAGCCTGCCTGCCTGCCTGCCAGCTCCTTACTTGCTTCATAGCTCCAGCTTCACGAGATCCCGGAATGGACCCCAACTGTGCCTGTTCTACCAGCAGCTCCTGCACCTGCTCCAGCTCCTGTGGCTGCAAGAACTGCAAGTGCACCTCCTGCAAGAAGAGCCGCTGCTCCTGCTGCCCTGTGGGCTGCTCCGAGTGTGCCCAGGGCTGTGTCTGCAAGGACGCCTCTGACAAGTGCACCTGCTGTGTCTGATGTGGGGACAATGGTGCTCCCACTTGTAAATAGTAGTGCTGGACCGCCCCAGAGTTTTTCATACAGCTCCACCCTTTTCCCTTAACCCCCTTTCTATAAATATGTGAATAATAAAAGCCAATTAGGTTCTTTAAAAAAAGGTGGTGGTGGGGGATTAGCCTCCACTACCTGTGGCTTGACTCAGGTTCTAAACAGAATGAATTTTATGGTGAAGAAATTTAAGAGTGATTTATTTGGTATTATTCATGTAATAGCTTAAATCAACCAGACTTCAAGATTAAATTCAGATTGACTTGTTTTCCTCCCACCGAGAGGTTCACAGAGGAAGAAGATGAAGCTCTAGGCAGGCACCCGTGTGCTGATGCTTTCCCATCGGAGCCCGAAGGCCGGAGAGCCACAGCCCGGGCGGGGCCTTACCTCCTGGCTGAAGGCGATGCTGATGAGTGCAATGCAGGTGGCCACAGCCACGAGGAGGAGCAAGAGCAGCAGGGGCCCGTGATGGCTGGTGAGGCGGTACTTCTCGTAGAGTGCTGCCTGGTTGGGGCCTTCCTCTCCCTCATTTAGGAAGTAGCGTCCCTTGGCTGGCATCGTCTTCCCCAGTGGCCTGGTCCAGCAGCCTGCTCAGGAGCCCTACGGCCTGAGATGCATCTGTCCGCATCTGACACTTGTCTGTGTGGCCTAGGCCTCTGGCCTCTCTGAGGCTAGCAGGCAGGACTGGGCAGAGGCACCCAGAGCCTGTGGCTCCATCAGCGTGTGGCACCTGTTCCGGCCACTGGTGTCTTCAGGGTGTCTAGGGTGAGCTGATAGGACCATCCAGGTCCTCAGACCTGTGGAGTCAATGCAGACCAAAACCATTTGATGTCAATGGGCCAAATCAGGAAAGAACTGGCACAAGGAAAGGCAGGGCTAGGTGAAGTCTTTTGAAAACTACAGTTCCATACAGTACGTGGGCATATGTGAATCTAAAGTCATTAAAAATGAAATTACGGAAGCCATGCTGTAGTTGTATTCAGGAGGCTGAGGCAGGAGGATTCTGAGTTTGAGGCAGCCTGGACTATATAACAATACTCTAATTATAAATTCCCAGCGCCCCGTCATACTAGTCACTGCCTAAGGCACACATCACTTGTGGCTACCACAGTGGATGGCACAGACCCACAGTGCCTTCGTCACCATGGAGACTCACACCGCACACTGCCACTCAAAGCCTGACCAAGCCACTTCCTGTTTGGTGACCGACTTCCTAGCATCGTGTGCGTGGTGTGAGGCTGGGCCACAGGCGTTTCTCTTTCTAAGTGGATCCCTACTGATGGCCACAGAGCCTTCTAGCTCAACCTTTCTTTGTTCTCCGAGCTTCACAAAAGCCACCTGCCAGATCAGATGAGCACAGTACGGGATCTGTCTAAACCTCCACTCCGTTCCCAGGGTTCCTGTGTGAACAGCACACTGTCTAGATGCCTGGGGCTCAGTCTGTGTCTTCAGGGCCATAGGGTCCCAAACTGAGGTCCTGGCAGCCTGGGACTTAAGGACAGTCTCAGGATCCAGATGGTTTGGGGATGCTCAGAGACAACAGGCTCAACTTGACAGCTTCAACCAGGACAACGCCCTGCACCTGGGTTATACTAGGTATCCATGTAAAACTATGTTTTCTCCTTTTAGATTTTTTATTTTTAGCTATGTGTGAGTGTATATGTATGCCGTATGTATGCAGTTGCCCAGGGATCAGAAGAAGGTGGCCTGGGGCATTTGTGAGCCACTCAACATGGACAATGGGAACAGGTCTCAGGGCCTCAGTAAGAGCCCCCAAGGACTCTTAACCATTTCTCCAGCCCCAGATGGGCTTTCTTGTAGGTTCGTTGTTTGTTTCTGTTTGAGACAGGGTTTCCCTGTGTAGCCCTGGCTGCCTTGGAACTCACTCTGTAGACCAGGCTGGGAGTAAAGGTACCACCCAGCTTGAGATGTGTTAAAGGGACCCACAGACAGAGAAGGTTTTTCTGGTACCAGGAGTTGAACCTAGAGGCTCACACATGCTAGGCAAACACTCTATCACCGAGCTACGGCCCCAGTCCTTCTTTTTTCCTTTTCTTTTTGAGACAGGAGCTTACTAAGACACCCAAGCTGGCCTAGAACTCCTTCTATAGCCCAAGCAGGGCTTGACCCTGCCATCTTCCTGCCTTGGCCTCCTGTGCAGCTGGGATTACAGGGAAGTGCCAGCACACCTGGCCCACTGACACTGACTCATGTAGTGTGCAAGCTCTACCTCACAGGACAGAAAGCAGAGTCAGGGAAAAGGACAAGGCAGCCTTTACTACAAAAGGACTCCACGCTGCCAATGCTAACCAGAGCCCCACCCCCACCCCACCCTCACCCCTAACTCCCATCCTCACCCCCCACTATGCTTGACATCAACATCCATCATCCAATCATCAATACAACTGTGTTTTCCCAAAGGGCTTCTTAGCCAGCCTGTGATGTGTCTGCCCAGGCTACCTCCTCGTGGTGCAGGCTGTGATGGCTATTCTTGGTTGTCAACTCTACAATATCTGGATTCAACTAAAACCCGAGCAGCTGGATACGCCTGTGAGGGGTCTATCTTAAATCGTTTGGAGTGGGAAGCACCTCTTTTAATCTGGCTCTTCTGAAACATAATTTTTAATGATTTCCTTTTATTTTATGTACATCGGTGTTTTTCCCTGCATGGTGTGTCTGTGTGAGGGTGTCAGATCCTCTGGAGCTGAAGTTACAGACAGTGGGGAGCAGCCATGAGTGCTGGGGGTGGGGGGCGTTGAACCCAGGTCCTCTAGAAGAGCAGCCGGTGATCTTAAACCGCTGAGCCAACTCTCCAGCCCCTAATCTGTTTTTCAAAGATTTATTTATTCATTATGTATACAGTGCTCTGTCTACATGTACACCCATAGGCCAGAAGAGGGCATCAGGTCACATTATAGATGGTTGTGAGCCACCATGTGGTTGCTGGGAATTGAACTGAGGACCTCTTGGAAGAGCAAGCAGTGCTCTTAACCACTGAGCCATCTCTCCAGCCCTAATCTTCTACGGTGGAAAGATCTACTTTAAATCTGGGCTGCACCTTCACTGGCATTAGAGCCTGCTTCTCCAGGATTCCAGCAGCTGAGACATCCAGCCTTGCGTGGACTAGGAAACTACTGATTCTTCGATCCTCCGTTGATAGCCAGCCATTGTCAGATTACCTAGGCCACAGCCTATAAGAAGTCACTCTAACAAATCGTATATATCTTTAATACAACTCCTCATGTTGTGGCGATCCCCCAACCATAAAATTATTTTCTATGCTACTTCATAACCGTAATTTTGCTGTGATTATGAATCATAATGCAAATATTCCATCTGCAGGAAATCTGGTACCTATGAACCCTGTGAAAGGATCATTCGACCCCCAAGGAGTCACAACCCTTAGGGTGAGTGCTGCTGCTCTAGAGACTCCTGACTAACACAGGCTGGCCCTCCCAACCTCCAGTTATGACAGCGACTACACACAGATTCCACTTGAAAGCAGCCGCCCTGTTCCAACAGAAGCCTCATAGAAGAGCCATCCTGCATCGGGCATCTGGCGACCCCCTTCACGTATGCCTCATAGTTGGGGGTAACAGGACTGAAAGCACAGAGTGTGCAGCCCACTGGTCATAAGAAGACAGGGAGGTCAAAGGACACAAGCCGTCAGCTGCCAGCAGAACCTTCAGAGAAAGAGGTCCAGGAGTACTAGGCAAGAGCCCAGGCCTCGCAAGGGCCTGCAGCAATAGGCACACTGGAAATTGTTGTCCAGGAGAATCCTGTCTGCCGCAGGCTGGCAGTTCAAGTCTGTTCGCATCAGCTCCCTAAGTTGCTTCTTCTGTATCTAGGCAAGCCAGTCTCAACTGCACAGAAAGGGCTGACCAAGCACCATCTGTGTGTGCCCAGCCCTGTGCCGTGGGCTCTGCAGAACAGAGCAAGCCCCATCCCTGAGCAGGGCCCAGCTAGGGCAGCCTGAAGAAGCTGTGCAGTTGCTGCCCACACATTCATACCTTGTCATTACAGACGCAGAGCTGAGCCCAGCAAGGCACAGTAGCATGTCTAAGATCGCACAGCTGGAGGTGCTTGCCAGAGGTCTGGGATTCAAACCACAGCTTCTGGGCCCAGGCCTCTCTATTGCCACTCTAAGGGACTAAACCAAATGCCACAAGCACACAAACAGCAGTCTTGCCTGACCCCCTGGCTCAATGCCAAACACCCGTGGGCTAGGATTACTGGGCCGAGAAACCCCAGACACCTATGGCCAAGACAGCTCTCCAGAGACGCTCCGTCCTCTAGGCAAAGCCAAGCCCAAGCTGTGGGCTACCAGGACACATGTGCATACTCAACACATGCACATGCCGCGCCTGGTTCCAGCCGTGACCCTATCTCCCCCAAGCACGGAGCCAGGCGAAGAAGCTGTGGCAACAGCCCCCGCCACTCCCACCCCTGCCCTATGCCTGTGGGAAACCAGGCCGGGTGAACACTTTTATTTATGGATTTAATTAAGCCACTTCCTGAGCGACAGTGGCCCCGGGATGAAAGTGGACAATGAGATGCACCAGACACAAGGATTCTGGCCACCCAGGGCTCTCTCATTTGGCTCTCGGAACAGCTGAGCAGACGAATGCAGGAAGCCAAGTTTCCCCCCTAGCCCGCTAAGACAATCAGAAACCCAGCGGCAGCTGCGGCTTTCCTGGGGCCAAGCTCTACCCTGAGCTATTTCCAAAGGCTAGACCCAGATGCACTGCACCAGGACAGGGTTCAGAGCTCCTCCATAGAGCCTCCTTCCTTCCTTCCTCGCTCAAAAGCCCCTGTAGCTGGGCCGAGGAAATACTTCAGGGGGTAAGAGCATGTGCTGTTTTAATGCAAAAAGCTGAGCATACTCCTGAAAACCCCAACACTGGGGGCCGTGCAGAGACAGGTGACTCTCTGGGGCTTGGTAACCACCAGCCTAGCCAACAAACAAACTGCTCCAGGCCCCAGTCCTTAAATCTGCACTCTGCCTGGAGGCCTCCCGTTCCCATTTCCCGGATATGGGGAATGAGCTTCAGAGAGGCCAGATCGTTGTCACGGTCACACAGCTAGTGAGACAGAAAGCTATGATTTGAACACAGGCCATGCACAGCCCACTCCCCAGCCTGCCTCTCACTCTCACAGAACTAACAACCAGAAAGCCCATTAACACCTCAAAATGCCGACCCCTTCCCTGTCCTTATCCCATAAGGCCAGGACAAGATGATGGTAACAACGGGTAGGGGTGAGGCAGAGGTCATCAGACACTTCCTTCTGCCCTATAGGGTCGGGGACAAAACCAAGCAATGGGATCCAGGAGGCGTGCCTCATCCAGGAAACCCAATAAGCCATGTGTTTATTCCTTTCCTGTATCCCAGGCAGGGCTGGGACCTCCTCATCGATCCTGACCAGTGGTGTTCATAATCCTGAGTAAGACAGTAACAGGAGGCACAGACTGGCACACAGCTGAACCTTTAGGGTGTTTGGGAGACCTAGCCACCCCCTCACCCCCTGTGGCTCTAAACCACCCATGCTTGTACCCACTTCCTTACCTAAACAAAACTGGCAAGAACCCTTCTCCAGCTTCCTCAGCAAGCCTGGAGCTGCCGAAGGCTTAGGGCCCTGGTGTCCTCAGAAAAGGGAAGTGGGGGCCTTGAGGCATGAGGGCCCCTCTGTAGGCCTGTGAGGAAGAGAGGCCCCACCAGGCCCTGGCCCCACCCGGGCCTGGCAATCTACTACTCTTGTCACACCCACAGCAGACCCTGTTCCCGGGCCTTGGTGGGGCCACTGGGGAGTGTCACCATCACCAGCAGACTCCTTACTGCCGAAAAGGTCTCACCATAAGCCAGCTCCTCAGAAGACCCTGGGTTTCACGCACAAGCTACCAGAAGCGTGAGGGGCACCCAGGAAACCTGAGGAGCACATGACCCCATCCTATGGCTTCTCCACTTGTGTCTCCCTCCCCAGCGTGGTCTTGGCCCCCACAGCCCTGTGGGCCATGGCTTCCATGCTTGCCCTCCAACTCAGCATCTGCTGCCCAGACCCCAGCCTCCTAACAGGGTCCAGACAGAATATGCTTTTCTGTCTAGCCTTCAGCTGGTCCCAGCTAGTCTTTGTAATGGCAACGGTAGGCTTTCAACAGCACGGGGTGGGGATGCAGGGCCTAGAGTGAGCAGGGAAAACAGAGAAAGCAGCCATCAGCCAAAAAGCAAGCACACAAGGGTACCGCAGAGGAGCCTGCAGCCTTCCGCATTACTTAGCTCCCAGGTGTCGGGGTTCAGGCAGCTCTGCACTGGTTGGTGGAGAAGCGGTATTGCTCACACTCTGCGAGGGCCCTGACTTTCTCTGGATGGAAAGGGGGTGCGCAGAGCCGCAGGCCTGCTGAGCCAAGCTTGCAAGGACAAAGGGACATGTGAGTCCAAAGCTAAGGGCCAATCTAGGTCAAGGAAGTGCTTCAGGAGCAACACCTAGCAGCAAGGCCCAACATAGAGAGATAACTGTGGTAGGAGCAGGCCCAGGCCCCAGTGTGGCTCCCACCCACCCCCATCTCCTCAGGAGAGCCTGCCTGCCAAGGCAGAAGAATCATCAGACTCCCAATGTAACTAACTTTAGCCTCCTGTCTCCTCCGGGCTGGCTTCACCTGGCCCTGAGGCCACAGCTATGGTCCAGATTGTCACACCAGTCACCATCTTGCTGTGTGGCCCTGGGCAAGGCCCTAGCCTGAGTTAGGCCTCAATTTCCTCTCTTTCAAAAAAAAAAAAAGCAGTATGTAAGACCTCCGAGGTCTCAGCTTGATCTGGACTTTGCTGGGCGTTGGGTAGAAACTACCTCACGTGGTAAAGACCCTGAAGGTTGAGGACAAAGCAAGGGCAGGCTGGGAGTGGTCCCGGGCACTGCAGTCTTCCCTTCTCCCACTGCTACACAGGAGCTGCTCCCACATCCTTGTGGCTTTTTTTCTGTGTGGGTGTCAGGGAGGGTTTGGGGTCCCCTGTGGAGGCTAGCAGAAAGCACCGGATCTCTTTACAGCTGGAGTTACAGGTGGTTGTGAGCGACCGGGTGTAGCCGGGAACTGAACTTCAGTTCTCTGGAAGGCAGCCAAGGGCCCTTAAGCACCGAACCATCTCCCCAGCCCCTGTCTGTCTGTAGCAAGGTCTATGTTGTTCAACCAGCTTCAGACTCCAGATCCTTCTGCCTCAGGCTCAGAAGTGCTGAGTGCTGAGTGCTGAGATCCCAGGGGTTGGGCCAGCACAGCTTCTCAGTTAAAATGCAAATACAACAGGTGTGTGCCACCCATCTGGTGAGGGGCTTGGTGGCCCTGATAGTCAGTCATTCGTTTGTTCCTTCACTCTTTTCTCGGTATGCATTCCAAAACCAGTTACGCCATCCGCATGCCAGGCACCTGGCCAGGGCCAACCGAAGCTGCCTAGGGCAAGCTCCAAGAAGCAGAGGACTTAGGGCCTCCATGCCACGTCTGCTGGGACTCTGCAGCCAGTGGGAACGGGCAACGTGCTAGCTGACACGCGGCCAGCCAGACGTCCCAAGGAGCATCAGCTCTGCCCCCACCTCTTCTTTTCTTTATTATAATTTTTTTTTTTTGGTACACTTATTTATTTACTTTGTGGATGGGCACACATGTTAGGTCAGAGGACAACTTGGGGTGGGAGGGGGCATTTCTCTTCTTTCACCACGTGGATCCCGGGATTACCCCTAAATCATCAGTCTTGCTGACAAGTGCCTTTGCCCGCTGAGCCATCTCACTGGCTCCGTGCCCACCTTGTGCTCCAAATTCCATTATTCGTGATTCATTCTTTTAAACGTTGCCCTTCCCCAGCTCCACCCACCCTCTAGAATGGAAACACTTTCACACCCACGCAGAGCAGGGTTCTGATCGCCTTTCCCTTGATAGGAAGGAACCAAAAGCGGAAGTCTACCCAGCCTCCCCGACCTCAGTGGTGCCAGGCCCAGGCCACACAGCTGTCAGGAGGCTGCCTGCTGGCTTCACGCTTTGCAGAGGGCCTCACCCAGACGCTGAGTGGCTGTGATGGACAGAAGGCAAGAGAAAAGCTGGTGCCCTAACTATCTAGAGATCAGCAGAAGCGAGCATGTGAGCCTTTAAACAACACAGGTCGAAAGAGGGCAGAAGACTGTGAAAACACTGCACATCAACACTGACATGGCTAAGGCCGGCCCTTCCTTCTTTCCTTCCTTCTTTCCTTCTCTCTCTCTCTCTGTTTCTCTCTGTCTCTCTCTCTCTCTCTCTCTCTCTCTCTCTTCAAGATGTGGTTTCTCTGGAAACCATAGACCAGGTTGGCCTCGATCTCAGTGATCCGACTGCCTCTGCCTCCTCCTCAGTGCTGGGACTAAATGTGTGCGCCACTACCAACAGGCTGGCTAAGGCCTTCCTCACTTGATTCAAACTCAGGAGCCATAAGGAGACGACTGACAAATTCAAGCATTTAAATAAACAAAATTTACTACTTGGTTTAAAAAAGAAAAAAAAAAAAAAAGAAAGAAAGAAAACTTACCAAAAGAATAACCAACAGGAGAGTCGAGCAAGGGAAATACATCTGCAAGTCACACCACGGGGAGCTGACCCTCTTCATAGGAGCAGAACACCTACAAAAAGAGTAAGAGTGAGAGGAGATCACAAACACAGAGAACAGAGAAAAGGTAACTTTTAGAAACTTGGGGGAAAGATGACGTCACCTCCACCAAGTACAGGAAATGCAAATTAAAACTACCAATTGGCAAAGATGAGCTTACTTCTTAAAGTCTGTGAGACAGGCACTCGCATTCACTCGCGGCAGGCATGTGTGTCGGTGCACACACTGACACTTTTTGACTTAGCAGATCTATTGCCATAACTGGTTGTGTGCATGCTCTTGCATGTGTGCAGAGACGCATACAAGATTCTGTGTTCCACTGTTGGTGACAGCAAATGCCTGAAAGTATGTCTACCACGGGGGCTGGCACTACACATCCTTGTGGTAGAGCAGATGCCCTTGGTATACACAGCTTCCCGTGAAACTCTACATGGTCAATGTCATGCCTAGTGGATACAGACTAAGCCAGAGCAGTCCCACCCCAGTACCCCTTCCCCCTCCAAAAAAAAAAAAAAAAATAGCTCTGGCCCTAATGGCTAAGTCTCCAATCTCATTCTTTTTTTTTTTTTTTTAAGATTTATTTATTGTATTTACTGTATATGAGTGCTTTATCTGCAGAAGAGGGCATCAGATCACATTATAGATGGTGTGAGCCACCATGTGGTTGCTGGGAATTGAACTCAGGACCTTTAAAAGAGCAGGTGGTGCCCTTAACCACTGAGCCATCGCTCCAGCCCTTCCAATCTCATTCTTATCCTCTATGCCTATTGTTACACTCCCTGTACAACCGAAAACAGTCTCAGTAGGAGAAGTGACTCCAGGCTTTATCAGATAAAGCTGCATGGCTGCGCTCCGTATGCCTCAGTGTCCTCTTTTGGAAATGAAGAAGAGCAGTCTGACCACAAGGCTCTGAGAGGGCTCCACGGGGTCACGCACACAAGGTGCTGAGCCAGCATCTGGCACAGGGGAAGGACATCTACATGGCTGTTACTACACCAACAAAAAGCATCAGGAGTGTGGAAAGAAGTGAGCTGGGAAGAACTCCTTTCCCCCATCCTGTCTGAAGCCCAAAGCACGAAAGTGGCCTGGCTCCTAGGGAGGACAGAGCAGAAGCCGCCTCCTCAAGATGACTTTGGGGGGTCCTAGGCAGCAGCAGAGCTGATTTTGTGGGGCAAGCCCAGCTGGGCCTGGAGGAAGCGGCCCCAGAATGTGACTGACGGGGCTGAGGATGCTGATATGAGGAGCAAGGAGAGCTGGCAGGTAACACCCCAGAAAGCGCTGGACCCTGCTCTATGCCTCCCAGGCTTTCTGACAGACAGGAAGTGGTGTGTGCACCATATGTGTATCTGGCCTGAAGAGGCCAGTAAAAGGCACATGATCCCTTGGAATTGGAGTTACAGATGGTTGTAAGCCACCAAGTGGGTGTTGGAAATTGAATCTGGGTCCTCTGGAAGAGCAGCCAATACGCTTAGCCTCTGAGTCATCACCCCAGCCCTAAATACAATATACTAATTTGTTTTTTATAGGTGTGACTTGCCTGAATATATATATATATATATATATATATATATATATATATATGTACATCACAGGCTACGGTCCGGTGCCACATCTCCCAGAACTGAAGATATAAACAGTAGTGAGGCATCGTGTGGATGCTGGGAATCAAATGCAGGTCCTCGGCAAGAACAAGTGCTCCTAACCACTGAGCCATCTCTCCAGTCCCGCAGGCTCATTCACAACTTCCACCTGCATCCACTGACGCACAGTGCCAAGCAAGATGGCCACAAAAAGCTTTACACACATCCACAGTGCCCGATCACAGGCTGCTCCTCCTCCTCCTCCTCCTCCTCCTCTTCCTCCTCCTCCTCCTCCCCCTTTAAAGCCCTTATGCATATGATCAGGTGGGTGACCTAGAGCAGTGGCTCTCGACCTCCCTAATGCTGCGGCCCTTTAATACAGTTCCTTATGGTGTAGTGATCCTCAACCATAAAACTGTTGTGTGTTGCTACTTCCATAACTACAGGATTGCTACTGTTATGAATTGCACTGTAAATATTTTTAGAGATAGAGGTTTCCAAAGGGGCCGCGACCCACAGGTTGAGAACCTACAGGGACCCTGTCCTACAGAGGGTAAAAAGCTGCTGGTTTAAAGGGTTTTTCTCTCTCTCTCTCTCTCTCTCTCTCTCTCTCTCTCTCTCTCTCTCTCTCTCTCTCTCTCTCTCTCTCTCTGAGCTCTTCTAATGAACTTGCTTTAGGAAATCCTAGCTCTGCAGTCTCCCTGCCCCAACTTTAAGCTCCTCCCCCCAGGAAGTCTCTCCAGGCCATGATGGCAACTCCCCATTTCTGGCAGCCAGGAGCTCTTAAAGGCTGGGAACCCCACTTCCACTTGAGGCTGGGTCAGACAGGGTGGAGACACCTGCCAGGGACCAAGCAGCCTTGCCCTCCTGGATGGAGGGACCAGAAAGATGAGGTCAAGGGCACAGGCCTGGGCTCTACGGCTCTCCTGGGCTCAGCAGCTGCCCCCTGGAAGTTTCCAGGTAGGATTACCTTCTCCCCTGGTGAAAGGAAGCAAGAAGATGGCTCCCAGCGCCAGCCTGTGCCCAGGTGCCTTCACTTCCAAGCCTCACTGGGCAGGGAACAAGACTCACAAATCAGTACAGCTCCACCACCCCCTGCCCAGGCCTGGCCACTTTAGGGTGCCTGAGCTTCTGTCCTGCTCTTCCAGCAAAGGCCTGACAGGCAGGAGTGAGCAGCCTGCCCTACCAAAGCCCAACAGCAATCCTGAGACCACCACTCACCTCAGACGCCCCAACAGCCTACACAGCAAGCACCAGTTGTGGAAAAGGCCTCCCTAGGCCAAGGTCCTGAAAGCCTCCCTTCCCAGGCTTCCTGAGATCCCCCTACAAGGCCAAAAGGACCTGTCCACAACGGGGGAGAGGCGGGCCTGTGAACGGGAAGTCTTCAGGGAAAGCAGCCCCTGTATCCCCCGCCCCCCCAAAAACCACAGGCTGACTTCCGGAGTCACACCCACCCACAGGCTCAGAGGTCCTTCCCATAGTACCTGAAGCCTGGGCACCTCCTCTGGTCTCCCCCAAACTCCAGCCTTCCAGAGCTAGGCTGTAGGCTGAACACTGAAGACTCACCCACGGAACCTCAGGCTCAACAGGCCCTGCTCCCTAAACCCTGGTCTCCCCTGAAGACACTCTTTGGAGGGGTGGGGAAGGGAGGGGCTGTACCCGGCCAGAACACAAGGAGCAGCAAGCCCACCCCCCCCCCACCCCACCCCTGCTTACCCCAAACTCTCTCGGCAACTTCTTGGGCCTTCCTAGTGCCTGTGGATTTTGTCTGATTTTGCTTCCCCAAACAAGCTCCACCCTCTCATCGTTGGATCTGGGTGGGCCCCGAAAACGCTGCCTGTCGCCCACCTCCCGGCACACCGACCTGACCTCGCCAATTCCCACCCTGCTGAACCAACTCTTCTAGGAAGCCCACCCAGTCCCCCCAGCTCCCCACCTGGCTTCCCCAGGGCTGCCATCCTGACTGAAGCCCAGAGGAGGAGGTGACAATTCCTAGAGACTGGAGACAGGGACAGACACACCCACCAGAAGGGCCCCAAGTCCATATTCTTCCTGTTGCATGAGAGACCAGGAGGTAGAGCCGTGGACAGAGCTGTGCCCTCCCACAGCACTCACCAGAAAAAGCCATGCTATGCTGCTTGCTGCAGAGCTCCGAGGCCCTCAGTTGTCCCACCTGTGCGCCAGGACCCCGTGCTTCTCCCTGCTCAGTCAGAGCAGGTGTAAGTCATCTAAGCCTGAGACCTGAGACTTAAGACGCTTCCAAGGTGGGCAGCTGGGCCAGGGCCCTGGAAAACAGGGGCCTCAAACAGGGCACTGTGGACCAGGTGACGATTAAGGTTCAAGTCTCTGGAAGGCATCACTGGCACACCTTTCCTCCCTCCGGGAATAGCATGCCATTATGCAAAAGAGGCATAAACTCCCTCTTTTCTGGATCCAGGCCTCTGCCCCAGGACCATGGCCACTCTGTGAGGACTAGTTGGGTGCTGATACCCCGGGAGGAAGCAAAGAAGATGGCCCTGGTGCCAGAAAGCACTGCCAAGAAATGGGGTGTGGTAGCAGAGGCCTCAGTTGCAGGAAATTCTAGTGGCCAGCCATGGGTGGGGGTGAGGGACAGGAGTGGGCACAGAGCCATAAGGAGAGGACGTAAGAAAGAAAATGTCTGGTGACCACAGGAACCTGCAACAGAGAAGGGGGTTGACCACAGAGCCACGGGTAGGAGGCAGTTGCCGTATGGATGGACTCAGGGCAGACACATGGAGCTTCTTGGTGGACCCCCAATACTTCTGAAAAGGGACCCCTGAAAGGCTAAGTGCATGTGGAGGCTGCACTGGTGGGCAGAGCGCCTGCACAGGCAAGCGGCAGGAGAGCACCAAGCCAGTGTTGTGAGCAAGTAGGGCGGGGGTGACCAAGAGTGGACAAGGGGGACAGGATGGTGCTGAACACAGAGGACAGGCTTTACGGAAGGCCTGGCCCGGGAGGCTGACAGGGTTCACAACTGACTACTGCAAAGGCGAAACCAATCTTACACTATTAGAGGTCTCAATACTGTGGAATTCCTACCAAGTCCGGGCTGCCCACCCCTATCCAGTACTGACTACAGGGCCTGAGGCAAACCAGCGCCTCTAAGTCCAGCCTGCAAGGGCAGCAGGTGCAGCAGGAAAGCTCTGTTCTAGGCATCCCTGGAGAAGGTCAGCTAGGGAAACAGAGCTCGGGACCACGCTGTTTCCCATTCCATCCACCGCCTGGTCTGTCCAGCTGAGGAAACAGGGAACAACAGACACTTCAGCCAGGGTGGGTCTGAACCAAGACTGATGAAAGCCAGCCATGGTGCAATGCTGACACACTGAGCAGTAACAGCAGGTTGAACCAGATGCCTGTGGCTAGCTGGAAAGTGCTGGGCTACCCGCTATGGCACGACAGAGGAACAGACAAGAGCAGAGGCCGTGGGCTATCCCTCAGCCGATGCTCTCCAAGCCGCCCATCACAGCATGTGTCTGACCCTCGTATTTACCTCCCCGGCACCATCGACTCCATCTTCCAAATGTGAAAAACAGAGGAACAGAGGGGGAAAAAAAAGGTCAACACAAGGGACGTGGGTTATCCTGGAGCTGCCCGCTGACCCTGCCTATCTCCTACCCACGGCTGAGGAGAACCCCATGACGTGATGATGACCGGCATTTTTGGAGCACTGGAGATTAACAGCAAGCCATTTCACAGACAACGGAAACGCCCTCCGTTGCTAGTCCCATACACGGGGGTACAGTAGAATTCTGTTGGAATGGGGGCATGGGGGGGTGGAGCCTGGTGACCTCCAGGTGACCCCTTCCTTGGGCGGCTGACCAGACGTGGACAACTTGCAGATGGAACTCACTCCCAACTGTGGTCTGCACAGGACTGTCTGCTTTGGTGAATGCGTCCCTCCTGAGGCGGGAAGGGCTTGAACAGCGGCTGCTGTAGCATGGGCCCTCGGCAGCGACCCCCTCTGCCTGCTCGTGGGAAAACCAAGATCATTCTCCAGCTGGGCTAAGCAAAAACTTGTACCCAGCGAGGGAGAGGGAGGGTTGTTTTTTTTTTTAATCTGCTTAGTATGAAGGACCCCACGGTTTTGTCTTCCAGAGCAGGAGGGACAAGAGGCCTTATCAAGAGCCGGGCGTGGTGGCGCAAGCCTTTAATCCCAGCACTCGGGAGGCAGAGGCAGGCGGATCGCTGTGAGTTCGAGGCCAGCCTGGTCTACAAAGTGAGTCCAGGATGGCCAAGGCTACACAGAGAAACCCTGTCTCGAAAAACCAAAAAAAAAAAAAAAAAAAAAAATGAGGCCTTATCAAGGGACAGACCATGTTGCCGCTCAGAATGGCCCAAGCAATGGTGGGGTGGCAAGGATGCACTTTCCTAATGCACCTCCCTGCTGAAGCTAGACACAGCCACATGTCCGAGAAGACTGGGCCCAACTAAGGACTCAGGTGGTCTGGCATACGGAAAGTCCCATGTCACCCAGCTATTTCACCATGGGTCCAGAGACAGCAGTCACACCATCCATGGGGACCTCTCTAGGAGGGAGCTGTCCAGGAGGGCCACCACCATTAGTCCCCCCCCTATTCCACAACAGAGCTCCTGTTCTCTGCTCTGACCCTGTACCTTACCAGAAAAGAAGGGGTGTTCCAACCCCACTCCTACCCTCAAGCATGGTGGCCCGCTACCCTTGAGGTGCACAGATGGGGGGACTAGAGGAGAAAAGACTTGATTCAGGACAAGACACACGCCAGCATCTGATTCCCCCCCCCCCCCCTGTGAACTTGGCAGTGAATGGCTTCAACCATGTGGTCAAAGAAATAGTCACAAATTTTAAGGGGTGCTCACATGTCCTTCAGACAGTGTCAGACTGGACCTCTGTGCCTGTCACTCCTGCCTTCCCTTTTACCATGTCCACCCATTCCCTAGAGCCCCAGGACTAAGTCCTAGCTAGCAATGGAGGCCTTTCAAAGCCCCTCTCCAGACCCGGAAGTCAGTTGCTAGAACACACCCTCTTCTCCCACCTCTCACAGGAGAGCTATTCCTCCTTCCACGGCAACCTTCCTGCTGCCCCTCCCCACACAGACACCTGGGACAGGAAGGCCCAGAACACACTCTCACTCTGCAGAGATGAAGAGACGTCAACCCTGAACTTCCTGTAGCGTGCCTTGCTTCAGACTTCCTCTGAAACCCAGCCCTCATCGCTGCGGTCTTTCCACTCTCCAAGACAATAACACATTCCGTGCCAGAGGCAGTATCTTTCTACATAGTTTTGGTTGTTTCATTTATTTATTTTTTCTTTCCAAGACTCATTCAAACACTAAATACTTACATCTTAAATGTGTTTATTCACAAACTGGCTAAGATTTCCTGAGCAACGTGGTCCGTTCCCTGGAGTCCATGAGTTTAGACCCACCTCTCACACCACCTTACGTTTCATGATCTGGTGACAACTCAGGGTTACATGGAGCCTTCTAGACAGAGCTAGCCCATGTTGTGGCCTCCAGTCCAAGCCTTTGAGATCTGTCTGGGCCCCACAAGCAGACAGCATGCCACTGTGTCCCAGTGCCTGCCCCCTAACAGGAAAGAGGCACCTATTCCACCCTGTGCCATGTGCATGGGACCCCCCCCTCCAGATGGTCCACCACGATCCCGGGGTCTTGAGACACAGGGCAACAGGGAAAGAAACCGTTCCCTTTTTCTTAGACATCTTGGTTTTCTGTCTCTTAAATGTGTATCCCTTTCAGAGTATGTTTTGAATTTTTTTCTTTCATATGTTTGGTGCTGTGGATGGTACCCACTGCCTCAGGCATGATAGGGGAGTACTCTACCACTGAGCTACCCCGGGCCCCACCTCCAGAATTATCTCTGATTGCTTTGTTTAGTGATGATTTCTATTTTCTATGAGAAAAGCAAGGTGTGCTTGAAAATGTAAAACTCACAACCTTGAAAGAAACAAAGGCTTCTAAGAGTATGCAGTTCCCAGAATTCCAGGTTACCAGGGCCAAGTGGCGTTGCCTAAACCGCCCCCCCATCCCCCCCCCCAAGCACCGGCAGCACCGTTTTTTCTGCCAGGCTAGGAAAAGCCTGGGCCAAGCTGTCTGGGTTCCTCACTGGGGAACCGCCCTCCGGGCTGCCTCTGCCCAGGAAACTGAGGAGGCCCCCTCTTCCCACCAGCCAGCCCAGCCCACCAACAAACAGCCAGGCTTTGGGCTCACCTCCTTCCCACCAGCCTGGGGGCCAAGGCCTGTCCTGCTGTTCCCCCAAGGCCGAAAAACAGGCGCCATCCCATGCCGGAATCACATTTTTACCTGGCTCTTCCGAGGCTCTGAAGCCATCCAGCCAAACTCTGGGCCTGCAGGGAGGTGGCCGGCCCCTCGATACCCTTGTTCCGAAGGCGGCCAGGCTCACACATGGGAAGGCTCCCTCCACCAGCTACCTAATGAGAATGAGTCACATCTGGGACCCACCACTTCCTGCTCCGCAGCGGTAGCAGCAGAGGGCTAACTAAGGCTGGGCCCTCAGCTCTGCTCAGCTCCTGCTGTGGTGGGGGTGCGAGGAGGGCCCCTCTCCCAGCCTGTGAGCCTGCCACAGGAGTCGAGGAGCTGCCAGGCCAGGCTCCCAGCTCCAATGACTTCATGGAAATTTGAGGCTTGAAGCTGGAACGATTTAAAAAAAAATATGAAACAAGAAGTGAAAACCTCCATTAGAAGCTCGAGACAACTGCACCCAGAGAGCAGATGCATCCTTATGGGCAATTAAAACTGACAGCCTGGCACGAGCCTCCAGCTCAGCCACTCCCGGACAGGCCCCTTCCCTCACTGATGTCATCCCACTGGAGTGAGGTGGCCTGGGGTACCCATCTGAGAGGTCACAGATCTTTCTGCACTTCCCTTCTGTCTCCCGTCGGAGCTAGGGCAAGAGTAAGGTCTAGGCTTAGCATTAAGATTCTGATTCCAAAGCAGCAAAGCTTTCGCCTGAAGACACCCAGGAGCCATGGCCCTCATGAGCTCAGGGCTCAGATCTGGCTCCCCTTCTCTCCTGCCAGGCCTCACTTCTCCCTGGGGTCCCAGAGCTAGGGGACAAGGAGCAGGAGCCTCCTCAGACAGAGAGGGAGCAGCCACCTGGTCCCCAGGCAACCTTCCCAGCAAGGTAACCTAAAGTACTGCGCTTTTTTTTTTCTTTTTTTTTTTTCTTTTTTCTCTAGACACCCCAACTCCACGCGAGCTCCTTACAGGGAGTACATCTGCCCCTTCCACAGTGCGGGGCGTTCCTGGGCTGGGTCCCAGCCTCTATCCTTTCCCGTGGTGGGGTGTCCTCCCCACACTGCTGAGAGCGGCATCCTTTGTGCCCAGCATCCAGGACACATTGGCCAGGTACCAGGACATGGATGGGACTTCAGAGCCAGTCCCTGTGCACGGGGTGGGGCGGGGAGGGGAGGGGAGAGGGGAGGGGGTGGTCTACAGGTCTCTGTTGAGCTGCTAATACAGAAGCTACAGGAAGGCAGAGGGAACATCACAGAGAAACCTGACGTTGCTACACCCTTCATTGAGCAACTGTCTCCAGGCCCAGCTGGGTATGGTGAAGCAAAGAAGAAGCAGGTGTCACTGAGGAAAAGTGTGCCTCTGCAACATACACAGCTAGAAAGGACTCCTGAAGACTATACAGAGATCACCCACGGAACCAGCAAGATGGCGCAGAGGGCAAAGGAGCCCGCTGCCATGCCTGACAACCTGAGACATCAACCCTGTTGGCAGTTCAAGTTTGTTCAACCCCGGAAACCTGAGGGGCAGAAGGAGAGAAGCAACTTCCACAGGTTCCTCTGACCGCCACACATGTGCCATGGCATACGCGTGTGAACACACACACAAAATAAAATGCAATAAGGCATTACAAAAAAAAAATATAGATCACCCACAAGTCAGTAACAGAAAGACAACTGGCCAGGAGTAGTGGTGCAGGCCTTTTATACCAGCACTTGGGAGGCAGAGACAGGTGGATCTTTGTGAGTTCAAGGCCAGCCTAGTTTACAGACTGTGTTCTAGGCCAGTCGGGACTAAATAGTGAGCCCCTCTCTCTCTCTCTCTCTCTCTCTCTCTCTCTCTCTCTCTCTCTCTCTCTCTCTCTCTCCCTCTCACACACACACACACACACTAATAATAATAATATTTTAAAAAGACAATTGGTCCAATTAAAAGGCAGGCACCAGCCAAGCATGATGGGACACATTTGTAGTCCATAGCTACTCAGGGGACTGAGGCAGGAGGATTGCTTCAGCTCAGGAGTTTCAAGGCAGCCTGAGCAATATAGTGAGGCCCTGCCGCAAGTAAACAATAATAATAAACAAAACAGACAAAAGATTAACCAGGTGCTTCAACAAAGACGCTACTTAAATGATCAGTAAGTGCCTAGAACGGTACTTAGGACCATGAACCAGCAGAAAAGTAAAGCCACACAGACTGTGCTGTGCCACTGGGACAGTTAAAAGCAAACACCAAGTGTTGACAAGCTCTGGAGCGATGCCAGCTCTCACATGCTACTGGCAGCAACGGAAACACTGGAAAGCCGCTTGGTGTGCAGACAAAAGGTAACCAGACGCTTCCCCCGTGAGTCCACGTGTAGGTATTCATACAGCAAATGTGCAGCTCTAACCGTGACTGGCAAGCTGCAAACAGCCTCCAGGCCTGGAACAGTGAAGAGGCAAACAAGCCTTCATGGGTCTCTACAACATAAAAAGGCGGGACCACTGATCAGAGGTCACGACACAATGACCAGCGACTGATAGAGTAAGAAGCATGGTGCTCCCAGGGCAGTGCTCCCAGGGAGCCTGCTACCAAGTGGACACAAGGGACCTTCTGAGATCAAAGGGGGTGCTACCTCTCCCTCTGGTGCTGGCCACACTGGACTACAGTAGCATCTCTTCCTCCACCCTGTTCACACCAGTGTCCTTTCCTGTCTGAATTACACATCTCTTTCTGATGGTCACGGATAAATGTCCATTTACTCAGGAGGCTAGGCGCTCTAAGGCTCACAGGCCTGGCATACACCAGAGGACAAGGCTTGAATTAGGACCAGCAAAAGGAGAATGCAGCCAGGATGAGAGGTGGACTAGACCCTGACTGGAGCTTGGGAGCAGGAAGAAGCCCGGAAAGTGGGGGTGGGGTGGACTGTTGGTTCCACCTCTCTGTCAGGGAAGGTCCAGGGACCAGGCGTTCTCAGGCTAATGGAGGAAGAAGTCCTCTGCCCCATTGGTAACTCTGAAAAGTGACCCCAGAAGCAGTGGGGCGAGCACACAGAAGGCTGGTCATTGGAGAGGATCCTAGTTATGAGAGGGTCTCCCCTGGGCCCCTGTCCATCTGTCCTTGAAGAGCTTGGCACACCAGGCACACTCAACTCCCCCCATCCCATAGCTCACCCTCCCATGAGGTCCTCTCAGCACTGCAGTTGGTGTCCCCTGTGGTCACATCTGACACTTGGATGTGTTCTGGGCAGCACACTGACTTCAAGGCATAGTTCATTAATTCTCACTTTGTCCGACCCCACCCCCCTCCTCGGAGGACATCAGGGGTGTTCAGACAATGCAGTACACACAGCTCTGAGGAGCCAGACTGGGAACCGGTGTCACCTCTGCCTGACTCGGCAACGTACCCTCAACCACTCCTCTCAACCCCCCCTGGGAGCAAGGCAGGACTTTCTTCGCGAAGACAGGGACCTCTAAACCCCAACCCGTGTACAGGGTTCCCAAGGCTTCTTTGGGGACACTTCATCTTCCCCTCACTCTCCCATAACCTGGTGTCCTCAGGCCTGGGAAGCAACAGACAGGCAAACTGGTTTCTGCAGGTTCCACCACTAAGCCTTACTGTCCAGGGCAAGAGACACAAAACAGACTTAAGAGTGCCCAGGTCAGGAGGCCGGGCGGTGGTGGCGCACACCTTTAATCCCAGCACTGGAGAGGCAGAGGCAGGTGGAACTCTGTGAGTTCGAGGCCAGTCTGGTCTACAAAGTGAATCCAGGACAGTCAAGGCTACACAGAGGAAACCCTGTCTCAAACAACAACAATAAATAAATAAATAAATAAATAAATAAATAAATAATAAAATTAAGAATGCCCAGATCAGAAATCAGCAGATGGTGAAAACAACCACACGGGGAAGTAGGGCACACAGATCTGAAATGCTCCACTATGAGATCTGGGGTCCAAACTCAGGCAAATAATCTCATCCATGCCAGAAAGAATTTGGTCTTCACGGAAAGTGGTCCCAAGGTGGGCCCGCAGCCACATGCTGGGTGGGCGCAGACAGACAAAGCGCAACTGTCAGTCAGCCAACCAACAATATCAAGTGCTGAGCAAACCAGTTTGACCCAGTTTGTCAAGCCCAGATGAGGGGCCCCTCCCCCACAGGAGAGAGACACCACAGCACCCCAGTGCCTTTCAAACTCTGGCCAGTTTCTGCAGGCGTGAGGAAAGAAACCACCTTCACTCTGTCCCATAGCCTCATAGCCACGGTCTTCCTCCCCTGCTTCAGGGGCTCAGCACCCTCCAGGGCAAACCACACTCTAAGCAATGGGCTGGACGCTCACACCAGCCCAGTTCCTTGACCTGGAGCAACAATGCTTCACAGACAGAGCTTCCGCGTGTGACCTCACCCAAGCCGCAGCAGCATTCCAGCGAGTGAGTGAGCGAGAGCAATGTTGCTCTACTGGCTGAGAGTCTGTGAGAGCTTAGGCCCATAGTTGGTGCTCACTCAGTTAAAGAGACAGGCCAAGATGCCTGCTGGCACCTCACAGTGAGACCCAGTGTGATCCACCTGGCTCCTCTCCTGAGAGCCCACTTCCTGCCTTCTCTCCTCACAGACTTTACATGGCTAACCTGTGTCTCCTTCCTCAGCCCATCAGACCTCAACACTCAGCCCAACAACTCCTGTCTCCTTTATATGCCACCAGCCAACTGCTCCATTCTGCCAGGCCCCTTTACTCCCTGGTCATGTCAAAATATTTACAAATCCTGTCAAGTCAGGTATAGGAAGCCTTCCTCTGGGCCCCAGGCCCCACTGCCACAGGTCCCTCCACAGGGAACAGGCAGTGTTAACCTTCTGTGCAGCTCCCTGATCCTGGAGGGTAAACAGCTCAATGTATACTTGTGGTCAGCGAGAGCCAAGGAAGGGACAGGCATGGGCCTTTTAGGTGGACCGCTGTGACCTATACGAGAGCAGGGTTCCCATAAGAAGCTGTTCATAAGGCTGTTGGCATGTGAGCCTCCAGGGAGCCTGCTTCCTGGGAGTTATACCTGACGTAGCCCTTATTCCCTGTGTGGCCAATAAAACACACACACACACACACACACACACACACACACACACACACACACACATTACTGAAATCACATGTGACCACTGAAGTCAGGGAAGCTATCATGGTTTCTCTCTTGGCTTAGCCCCTTTAGAGAAGCCACCTTGCGAGCAGACCCCCAGTCTTCTGGCAGGCTTGCTGCTCCACGGGCAGTCTGGCTACAACCTCAAGCTGCCCCCCCAAGCCAGAGCCACTAGGCCTGACGATCTGACCTCTGACACCAAGGGAAAGCTAGAGTAATGCATCCTGCCTGGTAACAGACAAGAGAAGGAGCACTGTGCCCGGGAAGTGTCTCAAAATGAAAGAACTGGAGGGCTAGACAGAGCCATCTTCACAGCCACTGGAGCCCTCAGGGTCCAGCCACACATGGCTCGTGCCAGAGCTCCCGGGCTTTGATTCCAAGCATGTTACGTCTTCTTTCCTTCCTTTCCCTTGGGTTTGAGCAGAGTGCTTGACACACCTCCGAAAAAGACTGGTCTCTTCCCCTCTCATGTGGCAGCCGTGCCTGTTTATGGAGGCCTAACAGGCCTCTGGTCTCTTGCCTCAGAGCCCCCCTTAGAAGGAGGTTTTCCTTCTCCAGTCCCAGCCACAGGAACTGAACATGACCTCGTGGTGTCTCTGCCAGATTAATGCAGCATAGGACCATGGCACCCACACTGCCGGCAGCAGCAGGCTTGCCTCAGGTCCTCCCCCCTAAGCTCTTTCGTGCTCTGGCCAGTCAGAGGCGGCTCGGCAGGCTTGTGATCCTGTCACTTAACCTCCCTGAGATGATTTTCCCTGAGGTCCAAGGGGGCATTCCAGTGCTCAGCCTCACCTCTTCCAGAGCAACTCCTCCCAGCCTGAGCTCAGGGACACATGGGGATCCCTTCCTGTCCAGGCTAGGCACGTAGACATTGTCCTAGTCACGCCTTCATTCCCTAGGCAGACAGCAGGATTTCCAGAGCTCAGGCAAGCCAAGACAAACTAAGGAAAAGCTGGGGCCTCGTAGTCACTGGTGGTCTGAAAGGGTGAACTGCTGCTGGGCATCAAAGCCGCTCCAAATGTCCACCTCGATAACAAGCATACCTTCCCAAATCCAGCCTGGCCTGTGCAGAAATGCCACACCTGCCGCTTGGCCTAGTCTCACGAGAGGTAAGAAGAGAGCCCCCACCCCATGGTCAGCAGATGTCGGCCAGGCCTGGGAGACAAGGCCTTTGCAGGAGGAAGAGGGCAGCCCGGGTCACAGAATGTTGAGTAACAGCAGAGACTCCTAAAAGAACAGATGTGAAAGCTATGGTCCTGCCAACCAAATGCTTGATTGCCTTTGAAAGATTCAGCAGCAGGGCCCGGCCAAGTGCCTGTTCTTTCCTGTATCCAGCCCAGAATGACCTTGGGAGGGCAGGGAGGAAGACCGCATCCCTTCCGACAGAGCCTGGGGAGCAGTTCAAGCAAGGAATGCAGCCCGGTGTGCACCAGGCCTTGGGTTCATACTTAGCACCGCACAGGAAAAAAAAAATCAGATATTTCAGGCCTTAAAAGCTACTACTATATGTGAGCATTTAGCCTTTTTCTTTTTTTTTTTTTTTTAATTTATTCATTTTTGGGTTTTCGAGATAGGATTTCTCTGTGTAGCCTTGGCTGTCCTGGACTCACTTTGTAGACCAGGCTGGCCTTGAGCTCACAGAGATCCCCCTGCCTCTTCTTCTCCAGTGCTGGGATTAAAGGCGTGCACCACCACTGCCTGGCTTAGCCTTTTTATTTCATTTTGCCTTTTAAAAAAGGGTCTCGCTGGGCACAGTGGCACATGTCTGCAATCCCAGCTCTCTGGGAGACAGAGGCAGGCAGATCTCTGAAGTTCAAGGCCAGCCTGGTCTACAAAGCCAGTCCAGGACAGCCAAGGAAAGAAAAAAAAAAAAAAAAACCAGGGGGTATCTGTAGCCCAGGCTGTCCTTGAACACTTTATGGTGCCAAATATGACCTTAAATTCCTAATCCTGTGGCTTCCCTTCCACACTCTGTTTATGTTGTAGATAGAACCCAGGGCCTCCTAGATACCAAGCATCCTGGCCCCTAGCACATTTTAAATGTCTTTTTATTTATGCTTTCAGTTTTCAACTTACATGAAGAAAATACACCCCCAAAATTAAAAGCTAATGAGAGGATGAGGCTCAGTATGGTGGAAGAAACAATGGAGAGAAGGAGGGAGGGAGGGAGAGAAGGAAGAAAGGAGGGAAAGAGGGAAGGAAGGAGGGAGGGAAGGAGGGAGGGAGGGAAGGAAGGAGGGAAGGAAGGAAGAAAGAAAGGAAGAAAACAGCAGGAGGAAAAGCTGTCATGGGTAAAATGTAAAGAAAAGAGGAAAAATAGGGCTTAAGACTGCACTCACCAGGAGGTTCCCCAAAACTGGCCACACTCAGCAGCCAGAAACTGGTTAAAAGTAAAGGCTGGGATCCTGGTGTGGAACCCCTTTAATCCTGGCACTCGAGAGGCAGAGGTGAGCAGATCTCTGTGCTTTGATTTGAAGGTCAGCCTGTTCTACAAAGTGAGTCCAGGATAGCAAGGGCTGATTGATACACAGAGAATACCTTGTCTCAAAAAACCAAGAAAAAAAAAAGTGGAGGTTGAGCTTCATGGGAAAGCCTGAAAGTGACTGTCAGAAGTCCACCAGGAGGGCCCATTACATATCTTCCAGAAGTTCACACAGCCAACTTCTCCACACTGTATGGAGCACAGCCAAGCTGAAAGGTAAACCTGTGGCTACAACCAACTGACAAGATTCAGGGGACCAGGGACACAGTAGGGGACTAGTGTCATGGGAAAAGCTGTGATGATCAGGAAATGAGTATCAACCACACACACACACACAGAGAGAGAGACAGAGAAACAGAAAGAGACAGAATAGAGACTGAGAGACAGACACACACACACACACACACACACACACACACAGAGAGAGAGAGAGAGAGAGAGAGAGAGAGAGAGAGAGAGAGCACATGAATGGCAAATATAACAGTAACCGCCTCAAGATCTGGATTGTTTTGTTTTTTGAGACAAGGTCTCACTATGTAGCTCTGGCTGTCCTCGGATTCACTATGTAGACCAGGCTGGCCTCAAACTCATAGAGATCCTGCTGCCTCTGCCTCCTGAGTGTGGGGATTAAAGGCATGTTGCCATCATGCCTAACTTGGATCCGGATTCTTTTAAAATACTGAAAGATAGCAATTTTGTTGTTTGAGACAAATGGTCTAAGCTGGCCTTGAACTCCTGACCCTGCCGTGGCCTCCTGAGTGCTGCGGCGTGTACACAGTGAGCTCAATATTTTTTGTTTTTCCTAATAAAGCACTGGAAAGTCCTTGTAAATGAGTCATGTGCATTATGAACAAGAGGGCCATTGAGCTCCTGCGTGAAGTGCTTCATCTAATGACGAGATTGTCCCCTTTGGCCTGCATCTCCCCCTTCCCCCTTCCCACCTCCTTCCTTGCTTCTGAGTTTGATCATTTTATATCCCACAAAGGAGTGAAGGTGAGCAGCATTTGGGCCTCTTTGCCTTCCGTGGATGCTGTGAATAGCAGAACGTCCTCCTTTTAGAGTCTCCATAGTAGTTCACTGCATAACTTGCCACATTTCCTCCACTGTGTTATCTCCCGAAGGGACCAGAGGCTGCCTCTTTACTTTGCTGCCTACAGAGACAGAGTCGCCACAGACATGGAAGTGTTGACAGTGTCTCTTCAGCAAACTGAAGGTTGACTTATGTATCCAGGGCTGCATCATGTGTTAGCTCTGTTCCAAGTTTCCTGAGAAGCCTCCTCTCGGTTTTCAGCAATAGCTGCACTGACTCCATCCCTACCAGCCCTGGACACGTGTTCCCTATCTCCACATGCTGGCAACAGTCATCTCTCATCAGTTTGCTAATAGCCATTCTGACAGGTGTGACGTAGCCTCTCCTTGTGGGTTTGCACGTGTGCTTTCCTGATGACTCACGAGCATGCTAGCGTCTGTCCGCTGTTCCCTTGTAGCCTCGTGTCTGTGTATGCCCCTCGCCCATTTTAAATAAGGCTCTTTAATTTCTTGCTATTATCTTACTATCTCACATATTTTGCATATTAATCCCTTATTAGATGTTCACCTTGCACATATTTAGCCTAGTTCACAAACCAGTCTCTTCCAATGGCTGCCTCCTTCGCCGTGCAGAAACTTTAGTATCATGTGATTCTATAACCTGAGATTAAAATCCAGATTATTTCCCAGAGCAGTATTACAGTACACTTTCTTTCTCTCCCTCCCTCCCTCCTTCCCTCTCTCTCTCTCTCTCTCTCTCTCTCTCTCTCTCTCTCTCTCTCTCTCTCTATTTCTCTCGTGTGTGTGTGTGTGTGTGTGTGTGTGTGTGTGTGTCTCCTCTTCAAGCAGTTTTATAAGTCTCAGGTTTTATGTCTTTAGTCCTCTTGGCTGGTGTATGTGTAAATTGTGTGAGATAAGAGCCTAATTCCATGCTCTTATAGGCAGAATATGTAGTTTTCACTGTCCTTTTCCCTTTGTGCATTTTTGGCACCCAGTTGGAATCAGTCATAGTACACAGGTGCACTGCTGGCCTTTCCCTATCCAGTTCCATTGGTCAAATCCATATTTATGCAGTACCATACTGTTTTAATTTCATAAGCTTTGTGGCATAGTTTGGAACCAAGTTCTGTAGCCTCTCCAGCCTCCAGAGTCTTTTTGCTTGAAATAGCTTTGACTATTTGGGGTCACTTTTAGGTTTACATGAATTTTACAATTATTTTTTTTTCTATTCCTGTGAATAGAAAACTGTTGTTGGAATTTTTATAGAGATTATTTTCAATCTGTAGATCACCTGGGCAATTTGAACATCTCAACATTATTAATCCTTCCAACCCATGAACACGGGATATAGTTCCATTTCTTTTTGTTTGGCTTCTCATCATCAATACTTGATAAATTCCGGGTAAAGTCTGCAGAGCTTTCATCTCCGTTGGCTAATTGTATTGGTAAGGCTCTTCTGGGCCATGACGCTACTACAGATGGGACTTATTTCTTCCCTGGCTAGTTCCCTGTGGAGTGTGTAGAGACACAGCTGACTGCCTTGCGTGTGGATCCTTACACCCAATCTTTACCACATCAGATTTGGGGGTCATGTGTGTGCGTTCCAGAATCATTATCTGTTTGTGAAACAGCCCAGACTCCAACGTCTACGGATAAAGTGATCCGTTGTCTGGAAGGGGAAGTGTGTGGGCAGCGATGACTCTCGGCTAGCCAGCCGCGTGGGGGGGGGGGCATGAGTCTACGGTGTAACCATAGTATTCTGCACGCACACCTTCATTATATTCCAAAATGAAAATTAAAACTCGTCCCCAGCAGAGCTCTGAGACCTACTGTCTCACCCCCAGCGACTTTTAGCCCCCTCTGCAGGTGAGGGATGTGTCCTCTGAGAAGGAAAGTGGCCCAGTAGGACCTCAGCCAGTGTGCCTTACTCCCACCTGGAAGGAAGACAGACCAACATAGCCTCCCCCAGCCTGCAAGACCCTCTTGCTGGAAGTACAGTAGGCTGCAGCGTCTCTGCCTCCCCACCCCCAGAGCACACTAGCTGCCTTCCCAATGTATCTGCACCTCACCTGTTGGGCTCAGACTACAGATTCCGGCCCTGCCAGAAGCATCTCATTCTTGTCCAGGCAAAACCCTCTCTAAGGAGCTCCTCCCTGTCTCATCCCCAGACCACAAAGGAGCTTGCTAGGTAGCAGAAAGCCCTTGGAGCCTGTAGTGTCCACACCCCAGACATAGTTTAGTATAAATCTTTGTGTGTCTGCGGCCACCACTGTGTCAATAAATGGATTTCGCTTAGCCTAAAAAAAGGTTTCCCACTGCATGCAAAGGTGTCCGATGCCTCATGCCTCTTGCCTTTGCAGGTACCTGCAATCACATGCACAATGGTTTCCCCTCACCACATATACATGAATATAATTTAAGGTAATAAATATTGAAAAATACCGAGAACACTCTTACTGTCCAGCTGTCAGGAAAACTAGCAAACTCCCCTGGTTGAATGCTGATCTGCCTGAAAAGGCTTAGTCTTCCGTCCCCAAGGCTACAAAGAGCAGGGTCACATGACCTTCTTCCCCGGGAGCAGTCAAGAGAGCTCGGATGCTGTTTCCTCTTCTGTACTGGAGACCGAACTCAGGGCCTCACACACAGTAGACAAGCACTATGCCGCTAAACTACATTCCCAACTGTTTACACATGTTTGCGTGGGAGGCACACATGTGCTAGCTGAGCTAATTAATGTTATTTCATACATGCACATGTCCACCTCTATGAGACAGATTGGCACTGAGATACCTTCACAGTCACCTTCCCTTTTTTTTTTTTTTTTTTTTTTTTGAGACAGGGTCTCACTGACCATGGAGCTCACCAATTTGGCTAGACTGGCTGGCCAGCATACACTGAGACCCTCTTGTCTCCGCATCTCCCAGGCACTGGCATTCCAAGTGTGGACACCTGCACCTGGCTCTTCATGTGGTTATGAAAGATCCAATCGTACTGTCACACTTGCACAGCAAGCACTTTGCTGGCAAAAACTTTCTCTCTAGACTTGCCTTTTGCTTTCAGTGTGAGACAGGGTCTCACTAAGTTGCCCAGACCTTCCTGGAAACCTATTCTGTAGCCTACACTGCCCTTGAACCTGTGGTCCTCCTGCCTCAATCTCCAGAGTAGCTAGAACAGGGCTGTGTGTGTGTGTGTGTGTGTGTGTGTGTGTGTGTGTGTCTGTGTGTGTGTGTGTGTGTGTGTCTGTGTGTGTGTGTGTGTGTGTGTAAAGTTAAGAAGAAGTGGGCTGAAAAGACATATACCAGTATCCAACATTATTCTTTAAAGAGTAAAGACCCAATCCAGGCATGCTAGTGTACACCTGCAATCCCAGAACTTGGGGAGACTGAGGCAAGAGGATCAAGAGTCAAGACCCTGTCTCAAAAATAACCCTCAAAAAGGAGGGGAATGAAAGATGGTTGCAAGGTCTTGCTCCCACAATATTACTATAGCTTCTGGTTTTTATTCCAGTAATGAAATTGGGATGTTTCTGGAATTTATGCCAACCAAAGATAAGGACCATGACTCAAAGCCTTCCAGACAAAAGATGCTCTGCCATCCACTCATCACACCGTGGCCTGGTTGAAGACCTCTGAGGCCATATCACCCATGAAACCAGTTTCCCTATGTGTCACACCCCACACCCACCAAGCCAAATGCCCCTGCCATCTTCACAGGTCTGATCCCCCCTCTCTATTAGGTGGGAACTGTAATATACAACCCCATAGGGTCACATATGCCATGTCTATGGCCACTGCTCCTCCTTTCCTGCCTAAAGACCCTATTCCTAGGCTCTTGGGACCAGCTATGTGCAGAGCCATTCTGTTCTCACTGGCAGACTGTTCCCTGATGGAAGCATGTGTCCCCATTTTAACAGAAAATAACCCAGAAGCTCAGAAAAGAAGTGGCTACTTCCTCTGTAAGCCGTGGTAGGGCAAAAAAAAAACCACAGCCCAGGCCCCTCGGTGAGCCCCAGCCCCACCCCAACCCCTGGTGAGGGACCAGGGACCAGTAACCTCTCATGCCTCCTACAGAGACAAGTATACAGTTTGGGGTGGATAACAGGACAACTGGAATATAATGCAATATAAAGGCAGGAGCCTCCACCTGCCCCGCAGCCCCCAGTCCCCCTGCCACTCACAACCCTGGATTGTCCCCGAGGACAGCAAGCCCAAAGTCTCTAGAGGCCACGAGACACTGGCCAGTAAGACAGGCTGGCCAGCTAACGCCTGGGTGTAAAAGGGACTGCCACTGAACGTCAGGCAATGACTGCCATGCCCCAACACAGCCAGTGGCACGGACCTTCTGAACTGGCAAAGGAAACCAGAAGGTTGGTGGTTTTGTGTAACACTGCGTAGCAATTAATGCAAAGAAAACTCTAAACACTACCGTGATCCTCCTGTGGATGTCCTGGAGTCTGCTGTGTGGACCTGAACAAGCCATGTAACAAACATCTCTGGGCTTTAATAGCTGTGAGCTGCAACACAGGGGACTGAGATGTGTCTCTCGGTTATTCTGACACTGAGACAATTAGCCCTGACTAGTGATAAAACAACACTAACAGCTGGTGCTTCCAGAGACAAAATGAATGTTATTTCATTCAGACCGCAATCTCATAGGAAAGGAATTATTTCAAAGTCTACGCTGCAACGCCAGTGCCCGGAGCCCGCCTGTAATCTCAGCATTCAGCAAGTGGCACAGAGGACCACAAATTCAACAACAAACCTCGGTGTTCTAAAACTAAGGAGAAAAACAATTCGGAAAAGTCTTAAGACAATTCTATATTCTTCCTCTGGTTTTTGTATAGTCGCCCTATTTTGATCCATTTTCTCATGTCTGTATGTGTGCATGAGCGTGCAGTTTTTGCAGTACTGGAATGAAACCTAGTGGTGTGCGTGTGTGTGTGTGTGTGTGTGTGTGCGCGCGCGCGCGCGCGCGCGTGTGCTCGTGTGTGTGTGTGTGTTTGCGTTTGCGGTGCTGGAATGGAACCTAGTGGTGTGCGTGTGTGTGTGTGTGTGTGTGTGTGTGTGTGTGTGTGTGTACGCGTGTGCGCGCGTGCGTGTGCTCATGTGTGTGTGTGTTTGCGTTTGCGGTGCTGGAATGGAACCTAGTGGTGTGTGTGTGTGTGTGTGTGTGTGTGCGCGCGCGTGCTCATGTGTGTATGTGTGCATGAGCGTGTAGTTTTTGTAGTACTGGAATGAAACCTAGTAGTGTGTGTGTGTGTGTGTGTGTGTGTGTGTGTGTGCGCGCGCGCGTGCTCATGTGTGTTTGTGTTTGCGGTGCTGGAATGGAACCCAGGGCTTGGCACAGGCTGGACAAATCCTTCATCACACTGCTCCTAACATAAAACACCCATATCTCATCTCCAGTACCACTGTTTTCGTAAGCTTTCCAGCTTTCTCAGTCCTGGGCTCCCAAGCTGCAGCTCACTCTCAACTCTCTTTTGTATCCTTCAGCCCGGAGCTGGTCTTGGCCTTGAATTCTTCTTGTCTCCATTTTTCGATGAGAAACTGAGGTCAGAGCGCTTGAAGCAATTGCCCAGTGTCACACTACATGGAAAATTGGTATGTGTGGGGGGGGGGAGAGGGGGCGGAGAGTGTTAAGCTCAAGAGCGCTCCCCTCCAGGCTGTGCACTTGTCTCCAGGCCTCAGACTGCAAACAGCAGCGTCTGTTGTCAGCAGCTGGGGGCTGGGCGCCCTCCACAGCAGGTGGCCACTGTGCACAGACACCTCACTCCGCAGATGGTCGTTATCAAGCACCTTTCTGGGTATACTACCTGGGGTCCCACACATGGCTATGGGCCTGGCTAGGTGTCACCTCATTTTGTGTCCCCAGTTAGGCCATTGGAAGATAAACCGTGTGCTCAGGCAGAGAAGACTCACTCCCACAGCTATGTATCTATGTAAGCCTGGGACAAAGGGAACCAAGGGAGGCTGGGGCCAGAGTTACCTGCCTTTTCTTGTGGCGGGGGGGGGGGGGGCACCCACGCCACCACAGTACCGAGTTAAGGGCGAGGGACTGCGGATTTAACTCATACATACAGTGGGTCCTTCGTGCTAAGAGAGCAGCAGCCACAGCAGCAGCCGCGGCAGCGGTTTTTTATTCTCGTTCCCTTCAGAGTTCCAAAAAGCCTTCTAATAGGCAGCAAAACAGGAATCCTCCTCCCAGGTGAAATCCCTCAAGAGGTGATTGCACACAGGAGGAAAAGTCTCGAGGAAGGGAGGGGCGCGTTCTCAGAGCAGTAAACATGACTAGCTAACCAAGATAAACACAGACATGGAAGCTGCTAGAAACAGGACGTGAAACAGCAAGACAGGCAGGCAGCCCAGTCGGGCCTGGTTCCTACGCACGTGTGTGTGTGTGTGTGTGTGTGTGTGTGTGTGTGTGTGTGTGTGTAGGGGACATTATGTATGTACATAAGCATGTAAAGGTCAGAGCCAATCTTATACATCCATTTCTCAGATAAACCTTGTTTTTAAAAACAGAATTTCCCACTGGCCTGGAACTAGGCTAGACTCAATAGCCAGCAAACCTCAGGGACCTACCATATCTTTCGGACCATATGACAACTTCCCCTCCAAAAGTGGGGGGAAATTACGGTGTGCCTTATGGTTCAATTGCTGTCTATCGGGCATCAACAAAGAGGTTACTTACTGATGTCTTCAGTGTACCAGCCAAGGAACGCGCAGGGTTCAGTGTGTCCGTGGGAACAGAAAGAGGGGTGGGCGGTATCACTGAAATCCCTTCTCACACAGAGCTTGGTCACTGAGCCCCCACATCCCCATCTCACTGGTCTAAGCTGAATGCCTATCTCAGCTTGCCTGGTAAGCAGGTGCGTGTCAGCTTGCTGCAGGGAGGGGGCAGGGGGGGTGCAGTAAAACGTGTAGCAATAAGGAAGCTCTATCTACCATTTGTCCCTCTTTAACTCCAATGGGGCCACGTTGCTATGCAGAAATCGTTACTGGGCATATGGAATAAGACAGAATTGATCATTCTGCATTGTGACAAAGCTTAATCTTATATGCTAGTTGGGTTGTTTAATAAAGTTTAATTGTTAATAAACAGAGCCAACACTGCATATGTAAGAAGACAGATAGATTGAAAAAGTGTGGTTGGCCAGGCGTGGTGGCAGCACTCAGGAGGCAGAGGCAGGTGGATCTCTGTGAGTTTCAGGGCAGCCTGGACTATAAAGCAAGTCCAGGCTACCCAGGGATACACAGAGAAACCCTGTCTCTAAAAATGAAAAAAGTAAAAAAAAAAAAAAAAGTGTAGTCCAAACGTCTTGGAGGGCTTCTGGAAAAAAAAAACAAAACAAAACTGCTTTATTAGTGCTTGACCAGTTCAGAGCACATGTGCTCAGAGCACATTTTTGTTGTAGCGAAACAAGAAAAAACAGATTTAAAGAGATGAAGACTCATATAGCTATAACTCCTGGGAGTCTTACCAGCCAGTTGCAACCTCTTGATGTTTCAATCAACAAATCATTTAAAGTCTTTATGAGAGAAGAGTGTAAGAAATCGATGGCAGCTGGGAATCATGATCCAACTTCAACAGGAAGGATAAAAAGGCCCACTATCACTCCAGTTTGTGAGTGGGTTCAAACATCATGGCAGTCAGTGAAGGAGGAAATCATATGATCATTCAAAAATTGTGGCATTAGCAATGCCTTAGACGGAACTGAAGATAGAATCATAAATGAAGATAATGAAGAAAGTGACACAAGTGATTGTCAGCAACTGAGCTTCCTAAATCCTGACACTAGAGACAATGAGTGTTTGGGGTTTCTAGAAAACTAGAAAAGTGCTTGAGTATCTAAGTCTTTCCTCTATATTTTGTTATTTTAATAAATATTTTATTATACTAGTACTAATTTGGTTCAGAATATTTTTTTTCTTGTTCTACTACCCTAAAAACTGGGTGCATCTTATGGCCAGGTGCGTCTTATGGACCAAAAAAATGCGGTATCCATCTCTGCCTCTTTGTGCTGGCATTACAAGTGTGTGCCATCACTCAGATGCTTTGTTTAGTTGTTTTTTGAGATGGGGTGTCTCAGATGGAGGGGTGCACACCTTTAATCCCAGAACTTGAGAGGCAGAGTCAGGTGGAGCTCTGAGTTTGAGGCCAGCCTGGTCTACAGCGTGAGTTTCAGGACAGAAACCCTGTCTTGAAAAACCAAGAGAGACAAACAGAGAAGGGGGAGGAGGGAGAGAGAGAGAGAGAGAGAGAGAGAGAGAGAGAGAGAGAACGGAGAGAGAGGAGAAAGGGGAGGGAGGGGGCTCTCAACACAGCTCTCCTGCTGTCCTGGAACTCTTCTGTAGGCTGTGCTGACCACAGAGATCCCCCTGCCTCTGCCACCACACCTGGCCCACCCAGCTTTTCTACTCGGATCCTGGGGATTAAACTCATGTGCAAGCACTTTACTGACTGGGCTTCCTCCATAGGCCTGGCCTTTTCTCTTCTTTGTGCAGCAGCAGTGGCGGCAGCAGCAGGTTAGACCACTATGTCCAAAGGGCAAAAGAGGATAAATGCTCCAGAGACAGAGCCTAAAGCCCCCAAGAGCCCCAGGCCATTTCCCTGACCCACAGACCAACCAGGCTGAAAGGAATGCTGAGGCCAGCTCTGAAACCAGGGCCTGAACACTTTCCAAAGCTGGCTAGAGCTGCCCAGCGGGAGAGGGAGAAACACCAGAGCAAAGGCTGGGAGGTGGACGTGGCACAGATGGCATAGAGAGGTACACCCTAAAGTATCTGGGAAGAACAGGGGAGCCTCTGGGCTGAGCCCACACACTCAGCCTCCTCAGAGAGGGACTGTGGGCCAGTGCCCAGAGCCCAGCCTGCAGGGCAGGAGTCATCCCAGAATCCCACCCACCATCCTGTGGACCAGGAAACACTGGCTTCCCAAAATGAACACTGTCACCAGCCTTGCCACCTCCATCCTTGGGCTACTGTCTCCCGGAAGGAAATCTCCAACCACTCATCTCCCCATCTACCCTTTGTCCAGCCTCCTCCCATCAGCGAACACGGCACACATCTCAGATCCTGCTTTGCAGCGCTCTACAGGTGGCCCCTCAGGCTATGTCTTCGGCCTGTGTCCCAGGCCTTTCTGTTGGGAAGAAAGTACCTCATGACCTCACCCTGGGACATCTAGCAGATAAACCAGCTTCATGCAACGTCAAGGGTCCCATGGCCAGGGCCACTGTTGAAAACTCAGCAGAAAGGGCCGGGTGTGGTGGCACACACCTTTGAGCCAAGCACTCAGGAGGCCAAGGCAGGCAGATGGCTATGAGTTTGAGGCCAGCCTGGTCTACAAAGAGAGTTCTAAGACAGCCAGGGCTACACAGAGAAACCCTGTCCCAAAAACCAAGAGAAGAAAGAAAAAGGAAAGAAAACTCACTAAAATGAACATAGAAAAAACTGGCCTCTCCTCCCCACTACGATATTTTTTTTTTCAGAGACAGGGTTTTTCTGTGTAGCCCTGGCTGTCCTGGACTCCTTTTGTAGTCCAGGCTGGCCTTGAACTCACAAAGATCGGCCTGCCTCTGCCTCTCAGGTGCTGAGATTAAAGGCATGCGCCATCACGCCTGGCTCCCACTAGGACATTTTGAAAACACGGCATAAACAAATACATGACAGCAATAAACTTCTCCAAAGATTTCTCCACACAGACCACACTCCACAGATGAGCCAGTCCTTGGAGGCAAAGGACAAGCCACCCCG
Organism: Acomys minous; assembly: GCF_964271855.1. NCBI lineage: Eukaryota > Metazoa > Chordata > Mammalia > Rodentia > Muridae > Acomys > Acomys minous. The sequence goes on from NC_140496.1 coordinate 39,392,861, forward strand.
TCTTCCCTATCACCCAGTGTCCCTTGTAGTAAAGGACCACTTGAGACTAACTTACCAGCTCATCTGCCTGCCGTGCTCGTAGGACTGGTAGGCCTACCAGGTTCTTTCCCTGAGTTCAGTGAGGGAGCAACCAACATAAACTAAGCCACTATGTCCCGCTACTGAAGAGAGGCATCCATGAAGTGAGATGAAGTGCATAAGGAGATACAGGAGGAAGGGAGAGATGGGAAGGCACTGAGCAAGCAATATGGCCTTTCTCTCCTCAGGCTAGCTCAGGCCCACAGGAGACTTTTGCCTTTGGGCATGGGGGTTGGGTTCACAGATCTGACACATGGGCACTGTGTCAGAACTAGATGCGAAGGCCAGAAGACTAGGTCTTGCTCCCAGCTCCTGGCCTGACTTGCCTTGAGACTCGAATGACCTCATCTTTCCCAATAGTCGATGGGGCTGCTGGTCCCAATCTTGCCTAACTCACGGTAAACCGATATGAGGCATGATCAGGACCCGTTGGTACGGGAGGACTCGGCCTCCCCACCCCGAGGCCTCCTTTGTAGAAGCCCTCAGAAGAGCATCATGGAAAACCAAGATGACCTAAAGCCCGAGGAGCCTTATTCAGCACCACCGGAAATGGCTCTGAGATACCTGTCTGCACAGATAATGACTTCAAATCCCCTAAGGGAGGAAGTCTGACCGTCCGCATAGAGCCAGCCGCCTCTTCCGAGTGGGCTTGTCTCCTAACAGATCTGGGAACTGACTTTTCTTGTCCAACCAAACCCCAAGTCACCAGCGCACAAGCTGCCCTACTCTGCGTAGCCTCTGTCACTTATAAAAGCAGCCCCTGCTCCAACAGTTCCCTTGTCCACGGGCCTAGAGCTGCCTGGTGCCCTTAACTACACAGTAGGCCAGGCAGTTCTACTGATCTTAGCTCATCCTCCGTCCAGCATCATGGATCCTGGTTCCTACTTTCCTCTTGAGCTTTCCCTCTGGGCTGGGCCTCTTTAAAAGACCAGCTACCCAAAGGATAGCAGCTAGCCAGCTACTCAGCACCTTGGAGCTTCCTTCCAGTGGTGTAGGCATGCGGGGCGGTGGGGGTTCCCCGCTGGGATCACTCCGAACCCCAACCTAGCAGGGTCCAGCATCCTGGTGATTCCAGTTAGGTGATGGCTTTTAGCGAGCGTGTCCCTTAGTCACTCTAAGCAGACCGCCTAGCCCCCTGGCAAGCCCCCAGCCACAGAGTAGGTCGTCCCTGCCACCAAAAGCCCACAGATATCCAAGGGAGGGGTGTGCGGGAACCGGTGCCCCAGTGATCTAGAGCCTCGTGCTTCCCATGTCTCCCGTCCCCCGGCCCCCGCCACGAACCCCACCCCCGGCCCCCGCCGCCGGGCTGAGAAAGGAAGCTTCTAGGGAGAAGCGCGGGTCGGAGGCGGCCTGTCGGGTCCCGCGCCCCGACCGGAGAAGCGGAGGCTCGAGCCGCCTATGACCACCCTGTGCGTCCTGTCCCGAGGGAACCGAGGAGAGGACCCTACAGCCACGCCCGTCGCCCGCGCTCACCTGCCGCCGCCGCCGCCGAGGGACCTGGCTCACACTGCAGTTCCCGCCGGAGGGCGCGAGAGCCCGGGAGCCCCCAGATGGCTGTCCTGACCATATGGGGCGCCGGCCGGGGAGCTCGCGGCGCAGGCCGGGAACGTTCCTCACACGGTCCCGCGTAGCCGCCTCCGGCTCCGTTTCCAGCGGCGCTAGACCGCTAGACCGTCTTCCGAGTCCCTGAGGCTTCAGGAGAGAGCCACGCCCGCAGCCTTAGGTCACTAGACAGACTACATCTCCGGGTTCCCAAAGTACCTCTCCCACGTGGTCCCCGGCGCCTGGCCCATTCCCTCCTCCGAGGAGACCAGACAGTGATGTCTCAGCTGCCTTCCTTCAGATCTCGCCTACCCTTTGGCTACGCCTGTTTCTGGAAGGCTCTACGCAGCAACTAATGCTCTCCGGCCAAACGTAGACGTTCCAAGCTTCTGTCACCCAGACCTTGACCTCCTAGGACTGGCTGAGGTGAAAGCCACCCACCCATCTGTCTTGCAAGCACAACTCTATTGACCTAGAGGACAAAGCCAGCCTAATAAAGTAGGTGTATAACCTCATGGTGACCCCTATAACCTGGGGTGGGGCACCAGAGTTGGCACGAAAAGAAAATCTACCGTTTCTGAGACTGGGCAAGCAAGAAGTGAGTCATTATGAAGTCCACCCAGCAGGACATTCAGCTGGGTGAATGTCCTTCTGTCCCCGCATCCTTGTATCTATGAATGACGTTTCACCCTGTTGGGAGCGCTCAGGGCATCTGCTATGTACGTTTTTTCAAGAGCCAATTCAGCCTTGATAGGATCTGCCCAAGGATGTGTTGAGCATCTGGCTTCCAGCACACAGGTGATCTTGGGACAAATAGAGGGGAGGAACTTGTCTGGTCTAGTGGGACCCTGGGACCAAGGACCCTTTTTAAACAAGAAAAAAGAGACTCTAATGGGTCATGACTCTGTTTCCCACAGTAATTCTGGGACCCAACCCAGAGATCATACTGGGTTGGAATCATCTGGAAGGTAGAAACTGACTTCCACTCCACGTGGCCAATGAGGCCCCAACCAAAGCTTATACCCCTGTTTCCAGCAAGCCTACCCAGGCTCCCTGAGATTGGGCCAGGCATTGCTTCTGGCATGCCACAGTGATGGCCAGGCCAAGGCAACACTTGCTATCTAGACTGGAGCCTGCTGGTTTCCTTACTAGGAGCCCTGGCCTCAGTTCCCAAGAGATGAGCCCCTGGCAGCAATGAGATGGCAGCCTTTGTCAGAACCCCAGCAACCCCACCCCATCAGCAGAAGCCAGGACATAGGGAGCCCTCTTAATTGGTTCCAAAATGGGGTGGGGTGGTGGTGGTGGTGGTGGCGGCATCTTGGTGCAGAGGTGGCATATCCTCTGGCCTTTCCAAACAGACTGCAAGGAGCCCTCAGCTCTTTTGGTGTGGGTAGCATAGTTAACGATGCTATGACTTTGGTCTCTGTCATTTGTATGTCGTTGTCACACAGGCCTGTGACCAGCCTTATAGCAGAGAGGAAAAGAGCTGGAGGATGCTTGCCTCAGCACATGCTGCCAGCCCACATGGCACCTTCATCATCCTCATCTCTGTGGTGGACATCCCTGCTGAAGTCTGATGGGATGGACACTCTGAACCCAGTCAGTGAGTCTGTCCAAACTGTGGGCCACACAAGAGTCTCCCAAAGGTGTAATGCAAACACTCACTGGGTGGGGCTGACTTGAGTTCTTACTCAGCATAGTGGTGCTGGGGACTTGGCTTTCTATTGTTTTGTTTTGTTTTGTTTTGTTTTGATACAGGGTTTCTCTGTGTAGCCTTGGCTGTCCTGGACTCGCTTTATAGACCAGGTTGTCCTTGAACTCACAGCGATCCCACCTGCCTCTGCCTCCTGAGTGCTGGGATTAAAGGCATGTGCCACCACACCTGGCTTGGCTTTCTATCTTTAAAAAAAAAAAAAAAGTTTATTTTTATGTTAGGTATATCTGCATGTATGTCTGTACGCCAAGTATGTGTAGTGCTTGAAGCGGCCAGAAGAGGGTGTCAGACCCCTGGATCTGGAGTTAACAGGCAGGTGACCGGTGGTGATGGTGGTTCACACCCTTTAATCACAACATTTAGAGGCAAAGGCAAAGGCAGGTCTCTGAGTGAATTCCAGGACAGTCAGGGCAGGGCTACACAGAGAAATCCTATATCAAAAAAAGAAAGAAAGAAAGAAAGAAAGAAAGAAAGAAAGAAAGAAAGAAAGAAAAGAAAGAAAGAAAGAAAAGGGCCTCTCATTCGTTCTCATTGAACCTGGAATTATGTTTGGCTAGAGTAGCTGGCAGTGAGTTCCAAGGATCCCTTTGTCTCCACCCCCTCCATGCCTGGTGCTGGAGTTACAAGGGAGCACAGACCCAGCTGTGCACCACCTCGCTGTGTGGTCTGGGGACCTGCTATTCGGAGGTGGAAGGCTGTTTAATAATGCAGCTGTTCAGGGGTCTCCCACCCTCTCAAAAGTAATCCTGTGGCTCGCCAAGTTGTGCCAGAGCAAATTGGTCCTTTGGTCTGCTGTTGGCACCCTATCTGGGATGAGCAGAATTTGTTCATGTCTGCAGGCAAAGAGATGGCTCAGTGGTTAAGAGCACTAATTAACTCTTGCTCAGTTCCCAGCACCTACATGGAGGCTCACAATCATCTGAAACTCCAGTGCCTAGGGATCTGACACTCTCTTCTGACCTCTGCCAGCACCAAGCTCTCACATGGTGTATATACATACATGCAGGCAAAAGAACCAAACACAAAAATAAATGTTAAATGTGGGCTGGAGAGATGGCTCAGAGGTTAAGAGCACTGGCTGCTCTTCCAGAGGTCCTGAGTTCAATTCCCAGCAACCACATGGTGGCTCACAACCATCGATAATGAGATCTTGTGCCCTCTTCTGCATGCAGGCGTTACATGTAGGTAGAGCACTGTATACACAATAAATAAATAAATCTAATAAAAAAATAATTTGTTTATAACGTCGCAGGAAAATTTAACCCAACACCCCCCTAGCTCGTGCTTGGGACATTGCTTTAGGAGTCTGTGAGGCCTTTGAAGGTCAGAAGTGAAGAACTGGAGGCTAGTCGTTGGAGGTCAGGCCCACTCTGGTTCTAGGCTGGCCTTTGTATTTTGCTTCCTGGTCCTCTGGAGCGTGGGAGAGCTAGCTGCTCTGCAGTAAGTTTCCGATCCCACCGCAGACCGAGCCATTCCCTCTCTGCTGTGCCTTCTTCACGGGCACAATAAACCTCTCCCGCTAAGTTGTTCCCTCCCATCAGGTGTCTGGTCGTAGCAATGAAAACTGTGAGTAATCCAGAAAATTGGTACTGAGAAGTGGGGCTGTTGGTGTGATGGAGCTGGACCATGGGTCTCACCAGCCTTGAGGATTGGCTTCTGGAAGACTTTGGAGTTGAGGAAGAAAGCAGCCCCGGAAAGCTGCAAGCAGAACTTAACAGGCCATTCTGGCAGGAAAACAGAAGACCAGAATGCCAAGAGAAATGAAGATATGGGACAATGTACCCACACTAATAGAAAAAGGGCACCTCCAAGCCCAAGACCATACAAACGCCCTATAGCCCCGTGAGCTCCAGCTGCCTTAGGGACCCTGTACCTATAGCCTCACCTTCTGTGGCACACACAGGCTGTCCCTAGGGCTGCCTTACTGGGTGCCTACGACTTTCCTCAGCAGACATCCCACGTTCCTGGTATCATCGATGTTTTCATAGCAACCTTGGGTTGACCTTCATTGCTAATACCCATTCACAGGTGTACACACTGTGTCCGTGGCAGTCAGAAGACAGGTTTCAGGAAGTGGTTTTCTCCTTCCACTTTGAGTTCTGGAGATGCTTCAACAAGTGCAGTTACCTGTGGAGCCATCTCGCTGGCTCAGGCCCAGCTTCCTCTTGCTGTCTTCCCATTCCCTTTTGGGATGGGAATATTTACTCTGTGGCAATGAACATTGGAAGTCTGTAACTTCTGATGGCACGTGTCTTTGATCTCAACACTCAAGAGGCAGGCAGATCTTTGTAAGTTCGAGGCCAGCCAGGTCTACAGAGTGAGTTTTAGGACAGCCAGGGCTATATAGAGACCCTGTTTCAACCACCCACCCCAAGAAAAGGGAAGTTTGTAACTTTCTAAATATTACAAGGGCTCAAAACTGAGTTTCCCCTGAATCTCAGAAAAAAATTTGGATTTTGGGCATTGGGATTCAAAACTGTGGATATTTCTGAGATACTGAATTTCATTTAACTTTTTTGGTTTGGCTTGGTTTTAGGTTTTTGAGACAGGGTTTCTCTGTGCAGCCTTGCCTGTACTGGACTCGCTTTGTAGGCCAGGCTGGCCTCGAACTCACAAGAGATCCACCTGCCTCTGCCTCCTGAGTGCTGGGATTAAAGGCGTGAGCCACCACTTCCCAGCATTCATTTACATTTTGAGATGTCATGAAGCCAATGGGGGGCAAATGTATAAACTGAAATGTCCCCCATAGGCTCATGTTTGGGGCACTTTGTCCCTAGCTGGTGGCACTGTTTTTGGTAAGCTATGGTGGTAGTGACAGCAGCAGGGCATCAGGGGGCTTGAAAAGTGACATTTCTCATCCCAGCCTGGCCCATGCTCCCTGCTTCCCAGTTCTCCAAGATCTTACATCTAGGTTCCCATGGCTAGGCCTTTCTCACATGATGACTGAAACCAGGAGCCAACACACGCCTTTGTCCTTTCTCTCTCTGTGAAGGCCTGGCTGTCTCGGAACTCCCTCTGTAGACCAGGCTGGCCTCAAACTCAGAGAGATCAGTCTGCCTCTGAGTGCTGGTGGGTAAGCTTTCTTTTTCTTTTTCTTTTTTTTTTTTTTTTAACTTTATCTTTTTGTTTTGTTTTTGTTTTTGTTTTTCAAGACAGGGTTTCTCTGTGTAGCCTTGGCTGTCTTAGACTTTCTTTGTAGACCAGGCTGGCCTTGAACTCACAGAGATCCACCTGCCTCTGCCTCCCAAGGGCACACACGGGCTGGATAAGTTTTCTTAGAAGAAATATCAGAGGATGGGCTGGAGACATGGCTCAGAGGTTAAGATCACTGGCTGGTCTTCTAAAAGTCCTGAGTTCAATTCCCAGCAACCATCTATAATGAGATCTGGTGCCCTCTTCTGGCCTGCTGGCTCACATGTAGATAGAATACTGTATAAATAATAAATACAGCTTTAAAAGAAAGGAATATCAGGAGACACAAAGAAAAGAAAAACTGGAAAGCAGAAATGAAACCTTCCCAGGAAGGTTAGAGATACAAAATAAAGAAGTCAAAGATGGAAAGGATGGGGGGGAAAAAAAAAGACAAATAGAGGCTCTGTCCGGGTCACTCAGTATGTGAACAAATGCGGAGTTCCTGGCAAAGCAGTGGGGACTGGAGTAAATAATACTTCAGGATTTCCCAGTATCTGAAGGGTGTATGCCACCAGTCAGAACACCCATACTGTGGAGTGCCCTGCACAATAGACAAGACTCAATTTCCATACGGCAATGTTTCAGAACATTGTGTGTGTGTGGAATGGGGTGGGGTGGGATCCTAAAAGGTCTGAGAGGAAAATTTATCAAACCAATAGGGACTTCTAATGACACTGAAAATGATGCTTTCAGATTCTGAGAGATGTTTTCCCAACCAGAATTCTGAAATTGAACACAAATGCAAAGCACTTTTCAGATGTTTACAGCAGTGCGCTGTGTTCCAGGGAGCTGGGTGGGTGGACACCTAGCCGACTCTATGAAGAGGGAAATTCAGGAAACAGATGAGCTGCGGTGTGGACAGGTAAAGGCAGGCTCCCAGGTGCAGGGGGGTGTGGGGCCAAGTTAACATCTGCACATCGAACTCAGCTGAAGCCTCAGGCAACTGAGGTGACTGTGACAAAACACCTGGTGCAGCTGAGTAATTGGCAGGGGGTGGGGGTGGGGTTGGTGGTTCACACACAGACAGAGTTTAGGCTCAATTGCCAAACTCCTGGGGAAAAAAATTAAAATGCTTGTTTAGAAAAAGGAAACAGGACTGAGGATGTAGCGAGGCAGCCCAGCATGTGATTCCAGGCACAGCATCCTTGTCCCCTGCTGCACTCCACTTTATCACATAGCTCGGTTGGTAAGAAGAGCATTTACAGTCACAGGAGCAGAAACGCTGAGCGCAGGCCTAGAGACTTAAGAATATTAGGAAGTCAACACTTCATACTTCATTTCAAAACCTAAAAGTTGAGAAGTGGAGGAAACATGTCACTGAGAGGCAGCAGTGACCGTCCCTCAGCCCTAGGGAAAAACCACTCAGCACACTTTGCAAGTGGCTAGCCCACAAGTCGGGGGAGGCATTTCGAACGCCTCGGCATGACAGCAACACTGGTGCCCTGGCCCACAAAGATCTGTCTTGCACTTTCTTGGTGCGGCCTAAGACCCTCCATGCCTCCCTTGCTCTCTGCCTCTCACTCCACATAGGCCTTTCCTGTCTCCTCGCCTGTGGGGATGTCCTGAGTAGTTAAGCCTGGTACTTGGAAGCACTGTTGTGGTGAAGTGGATTTTTAAACAAGAGGGAAGCCTGGTGCAATCCTCCTCAAGGTTATTTTGAAGAGTGCTCAAGCAGAGCCACATTCCTGGCGCCCTAAGTGCAGAGCTGGTGTTATGTAGCGTAAGTTGAGTGGTTAATCTTCTGAAAATTGATATTTCATTTAAAGAGGCCACTTCATTCTTTTAATAACCCCTTTCTTCCCTTTTAATGTTAACATTAAACATTAAAGGCATTTTCCAGGGGCTGAAGAGATAGCTCAGTGGTTAAGAGTGCTTCCTGCTCTTGCAGGGAACCTGGATTCTCAACACCACAAGAAGGCTCACCAGTCTCTACATCCAGGTCTGGGAGCTCTGCTGCCCTCTTTTGGCCTCTTTGGGCATTTCAAGCACAAGATGCATGGGCAAACCAGACCAAACTTAAACACATAAAACTAAAATATATCAGCCTGGTTTGGTGGTGCACGCCTTTAATCCCAGCACTTGGGAGGCAGAGGCAGGTGGATCTCTGTTGAATTCAAGGCCAGCCTCGTCTACAAAGTGAGTTCAGGACAGCCAAGACTACACAGAGAAACCCTGTCTCGAAAAATCAAAAATAAAATAAAGTATATCTTTTATTAAAAAATAAGGCATGGTAGCACATGCCTTTAATCCCAGCACTCAGGAGGCAGAGGCAGGCAGATCTTCATGAGTTCGAGGACAGCCTGGTCTACAACGTGAGTCCAGGACAGCCAGTGCTATTACAGAGAAATCCTGTCTTGAGGGGGGGAAATTGTTTTATTCATACCCATCCATTGGTTGGTTCCTCTTTTAATTCCACAACTTTTTAAAAAAGGCATTATTTACCTGCTTTAAACGCATACACGCTTAATTTAGAACAAAATTACAACCACCACCACCAGACCATCCCTCCACCCACAACCTCTCTCTCCTCTCTCTTTCCCCTCTCTGTTTTACACAGGTAGATTATTTCAGAGGCCCAGTTCCTTGGATTTAAAAAAATGGTCTTCTTAGACAAACACAGAATTTAAACCATTTTACTTAAAAGGCAAAATGTTCCCAAGCAAAAGCCAAAAATGTTGCATTTCTTGGTTAAGCTGGTCAACGCAGACTGTCTCACTTACTGCTGAATGCCAGAAAAGAGGCATTGCAGCAGAAACTCCAGCCACAAGACTCAAGAATGTGATCCAAGGAAAACATCTTTTAAAATATTGTTGTGCACCTAGAGCTTAGAGAAGACTGGAATTTCCCACAGTTAGGTTGGCTTTTATTCCCAGCCCTCTCCGCCAGCCTTGTGCTCAAAAAAACAAACGCAGGGCAGCTCTGCCCCTCTCTGGTTCAAATAACTGGAATCCAGTTAACTCTGGCTGGGAGCTCTTCCTCTTTACCCTGAATCCTGAAACATGAGTTCAAGGCCAGCCTGGACTATGTGGTGAGTTCCAGGATTGCCGGGGCTACAGGGTCTTTGTCTCAAAGACCAAAAGGTGGACTTTATTAATAGGTAGGTAGAAGTGACCAAAGAACCAATCCTTGTCCCCATCAGTTTTGCCTAAAGCAAGGCTGGTTTTCTTAAAAGTGGAAAACGGCAAAGGAACAGAGTGCTGTTTGGGGACCCACTCAGTGGGTAGGGTGCTTGCCTGGCATGCACAAAGCCCTGGGTTTAATCCCTAGCACCCAGTAAACTGGGTGTGGTGGTGCATGCCTAAATCCCAGCATTTGAGGGGCAGGCAAGGAAATAAAAAATACAAGGTCATCTTGGGAAACATAGCAGGTGTAAGGCTAGCCTGGGCTACATAAGATCCTAGTTTTCTTTTTTTTTTTTTTAAAAAAAGCGAAACTTTCCTAAGAACTTATAGTCTCTTGAGAGAACATAACACTGAAGTGGGCATGGTGGTACACATTTTTTTCTTATTTTTGGTTTTTCAAGACAGGGTTTATCTGTGTAGCCTTGGCTGTCCTGCACTCGCTTTGTAGACCAGGCTGTCCTCAAACTCAGTGATTCACCCACCTCTGCCTCCCAAGTCCTGGAAGGCATGCGCCACCATGCCTGGCGGTGGTTCACACTTATAATCCTGGCTTGAGGAAGTGAGGCAGGAAGATCTGAGTTCAAAGTCAGCCTAGCCTACATAGGAAGACTGTGTGGGGAAAAAAATAGGGATTTTTGGTTTTGTTTTAACTTAGTAAACTTGGTTCAAGAGTGTCACTATCGCAGCTTTCTAAAACATGTATTTGAGATTAAGCTGAAAGCGCTGGACATTGCACAGAAGCCCACTGGTGTCTTAACGTTGGGGCATTTACCAAGCTGATTAACAAAGGCAACTCCCACTGGCCAGTACAATATCTGGTAAGGATTAGTTCTGCACATCTGCAGACAACAGGGAGCTTCAGGTACTCTAAAAGAGGGACACCGGGCCCCAACCCTCCCCCCCCCACGCCCCACTCATTGATATGGGCAAATGCACAAAAACTAGCTTAGGTTACTCCCAAGCAGACCCAGGGAGCTTCCTCACAATGAAGCGTACATATGCGCAAACTCCCTGAGTGATGGGTAGAATTGTTCCCGGCTCATCATTTACTGAGAACCGACTGGGATGCTACTGAAAAGGATTCTAATTTTGTTTTCTCTGGCTCTCAAGGAGTGAGAAGAAGGAATCTAATGGCCCGGTTGGCTTCTCCTAGGCAGTCTATATACACTACGGAACAACTTGATACTAATCAGCTTGGTTTTCTTAGTGGGGTCCCAGGCAGACAATAAATTTCCACCTGGCCACCGCCTGGACTCTAAGAGTCAATAACCCTGCCTCTCAGACAATTGTTTCTGTCCCTCCCTCCCTCCAGTAGTACTGAGCCTCAAACGCTGGGCCTGCATCACACTAGACAAGTGGTCCATCATCAAGCTCCTTTCCCTACTGTTCTGTCAAACAGGCTGTGCCTTGCTCCAATAAATCTATAGCAAAGTACTGCAATTCCTTACAGCAGTTAAGTTTACGGAGCAAGGGCTGGAGAGATGGCTCAGAGGTTAAGAGCACTGGCTGCTCTTCCAGAGGACCTGAGTTCAATTCCTAGCAACCACATGGTGGCTCACAACCATCTGTGATGGAATCTGAATCTCTCTTCTGATGTGTATGAAGGCAAAGCACTTATATACATTAAATAAATAAATTTTAAAAAAATAAATCTAAAAAGAGATTATACAGTATTCTGCTTACATGTACACCTGCAGGCCAGAAGAGGGCATCATATCACATTAAAGATGGTTGTGAGCCATCATGTCATTGCTGGGTATTGAACTCAGCTCCTTTGGAAGAGCAGACAGTGCTCTTAATCTCTGAGCCATTGCTCCAGCCCCCAAATAAATAAATCTTAAAAAATAAAAATAGCTTACACAGCAAGATAAAATTGGGCATGGTGGGGCACGTCTTTGATGCCAGCACTTGGGAAGTGAGTTCCAGGCCTTCTAGGGCTACGTGGTAAAATTCTATCTCAAACAAACAACAACAAAAACCCAAGCAAAAACTGGCCACCATTTGCAAATAACCAAATTCTGTTTCCAGCTTTGTACTGGTTACAGTGGAGTGTCTCAGACTTCTTCACTGGCAGCACTTGTAAGAACAAAAATGTTTTGCCATCAGATGTGCGAGCAAGGAAACGTCCACTGCATCTAAACATGGCTGCATTGAGAATTTGTCTTGAGTAGCTCTTCCGGATTTACGTAGACGCTCATACCAGAGGTATGAAGATTAAAGAAAGCACAAAGCCTTTATTGAACTGCAGATTGTAAATAAGCCCCATGGGATAGGGTGTGTGTGCATAGAAGTGCAATTTATAAACTTTCAAGGCAAACAACTGACATCTTTGAAGACACTGCGAGCTTTAAAAAAAAAAATGCTTCCAGGTGTGAAATTCACTCAGTTTTCATCACTGGTGCCCAGTCACACGGCCTCGGAAATGTCGAGATTTCATAAACCATTTGTATCAAATCTCTTTCTGGTAAATTCCTTTTAGTGCCTCTGCAGCAGAAACTAGACAAGACTGGAGAGTTGAGGACTCACACGTCCAGCACCTCATGGGTGTCTGCGTTGCTTAACCCTGAAGGCAGCGCTATCAGAGAAGAAAATAAACAGAAAGCTGGTTAGACACAAGCCAACAGCGCCCAACTCCTAAGCAGGTGTCTACAGGATAGGCTACCAGAGCAAAATGTTGACGTAGCAGCCTATCTCACTCTATGTGCAAAGGCAACACTGGCTGCTGACTCCGCCCCCCACCCACCCACCCCAGCCCGCCTTTAACAGTGCACACGGAAGCAACATTCCTTAGCGGAGGATGGATGAGTCCTGGGACTGCTGGACTTTCAAGGACTTAGACACTTCAGAGACTAGGTTTAGAGGCGCTCAATGTAAAAGGTTAAACTGACCCCTGAACAGCTGTTAACAGCATGGAACCCAAGGAAAGAGGAAGATGAGTTTGCACCCCAAATCAGAGAATGAGGCTGACAATGCAGGTAGTTTTGGGCCCTGGGTCCTAGGAGGCAAGCCCTACACCCCAACAGTACTAGCCACCACCTAGGAGTGACCACTATGAGGACTGCCATTTCCATAGCACTTTTAACACCACGGCCTTCCAGACTCCTTAACAGAGCCCCTCTCCAGCAAGCTGCTGGGAAGCCGCAGACCACAGGCTGATGGAGGGACAGCGACAGGAACCTCAGCGGGAAGTGTCACTCTGGCTCAGACTACAAATAAACCCATTTTCCTATTTTTAAAAAAACTGAAAAGTGCCAGCCGGTGATGGCGCCACACCTTTAATCCTAGCACTCCGGGAGGCAGAGGCCAACCAAACCAAAACCCTAAAATGTAAAATTAAAATTACCAACCACCAATAAACACATTCACTGCAATACACAATCTCACAGAACACTGCTCTGGCTCTGTCCCCTAACGCCCAGGACATACTTGAGCCTCACAGTACCTCACAGCTGCCCCCTCTAGACTAGGGATTAGAGCAAACTCAGTGGGAAGCTTAAGTAGGAGGCCAAATACTTACTCAAAATGATAAACCTTTGATTACAGTGAGCCGAGCCATTGGCTAGTTAACCAGACTGTCTTAAGCAGGCTTCCCCAGACAATCTCTCAGGTCTTAGCTCTATGAAAATGTGGAGGGGCAATCTTTTACACCCATTCCACCCAAGGACAATTTGTTTTTTGTTTTTTTGAGACAGGGTTTCTGTGTAGCCTTGGCTGTCCTGGACTCGCTTTGTAGACCGGGCTGGCCTCAAACTCACAGAGATCTGCCTGCCTCTGCCTCCCGAGTGCTGGGATTAAAGGCGTGCGCCACCACTGCCCAGGTCCCAAGGACAATCTGACATAATAGCTGGAAAATACTCTGGAGCTCTTGAGGTTCTGAAGAGACAAGGCGACAATGCTCCCAAGTGTGCACTGCACCTTCTCAACACTCCACTAGATGAACTGCCACTTACGGAAATTACAGCAGTTGACTCTTAACAGGTCAAGCTTAAAGCAACCCCTACAGAAAGAAGCCTTGGCTCACTAACTGCTTCCAGTGGATGCTGCTCTCTTATCAAGACTGTTTCAACAGGCTGGAGAGATGGCTCAGAGCTTAAGAGCACTGACTGCTCTTCCAGAGGTCCTAAGTTCAATTCCTAGCAATCCTATGAGGTGGCTCACAACCACCTAATACTGGGATCTGATGCCCTCTTCTGGCATGCAGATGTAAATGCAAATATAGCACTCATACATAAAATAAATTCTTTAAAAAAAAAAAAAGTTTTCCAAACACGGTGGCACACTTCTTTACCCAGCACCTGGGAGGTTGGAGGCCAGCCTGGTCTACAGAGTGAGTTAGAATGAGGCCACCTCAAAACACACAAACACACACACTCACTTGATTCATAGGCTTGGAGAGCTTCAAGTTCACATTTCAGTATCAGTGATAAGATTTAATCCTTAATAATTTATTTATTTTTATTTTATGTGCATTGGTGTTTTGCCTGCATGTGTGTCTGTGTGAGGGTGTCAGATCTTGGAGTTACAGACAGTTGTGAGCTGTCATGTAGGCGCTGGGAACTGAACTCAGGTCCTCTGGAAGAGCAGCCACTGAGCCATCTCTCCAGCCCCGAACATTTATTTCTTAATGGTACAAGAATCAATTCTCTGTTAACAGTCTTTGCTTCAGGGCAACATAAAAACCCCAAGCAAAGAGGATGAAAGGAACTGAGCAGTTCCAAAGTGCTCACCAGCCAACTGGGACTGCAAAAAATAACCCAGGATTCATCAGGGTTGACTTCTAGAACATTCATTCAGCATATCCCCATTCATCAGGGAGGAGACTCAATAAACATAAGCCACAGCATCAGGATGACCCTGCACTGCCCGTTTCCACTCTTCCTGACTTTCTTGCCTTTCTGAAAGCCTCAAGTGGCTAAGCCAGAAGCCACAGCACACAACACATGCTCACCGTCACACAGCAGGGTATGAAAACAGGAAACTGAAGATTCCAGAGCAAAGAGACCAATTGAGAGCAAGCAGAGCACAGTAACACACACCATTAATACTAGCACCTGGGAGGCTGGGGCAGGATGATCTCATGTTTGAGGTCAACTGGACTACAGCATGTCTTAACATCATCCCAGGAGACAAACCCTAACTCCCACCCCTACCGCCCCACCCCTGCAAAGAGACAACACTGCCTTATGATCCAGAGGCATTATAAGCAGGAAGATCTGGGATGAATAAAACAACCTAACGCCGAGAGAGGGCCCTAAGGCAGACTGGGGTAAAATGCTCTCATAACAGACAAATGTATGACACGGCCAACTGCTGAAGACTGGAGGGAGCACACTTAACAGCCAAAAACCTAGGGCTGTAGCAATGACACAGCAGTTAAGAGTGCTTGGGGCTCTTTCAAGGGCCCCATGCTCAGTTCCCAGCACCCACGCTAGCTCCAGGACATCCAAGATGCTCTTCTGCTATGGGCTCCTGTACATAATATAGGGCGCACATACATTCACATATACACACAATCTTCTAAAAGAATATTTTAAAAGTTGAAGATCCTATAGATGAAAGCTAGGCTTGAAAACTAAGTGTAGAATCCTCAAACAAAAGACCATCCTGGGCACACTGTAACTCTGGGGAGGGGGGAAAAGGCACTTTCTTTTCATACCGATTTCTCCAAACCACACTGGGGCTCTCTGTGGATACCTCTCCAGCCTACTAGCCACCACTACATAGGAGCATTTCAATGTTTCTTGCGACAGGTACACAAACACGACCGCTGGAGAGATGTCACCACAGGGAGGCGGTATTTGTAAAAATCCCCTCTAAGAAGGCCAAAGAAGGCTACTAGCAATGCATGGGTACAGAAAGACCAACCGGAAAAGGTTACCGTATGTTTCAGAGACAGTTACAAAAACCTTCATCTAAAGTACTGAAATTCGAGAGAGACAGACGGGAGGCAAAGACAAAGACAAAAACGTACAAAACAAATGAGCAGGCAAACTAAAAGTTCTTGAAAGTATTTTACTTCAGATTGAAAAATGGACAGCGTCCGTGCCGTCCATTCCAGATACACAGTATTCACGAATACAATGCTGGTCATCTGAGGAAATGTGTACACACCTCGGTTCTCCTTCATGCTTTTTCTTTTAGAAAGATACTGTTTACCAAAAAGAAACATCAGCAGTACAGGAAAAACTATTTTCCCAATAAATTTACGAAAACCTAAGATTCCCAATGGAATCAAGATTATCTTCCCGCTACCACCACCTTAATATAATCACATGCTTATTGGACACTAATAGCCCGCCTAAGAGTACATTTACTTTCAACAATGAGGGTGATCCTTTAAAGAAACGTCAGCGTGGTAAATGTAACACAGGTCTCTGCAGGTGTTAAGTGTCTGAAGTAGGCAGCTAATACTGGATTTAATATTATTTTATAAATAATTGTTCCCATACCGGTAAACATAAGTCTACACATTCACAAGCCCTACAAAATAAATACTGTGATTATGCACAATATGTTATGACAAACTAGTTCCAAAACAACAAAACTTCAACATCCTGATAAAAATTCTGATCGGAATAAAATGTGACTCTAAAATTTAAAACAGTCAAAATAACATCACATTTAAAATCCTCCACAGTTTACACAGTACTGTGAATTTCCAGTTGTGGAACACATTTTTCCCCATTGTAAATTAAAATATCAACATATTGAAAATTGTTAATTTCAATGATGACACCAGTTTTGGTCTTACTTTATAGCATTATTTTCATTACAAAAAGTTGCACTAAGTGTCCATCAGCGGTCTGATTGGTCTTCAGTGTTTCATAAGTGTATATAAAAGAAATCCCTAAAAGCCAACAATACTTCACACATACATACATAAAAGACTCCCATCTCGGAAACGGCCATACCGAACAGAGCCACATACACACACACTGATGCTAGACATGAGGGCTTTCACCTCCAAAGCCACTCTGATGACGAGCGAGTACAATCCATCATGTTAAATATCCCACCTGAGTCTCGGACTCAGCAGGTGATGAGTAACAGGATTACACGTTTGCACTCATAGCTGACCACAGCCAAAAGTTACAGGATGAGTAAAACAAACCAGTGTTTACAAAGTTTTAATTAAAGACAGCAATTCCATTAAAGGAGAGGCTAAAGAATGGGATGACAAGAAGTATTTGGTCTTAATAAGGCAATACAAAATCGATCCATTATCAAAGACCATTTAATTTTTAAAGATCGACATACCAAAAGCATAAAGTGGAGTATAAGAAAATAGTTTTTTATAAGTATGATTTAATTAAAGCTGTTTACAGTTATTCTCTCCCACAGTAGTAAGCATGAACTTAAAAAGAATGAGAGACGACACCACAAGCACAAAGCACACAGGTCAGAGGAGCCGGCATGCGAGGTCTGTGGAGCTAGAGGTCGCACTGTGACAGGAAGAGCGCAGGCCCAGGGTGGCCTTTTGTTTCCTATGAGGAAGAAGGGAGGAGGGGAGAAGAGACTGTGAAGGAAACACACACAGTCCTGCTGCTGCCCCGAGCCCAGAGGACAGCCACGCTGAGGGCAGCTGAGTTCATTCTCAGAGGTGACTAGAGGTTGGTCAGTGTATACACAAACTACATAGCACATCTTTTTCTTTTTTTTTTTTTACAAAATAAAAACATCATTTGCCACCATAAAACCTTTTTTTTAGAGAGGAAAGAATTTCGCAGCAGGTCACAAGGGTTCTATGAAGTCATTTCAATGCCGAGGAAAACAAATAGAGCAACAGAGCTAATCACTTCCCTGTGTGAGTGTTAGGATGACAACTCAGATTATTCTTCAAACTAATCCTGAGAAAAAAATCTGTTTACAATTCAAACAGTAATGTTATGTAAAAAGTATTAACAAATCCACTATTACAAATATCAATTTCCTATATGGTCTTCTATATATACACACAATAAAATGGCAAATATATGCAAAATTAGTTTTAAAAAAAACATGCACAAATCATTTTCCCTCTTGGAATCTGACTTCCTATGAGATGCTCTTGCTGGCCTTCCCACCCATCTCCTTGAAACTGCTCTCTGTCTCTATCAGCTACCCACACTGAGCACTATCCCCTATAACTCTGCATAAAGCCAATGAGAAATATATTTATTTTACATTCAAGCTTTAAATCTTAAAGTGACCCTGTTGTAGCACATGACTTATCAAATAAGCAGCCATTTTCCCCCTTTTTTGCTTGCTTTTTGTTTTTGCAGTTGTCAGTCTTCATGATCCATTCCGTGGCGAGCTGGGAAAAAATGCAGTTGCTAAATCAATGTCTGAACAGTGTGAGGCTCCTGCCGTCCCAGGAGTCCCTGTGCAACTGTCCTGAGCACGAGATCATTGCACACAGAAGACAGTCCGTCGCACAGCGCCGACTATCTACAAAGGTCTGAGAGGGGCGCGTCCCTCTTGTGTTTCCTCTTTTTGCCATGGTAATACTGAGTATTGGATTTGCCTTGATGCTGTTTGCTTGTCATCAAGGAACCATGGCTTGTTTGAGCTGTACCTTGGAAGCCTTTGCTGGAAGAACGGAAGAGCCTTGCTGATCCATGCTGCAGAAGAAGAAAGCAGTCAGAAAAATAGCAGAGCTGTCCACTGGCAAACCTGAATGCAGGGGCAGCTCTCCAAACGAGAAATGGGTAGGCACACCCCCTACCACGGATCCCCACCAACAATTCTAATTTGTGTGCCAATCTGAGACAGTCCCTGTCACCCTGGCTGAGCTGGCGCTTCCTGGTAGTGCAAGCTTGCCTCTCCCTCCCAAGTGCTGGGATTAAAGGAGTGTGCCATCATGCCCAGCTCCTACAGACTTTTTTAGAGGCTAGAAAAGGAGGAATAACAGGGGTGAGCTCTCTAGTGAACAGAGCATAACTTCTCTTTCTGACAGCATGTGTACAACATGAAAGATTCCAGGATCCTACAGCTCACAGCACACGCCCAGCAGCAGAACTGGAAGAGGCGGTCAGACCTACGTAATTTACAGGCAGGTCAGGGGCAGTGGCTGCTCCTTTCTGTTTCCAACGTCAGCCCCTCTGGCTTCCTACTGCACCAGTCTCTTGGTTAGCCCTGTCTCTCCCTGTATCTGCATCTGGTAATCATGCTAAGGCTGTGGAGGTACAGTAGACTGGGTAAGTCAAATCACAGCCACCAAAAGGCCTTTTCCCACGGTCCCTGCTACATCTGAGGATGAGAGAGTAAATGCATGGCAGAGACCAGTATCAAAAGCTTCCTCCTTTTGCCTGATTCCTCACTCATGGCTGTTAGAAACACTATTAGGCAACTGTAAACACTGAAGTCAAAGCTGATGCTACTTAACTGAACCTGTCTCCAGCTACCTGATAACTGACATAAGAATAATTTCTAGGAATGCTGTGGACATTCCATGCCAATGTACTTCAAGCACAGCCATGAGGACCACTCACACTCTGCTCTTCACTCAGCTACTGCTCAGCCTCAATGCTCAGAGTACAAAGGGGCCGGGCTGGCCCTAAGATCTATGTCACTACAGGATCTTACAAGGAGCCTCAAAGCACCTGGTTTTAGAAGCATTGTCATGCTTGGAAACAAATGACAAAACAGCTTGTTCTTTAAGTGCATGGTAGCCACTGTGCACAAGTGAGAAGTCTAACTATATGACATTTAGTATATGCTAAGTATTTTCTAAGTGCCCTAAGCAATTTTATAAGTATTAACATAATATTCATTAGGAATTTAAAAGATATACTATTTTGCCATCACTTTATAGGTAAGGTAGATATATAACTAAATCCATCCAGATGACAAGTAACACACAGAAGGGTTAAATGAAATGTTAAAGGTCATACTCCCCACAGCTGATGAGCAGGAATCAAAAATGACTCCATGCTACTAAATATAAAGTGCACTATGCTGTCTGTCTATGAGTTCTGCTTTTTCAGGTTGTGTTTCATTATTCTTCCAATAATACTACTAGGCAAGAATTAAATTTAAATTAGGATAAGCTTAAGTGGTTTTAAATCCGTATAAACACAACTGTTATCTGATCGGTCCATACCAATCAGGACATGTTAACAGGTGTTGAGGCAATACACCCTGTGAAATATTAGTGTTTAGTAAAGGCATGAGAAGGTGTGATGGGGCTAACAAACATGGAGAAGAGCAATGCCCTGAAAAATTTAAGTTATCAACTGCAGTAAGTATGGATAGCATATTCATCCTTGTCATAAATGATGCTTTAATAAATATACACTTTAAAACTGAAAGAGAAATTCTAACTCTCTGATACTGACAAGCACAAGTTCTACTCACCTGTGATTTGTTGTTGCTATTGGCTGTGTTAGTGGCTTGGCTGCTCTGCATTTTCCCAACTGCCTGTGAGGTCTCCAAAGAGACATCCTGTGAGCCCACCCGGTTGCCAGTGGGTGGACGGCAGAGCAGTTGTTTGGGGGTTTTGCATGGTGTTGCATCAGAATCCTAACACAAGTGACATGGGGTAGGAAGCAATACATTAGTAACTGTCATATTCAGCTAAGTACATTCTAATCTAAGCAGACACATCTGGGAGCTCAAGAGGCTTTCCTTCAAATGCTGTGGGTGGAAAGTGTGTGCATCCAAAGCACGCACAGCCAGAGACCAGACAACTGTGTCCTCCTCTGTCCCTCTCCACTTTATTTTGAGACAGGGTCTCTCACTGAATGAGAAGCTTCTGCCTCTGCTTCCAACGTTACAGCTGCCCATACACACAGTCCACACCAAGTGGGTACTGGGTATTAAACTCAGGCGCTCTCGTTCCCAGTCAGTCATTTTACAAGCCCCGTCTCCAAGCACCTGAGGCACTCCATTTCACCATGGGCTTCTGTCTATTGCCAAGTCACTGACCACATCTACCTAATTTCTTGTTTTGTTTTTCTTTTTAGTTTTTCAAGACAGGGTTTCTCTGTGTAGCCTTAGCTGTCCTTAACTCGCCCTGTGGACCAGGCTGTCCTCGAACTCACAAGAGATTTGCCTGTCTCTGCCTCCCTAGTGCTGGGATTAAGGTGTGTACTACCACTGCTGGGCTTCTAGCTGCTCTCTTTTTGGTTTTTTGAGACAAGGTTTCTCTGTTGTAGCCTTGGCTGTCCTAGATTCACTTTGTAGACCAGGCTGGCCTCGAACTCACAATAATTCACCTGCCTCTGCCTCCCAAGTGCTGGGATTAAAGGCCTGCACCACTGTGCCCAGTGATTTCTTAGATCGATTGTGCATGGGCCAGTTGATGGGAGCTTTTGTTGATAGCCCAGGATACAGAGGGAGGCACCTAGGACTCAGGCATGGCCCAGTATCTTCAATCAGACACAAGATGGCAGATGTAAGGACTCAACTGGAGAGTCTAGGATGACAGTGATCCTTGTCTAAGCCTCGTCTGGCTTCTTGGCTGCTTTTTGCTGGCACACTAAACCCTTCTTTCCAAGGCAGGTTCTACCTGGGACATCTAGCCTAGCATTCATTCCCACTCCAGAACCCACAGATGCCAGGAGGCCCTGCACTTGAATATTTATGACTCTACAATGATATGATACGCTATCATTTATCAACAATGTAAAATTCTAATTTTCTTTCATATTTTTTTCTTTGAGACATGGTCTCATTTAGCCCAGGCTAGCCTACTATGCTAGGATGTTTTTAACACCTGCCTCCACTGTCCCTATTACTGGATTGCAGGCATACACCAAACCTGATTTATGCAGAGCAAGGGACTAAAACCAGAGAGCATGCAAGGCTAGCACGGACTGCTAAGACCCTAACAGGACTTTTTTGTAATCACACATTAAAATCAAATTTCAAAGAAAAGACAACCCCACCTTAAACTTTAATAGATTCAAAGTTTTCTTTGACAAAGAAAATATGTAATTCACCACAATGGAGACAGAAAGTAGATTAAAGGATAGGGGAGAGGGGAGCTGGAAGAGGCAACTGACAATATGGGTATTTGTTTTGTTTTGGAGGGTGGGGGGACTGAGACAGCATCTCCCTACATAGCGCTGGTTAAAGATCTGTCTTCCTCTGCCCTTCCAAGTGCTGTGCCACCATGCCTGGCTGGAGATAGCCTTGAATTAAGAGTGAAAATAGCTGTGTAACACTGAATACAAACTAAATTGAGCCAGGCACCTTTAATCCCAGCACTTGGGATGTAGAAGCACATGGATCTCTGAATTGTCTACATATTGAGTTCCAGAACACACACACACACACACACACACACACACACACACACACACACACACACCTGGAGTTACAGGTAGTTGTGAGCTGCCTGGCATAATTGCTGGGAACCCTGAATTATACTTTTACTAACTGAACTTTCTGCTAAGCACATATTATCAATTAACAACCCAATTAAAAATATTTTAAAAAAGTGAAAATAAAAACAAGCCTAAGAAAGTGAAAGAAACCTTACAAATAATACTATATATCATGTGATCACATTTCTATAAACTCCTACAGGTAAAACATATGGTGTTAGAAAATCCTTTAACAAGAGTGCCCTCTAGGGGTGAGACCTGAGACTGTTGGTCATAAAGCATCTTCTGGGCTGATGGGGACATTCATTGTCTTACTAGAGCTCTGGGTGACAAAACTCAAACAATCAAAATCCAGTTAACAGTGTGGCTGGGTGAAGTGTGACCGCGCCTGCCATCTTCTCTGAAATGTATCAAAGGTAAGATGAACTAATGGTAAATGTTAATGGAGCACGTACTGGCTAAAGAGCTTGTACCTTCACTATACTTTGAATTTTCTTTAAAAAAAAAAAAAATGTTGAGGAAAAAGTACAAGAGTGAAAGCTATGAAATTTCCCCTGGAAAAAAGGGAGCAACCCTCGGGTTTGAGCTGTTAACTACAGAGAGCAGGCAGGCATCCATGCAGGGGCTGCATGAGTCATACTTACCACGTCACTAGAGCTGGACTGCGTGGCGGAGGAGGAGGACACTGGACCTGATGAAGAGTTTGAAGAGTGTTTACTAAGAGATTCCGAGGCTTTACTTCTACATTTTCCAAGGGCTTCATTTTCTTCAGACAGATTATTATTACATTTATCTAACTGCTGAGTATCTACTATCAAGGTAACACCATTTCCTGAAAGAGTGGCAAAAGATTGGAAAACGTTTCTTCCCATTAAATACACACAACACAGAAAAAGCCTCTAAGACCCAGTCCACCGTCAAGGAGAAGGTCTTACCATTGCATGATGGCTCAGGCCTATTCTGCAAGCCCCACTGTTTTGATATCCAATCTCTATACGTGGCGACTTCATCCGTCACTCTAATTATTCTACCTAATATGCTGCATGGGTTTAAAAAACAAAAAAGAGGTGTGCATTAACTCGAAGATAAGTACCAACCACTCTTGATGCAACAGGCTCGTCTGGACTAGACTTACCTCTCTGTTTCATTGTTGGGATAGTACTTTGCAATGGGCGACACAGCATGGCTCAACACCACATAGGCATAGTCAAAGGCCTGTTTCACCTGCATGGCCCCATAGGAACTCCTTCCAACATCATTACCTTTAAAAGAAATGGATACAGAGAGAAGTAAGCCTGGCTGTTGGATAATATGAATGAATGCTGATGAGCCCTTGTCCAGAGGAGCAAGGGCAATAGCTTCCTCATGGGAGGAGCATCATGAGTGGGCTGTCACCCCTTACGCAAGTCCTTGAACATTTGCAGAGCTTTCACGTGGTTCCTGCATACAACTTTAGCACAATAAGGATTCTGCCACTTATACAAAGAAACTGCTGGCTAGTCTCTCCTAAGAATAAAGCCAAGCTAAATTGAAAACAATAGGATAAGGAAGGATGATGTTTGCTTGTTCTTTGTCTATATTAGCTATAAACATACTTTTCCATATCACAAGCAAATCATATAACTTTGTGAAAGCACAGAAGAAATTTACCTTCTGTACACTTTTAAGCCACTCCCAAAGCTAGTGAGGTGCAGAAGGGCTACACAATATTAGGAAAAAGCAGTCAGAATGTGAATAACAAGAGCAATCTCCTGGACTTGCTGCCCATGCTCACTGCTATCTGAGGACTTCCAGCTTAACTCCTTAAGCCCTGCTGACAACTGGCTGGAAATAACAGCCCACAGGAAGAGAGATGCCTACAAACCCACCCCAAAGTGTATTCCTCTTCTACTTGGCTTTAAAAGGGTCAAGGGGATTCTAGTCACAGCTTATCTTGAAGAAGACAAATTCTCCCGTGTGTCTGTCCCCCCCACCTCCCAACTAGTGTGTGTGTCTGAATATTTTGAGTGTGAGCAGAGCAAAGCAAGAGGTGGGTACCACATCCCCTCTGAAGGCCACACATTCACCTAATCTCAGTACCTGGTTGTAAAGGATCTTCTATATATAGCATTGATGGCCGGTAGCCATCAAGCATATTTTTCTGTACTTCATCTTTGGCCACATAAGAACCACCATCCTTTATCCGGATGCCAGTCTTTAAGTAATTGAAGTGCCGTCCATATAATTCAAAAAACTCTATTAAGAGAACACCATAGTTTGTATTGGGGATGCAAGCATCTTCCCTGGGATGTAACTAAAACAGAAAAAAAAAAAAGGGAAGAAATTATTTTAGACTTTCTCTGTTGTGAAGGACGAAGGATGTAAGTGAGATCCTAACTGCTCTGACGACTATTATTATCATGATTTTGGTTTATGATACCAGTTGACAGCTATGCTGCTGCTACAGAAACCATGCAATGCCCCCTGGGTACAGACCTGGCAGGTAATGCTGAGTGGGAACCACATCAGGGAATTCACCTCTCACTCAGCAGCTTGGCTACTGGCAACCACTGCTAAACAGGCAAAAGTAGGACTCTTACGAGAATAACATGTCTCAATTACAGCTGAAATTACATGGATAATTACTTTAAATGTGTTTTTATTTTTGGTGTGTGTTTGTACACATGCATATTAAAGAGAGTAGTTGATAAGAGGTTATCTTCCTAAATCACTTTCTACAATGCCTATTCATTAATTAATTTATTTATTTTTGTTTTTGAGATAGGGTCTCATTGTGCAGTTCTAGTTGTCCTGGAACTCACTATGTACACCAGGCTGGCCTTGAACTCACAGAGATCTGCCTGCCACTATATCTACATTTGCCACTACATTTGGCCACTATACCTATGTTTTATTTTGGATAACAGTGTTAGGGAATCAAAGCCACACTTTACGCATGGTAGGCTGTGTACCAGCATTGAGTCATAGCCTCAATTCTTTTCTACCACACCTTTTTGAAGCAGGGTCTATCACTGAACCTGGAGGTCACTTATTGGGCTAGACTGGCTAGCCAACAAGCCCCAGGGATCCTCTTGTATCTGCCGCTCCAGTGCCGGGATTATAGGTACCTACTGCGCTGCATCAGCTTTTTATGTGGGCTACAGGGATCCAAACTCAGACCTCAGGTTTGCATGCAAGTACATTAATGGCTGAGCCACCTCCCAGCCCCTTTGTGTGTGCCACTGTGTGTGTGTGTGTGTATGAGGTCAGAGGTCTGACGCTGATGCCAGCTGTCTTCCTTAATCACTTTCCATCTTAGAGTCTGCAATAAGGTCTTTCACTGAACCCAGAGCTTGCTGACTGGCCACTGAGCTCCAGACAGCCCTGTATTTTTGGTTGTTATTAGTACTCACACTTACAGAAACCAGGGCAAACACTGCATGTTGACATACCTAAGGAAGTTTCATGCTCTCTCCTAAGAACTTTTAAATACTAATTTGCTAAATTATACAAAAGTACCCAGTGTAGAAAGAAGCATTTTTAAATGCTTGATTTAAAATTTTTTCCCAGAATGTCTCTGTAAGTAGTTTATCTTTTTTTTTTCAGTGTACAGTGGTATAGCACACCCACACAACTTACCTGAAGGAAACTGACTGCCATTAAAAAGAGACTATAAGAACCAATTCCACCTGTAAATACTTCATTAAGGTCCCTCTGTAATAAGAATTGTTTCAATACTAAAACCAAGTATGGCAATACAGGATATTTCTGAAAGAGAAATGAAATTACATTTTCAATGAATTCCTATATTGTAATAGCCCAAAGCATCACCAGGGGCATAAACTGATCCTTACACAATTTTCGAAATAACCTTGAATGTAATGAAAACCTTCCTCCTCATGAGGATAATAGCGGCCACATGCTCTCTGGACAGACATACTACCCATCCAGCCCGATGACCATGATCAAAGGATAGTCTCTTAAGAAAACAATCAGCACAAAGGCCAAAGCCCCTCAATATTTAAGGCACCAATCCAGTAGGAAATTCAAGAAATCATTTCTAAGTAGCTCTCTACCACAGAACAAGGTCCCTCAATTCATTCTGCAGCAGCCCAGAGCACAGCTGTGCTTGCCACCATCCACAGGGACAGACCACCACCTAGGCTTGCCCTTCCTCCCTGCCTTACAAAAGATGGGGCAGGGCTCTCAGAGCTGACAAATCTGACACCTCCAGAACTGCTAATGCTCCAGGCACAGAACACGATACCTACCAGAGTAAGTGACCATGATTTTTCATGTCATCTTCTACTGCTTGTTATTAAGCAAACAATTTTTAAAGACTTATTTATTATGCAGGAATACAGTGTTCTGCCTGCATGTATGTCTGAAGGCCAGAAGAGGGCACCAGATCTCATTACAGATGGTTGTGAGCCACCATGTGGTTGCTGGAGATTGAACTCAGGACCTCTGGAAGTACAGCCAGTGCGCTTAACCACTGAGCCATCTCTCCAGCCCTAAGCAAACAATTTTTAACTTCCAGTTTCTTTTTATGAAAAGATATGTACATATACATAATCCCTCCAAAATAGATACTTTTCTTTTTCTTTCTACCTTCTATATTCTCGCACACCTGACAGGGAAAGAGAAGCAAGGCCCAGCAGGAAGAAGCATGGTAGGACACAACTGTGACCCTAGCAGCACTCCTGGACACTGAGCTACAGGAATTTAAGCTTGATACCAGACAAACAGTGAGACCTTACCCCAAAACAACAAGCAAAAGGCCAGGCAGTGGTGGTGCGCGCCTTTAATTCCAGCACTCGGGAGGCAGAGGCAGGTGGATCACTATGAGTTCCAGGCCATCCTGGTCTCCAAAGTGAATCCAGGACAGCTAAGGCTACACAGAGAAACCCTGTCTTGAAAAACCAAGCCCCAAAAAAAAAAAAAAAAAAAAAGTAGTAGCAGTAACTGGAAACTAGAGAACTGCTAAAGAGCTGTGGGTGCTTTTCACTCTGGGGACGCAGCAGCCACTGTCTGGATCTGTAAGATGCTCTGAGGATGATACTGGCAACATCCTTATTTTGGAACCAATTGAAATAAACTAATATTATCTTAAGATAAAACAGTAAAACTTGCAGGGACCTCCTGACAGGGAATTTGGGATTAAGACTGAGAAAGGGCTTCCCAGGGAGGATTCTAGTCTAAATTTGGAGATTAAAAGTTGACAAAACCAAATAAAAATAAAAAAAGCCAGGCACAGTGGCACACACCTGTAATCCAAGCACTTTGGGAGGCAAAGGCAGGAGGGTCACTGTGAGTTTGAGGCCAGATTGGTCTACAAAGCAAGTCCAGGACAGCCAGGGCTACACGGAGAAACCCTGCTTGAAAAACAAAAACAAAAACAAAACAAAACAAAAAACCCAACAAGAATCACCACGTACCACCACCACAGGCCCCATGCCACTCAGCCCAAGAAGTGTCCTCAGTCTTTCATAA
This sequence comes from Acomys minous, assembly GCF_964271855.1. Taxonomy (NCBI): domain Eukaryota; kingdom Metazoa; phylum Chordata; class Mammalia; order Rodentia; family Muridae; genus Acomys; species Acomys minous. Next base: position 39,420,289 of record NC_140496.1, read on the forward strand.
ACCCATTCACAGGGTGCATACAGAATACAAAGAATCATCTGTCAACAATATGCAAACATAGTAGCCAAGTAAAGGACAGAACACAGCTCAGTGGACGCTCAAGACAAACTTAGGTTTTTTAACAGTTTTACTATATAGACTGAATCAAGGCTCTGACCTTAGTAAAATCTTTAATGAGGTCCGCTGCTCTCACACCATTCTGGACATTAAAGCTGATATCAACTTTCACTTCAGTAAAAGAATCTGTTAATTTAATAATAGGAACCTAGAAAAAGACAGAAAAGTTTAAAGTAGTCCCCAAATTAAGTGACAAAATCAGGAGGCACAAGGTTACAAGCTAGGCCTGCAATCCTTGTTGTGAGACCACAGAAACATGAAGTGCTCCAAGGACCAAGCACCAGTGGAGGGACGAGCCTGCTGTCAAGCTTGGATAACCCGAGTTAGGTGCCCAGGGCCCACAAGGCGGCAAGAGAGGACTAGCTCCACACTGTCCTCTGAGCCCCACACCTACACAGGGTATGGGTGTACATGTGTGGGAATAATGATTAAATTACTAGAAAACAATGAAAACATACAATAAAATTTATCTAAAAATTTTTGTTTTGAGACAGGATTTCTCTGTGTAGCCACGGCTATCCTGGAACTCGCTCTGTAGACCAGGCTGGCCTCACAGTCACAATGATCTCTATGCTTCTGCCTCTTTAGTTGTCCAGAGAGCCTAACGAGCCTGACTCAGTTCCCAGCACTCCCGCTGTGACTCACAGCTCCCTGCAGTTCAGCTCAGAGGACATACAGCATTGCTCCACACACAAAATAAACACATATGCTTTTAAAAAGGCCAAGATCTCAAATACAAAATAAGAGAACAATGCCTTCTGTGTAACTAGGAGCTACTTAACAGAAATAAACTCAGTTTGTAGACCAGGCTGGTCTCAAACTCAGAGATCCACCTGCTTCTGCCTCTCGAGTGCTAGGATTAAAGGCGTGTGCCACCCCTGCCCAGCTAGGAATCTGTTTTTTTACTTAAATATTTTTATACTGAAGTCTTGATAGTATTATGCATGAAAAAACTGGCTATTTTTTCCTAAAGAAATGTATAGCCAGGGCAAGTTATCTTGGTTCACCAGTAACAGTCTTTATGCTGTCACTGTGACGTTCACAAGTGATTCACCGAGTCACATGGCAACTATCCTAAGCAAGATGAGAGCCCAAGTTTTCCATGCAGGTCACAAAGCTGAGAAAGACACGATGGTAAAAACTTACTGTCGCCTTGTCTAGGACCTTCACAGAGTCCTCGTCAGCGACCTTGTGTTTCCGAAGGGCTTCTTCCAGGGTCCAGAGAGGCAGGTTCTCCCACTTCCCAAACACCACAAGGTCGATGTCACTGCATTGTGGTAACACATGTGACAAGGTTTAAGAAGCGCTAGTCAAGTCTCCATCTTAGCTGACAACCACCCTTATGAACTTCAAGTCAGTGCAATGAGAACCCATTTCCTTCTCTACCTCAGAAGATCAATGTGCTGATGGCAATGAGTTTCAAAAGGGAAGCAGAGGGAGAAGTGGGGGTGTTGATTTTAGCAACCTCATACCCTCAGCTACTTCACAAAATGCAGGCCCCAGGACACGAGACAACGTTTCAAGTATCAATGAACTTTTTTTCATAAAGCTTTCTGGTATTAAACTTTAGGCCTGCTCCCAATGTGTAAATACACATACTCACTTCCAATCTCATTACTTTTGTGCCTTTTCCATATCTAAATTATGACAGCTGGTCTAACAACGCTTCAGGACAACCAGGACTCCATAAAGAGACTCTGCCTCAAAAACAATAAGCAAACAAACAAAGCCCCATTTCTGCTCAGGCACATTCAACAGCCAAAGCATACATCAACCCCTTCAAAGTTCCATAAATATACTAACCTAGTGGGTAAATACAGGCCAGTTTTAAAACTTCCAAATATCTGGACCTGCAACAAGGAAGGGAAAAAAAATCACATTAAGGTGCCTATAGAGAAATACATGTTCTTTCTGCCGTCTACTGGTGTTTTAGAACTGTAGGAGCTCCCCAGCTGCCAATACAAGGCTTTCCTAAAGTGGGGATACCATGCCTCACAGGCATTCACTCAGAACATAGTCTACAGTCTAAACAGAGACCTCGAGACCATCAAGATGGCTCAGCAGTTAAAGATGCTCAAATGGCTGGCATGGTGGTGCACACCTGTAATCTCAGCACTCAGGGAGGCAGAGAGGCAGGTGGATCACTGCGAGTTCAAGGCCAGCCTGGTCTACAAAGTACAGTGTAGCCAAGGCTACAGAGAAACCCTGTCTTGAAAAAACAAAACAAAAACAAACAAAAGGAGAGATGCTTGATATGCAAGCCTGACCCCCAGATCCCATGTAAAAGACAACTGACTATAAAACTGTCCTAACATCCACACACATGCCTACATATACATATATACACGTACACATTATACACTTAATAATAAATGAAAAGCTGTAATCCCAGTCCTTGAGACAAAGGCAGGCAGATCTCTGAGTTCCAGGCCAGCCTGGTCTATAGAGTGAGTCCAGGACAACCAGGGTGACACAGAGAAATGCTGTCTCAAAAAAAAAAAAAAAAAAGCTAGGCGGTGGTGGCGCATGCCTTTTAGCACTCGGGAGGCAGAGGCCGGTAGATCCCTGTGAGTTCGAGGCCAGCCTGGTCTACAAAGTGAGTCCAGGACAGTAAAGGCCACACAGAGAAACCCTGACTCAAAACAAACAAACAAACAAAAAAAAAAAAACAAACAAAAAAAAGAAGTTTCTAAAGCTATGCTCCAGAGGCTAGCATTCCCTTACAAAACAAGGATGCTTCCTGCAGGAGTCCTCTCTCAAACAGAACGTTTTAGCTGCCGGCAATGTGTTGGTGTGTTGATCAGCGCAACAAGAGTATGAGGAGCAGCCTGTATAAGATCCTTACATCCTGGAGAGAACTGTGGCACCCAGGCAATTTTATGTGTCTCTAAGGCCAGTCTAGGATAATACTAAACCACTGTGGTGAAAAGACCTAGCCACATCCTTTTTTTCTATTTGTAAGAGCACAATTGCCTACCTCACAAAGATGGAGGCTAAAAGACCAGGGCATCCTAACCTGGGGCAGACCATTCCTTGCTGGAGGGGCTGTGTTGTTCACTACGTCTTTAGCAGCCTCCCTTTCTAGCCACTAGATGTCAGCAGCGCTTACCAACTCATGCCAGTCAGAACCCTCTCTCTCTGCCCCAGGGAACACAACCAGCTGGGGAGGGGAGAGATCACAGTGTAGTGCAGAGCAGCTGCTCACTGAACACCCACACCCTCCTGTCTAGTCATTTTTTGGGGGCGGAGGGAGGTTCAAGACAGGGTTTCTCTGTGTAGCCTTGATTGTCCTGGACTCGCTTTGTAGACCAGGCTAGCCTCAAACTCACACCCATCTGCCTGCCTCTGCCTCCCGAGTACTGGGATTACAGGTGTGCACCACCACACCCAGCTCCTCCTGTCTATTCTTTACCTGAAGCATCACATTTGAACTTTTTTCTTTTGCCAAATGGATAAAACTCTCCCTGGCTTCCCTTATATAACCTGGCGAGGGTCTAATACTATCCACACAAAGTAATGTTACTCTTTGAAAAGATAGGATTCTAGAACAAACTTTCAAATAGACCCTAAAAAGTGAAGTACGAATGCCAATAATGAGAGATAAAGACAAGTGGAGACCCAGGCAAATATTTTGTTCACTGACTGGGGGATCAAAAGAAGTTGGCCAGGAGAACAAAGAGTGGCCTCCAGTGAAGAGGCACACGCTCGTCTGCATTTGCCTGAGACAGTCTACTTCAAGCAGCAAAAGAAACACCTTCAGTTATAAGCAAACTGTACTGTTTACACTGACAGGCTAGAATAAAAACAAAAATGGGGCCTAGAAAATCTCATTCAATAAGAAACTACTGTAAAGAAGTGATACCTTTTCGTTACACTAAGGGTCCTGAATTTTGCCCACTTTTAGTAGGTGCTACTCAGAAGTGAGAGGAACAAGTTTTGGATAAGGCCGAAGTAATCACCAGGCCCCAAAGTGTAAAGGTTCCAGAAAATTGTGCCTTTAAAATGTAATTTGACCAAAGCTGGGCATGGCCTATGTCTGGAAAGCAGAAGGAGGGTACTGCTGTGAGTTCAAGGCTAGCCAGGGGCACAGCACAGTGAGACCCTGCTGCAAAATAAAATAAAAAAAGAAACAAAAGAAAGGAGGCTGCCTCCAGAGAAGCACTTACAGTGAGCGAGGCCTCTCTATGAGCCTGACTTTGCCTGACGCCCAGGTCCAGGACAAGTACTCACGTCAGCACTGGGCCAGAGCTCCTTAATCACACTCTCGATCCTGCTCACCACCTCCATCCGCATCTTCTCCTCCTCGGGTCTGGGAGACATGTACTCATAAAAATCACTGATTTCTTCATGCAGACTGAAGAAAAAAGCAGAAAGCAAATATGAGCAAGGCCAATCCACTAAAGAGTCAGTTTCTTGAATAATCTTATAAATAATCTTTTTAAAAAAGTCTCATAATTCAGCTAATAGCCTTATACTTACAGATTTTTACCCTCATTTTAATATTACAATTCATACAAGTTAAAATGGTAATATACAGAATTTAATTAAGAGCAAGAAATTCCCTGTGTAGTCCACAACTTAGCAGTGGTGATTTTCCCCCTTCCTTTTTCTTTTTAAATAAAAATGAAGTCGTGCAGACCTGGTCTCAGACTCTGCAGCCCCAAAGAAGGAAGGCAGACCCTGAGCCCAGGGAACCCAGGCAGCTTTCGGACCATCCCATCTCTCCACAAGGAGCAGAACATAGCAAGCTGGTCAGTGAACACCAGCAATGCCCTGAGAAGAACAGATGGCAGACAAGGGCTCTGAGAAGGAGCTGCAGGCTTCCAAAGGCTGAGTGTACAGGCATGAAACCTAAGCACAGTCAATAGACAGGCACATCTGGAAGGGAATACGGAGGTGCATCTGAAGGGGAAGATGGGCTCAGGAGAACAACAAATGTGAACAGCAAGCTAAGAAGTTCAGGCTGGGCTGAGCTATGGCTCGGCGGTAGAGCATGCCCCTGGCATGTTCAATGGACTGAGTTCACCCCTAAGAACCACAAGAAAAATGAAAGGGAAAAAAGAAGAAAGGAATGGGAAAGGGAAGAGAAAGAAAAAGAGATGGAAAAGAAAGAAAAGGGAAGGGAAATTAAGTTCAAGCTTTCCTCTGTGGGAATAAGGAGGGTTGGGGAGACCTTGACTGCAACATGTATTTAAAAAGATCAAACTGGCAACTGTATCAGAGATGGACAGAGGGGCAAGGCCTAGAAAAGACACACCACAGGGAATACCTAGGGTTTGTGGTAGGACAAGAAGGAGCTCCAGCAACACTGTACATGCATAGACGCCTGGCTGAGGGTGAAGGAGGGCTGGCCAGGACCAGAGGACAAAGATGGTATGAGAGCAGCACTACTTGTGTTCACCTTCTGAGACCCTGGAGAGTTATCTTGGAGAGAGGAAGTGGAAAGAAACCTGAGAAGCACCCACTCAGCCTTCCCTGGGATTGAGAAGGTGGAAGAAACCTGGGGTACCCTCAGGAGGTGGCTCACTGGCGCTGGGCCCAGTAACACACACCTGTAATCCCAGCACTCAGGGAGGCAGAGGCAGGCAGGTCTCTGTGAGTTCGAGTGCAGCCTGGTCTACAAAGTGAGCCCAGGACAGCCAAGGCTACACAGAGAAACCCTGTCTCGAAAAACAAAACATAACAAACAACAACAACAACAACAACAAAAAGAAAGCTCATTAGCTCCAGAGCAGGAAGATAGAAATTTAAGTGAACCAAAACTGGCTTTGAGGAAGGGAAACCTTCACTGTCTGCAACTTTTACTTCATGGAACACTGATGACTTTTTAAAAATGTGATCAATTGAGCAATTAACCTACTGCTCTTGCCTCTTTTGATGCCTAAAAAAGATACAAAGCCAAAGCTTTTGAGTTCTAGCTCAGACACTGCCTGAGAGCAGTTATGTCTCCTGGACATGTATGTGACTCTAGTACTTGATGCTCCCTAGCCATTTGCTCATGTGCAGGACAGACTGCCAACCAGGAGCCATGTAGGCCAGAAAGAATAATAAACATGATCACATTTGCCCATGCGCCATGTAATACTGAGTAATGTCTGGATCTGAAAACTCACAGGGTCCCAAGGCTGAGGAAGGTGGATCTCTTTTAAGTTTGAGGCCAGCCTGGAGCGAGCCAGGACTACAGAGTGAAAACATGTCTAAAAAATTAAGCAAAGAGCCAGGCGGTGGTGGCGTCTGCCTTTAATCCCAGCACTTGGGAGGCAGAGGCAGGCGGGTCGCTGTGAGTTGGAGGCCAGCCTGGTTTACAAAGTGAGTCCAGGACAGCCAAGACTACACAGAGAAACCCTGTCTCAAAAAAAAAAAAAAAAAAAAAAAGGAAAAAAAAAAAAAGGCAGAGACTCGCAGGTAGTGGCACTGACAACTTGGGTTCCCAAGTTCAAACTGTAGGATCTACATGGTAGAAGAGAACTCATCCTGAATCACACGCAACCAAAGGTGATAAAACCTGAAAACTCCCAGCTCTTCTGAGGGACCTAGAAAGTTATTCAAGGAGCCAGTGTTCCTTGGCATGTTTCTGCAGGCCTTCACATGACCCAGATTCTTTCAGGGTCATGGGTTTCTGTAGGTTGCCCACGTCAACTACTTACAGACGGCAACTAGAAGAAAGCAGCCTTGAAGAAGGAGAGCTCGCACTGCTCCTCCACACAGACCTGCCCAGAGATCAACAGCAGGGCACACAAGCTGCTCCTCGGCTCACTTCAGTCTGCTATGGACTGTGAGAATTTATCTGCAGCTCAAAGTGCCAAAGCAGTTCTCTGCAGAATACCAGCATCCTAGCTGGGGGGGAGGGGGAGGGAGGGGACCCCTGAAAATTTGACTTCATCTACCCTATAAAGGCTCCCTTATGCAGTTTCTGCAGGCAGAAATATTGAGCCCACCTGCCAGTTTAAGACCAAGTCAGAAGACACCAGCCAAAAAGAGTGTGTTCTCTAAACACTCCTGAGTGTGTATGCCAAGGTATAGGATGAACAGGGCTTGTCAAGCCACGCCTCACCCTGAGCTATCTCCAGCCAAGAACACAGAGGAAATCCTCATCAAAACGGGTTTTGTAGAGTGCTAGTAGTCTGTTCTGCACTGCTGCACCACAGACAGGGACCATAGGTCCCTGTTACTACACATGAAAACAAACTAAACAATCATGACGCAAAGACCCTACAAAATGGATTTCTGAGCACAGTGAAAAGGTAGAGAAGATTCTAAAATTCACATTCAGTGCTGGGATCCTCCTGGGCTTTCTGCCAACACATTAATTTGAAAGGAAGTTATTCAGGATTCTACTAAAGACAGGATTTCCCCTAAGGACACAGGCTGCAATTTAATGGTGAAGTATTTGCCTAGCGTGTGATAGACAGGGACTGGACTGGATCCCCAGCACTACAAAGGACTATGCAAGTACTTAATATTCCATGAACTAATGTCTCCCTTCTGTTCCCAGTAGTTACTGTATTTATTTAATTTCTTAAATTGCTAGGAGAACCCAAGCCCCTATGCATGCTAGGCAAGAGCTCTACCACTAAGCTACATTCCCTGCCAGTTTTGCTTTTTAAACAGGGTCTTGCTACGCAGCTCAGGTGGGCCTGTCTTACCTTCCCAAGTGCTGAGATTATAGTCATGTGTCAACACACCCATCTGCATTTCTCTTACTGATGTGTATCTGTCACACTGGAAGAGAGGATGAGGAATACAGGAAAGTAGGAGGCCACACTATGAAAGCAAAATGTCCTTGAACAATAAGAAAAGGAGACCCATCTCAGGTCTGGTAGGGTCCTCTTACTCACGCCAAGCAGAACCCTGCCCTTTTCTATGCAACTAGTGACACGCATGATGCATACGGCACTAAATCTGAGCACATTTTTCATAAGCTTTCACAGCAGACTTTCCAGTACTTCTGAGAGGCTCCTTAGCCTGTATGACTTTGCTAGCACAGAATCTCACGAATCTAAGTGCTTCCTGATTAGGTACTGTAGTGACTAATTCTGTCTCTGATGTGCCCATCCTTGGTTTGGTACCAAGCTTGATGCCATGATGACAGACGTTAGGGCAGAGCCAACAAAGTTCTGTAGGCTTTCTTTCACATGGCAATGCAATTGCATGCCTCTGGAACCCTCTAACTATGCAGAGAAAACAGTTTCTCCCGGGTCTTGATCACAGTAACATGAGGAAGCTCTGCAGAATACCACATGCCCAGTACTACAGCTCCTTAGATGAAATTATAAATTACAGCTCTTGAGAGCTGAGCTCTGTGACTGAGACTGTGCTATATGACACTGCCCTGACTATGAGAATTACGTATTTGGTCTCTGTCCCTGCTTCCCAAACTACAACCTTATAATATTTGGAATCCTCAAAGTATTACATGCTTTTCTGTACACTGATGACTGGCTGATGGTGGACAGCCCCTGGGCAGCATCACGATGAGGGCATTCACTGTGAAGACCAGGGAAGACAGGAGGCTCAGGGCTTCGTGTTTACCCTGCCAGGCAGACACCAGAAAGAAGAGCTGAGTTGATCATGCCTACAGGATAAACCTTCCACCCCTGCCCCAAAAGGCCTGAGTCTGGCAGAACTTACAGATCGAACCTGCTGGAGCGTCCCACAAAGTGAGCAAGAACCAGGAAGGGGGCACCCAACTGCATCTGGCCACTTATCCTTTAAAGCAGCTTCTATAAGATAATCTAGTAAATGCGTTTTTGAGTTCTGGAAGCAGCTCTAGCACACTACCCCCTAAGGAAGTGGTCACAAGACCACTAGTTCACAGCTAACAATCTGGGGCTTGCAAATGGGCTGGGGCCACCAGTGATAGAAGCTCTGTTGCTATCCCTGGTAAGTAGTGTCAGCATCAACTAGAGTGGAGGACACCCAGCTGGGGTCCGCTACAGAACTGGTAGCGTTGCCTGGTGCAGATTGGAAACCCTTACACATTTGAACACAAAGGTGGTCTGTGTTTTCAGAGGACAGGAGAAGTTGGATTTGATTGTTCTACACACGTGTCCTCCATTTGGGTAACAGTATTTTCCTTCTAAAAGTTAAAACAAGCAAAATTCTTTTTTGGGGGAGAGGGGAGGTGCGTTTTGAGACAGGGTTTCTCTGTGTAGCCTTGGCTGTCCTGGACTCACTTTGTAGACCAGGCTGGCCTCGAACTCACAGTGATCCACTGGCCTCTGCCTCCCAAGTGCTGGGATTAAAGGCGCGGGCCACCACGCCTAGCTTCACCTCCCGCCCCACTCTTCTTATAGAGGCACGGGATATGCAAATACTGAGATGAAGCAAGGGCTGGTACAACCACCATTCTGAATAGAAGGATCTCATGCTACACCAAAGCACTGACCATATCTACCCAAGAACTGTTAGTAATTCTTAATTAAGTCTTAGTGTAACTAAGAGCATACACTTTTGAAAAGGACATATGGGAAAAGCATACATACTGCAGGTGTATGCATTATCAAATTTGAGGTTCATATAATTTCCAAACTCCCTACTCCTATCCTTCAGAAATATTCCACAAGGGTAAAGGGCATGAGTACAAGGATGCCCAGTGTAGCACTCATGGTCAGGAAATGCTAAAAATTTAGAGTCCATAATAGAATCCAGAAAGATTTCAATCATCAGCATGCACCTGTTTGTTGCTCTTGTAACAAGGACCACGGTCCACCAGGTAACATAACGGTCATTAGATTTGTTGTCTTCTCCATAGTTTCCCATAGGATACATGTATGTGCATGTGCGCATGCTTCTCTTGGATATGTATACATTTCCTTGTTCTCACAAAGCAAGATCTGTAACTTGGGCCTGGAGAAATGGTTAAGGGCACTGGCTGCTCTTCCAAAGGTCCTAAGTTCAATTCCCAGGAACTACATGGTGGCTCACAACCATCTATAATGTGATTTGATGCCCTCTTTTGGCCTGCAGGTGTACATGTGATAGAGCACTCATACATTAAATAAATAAATATTTTTAACAATCTGTAACTTATTATTAACAGTGATCAAATTCATACAGTGACCTGGGAGAAAGAGATTTATTGTTTTCAAGTGTATTCATTTACATGACCCATTTTTAAAATGTACATGTCAACAGCATTGTGTATTTTTAAAACTAAATCTTTGTAACAAGTAAATATATCTACTAGTGAAAACACAAAAGTAAAATCAAATTACTGTAATAACCTTAACCTTGTAGACCAAAAGCTTATACCTGTGTGACAGGGACGCCTGAGCAATTGAAGAGGGGATTCTATAGTCATATGGTGGGCAGCCAGGCCACAGGGGAGGGGGGAGCAAGGAGGACCCCAAGCCCAGGCTTCACTGACAGTACACTGGTACAGACCCCACTAAGTAGTCATGGTCGGCTTCATGCGTGCTCACTAACTGTCTGCTGGTTTCAGCATTACATACTCAAATTTGAGACAAACGTCTAAAATCACTACAACTGCAGGGGGGGAGGGGGCGGGAGGAAGTATTTTCCTCCAGAGTGGATCTGACAGCTGAGGTCAGGACTTACAGCTTTCCATACCATTTAATCTTTCTCAAATATACCAAGACTATGAGAAACGAGCATCAGCCCCTACAAAATCACAAAGCAATATGAGTGACTCCGGAAGGCTCCAGAATTCATGGTAGAAACAGAAACGTGTTTAGCCAGGTCAGGCATTCCAGCTACCAGCTAGATACTCTGCCAGGCTGTCACCTCAAATGCCACAGGACCAGAACCAAAGCTCATCTTACTCCCAGTTCCCAGCTGTCCCCAGCACTTCCCAGGTCCACCTTTCTTCACACACTGATCTGACAGCTTACCAAATTCCTCTGCTCAAAACCAGCCAAATGCATGTAGAGCCACCCTCTCTTTCATTCTTAAAGTGGCAATTTAAAAAGCCTGAGCTTTACACAGCTAGCCTCATTCCCACCTGCACAGCGAGGAGAGCAAGAGTGCAGATCTTGGGCAGCTTCTACCTGTATCTCTCAAGGTTTACTGTTACCAAGCACAAAGCAAACCCTCAGGAAATAAGCTATCACTATTAACAGACAGTTAACTTCAAAAGACAATTCAGTACAGGCATAATTTAATGTGTATACAGGTCTGATCCCAATCACCAGGTCACTACCCTCAATCTGTGTTGTTGCTGCTCTTGTTTATATTTTGCCTGCATGTCTGTGCATATTATTATTATTATTATTATTATTATTATTATTATTATTATTATTATTAGTGTGCTGTGTGTGTGTGTTGCCTGCATGTTTGTGCATCATGTGCATGTAGTATACTCAGAGGCCAGAAGAGGGTTTCAGATCTCTTGGGACTGAAGTTATAGACAGTTTTAAGGTGATATGTGGTGCTGGCCCTCTGGAAGCAGCCAGTCTTCTTAACCACTAAGCCATTGCTCCAGCCCCATAATCTGTGTTTTTATCTTTTTGTTTTTTGTTTGTTTCAAAGGTTTTTGGGAAGAAAAAAAAATGGAATAGGAAAAATATTTGAGAATGTAAAAAGGGGGAAATTTTTAAAGAGAGAATGAGAAGATAAGACACAAGCTAGTGGTGGTGCATTCCTTTAATCCCACTGAAGGCCAAGAAATCTCTGTGAGTTCCAGGCTAGGGCTACACAGTGAGAACCTATCCATGAATTAATTAATTAATTAATTCTGATGAAATAAGTAACCATGCTCGCAGCATATAATCCAGCAATGCCAAGGAGCTAAAAGCATGCTCCCAAAAGCCTACACCAGGACATACAGAGGAGGTTTGTCATGGCTGCTCAAACCTGGAAGCAGCCAACATGGACTTCAGAAGATGAAACTACAGTCTAGTGTGTCCATACAAAGGACTACTGCACAGTACTAGAAAGAAGAGAGCTACCAAGCCAGGAAAAATGCGGAGGGGTCTTAAATGCTGGCTGCTGAGTGAAAGAAGCCAAATTTAAAGGCTGCAAACTATATAATTCTATAAACATCTTGGGAAAAGTCAAACTGAAGACAGGTAAAGAAGGATCAGTGGCTACCAAGTGATGAAAGACAGAGCAAAGCATTTTTGGGCAATGAAACAATTCTATACGATAATGTAAAGTGGATCTATCATTCCATAGGATGTGAGAAATTCCCAGTAACTACTGATACACACTGCAGACCACTTGCTAACAACATGTCAATGAAGAGCCACTAACTGAACAAACAGCCACTCTGGGGTGGAATGTCATGATAGTGACTCAGGCTTATACAGGAAATCTCTCACATTCCACTCAAATTTGCTACAAACTTGATAAAACTAAACATAAATTCTACAGGAAAAAAAATCTATATTTTCTTCCAATTCTTCTTCTTCTTTTTATTTATTTACTTTTTTTTTTTTTTTTTGAGACAGGGTTTCTCTGTGTAACCTTGGGTGTCCTGGACTCGCTTTGTAAACCAGGCTGGCCTGGAACTCACAGCGATCCGCCTGCCTCTGCCTCCGAGTGCTGGGATTACAGGCGTGCGCTACCACAGCCCGGCTCGTTTTTTTTACTTTTTTATTTTTTTAAGTTTTTCGAGACAGAGTTTCTCTGTGTAGCCTTGGCTGTCCTGGACTCGAACTCACATGATCTACCTGCCTCTGCCTCCCGAGTGCTGGGATTAAACGCGTGCGCCACCACCGCCCGGCTCTTCTTCTTCTTCTTCTTTAAAAACAAACAAACAAACAAACAAACCTAACACTTATTTGTGATTATTGTGAAAGACAGGGAGATACAGTAGTATGCTCCATCAATGGATCCATTCCAAGAACCCAGCAGATACCTGGAACCATAGAGGTGCATATGCCAAATTTCATCTAGACACATACATCCATGATAATTTATAAAGATTTGAAAGATTAAAATATAATAATTATGGTACCACAGGTTGAGTGAATACAGTGGGGTTTTTTTCTTCTTTCTCTCTTTCTCAACTTCTTTACTTAGCTGGGCACGGTGGCACACACCTACAATTCCCAAAATTCAGGAGGCAGACGAAGAGGAGTCTTAAATTCATTTAAGGGTAGCCAGGAGACACTCCTTTTTGCTTTGTTTTGTTTGGTTATCCAAGACAGTGTTTTTCTGTGAAACAGCCCTGGCTGTCATGGAACTCACTGTGTAGACTCAGATTTAAAGAGATCCGCCTGCCTCTGCCTTCTGAGTGCTGGAATTAAAGGTGTGCAGCACCGATGCGAGGCTGTTAAGTTTGTGAGACAGAGTTTTTCTATTATGTAGCTCTGGCTTGAATTTACAAGGTCTGCCTGCCTCTATCTCCCAAGTGCAGACATTCTTATTGAAGAAAAAATGTTTTTAATCTTACAAGGCTGAAATACAGCTGAGCAGAAGGCCTGTACAGCATGTGCAAGCCCCTTAGTTTGATTCCCAAACAGTAAACACTATCTGCTGTAGTTTTTATCTTTGCACTTTACAGCTTATCTTCTCTTCAGCACTTCCAAACTGCCAGCATCGCTCCTTTGTGTTTTATGGCTGCCCTAAGAGTCTACAAGCAGACATTTGAGGCGGCAGCTCAGTGGCAATCTGCTGAGTAGTAAGCGCATTTGGACACACTGGACAAGGGTGTGGTCCAAGTCCTGCCAGACAAGAGCAAAATTTTAACATGCTAGCTACCACACAGCAATGTACAATTAAAAACTTAAAAAAGTATTTTTAACGTTCCCCAGTAAATGTTTAATAGAAGATAAAAGGATCAGAAACTTTTTTTGAAGCTAGGTGTCCAACACCCCATACAGAATAATCATCTTTTTCTTAGCTACTGAGTATATATTGTTCCTTGTATAGTCCCCTACTCCTTAATTCTATTACCAAACTTTACTGAGGGAGACAGTTCTGCTTCCAAATGTTCTCAAGACCATACAACAAAATCTTCGAGGTTCTGGACAGCAACAGTCTTAGACCCTTTGGTTGTGGCCCAGAGACAGGTCATAAAAACAGAAGCCTAAACGCCAACAACTGCAGCCAGGCCCGGTGGCACACACCTGTAATCCCAGCACTCAGGGAGGCACAGGCAGGCAGACCTCTGTGAATTCGAGACCAGTCTGGTCTACAGAGTAAGTCCAGGGCTACACAGAGAAACCCTGTCTCAAAAAAGAAGGAAGGAAGGAAAGAACAAAAGAAAGAGGGAGGGGATGGAGGGAGGAAAGGAAGGAGGGAGGGAAGGAAGGAAGAGAAAAGAAACCAAAAAGAGCCAACTACTATCAGCAAAAGACCAGAAGTAGGGCGCCTGAATGGCCTTTGGGGTCCCTGAGGCAAGTATCACTCAAAGCTAAGCACACAGGAAATGCCTCTAGTTTGTTTTTAGGTTTGTCGGTTTCTTTCCCTTTTGTCTGAATATCGTGATTCACACACAAAACCTCTCATTATACATAAACCCTCATTCACATTCATTTCTGTGTTAAATCTTGGATTTTCTTTCCAGGCTATGGCTGCATGTTTTATACTCTACCCTTTAACATCCTGATATAAACTGGAACTTGGAAAGATGGCTCAGTGGTTAACAGCACTCGCTGCTCTTGCAGAGGACGTGAGTTCAATTCCTAGTACCCATCTGGAGGTTCATAGATATCTGTAATTCCAGTTCCAGAGGATCCACACCTCCAGCTTCTAGGCAGCCTGGTGTGGAATTTCTTGGCCTCCATAATCACATAAGCTAATTTTCCTAATCGCTGGTCTTTATGTCTACATCCCTATTGTTTCTGCCTCTGTAGAAACCCTACTGGCACTGAGAATGGGGTTGCTGCTCTCAATACAGACAGGTGGTCAAACACCTCTGGATGCAGGTAATGAGCAGAGGCTGGGAGAGGCTGGAGCCATGGGTTAGAAAGTGCTTCAGCTGCTGTGAACGGGGCACTAAGAACAATTATAGTGAGGGTTAAGCAAGTAGCTCGGAATCTCACACAGGCCCTTTGACTTTGGGCTTCTCAGCTGGAGCTAAATGAAAACAATCTCTGTTCTTCGTAAATAACCCTGTCTCTGGTGTCCATTACAGCAGAAACAAGAAGACATCACCTTCTTTTATTTTCAGTTCCTGTGTGTGGGGAACAAAGCCAGGAGGCTACTCCATACACTTTCAGTGCTGATGTGGCTCCCACACCTCAGCTCTCACAGATCTTCACGGGCAAACTCAGAAACAGAGCAATGACAGTATGTCTCTAAGACAAAACAGCAACCATGTAGCATGGTAGGGACCAAACATCCTCCTTGTCCTTCCTCGCCACCGCCTATGTCCCATAAGGCATTTAATGGCAGGCAAGATGGAAAACACTGTGTCAGGTTTTGGGCCAATCACTTAAATTTTGTTATAGATATACATCTCACTAAAATTCCAGGGCCTTCCATTCTGAACTCAGCACTTCTTGCCATCAGCTTGACTACTTAAGTACTGTGCCCTTTGCTTTAATAAGAAAATGAACTTCCATACGTTTTAACAAAGCACATTCCTCACCACTCCCAGCATTCACTAATCTTTATAGTCATACCCAAAAAACAAAACAAAGGCATTGTCATACAGCCCGTAAGTTAAAAGTGGTTTTACATTTTTACATGGTTGAAAACAAATCAGACTTATACTGGGACACATGAAAAGCATCATAACTTCGGCTGGAGAACTGGATCAGTGGTTAACAGCATCTTGTTATCCCAAAGGACCCAGTTCAACTCCTAGCACCCACACAGAGGCTTACCACCTCCTTCAGAACCAAGCATGAATGTGGTACACAGACATAAACACAGGCAAAACATTCATACACATAAAATAGTAAAAATAATTTTTAAAAAAGTATATATAATTCAAATTAAAGAATACTTGAAGTTGAGCATGGTGGCACACACCTTTAATCCCAGCACTTGGGAGGCAGAGGCAGGCGGATCACGCTGAGTTTGAGGCCAGCCTGGTCTACAAAGCGAGTCCAGGACAGCCAAGGCTACACAGAGAAACCTTGGGGGAAAAAAAAGAATACTTGAATAATTTTTCTAGAATACAATACCACCCGCCCCTTTCCATGCTGTTGCAGCTGCTTGTCCCCAGCACACCATAGTGGAGCAGCTGAGACAGAGACCACAGACCCAATAAAGAGTAAGTCTGTCCCATGTCTTCAAAAGTAATGTGACAGACCAAGTTACATTGTGCCTTTCCCTGCACTGCCTTGATATTTGGGAGGGAAAAAAAGCTAAAGAAGAGACTGGCAGTTGTCAGAAGTGGTACAGTGACAACAGTCAACGTCCTCCACCCTCCCTGAAGGGTTTAGTGTAACTGCTGCTCAGTTATACATTAAGACTTAGTTTACACATTAAAATTTAGGATGCATTTAAATTTACTAGTAGTAGCTATTAGTATGGAGGATGAAAGATGAATGACCCTTGAGGGCATTGTTATGCAAAGTGAAATCTCCTGGACTCAAAAGGAGACTGTTTGATCCTATTGTTATGAGGTCCCTAAAGCAGTCAAATCTCACTAACAGACATAATAGTCCACAGTAGCCAGTGGGGCTAGTGGGCTAGATGGTGAAGAAAATACACTGTGTTTAATTGACAGAGTTTCAGTTGGGGAAGATAAAATTTCTGGAGATGGACAATAGTGACACCATAAACTGTATGTTTTCTAACAGATTACTAAATTTTGTAATATATTTATACACACACATATATATGATGGTTTGAAGAGGAATGCCCCCACCCACAGGCTCAGATATTTGAATGCTTGGTCATTAGGGAATGGTACTACTTGACAGGGATTAGGAGGTGTGGCCTTGTTGGAGGAAGTGTGTCACTGTGGTGAGCTTTGGAGTTTCAAATTTTCAAGCCAGGTTCAGTCGCTCAGTCGCTCAGTCAGTCAATCTCAATCAATCTCAATCTCTCTCCCTCCCTCGCCCCCTTCTTCCCCCATTCCTCCCCCCCTCCCCCTACTGCCTGCAGATCCTGATGTATAACATCCCACTATGACAATCAAGTCCTTAACAATTAAATGTCTTCTTTTGAAAGAGTTGCCATGGTCATGATATCTCTTCACGAAACAGAACAGTGACTAACACAATATGTTTAATACATTTTTAATATAATTAACTAAAAAACTTGTGATTAGTAAAATGTGATATATCCATGCAACAGATATAAAAAGGAATGAAGTGGTGAGACATGCTACAACATCAATAAATCTTAAACACACAAAAGCCCCTACACAGTATTACAGGAAACATGAACAAGGAAATCCACAGAGACAGAGAGCAGATTCCAGATTCTTTGTTGCCAGGGGTTGGAAGGGACAGAATTTCTATTTGGTGATAAAATGTTCTGTAACTTAAATAGTGGCAATTGCCACACAACATAGTAACTGTACTTAATACCACTCTGATGCACTGTTAAAGTCAAATCAGGGCTGGAGAGATGGCTCAGCAGTTAAAAGCACTGGCGGCCCTTCCAGAGGACCTGAGTTCAATTCCCAGCAACCACATGGAAGCTCCCAACTATGAAGGGATCACATGGCCTTTTCTGGCAGCAGGTATACATGGAGACAGAGCACTCATACATAAGAAAAAACCAAAACAACAACAAAGAGTCAGCTTGGCATCGTGGTGCAAGCCTGTCATCCTAGCACTAGAGGAGGCAGAGGCAGGTGGATCTCTGTGAGGCCAGCCTGGACTACAAAGTGAGTCCAGGACAGTCAAGGCTACACAGAGAGAGAAACCATGACTCAAAAAACCAAAGAATCAAATTAAAGCCAGGTATGGTGGAATGTACCTTCAATCCCAGCATTCAGGAGGTAGAGACAGACAGATTTCAGATTTCTGTGAGTTCAAAGGCAGTTCCAAGCTAGAGCTACATAGTAAGACTCTTCTTCTAATTAATTAACTAACTAACTAACTAATTAAGTCAAATAAGGGCCAGCGAGATGGCTCACTCACTAGTTAAGAAAACTGGCCACTCTTCCGTAGGACCCAGATTCAAGTCTCAGGACCAATATAGCAGCTTCCAATGGTCTGTAGCCTGTTCCCAGGGATTTGATGCCCTATTCTGGCTTCTGCAAGCACCAGACATACACAAACATACGTGAAGAACACAGATATACATACAGTTCTTTAACTATAAAGGGGGTGCTGGAGAGCACTTGTTGCCCTTGCAGAGGACCCAGGCTCTGTTCCCAGCACCCCACATGGTGGTTCACAACCATGCTTAACTCCAGCTCCAGTAGTCAACCGCTTCTCATCTTCAGAGATCTCAAGGCAAAACACTCACACGTATAAGAAATCTTTTAAAAACTCTTAATTAAAACATTTTACAAATTAGTAAAATGTCAAATTGGTAAAATGTTTTGCATACATCAAATTTTAAAAGCATTTTAGAATAAACTAGCCTATCATGCAAAGGGTGCACATGCTTCTAATTCTGGCACTCAGGAAGCTGAGCTAGGAAGATTGTAAGTTCAAAGGCCCTGTCTCAAACACCAAGAACTAGACGTGTAGTTCAGTGTAGAGCTCTTTCCTAGCTTGAGGCCTGGGCTCAAGCCCTAAAACTCAAAACAAAAAGAGACAGCTCCTAGAGACAGGACACAACTAATCAGGGCTTACACTACTGAGGAATTAGGTCTCATCCTACTCTCTATTGTGGAGCCCTGGCTGTTCTGGAACTCCTGTGGAGACCAGGCTGGCCTTGAGCCCACATAGGTCCACCTGCCTCTGCATCCCCAGTGCTGGGATTAAAGGCATGCACCACTGCACCCAGCCTATAATGCGTTGTTTCACATAAACACTCAAGGTTTGTGTTATAAAAATTCTATTTGCTTAACTATTGCTTGAGACAAACTTAGAAAAATGTTGCATTCTATCATACTGAATGAATCCTATCCCAAAGTCAGACAAGAGTACTGTGCTTCCTGTTATGCATACAAGACAAGCAATGCTTTCATCTGGGGTGTTGTATAGGAGCCAATCCATTTAGAAATGCAGAACTTGCTCCAACACTTCCCAAGCCTGGGGAGGCCTCCTGTTGCAGTCCCTTGCCTTCACACTGTCTAATGCCAGCACTAGGGAGGCAGAGACAGGTGGATCTCTGTCGAGTTTGAGGCCAGCCTGGTCTGCAGAGGGAGTTCCAGGACAGCCAGGGCTATCTCAACAAACAAACAAACAAACAAACAAAAGCCAGACTTTCTCTTCCAAGCAGAACAAGTGAAGAGCCTCCATAACCAAGCGTCACAAATCCTTCTTCAGCAGTTTTATCTCAGCATCATTCATTTCCAATATGTAAAAATCAAATTGGCAAAGCAGGCGTGGTGGCGCATGCTTTTAATCCCAGCACTCGGAAGGCAGAGGCAGGCGGATTGCTGTGAGTTCGAGGCCAGTCTGGTCTACAAAGCGAGTCTAGGTCAGCCAAGGCTACACAGAGAAACCATCTCGAAAAACAAAAACAAACAAAAAACAACAACAAAAATCAAATTGGCAGTCTCACACCTTAAACAGGAACAACTCAGCTATGAATTTAGCTGTGAATTTAGTTGTATTTAATGAAAAAGCAGTAAGGTACAGGCCATAAACACAAGGATGAGAAAAGCTATGGTTCCAGTGTACCTGAGGCAAGGTCACCAGCATGGAGGAGAGCATCCTAACTATCAGCCACTAAGGGAGCACGGGAGCAAGCTGCACTATAAATAATTCCTCTGGGAAAAGCAAAACAAGCTCCCTTTGCCAAGCTGGATGTAAATGGCTCCCCCTTCACTGCTAAAACTTGGGGGAAATTAACCCTACAAGCAGCACAAGACAGAAAGAGGAGGAGAGCACTTGGTCCATAGGAGTGCTCTAGGAAATCTCAAACCGTGTTTTCTTTTGAGCTGCCCAGTGTTTTCAACACATATACATTGCTTACTTGTCTCGCTAAGGCCAAGTGAGAGGACTTTTAACTGGTCTTTATTAACAGTCAAGATCAAAGCATGACCCGGTGACCCATCCATGCACATGCATGCCAACTGAAGAGCAGATGACACTGCTGCAAGTGTCAAACTTTCATGATAGAAGAATGAGGGTCCTGTCACTGTGGCCAGGAGCTAATTGTACTTCCACATCACCACAACACCACCACGTTTCAGTGTGAGTGGCAACTTGAATAAAATGCCATAAAATTAATTCCTTATACAATTTCAATTTGTAAATTTTTAAATCATCTTTAAGCACAAGAAGTTTCTATTTCTGTGCATTCTCAATTAACATAATAAAAATAACTCAAACTTGTCAGAAAACACTGTTCAGTAGACCATGCAAATGATACTGAGGAAACTGGATCTCCACATACAAAAGAAGAAGGCTATACCCTTACCTTCCACCATAAGCAATAATAAATAGTGCCAGAAAGCTACACTTAAAACCTAAAATTCTGGGAAGAAAGCACTAAGGAAATACTTCACACAACACCACATTTGGCAATTATTTCTTCTTCTTCTTCTTCTTCTTCTTCTTCTTCTTCTTCTTCTTCTTCTTCTTCTTCTTCTTTTTTCCCCCCTCAAAACAGGGTTTCTCTGTGTAGCCTTGGCTGTACTGGACTCCCTTTGTAGACCAGGCTGGCCTCAAACTCATGGTGATCCAATCCACCTGCTGCCTCTGCCTCCTGAGTGCTGGGATGAAAGGTGTGCAGAACCATGCATGGCTGGCAATTTCTTAAGACATGATACTAAACACACAAGTGAAAAAAAAACCAAATTGAATTTAATCAAAATTGTAATCTTTTGTACAAAAAAGGTAACTTGTATTAAGAGAGTAATAGATGTGGCTGGAGAGACGGCTGATGGTCAAGAGAACTTGTTGCTCTTTCAGAGGACCCAAGGTACAATTCCCAGCACCCGTGTGGTAGCTCACAGCCATCCCCTGCCCCCCCCCCCCCCGAGACAAGGTCTCTCTGTGTAGCCTTGGCTGTCCTGGGCTCACTTTGTAGACCAGGCTGGCCCCGAACTCACAGCGGATCCACCTGCCTCTGCCTCCCGAGTACTGGGATTAAAGGCGTGCGCCACCACGCCCAGCTGCTCACAGCCATCTTTAACTCCAATTCCAGGACATCGAATGCCCTCTTCTGACCTCCATGGGCACCAGGCATGCACACAGTGCACAAACACACATGCAGGCAAAACATTCATAGAGATAAAAAATTTTAAAAAGCCAAGTCTTTGTAAAAAGAAAATAAAAGAAACCCACAGAATGGAAGAATATTTTTGCAAGTCATACATTTGATAAAGGAATCCTATCATATAAAGGAATACATAAGAATGATTCAACAATGGAAAAAGGTAGAAAGGTAGGTGTAAACAGACATTTCTCCAAAGAAACAGTTTGCCAACAGACACATAAAAATGCAATGTTAGCCATTAAGAAATGAAAACTAC
Source organism: Acomys minous (assembly GCF_964271855.1). Classification (NCBI taxonomy): domain Eukaryota; kingdom Metazoa; phylum Chordata; class Mammalia; order Rodentia; family Muridae; genus Acomys; species Acomys minous. Next base: position 39,441,818 of record NC_140496.1, read on the forward strand.
AAGACATCAAGTCACATCTCTAGGTAGCTACATTAAAATGAATGAATAAGTGGCTAATGAGATGGCAGAGATGCTGCCAGGCATAATGGCCTGAATTCAATCCCTGTGATCTACATAGTGAAAAGAAAGAAGTAGCTTCCACAAGCTGTCCTCTGACTTCCCTTCATACACACAGCATACATCCTCCTCCCACCTCCCCCACATTAAAAAAAAAAAAGCCAGAAAACAAAGCCAGTACGGTGTGGAAGCTGCAGCAGGAATACTGCCTTCACTGTTAGTGCCCACAGCTCTTAGAGCTCTTCCTGGCATCCAAGGCTGCCACCAGCTGTGGGGCTATCCTCACATTGGACTGGCTACTGTGTATACTGCACTGAGATATCAGATGAAGTTACTCAGCAGCCACTGCAGCTTGCTACCCAAAAGTGGTAACTCCAGCTCCAGGAGACCTGTGCCTGGCCTGTGTGAAACACCTTGCACTAGACATTTTACCACTGTAAGCCTCGGTGAATTTGAGATGAGTTTACCTTACAGGCATTTTTTGCCCAAGTAAGGGGAAACAGAAGGCCTGTGATTGGTGTAAGGCGGGTGAGTCCTTCATTTGTACATGAGACTGTGGTATTTTTTGGTTCAAACAGTTCTTGCTTTTCATGGAAATCAGAGGCAGACACGTGTGCCATACCCATTTCTGATGACACTGAAGGCTGCTCAGCTCACTATACTAACCAGGCAGGTGACACAATCCTACACTGGCATTACAACACTGGGCCCAATCATAAGCTCCTCTTCTAAGCTTTTCCTTGCTTCTTTTATCTTTATAATTAGCAGGGTTGGCTGGGCTGGCAACATAAAAATGAGATGGTGGAAGCAGCCATTGCAGAGACAGTGACAAGAGATACAACAGGGCAGCTAGAGTGGCCAGGGCAGAAACAAGAGAGGGACAGCAGAAACAGTGAGGGCTGTGAGGAGCTGAAGACAAAACATAGGCCCCGAGTCTGGAAGATCAGAAGCCTCTCTCTTCAGGGAGCATCTAAGGCCCAAGAACTGCAACACCAGCTTCTATCAAAGGATGGAGATCCTGACACCCTAGCCCAGAGAGTGGTGACACTTGTCACTATCTAGGGCTGAGTATCTGGATACCCAGGCCCAAGAGGTGTTAATACCTGCTGCTATAGGGCAGGGCATCCCAGCAGCCCAGGCCTGTATAAGACTGCAAGAACTACCTGCTGCTGCCCAGGACTTCTGAAAGGCAACGACCTAGCACGCTCCTGGCACTGGCAGCTAAAGTGTAAAGCATAAAATAAACTACCAACCTGTGTAGGGATGATAAGACAAAAAGTAGATTATTGAATCTACTCCTCAATTTGAGGCCTTAATTGTTACTCACAAATAGGGTTAATTTTGATTCATTGATATAGAATTCAAATCTGGTATTGTTCTTCACACATTATATTTCTGGTATAAGGTATTGTACACATCAGCTCATTAATAGTTTATTCCAATAGTCTGATAATGTTATTGTAGGCTGTTTAGGATAATTAAGTAATACAAGTGAATTGTTGATTAATTTATAGTCATGTCAAGTATAAGAATATACATGCTGTGTTTAACAGATATGATTTTTATAGGTAAATATGGTAAAATTGTTAGATAAGGTCTTCAAAAACCTCAGAGACCTACAGAATATGGCACTTAAAAGTATTTTTATTATTTTAAGGATTCTTTGACAATAAGACAAGTTAACTCCTGGCAGTACCCAGCCTAGCACAAAGAAGATGATGAGCACTCAAGAACTTCCTTGTGTATCCAGCAATTCAGCCCCTAGGGCTTGGGTACTAAAGGGTCTGGAAACCCTAGCACTGAAGAGCTCCTCCTCGCCTACCTACCATTCCTTTCCAGGTAGACAAAACAAAAGGTCTTCAGCCAGATGAGTGGTAACATAACTTTGTTACTGGGAATGTAAAATGACTTAGCAGAGGTAGAAAACAGATGGATGAACTACTCAAGAAGTTAAATGTTTAGCATGGTGCTATACCTATTTATCTATAAACCCACAGCAGAATTATAAGTCTAAGGCTTGCCTGAGCAACAAACGCCCTATCTAAAATTAATTTTAAAAAATAAAATAAAATGTAATGTCAGTACTTAACACAGAATTGCCATCTGATCCAATAATCTTTTTTCCAATCCAATAATTTTACTTCTAGATATAAACCCAAAAAACTGAAAGCAAAGACTCAAATATTTGCACATCAATGAGTTCAGAATTATTCGTAATAGTCACAAACAGTAGAAACAACCCAAACAGGTTAGCACAGTGGCGCACACCTTTAGTCCCAGCACTTGGGAAGCAGAGGCAGGCAAATCTCTAAGTTTGAGGCCAGCCTGGTCAACAAAGCAAATTCTAGGACAACCAGGGCTACAAAGAAAGCCTGTCTCAAAAAAAAAAAAAACCAAACCAAACCAAACAATGAAGAAGAAGAAGAAGAAGACGACAAAGAAGAAGAAGAAGAAGAAGAAGAAGACGACGACGGAGGAGGAGAAGGAAGAGAAGGAGGAGAAGAAGGAGAAGAAGAAGAAACAACCCAAATAATAAAAGATGGATAATGGCAGGGCTTTGATAAGGCATTTATTTACCTACCATATGTAATGTATATGCCTATCGTATCCACAACACTTCAAAACAAAACGAAAAAAAAAAAACCTAAGGCAAAAAACAAAACAAAACAAAACAAAAAAAACCAGCCAGGTGGTGGTGGTGCACGCCTTTAATCCCAGCACTCCGCAGGCAGAGACAGGTAGATGGCTGTGAATTCTAAGCTCGCATGGTCTACAAAGCGAGTCCAGGATAGTCAAGGCTACACAGAAAAAACATGTCTCGAAAAACCAAAAACCAAACCAAAACAAAACAAAACAAAAAAGCAAAAACAAAAACCACAAGGAAAAGATATAGTACTTATATATTCAATAGACTATTATACTCATAAAAGCTATGAAATTCTGACACATGCTACATATGAGCAAGCCTTTAAGCCTTTATGCTAAGTGAAAAGTGCCAGACATAAAAGATCTTACATGATTCTACTCATATGACAGAAAAAGAATAAGCAAATTTTAGATACTGAAAGCAGGAGGAAGGATTGGAACGGTATATTGTTTGTTTAGTATGACTGTTTTTATTTGAGATGACAGAAACTATTACAGATAGAGATAGTAGTAGAAGTTGCATAATAAGGGAGCTGGAGATACATGGCTCAGTGGTTGAGAGCACTAGCTGTCCTTCCAGAGGACCCAGGTTCAATTCCCTGTACCAGCATGGCAGCTCACAACCATCTGTAACTCCAGTCCCTGTAAAGGCACTGCACACACATGACATATGTGCAAGCAGAACACCCGTACAGGTAAAATAAAAAATAAAGGTTAAAAAGCAAAAGAAACAATGTTTGCATAATGAGGTAAATGAGGTAAATGTGCTGAATGATATATTCAACAAGTTACTATAATGGATGTAAACATGGTTTTGTTTTGATCCCACGTATGGGATGTGAAACAGACTTGTGTGAGGGTATGCAGTGTTTGTCCACTGGAAACAGACTTGTGAGAGAGAGCATGTGGTGTTTGTTTACTAGAAGAGGAATCACCTCTTACAGGGGCATGGTCTTTGCCAACTGATAAACAGCCTAGGAGGGATTTTGAAGGGATATATATACGGGCCCAAAACTACAGGCTTGGCTCTTTGGTTTTGGTATCATGTCCTATGTTTGGCTGCTCATTGCTCTGCTTTGAGATATTCCTAGAAAGAAATATTCCAGAGAATGCTTCAAGGCTGCTGCTCCGGATTCCCTGTGTTGTAGTTACATTCACTTTTGCGGAACTTCTGGTTTGCTGTTTTAACGGATATACTGAAATCCTGGCTACGAAGAGTGGAATCACTCCAAGGAGCTGAAATTTTAAAAATCCACTTCTCCCATTCCCATTAACCTCTCTTCTCTCCTATCTAGGGTAGGTGGGTTGAAAGGGAGGAATAAGCATTAAAGAACCCCATAAAGTAGCTTTGAAAAAGTTCAAAGCCGCCAAGTTACAAATCAGGCTGTGGAGATGGCTCAGGAGGTAAAGTGGATGCCATGCAAGCATGTCCCCAGCACCCACATCCATGATGGCTGAGACTTACACAGTCCTACTCTGCCATAAACTTCCTGGAAGCACCAAGTCCGCTGACGGCAGTCCTTGAATCACTGCAAAAGGAGCCTTAGCCTTAGACTCTACACCCCCTTCTCATAGACATCTGCATAGAAGGATTCCAATACTTCCTTCAGCCTCATTTTCGTCATCTATTCAATGCCCATAATGACACCTGTCTGCTAGGAGAGATATGTGGCGTGAAAACAAGTGGCAAAATGTTAGCATTCTGACGCAACCTACAAATGGCCTTGTAAGCACTTGGAGCTTCATGCACATTCCATTAGGCGTGGCAATACATGAGACTTCACATTTCTTTTTTTCTTTTTGGTTTTTCAAGACAGGATTTTCTCTTGTAGTCCTGGCTATCCTGGACTCACTCTGTAGACCAGGCTGGCCTTGAACTCAGAGATCTGCCTGCCTCTGCCTCCCGAGTACTGGAATTAAAGGTATATGCCACCATGCCTGGCTATAGCTGTTTCTCAAATTAAGTTCTCATACACACATAGATACTGAATGTTGGCTCACATAAACAAATTCCCTCAAGTTGTCCTCTGAATCATACAACTGTGGTACATGTCCATGCACACACACACACATACAAACACATGCATGCACACAATGTTTTTGTTGTTGTTGTTTTAAAGATTTATTTATTTGGCATTATGTATACAGTGCTCTGCCTGCTTGTACACCGAAGGCCAGAAGAGGGCATCAGATCACATTATAGATGACTGTGAGCCATCATGCGGTTGCCGGGAATTGAACTTCGGACCTCTGGAAGAGCAGGCAGGCAGCGCTCTTAACCTTTGAGCCATCTCTCCAGTCCCACAATGTTTTTTTTTTTTTAAAGTAAGAGAGATAAACCACTAATATAATGTTTGTAAATACAGAAAGAAAATATTGCACATTGCTCATGGATCTAAGTACAAGTTATGGCACATTACTATGGAAAGGACAGCTGTCCTCCCTGTGGCAGCAATCACTGGAAAACAGGAGTGTGCTACATAGTGTTTAAAAGATCTGAAAAGCTGTAGTCCTTAAGAAGGGAAGAGGAAAGTAAAGAGGTTTTAAATTCAGTGGGAGGTGCTTAAAGATTCAATATGTTACTCTGCATCCTCAGTACATGCTTGCAATAGCACAAGTAAATGTTAAACAGGGCCGGTATGGCGGTGCACACCTGTAATCCAGGTGAGGCAGAGGCAGAAGGATCTGCTATCCTGGTCTACACAGCAAGTCCCAGGGCAGCCAGAACTACATTTCCAGACTCTTGTCTCAAAAACACAAAAACAAACAAACAAAAACTTTTAGAATGACTAAAAATTCAACCAGTGGCTTGGTTCTCAAAGCCATCTGCCATAAGTCTAACAATCCAAGTCTATTCTCTAGGATCCACATTGTAGAGAGAACTGACTTTAGAACCTGTTTTCTCACCTCCATATATTCACTAGATAGACACACACACACACACACACACACACACACACACACACACGTGCAGTAAAAAAATAAAATGTAATTTTACAAAATAATCTAAGGGCTGATGAGATGGATGGCTCAGTAGTGAAGAGCATTGGCTGCTCCTGCAGGGACTGTGGTTCACTCCCAGGACCACGTGGTGGCTCATACTTGTCTGTAAATCCAGTTGCAGACTACTTCTGGCCTCCAAAAAAACATCAGGTACAGACAGTACATTTACATACATTCAGGAAAAACATTCATACACATAAACCTTTAAAAATATGACTAAATATTAATTTCATATATTGAGGAATTAAATCTCTTCTTAGAAAAAAAATAAAACCCAATAAACAAAATTGAAAGAAAAAGCTCTAAAGGAAAACAGAAGAGTCAATAAAATTTAAAAATAAAACTGTCCTTAGCTAGTCTAGATCAGTGGTTCTCAACCTGTGGGTTCAACCCCTCTGGGGGCCAACCCACTTTTTTTTGGGTTAATGATTGGGTGGTGCCACGCCCAGGCTGGTGGTCCTTGGTGGCTAAGAAAGCAGTCCTCCAGGCCCTCTCCATGAGCCCATGCCCTAGCTGGAATAAACCCTTTCCTCCCCCACACTGTTTTTGGTGCTTTATCACAGCAACAGAAAATCTAAACTAAAACAACAGAACTGCCACTCAATTCAAAGATGTGTGTATCAAAGGAATGAAGCATTTACATGGACAACTGGTATTTTATTTAACAGGCAAGTTGTTATTACCCTTTCTGAAAACTTAGAACTTTTGCAATAACTTTACGCAAAAGCCCACACGATGCCCCAGGTCATCACTCCTGGGGTGCTAAGAGCTTTAAAGTGAGAACGGCTTGATCACAGAGCCCACCAGTTTGTCTACAAGCCCTAGGCAAGCTACCTGACTAAACTCACTCCTGGACACTGCTGTTTTCACGGGATAATACTCAATAATTTTCACAAGCTCAAACCCCTTCTTACCACTAACTTCCTTACCAAGAAGCATTTATCCCATGTCCTCACACTTACCCTGACCCAAAGAGCTCTGCTTCATTTTATGACAGATTACTCACTGAAGATGGAGCTGTTGTTTTAGAATGAACAGGTTTCCCCTCCTTCACTAGACAGCACTCAGGGCCTGGCATGTATCAAGCAAGCACCCTTCCACTGACCTGTACCCACCCCTCATCTAGCCTATGCATGGGATCTTCTTGCCAAGGACAATTTTCTAATATGGTGGTTATAAGCACTACCCCAAGACACAAAGGTGAAGTTCTACTCTTCAGGGCATGGATGAGAGACTTGGAGCTGAGTGTCAGGCTCCCTCCCTCACTGCTGGGCCTCACAACTTTCCAGGCAACATTAAAAAAAGAAATCCAACAAGCTTATTCTAAGCAACATAGACAGAGATTACAGCTGAAAAGAAAATGTTGTGCATTTTTCTAGAGTTTCATTTACAACAGACAAGAAGAAAGCACTTTAGATGTCCAACTGTAGGAGTGCTTAAAGCATGGCACACTCGTGTAGGGGAAGACACACACACTAAGTATTAAAATCATTCAAGTTTTCTCTTAATACTTGACGTTTTGACACAACCACTCCAACTATCATCATCTGCCAACCATCTTCCTATCACCATCCTAGCATTTTATAGAAATATTTCTAAACTGGTACCCAACAAACCTGCACTGGGCCTGCAGACCTGCCCCCACCTCTGTCTCTGCTCCCATGGTTGGGGTGGGGGTATCAGTGAGATGCAGCAGTCTCCTGAGTGTCACCTTACGTCCATCCTCTCTGCAGCACAGGCCAGCTGCAAGGCACTTAGGCAGAACCTGCTGGACATTAACTGTTGACCTCTCCTGGGAGCCACAAAGAGTGGTCACAGCAGCACAGCAGCAGGTTAGGACACAGACAGAGCTCCAGCATTCATGCCTAGGAAAGAGGCTAAAGCCCTGTACAGCAGGCCCCAGCCACCCTACCCTGTTACTGCAGTTGTGCTTTTAGTGGTTTCAGTTATCCATGGTCAACTGTAGTTTCAAAACTAAACAGGACATTCCAGAAATACACAATTCATAACTTTTAAATTACTTGGCATTCTAAGTAGCCAGCATCATTCTCCATAGTGGAGTAAGAGATGAGCTGCCCCAGGGCTGGCTTATATTCCAGCAGCCTTCACTTTCTTAAGACTCTTCACAAAGTAGAAGAGTAGATCCCACCACCCCCACATAAAGCAGCCTCTCAATGAAAAGGTTAAAAGTCTTTTGCTAGCCAAGCGTGGTGCACGCCTTTAATCCCAGCACTCAGGAGGCAGGGGCAGGTGGATCACTGTTAGTTTGAGGCCAGCCTGGTCTACAAAGCGAGTCCAGGACAGCCAAGGCTACACAGAGAAACCCTGTCTCAAAAAACAAAACAAAACAAAAAGTCTTTTGCTTTGGCAAAAAAAAAAAAAAAGAATACGCATTTAAGTTCCTAAGAGTTTTTGTCTGAAACTGTGAAGACAAAAAAGAAACTCCCTAGTTCTGTTGCTGTGGAAGTTATTGAGTTACAGTGTGTGGTAAGTACATAAGTCAGCGCATTACATTTATGGGCAGAAGACATGAAGAAGTAACGTGTTCAAAGAGCCTGGAGATGTAGCTCAATTGGCAGAAGACTGCCTAACATACAGGAAGCCCCAGGCTCAGTCCACTGCACCACATACCAGGGAGGAGTGAGCACTGTGATCTAGCACTGCAGAGCTGGAAAGGACAAAGTCACTCTGCTACACAGCTCGAGGCTAGCCTGGAAAACATGAGATCCCATCTCAGAACAGAGATAGAGAAGGAAAAAGAGGAAAAGGCACGGAGGACTGAAAAAAGGAGAAGAGATGAGAGGGGAGGGGAAGTTCCAAATGACTGCAGTATACAGCACCAGAAAAGCTGAGACCAAGGGATTTCCACAAGAGCTCCTCTTAGACAATCAGCACCAAGCAGCTTACTGCAAGTGAGACATGGGTGTGCAGATTCAGGAACAGGCTTAGGCTGAACATTTGGCTGGCTTTAATCTTTAAATTGTGTGCAAAGGGGTTATATACACAGGTGCCCACTGAGGCCAGAGCTGAAGGCTCCCCCTGGAGCTGGAGTTATACACTACATGGGTACTGGGAACCAAACTCAGGCTTCTGCACGTGCAGCAAAGCACTCAATCTCTGTGGAGTTTTTTTGGGGGGAGGGGTTGTGTGAGACAGGGTTTCTCTGTGTAACAGAGTCCTGGCTGTTCTAGAGCAGCTTTGTAAACCAGGTTGACTTTGAACTCACAGAAATCTGCCTGCCTCTACTTCCTGAGTGCTGGGGTTAAAGGTGTACATCACCACGCCTGGCCCTCTATAGCTTTTCCTTAATCCCACTGTGCTATTCTGAAAAGCATCACAGCATGTGTATGTCTGCAGAGGAGAAAGCAGGGGATATGGTATAGGGTTCAGACATCAACTGGGTATCTTGGAACATAACCCCATAATGGGGAACGGCTGCACAACCCTATTACTGAGTCTACAAAGCATTCATGACTTCCACACAAGGAGAAAAAGCAAAACTTCTAAGCTACGTTACATGTAATGATGTTTTAAAAACATTACATATATAAATTACACAATAATGCCTTTTCTATGGTTCCTGTTCAGTTTTCCTGATAGGAAAAGGCCTTGCAAGGCTCCTCAGAACACTGGAAACAATTATCACCTGCCACGAAGAGGTCAGAAGTCAGAACGGTGGTTACATGAAGACTCCAGCCACTTTTTCCCCCATTTTAAGTTTTCACAAAGATGAACTTAAAAAAAAAAATCTCCAGATCATAACCCTCAGATAATTTATATACTATTCCATTAAGTTAACTCAAAGCATGAGTGTGGATGGTTTGAATTGGTTAGTAAAGGGGATCATGGCACAGGGTGTTCACACGAAAACACCCACAAACACCCTAAGTTAACAGAAGGGTCAAGTCAAAGAAGTTCCAAGAGACATTTCTAACAAGTATCAAACAAGAAGTTTAATACTTCAAACTAAAAGAAAAATTATCATCAATTTTATAGGTCCTGAGAAAATGAAAAAATGTACAGTACTAAGGATCTACATAAATATCACTAATTTTATGTTTCCTTTTTAGGAAGCTAGGAAACAATGGGGAAATTCAATCCAAAGCAAGCCGAAGAGAATACGCTCAAAGGAGAGATCACTGTCACTTCAGCAGCACAGAAGCTAAGACTTAGACTGTACAAATAAGAGGATCATGGCCCCTATCAAAAAAACAACAAAGGCCAGATATGGTGGCACAGCCTTTAATCCCAGCACTTGGGAGACAGGGGCAGGCAGATCTGTGAGTTTGAGGCCAGCCTGGTCTACAAAGTGAGTTTCAGGACAGCCAGGGCTATGTAGAGAAACCCTGTCTCGAAAAACCTTAGAATGAAGGAAGGAAGACAAGAAGGAAGAGATCAAGGAAACTGAAAACAAACATCACAGAGGGAAAACCCTGATAAAATAAAAAACTTATTCCTTAATAAAATCCATAATTTGGACCAATAAGATAGCTCAGTGGGGTGTGCTGCAGAAGCCTAATCTAAGTCCAGAACCCACGGTTAATGGAGAAAATGAACTCCCAAAAGTTTTCCTTTGGTCTTCACAAGACGGTATGGCATGTATGCACACACAAACACACATTATATACACACTATAATAATAAGGTTGATTTAAAAAACAAAACAAAACTGGGGCTGGAGAGATGGCTCAGAGGTTAAGAGCACTGAGGGCTCATTGAGAGGTCCTGAGTTCAATTCCTAGCAACCACATGGTGGCTTATAACCATCTATAATGAGATCTGGTGCCCTCTTAAGGAGAACATTGTGTACATAATTAAATCTTCAACAAAACAAAACAAAAACCTGGTAAACTTCTAGCCAGATTGGTGGAGAGAGGATATGAAAATTACTATTAGGGGCTGTAGAGATTGATCAGTGGTTAAGAGCACTGGTGCGTTTGCAGAGGACCCTTAAAACCCACACAGTTCTTAAACCCACACAGTTCTTAAAACCCACACAGTTGGGGGCTGGAGAGATGGCTCAGAGGTTAAGAGCACTGACTGCGCTTCCAGAGGTCCTGAGTTCAATTCCCAGCAACCACATGGTGACTCACAACCATCTATAATGTGATCTGATACCCTCTTCTGGTGTGCAGGTGTACATGCAGGCAGAGCACTGTATATGTAATAAGTAAATAAATCTTTAAAAAAACAAACAAACAAACAAAACCCACACAGTTGCTTACAACCAACCACCCCTAACTCCAGTTCCAGGAGACCTGAAGCCTTTTTCTGGCCTCAAGCACCAGGCATCCATCTAGTGCACAACTATACTTGCAGGCAAAAACTTGCAGGTCATACACATCAACATATTACATCACTAATATTAGCAATGAAAGAGGCTGGAGAGACAGCTCAGCACATGCTGCTTCAGTTCCCAGCACCTGGTGAAGATGGCTCACAACTGCCTGTGACTGCCGCTCCAGGGAACTCAACAACCTCTTCTGACCTCTGGAGAGACAACACCTATATTCACAAACCTATATAGAGACACACACACTCACACTCACATACATACAACTTAAAAATAAGTAAATAAGGAGTTGGAGAGATGACTCAGTGGTTAAGAGCACTGGCTGCTCTTCAAGAGGTCCTGAGTTCAATTCCCAGCAACCACATGGTGGCTCACAACCATCTATAATGGGATCTGATGCTCTCTTCAGGCCTGCAGGTGTGCATGCAGATAGAGCACTCATATACATAAAATAAATAAAGTTTTTAAAAAAGTAAATAAAAGTTGAAAGCCAAATGGTCACTCCTGGTCTTACAGCCATTAATAAGAGTGTCGTGAAGAACATCATCCCACAGCTTTGTTAACCAATGCTATGAAGACATAACTACCAAAAGTGAATAAAGACGACGGATATGGTGACACACACCCGCAGTACCAGCACTGAAGAGGCTGAGGCAGGATAACTTATAATAAGTAAGTGAACTTACTCCAAACATGCAAAGCTAGTTCAAAATTCAAAAATAATATCCATTAAAGTAACCCAAGAAGAAAAATCCTACAATCATATTAATATGCAAAAAGGGTTAAATTATAATTACCTTCACAAACAACCAAAACAAAACAAAAAACAACCTCGAACTAGAAAAGGGAAGATCAGCCTGATTATTTTTGTTTTGTTGTTTTGTTGACAGAGTTTCTCTGTGTAGCCTTGGCTGTCCTAGACTCGCTTTGTAGACCAGGCTGGACTCAAAGTCACAGCAATTTGCCCGCCTCTGCCTCCCTAGTGCTGGGATTAAAGGTGTGTGCCACCACACCCAGCATCAGCCTGATTTTTAATTGATTTGTTTTTAATTTTTTTAAAGATTTATTACTTATACAGTACTCAGCCCAAATGCCAGAAGAGGGCACCAGATCTCGTTATCGATGGTTGTGAGCCACCATGTAGTTGCTGGGAATTGAACTCAGGACCTCCGGAAAAGTAGATAGCACTCTTAACCCACTAAGCCATCTCTCAAGCCCCAGCTTGATTTAAAAAAAAAAAAAAAAAATCTACAGGGAAAAAAAATAAGTGAGAAATGAAATGCTTTCCCACAATTACAATTAACAACAAGATAAGATGTCCATTTCTGCTGTCTAGTTCAATGTCATACTAGAAGTCCAAGTAATGCAATAAGAAAAAAAAATAGGCTGGAGAGATGGCTCAGGCACTGACTGCTCTTACAGAGGTCCCGAGTTCAATTCCCAGCAACCATCTATAATGTGATCTGATGCCCTCTTCTAGTCTGCAGGCAGAGTACTGTATACATAGTAATAAATAAATAAACCTCTAAAATAATAAAAAAAGAAAAATAAATAATGGAACAGGGCACAAATGCACACACTTTTAATCCCAGCACTAGGGAGGCAGAGGCAGGTGGATCACTGTGAGTTCGAGGCCAGCCTAGTCTACAGAGTGAGTCCAGCACAGCCAAGGCTACACAGAGAGACCCTGTCTCAGAAAAAAAAGAAAAGAAAAAGAAAAAGAAAGAAAAAATAATGGAAGAAGAAATGAACTGTTGTCTTTGTGTCCTAAATAAATTTCTATAAGGGTGTAAGATGCAAGGTATTAAATAAGTCTAGAATTTGATGCTTAAAGCATAATATCATTTATACTAGCATCTAAACAAACAGAAAAGCTAACTCTAAACTCTAACAAAGTATGCAGAGGACCAATATGAAGGAGACTCTAAAATTTTAATGAAAGAAACAAGGATCTAGCCCAGTGGTTCTCAATCTTCCTAGTGCTGTGACCCTTTAATCCAGTTCCTCATGTAGTGGTGACCCCCAACCACTAAATTATTTTCCTTGCTACTTCATAACTGTAATGTTGATGTTGTTATGAATCATAATGTAAGTAGCTGATATACAGGATATCTGATATGTGATGCCAATAGGCGTTGTGCCCACAAGTTGAGAGCCCCTGATCAAGGGGCTTGAGAGATGGTTTGCCACCTGCAATACTAGTATAGGACCTCAGCCTGGCTCCCAGCATCCACACTGAATGATTCACAACTGCCTATAACTTCAGCTCCAAGGAATCCAACTTTCTTCTGGCCTCTCTTCCAACCTGCACACATGCATACCCTATAAAATAAAATTAAATAAAGATGGCTTTCCCAGGCATAGTGGTGAATGTCTTTAATTTCAGCACTCGGGGAGGCAGAGGCAGGTGGATCTCTGTGAGTTCAAGGCCAGCCTGGTGTACAAAGTGAGTCCAAGTCAGGGCTCTGTTACACAAAGAAATCCTTTCTAAAAACAAACAGAAAGAAAGAAAAAAAGGAAAAAGAGATGTCCTTTCTTTCTTTTTTTTTTGGGGGGGGGAGGGGGTCAAGACAGGGCCTCTCTGTGTTAGCTTTGGCTTTCCTGAACTCACTTAGACCACCCTGGCCTCGAACTCACAGTGATCTGCCTGCCTCTGCCTCCCGAGTGCTGGGATTAAAGGCGTGCGCCACCACATCCAGCTCTCTTTCTTTTTCAAAAACGAAAAGAGAGAGAAAAGAAAGTAGGTCTAAATAAATAGAGAAAACCCATGTTCCTAAACAAGAAAACTAATTGTAGCCATAAATTCATTTTCCCCCACAACTTCATCTCTAAAGTCAATGAAATAGAAAAGCTTGTGGATATTAGAAACTAATTCTAAAATTAACATAAAAGAACAAGACTCAAGGCTTGAAGATGGCGCAGTGCTTAAGTGCAATGGCTGATCTTTCAGGGGATCTGGGTTCAATGCCTAGCACCACGTGGCAGCTCATACCTGTCCGTAACTCCAGGTCCAGGGCTTCTGACACACTCAGACATACATGCAGGCAAAACAACAATGAACATAATATGTGCGCACACACACACAACTCAAAAGACAAACTCTCAATGACAAGTGTGCTTGCCTAGCACCCATGAGGCCCTCAGTTCAATCACTGGAACTCCTATAAAAGGCAGGGTCTTGCTCTGAAGCCCATACTGACCTTGAACTTAGCACCTTCCTGGCTCAGCCTCCCCACACCTGGCTGTCTAATCATCTTACAGGCCCCACCTCTGGACACTGATGCGTTCAGATTATGCTTCCAGCACATGATGGGAATCAGAGCCACAAATTAAATTGCTATCGTTAGTCATGTACCAGAATGGCAAAAAGCCAAAACAACCCAGGGGAAGAAATGAAGGAACAAGAAACCCCATCTTCTGTTTTATGAATGCAACTGATACGGCAACTCTGAAGACCCCTCAAACTGAATATATTCTTACCATATAATCCAGCAACCATGTTCCCGGGTGGTTATTCAAAGGTGCTAAAAGTATGGCCACACAAAAACCTGCACCTGGTTATTTACAACAGCTTTGTGCACAAATGTCCAACTTGGAAGCCACAAGATGCTCTCCAGTATCTGAGTAGATTTATGTATACCCTGAGTGTTCTCAGCACTGGAGAAATCAGCTATACCGAGCCAGGGAAACACATGAAGGGATCTCAAATGCAGGCTGCCAAGTGAGAGGTAACAACAGAAAGACTTTATGATGGCAACTCAGGAACCAGCTCCGAGTGGGGCAAACTGTATAGACAAAGAAAGGACTAGTGTTTGTCAGGTGTTCGGGAAGACAGAATGAATGGGTGGATAAAAAAGAACTGGGGGATGGGCACCTGAACCATTCTTGTCACATATTTGCCCAAACTCTAGAATCTGTAACACTAAGAGTGAATTCTACTGCCAAACATGACTGTACTTAACAGAATCTGGTTTGTCAAGTCCATCACTGTACTCAAGACTTTAGTAATAGGGAAACTAGGAGCAGGGGGCATATGAAAACTGAACTTGCTACTCACCTTTTCCATAAACCCAAAAACTGCTTTTCAAAACCCACTGAAATACCTTGAGGAGGAGACAAAAAGGAAAAGACCTTCTTTAGACTGTAACAGTGTGTAACTGCCATCTTGCCCAGTTGACTGCTTCCTCCCCTACCCCTCCCCACGCCCAAAAAAACCTCCTGAGGAAGCTAAAACTGATCTAGGGCTGGGAGCCATAGATTCCTCAGAGTCTTGCTCTCCAGAGGTCACCCACCTGTCACATACCTTGCTCCACTGTTGTTAGTGGTAGCCACTAAAGTGTCGGAGCAGGAAGGGGCCACCTAACAACCTTACTTCCTGTAGGAATTCTTTCTAAGCAGCCTATGGGTTCTATCAGCCTAAAAACAAGAATGATTTGCTCCAAGATTAAAAACAGCGCACACAAGGAAAAATAAATCCAAGGCTAATTTGGAAAAAAAATACTGTTCCTGAACTCTGAATTAAGGCTGTGTGAACTTTGTCTCCTGGGCACAGGCCTACAGGTCACAGATTTCACATGGCTTCTCTTGGCTACCACAGATCAAAAGCCAGGGCAGGGTGGCAATGGGCAAAGGGCTCTCATGCTATTGCTAACCACAGACAAAAAGCCTACTACAGTTCACTGTGATGAGAACTTCCTTCTCTTTTCACACAGACACACACACACACACAGACACACACACACAGACACACCCCAGCAACCCAAAGCCCACTTCACTCCATAGTGTACCTTAACTTCCCTCTCGTGTCAAAATCCTCCCACCTCCAGCCTCACTCAAGCTGTACTGCATCAGAGAACTAGATCCTAATGATGACCAGAGTGAGCCAAGGAAGGATAATCACCTATAGAAGAAGTACCAGCTAACCAGGGAAAAGGATCAAGGCAGAATATGAGCTTACAATGCTAGTGCATTAATACGATCTGGCAATCACCATTAATGGCTACTAACATCTCAAAAGCTATTCAGACTTTGTCTTCTTGGCCAGGCGTGGTGGTGCACGCCTTTAATCCCAGCACCCGGGAGGCAGAGGCAGGTGGATCACTGTGAGTTCGAGACTAGCCTGGTCTACAAAGCAAGTCCAGGACACCCAAGGCTACACAGAGAGACCCTGTCTTGGAAAACAAAAAACAAAAAACAGACTTTGTCTTCTTGTTGTTTACTGAAACAGGTTCTCTCAACATAGCCTTGGCTATCCTGAAATCAGGACCGGAGTGGCCTTGAATTCACAGAGATCCATCTGCCTCTGCCTCTCTGCCCCTCTGCCTCCTTGGTGTTAGGATTAAAGGCACAAAGTACCACATCCAGCTGGCGGATCCACCCTGGAACTGAACTTACAGCCAGTTATGAGCTATCATGTGGGTGCTGGGAATTGAACCTAGGCCTTTTAGAAGAGTAACCAATGCTTTTAACCACTGAGCCATCTCTCCAGCTATCTTTCTTTCAAAAACAAGTACCATCCACCTGTAAAGTATTCATGAAAAAAAAAAATTAAAACAGGTCTCTAGTTCCAATTATGAATTTAAAGAATCTATCTAGCCAAACAAACAAAATAAATGACATAATGGAAATACATCAGAAAAAGGATGAGAATAGGGAAGTTTCTAGAAAAAAAGCACCTAGGGCTGAGTAAATGTCTCAGTGAGTAAGAGTGCTTTCTGCCTAAGCTGAGAATCTGAGTCCAGACCCCTAGCACTCATGTAAAGCTCACAGGTGACCCTGCACGCATGTCTGCAACCTTTGTGCTAACAGGGGAAAAGACAGACAGATCCTAGAGCTTTTCAGCCAACCAGCCTAACCAAAACGAGACCCTATCTCAAAGAGCTGAAGTAGACAGCAATAGAGCAGGGCACCACTTGTCCTCTCTGCCTTCCCCATTTGCACACACAGGCACACATGTGCAAGTACACAAATGCACACACACAACACATCCAAAAATCTCAAGTAAAAGAAAAACATTACCTAATTTCATCAACAAATTTAATAGAGAGGGAAACAGATGGCAGAGAAACCTATAGATTAAAAGATTTAAATAGCAGGGAAAGAACCATATTTGGATCATGCTTTGAACAAGCTGTTTTTAAGAGGTTATTATAGGACAATTGCGGAGACAAACAATGGATGCTTCGTTCTACTCAATGACTACAGGCAGGCACAGTGGCCAACACTGGCAGTTCCAACATTCAGAATGTGGAGGCAGGAAGACTGCCAGTGTTCAAGACCAGTCTGAGCCACTTTTTCCTCTCTTGATATTACATTTATTTATTTCAAAACAACAACCACTAAAGGTAGTGTTGTGGTATACAACCGGTTCTGTCTAATCAAGAAGCTCAAGTGGAGAGACCATCAGTCCCAGTTTAAGACCAATCTGGTAGACAAACTCCACTGGGTGGAGAGAGCAGTGTATCAAGGACAGCCCCCACCCCCATCTTTAAATAATACAACTAAGAGTAATATCTAAGTAAGCCTTGGGAACTTAGACTTTTTTCAATGCCAGAATGGAACACAGGGTTTTGGGCATGTAAGGCAGAGGTTCTACCACTGAGCTGCAATCCCACATACAGAAGACTGAGATGGAAGGTGGGGACATGACTCCTTAGGCAGGCTTACTCCAAGAAGTCTAGCAGAGCCACAGCACAGGAGCAGTCTGGGATCGCCTATTAGAGGAGCTGCATTACAGCACATTGGCCACAGCAAGTGCTAGAGAGACACAGAGATTCTGGACCCCTCACACAAGAAGCTGGCATGATGCAGCCACTATAAAAACATGGCTTAGCTTCACTTCTCAGCCTCCTGACCAAAATTAAGGGTAGAGAGCCGGGTGTGGTGGATCACTGTGAGTTCGAGGCCAGCCTACTCCACAAAGCGAGTCTAGGGCAGCCAGGATAATACAGAGAAACCCTGTCCCAAAAAACTTAAAAAAGAGAAAAAAAATCAAAGGTAGAAAGTGGAGGGAGTCTAGAAAGATGTCCTAGTGGGCAAAGGGACTGCTATACAAGCAGACCTGAGTTTAAACCTGAAGCACCTACATGGCCAGTCAGTCTAACCAAAACAGTGAATTCCACCTTCAGAGAAATTCTATCTCAAAAATAAGGTGGAGAGAGCCAAGCGTGGTGGCACATACCTTTAATCTCAGCACTCGGGAGGCAGAGGCAAGCAAATCTTTGTGAGTTCGAGGCCAGCTTGGTCTACAAATCTAGTCCAAGACAGCCAAAGCTACACAAAGAAACCCTGTCTCAAAATAAACAAACAAATAAAATAAATTAAAAGAAAAAAAACAAGGTGGAGAGCAAAAGGAAGACCTCCAAATGTATGTGCACACACCACATGTACACACACAAAAAAATAAAGTATAAAAACTGGTTAGCAGCTTCTTTAAACTAAACATGTACTTACCATATGGCACCCTTGGGCATTTATTCCCCCCAAAATGAAGCCTTATGTTCACATAAAAATATGTACATAAATGTTTATAGCAGCTTTATTTCTAACAGTCAAAAACTGGAAACCACTTTTCTGGACTATCCTTCAGCTAGTGCCTCCATACAACAGAATACTAGCAGGTAGCAGGAGCTACTGGCACGTAAGGCAAGCTGAAGGACTCGCAAGGAAGTTTTAGTGAGAAGAAAACAGCCAGCGTTCCAGGCAACAGGAATCCATTTACATCTGATCAAAAGGGCAAATCTACAGACGGAGAACAGACTGGTGCTTGTGAGGGGTTAGGGAGGAGAAGGACAAGTGTGACTGCGGAGAGCACGGGCATCTTGGAGCTGGTAGAACAGCTGTGTCTTTTTTGTTGTTCCCATGAGGGAAACTGTCCAAGATGACCTCACCTAGCTCTGATCTTCACTGTGGTTGTGGTTACATGGATCTACAAACAAGACAAAGCTGTACACATCGCACATGCATGTAAAGCACTACAGACTGTGAAAACATTAGTTACCTGCTTCTGAATGAAACTAGTAACTAGAATGTTACTACAATGAAATGGAACAAATAGACTTCATGCCACTTGTTACTATAACTTCCTATTAATCTATCAATTGTCTCAAAAAAATGCAACTGTATGTAAAGAGGTTACTTGTGGTAATAAGTAGACACTTTTGTTAAAGTTTTTAAACTTGGTAATAAGGTTAATAATGGTTTCTATTTTCTTGAACACTTCTACTTAATAAACTGGTAGGAAAGCAAGCATTTCTGCACTAATTACAAACCACTATTCCAGAAGGAGAAACCTGAGCTAGAATTCTAACATCTTGTTATTAAATGTTAATGTAATCTCTGAGCAATACACGCCTTGAATGGTCCCATGCTTAACTCTGTCCTAAAAATCTTCAAATCAAATTCCTGTATGTTGGGCTGGAGAGATGGCTCAGTGGTTATGAGCACTGACTGCTTTTCCAGAGGTCCTGAGTTCAATTCCCAGCAACCACATGGTGGCTCACAACCATCTATACCCTCTAATGCCTGGAGGTGTACATGCAGATAGAGCACTCATATACATAAAATAATAATAGTAAATAAAAATTCCAATATGGTCCAAAGTTCTTAGTATACAAGTCTTATACCATCAAGCAATTTCTCAGAATTTAAAGGTAATTGCAAATTAAGAAAAATCCTAGCTCAAAGCCATCTTCAACTTCAAAATATAATCATTTAAGAAAATCATTACGTGTAATCTTATAGTGTAATACATGGAAGCCTTTTTGGCATTCCACAGCAGCTGAGTCCTTAGCAAATATTTCACGACAAAGAACATTTGTCCTCTCAACTTCCCAGGAGGCTCGGAGCTGTGCAGAAAGCTCTGTAAAAACGAGCACACATGCTAATAAGTGGACCAATAATCTTCAAAAACAGCATCTTTCATGGCCCATTACCCCATCAGAAACACCCCACACCTATGTGAACATGGTTCGTAGTCTAAAGTGTTGTGGGCGTGATTCTGAAATAGTTTCCACTACTAAATGCTACTCTACCACTCAAGAGAGTAGAAGAGCTGTGTGAAATCATACAACAGCCAGCTTTTCGGCTTCCCACAGGGAAAGTACCCAGGATTTTTCTCAGCTTCAGAAGGTATAAGAATACCTAACTATTCACTGCCCTTACTGTCTACCCCATCTCTACAATTCTCAGGTTGTCTGAGAAACAATTCATCAAAGACGACAGCCATTTGCCCAGTCCAGTGTCACCAAGGGAACCCATAGCATTTCTTCCAAAAGCCTCCCTGGACTCCCCAACACTAGGACAGATAGCTATTTCATGAAAGACACTGAGATAAGGACCACCCATCATACTAGGATCTCCCTCACACCACTCTGTCACCCTTTTCTTTCCTCTCTTCCTTCTAATGTCCTAAATCTTTTAGACTTTAAAAGGCTCTAGTTGCTGTTTCCCTTTGATTCTCAACAGCTAAAGATGTAATTGGAGTTTTGTTTTGTTTTGTTTTTTTTTACTTGATTTGTTTTTCAAGACAGGGTTTCTCTGTGTAGCCTTGGCTGTCCTGGACTCACTTTGTAGACTAGGCTGGCCTGGAACTCACAACGATCTGCCTGCCTCTACTGGGATTTAAAGGTGCGCACCACCACACCCAGCTTGTAATTGGAGTTTTAAAAGACTACCTGTGCCCATGACCCCAAAAGAAACATCACTCACCCATCACACACTTCCTCAGAAGATGAGGTTGTGGCAAAAAGTAACTTAGTTGGAATTAGTATACCTCAGCGAGTCTCAACTATGAATTACAGGTGCCACAGAATCCACAGTACATGTCAGTATCCCAATCAGTAAAAGTAAGCAACCGAAGAGTTCAGTTCACTGAAGACTCACTGTAGGTTACTACATGTTCAAACACACAGAAAGTAAACTGTGCACCAGCCATGTAGATGTAGACTTCCAAATTCCTCCCTACTCAACCTGTGTTCATCTGCTTGACTGCTCAGCCACCCAGCAGGAACACCAATCCCTCAACAGTATAAAGAAACAAGCCCCAAGCCCAGCACTAAAGAAAGCCATCAGCACTATTCCACAATGAACAGAGAGCACTAGATGATGGTGCAGCTGAAAGAATGAACTGCTGTACAGCATAGCCCCTTAGGCCCTAATGTCCAAAGCTGTGTAGTTATTAAGCCCACCACTAGGCCAGGATCCTTTCTCAACCTGTCTTCCATCCACTCATATTCTTTCCTCCTTAGCTCAAAAACTGCTTCCTTAAATGTGCTGGGGCGTGGCTTGATGAGGATGATGACTCCCTAGCATACTATGAGAGCCCAGGCCCAAATTCCAGAACCATCCAAACATCCAAAAGTGAAGCACCCCCACCCACCCCCACCCACTCTCTGATATCTCTTTGGTTAATTCACAGCCCAAACATGACTGAGAAAGTCACTTAAGCCTTGACAAACCACAGAGAGCTCCCAGGACAGCCACAGTTCCACTCTCATGAAGCTAGAAGGGATCAGGCACCTTCCATAAAAGCCTCTGAACACCAGGTCAGGAGCAAGGGCTCTGAACCTCTAAGTTCCTTTGCTTGTAACTCTTTTCATCCTTCCTTCCCTACCACAAGTACTGCCAAACTTCTAAGAGAAGGGATTCTAGGGCTGGAGAGATGGCTCAGCCATAAGGCTCACACCAAAGTTAAGACAAGGGCTTCTGGTTCATTTCCACAAGCAAGAAAGTGCTGGTAGACAGCATCCTCCAACAACCAGCCCTAGAGAAAAGGGTACGTGGAAACAACTGTAAAAATAAAAACTAAAAGGAAACTGGGCCTGGTGGCCCAGGTGCTATCCCTGACCCAGGAAGATCATAGGATCAAAACCCAGTGACTGGACAGCCGGGCATGGCGACGAACACCTTTAATCCCAGCAGATGCAGGTGGATCTCTGTGAGTTTGAGGCAAACCTGGTCTTCAAAGTGAGTCCAGGACAACCAAGGCTACACAGAGAAACCCTGTCTCAGAAAACCAAAACAAACAAAAAAACAAAACCCCCAACTGGACTACAGAGTGAGTTCAAGGCCAGCCTGGGAAACTTAGCCAGACCCTGTCTCAAATAGTAAAAAGGGGATACAGATCATTAGTCAGAGGTCCTTTTATAACACACACAAGCCCTGGGTTACATCTCTAAGATAAATACACAGGATGCAAATACCCACTCTGGACTTGGGTTTGTGGCTTCAGGAGGACAAAGGCTAAGGGATGGTAAATCCAGAGTAGTTTCTTTCTTTTTCTTTGAAAAGAAGACTTTAGGATGAAATCCAAACACATGCTTGCTTGCTTGCTTGCTTGCTTTTCTTTTTCTTTTGTGGCATTACTAGGGACTGAAATCTAAGTAAGGTGTCATACAAGTGGTCTACCACCGGCTACACCCCCAGTCCTAAGTATCCTATTCTACATTAAGAATTCTATCCAGTGAGTTGAAGGGAATACCATAAAAGAAGGGCCAACCATAAAAGAAGGGCCAACCATAAAAGAAGGGCCAAATATAATCTTGCACTTGAAAGAACATGAAGCATGTTGACAAAGAACCAAAATACTCAAGAACTTGGGCAGGGTTCAAACTGTAAGTCTTAGGAGCACCCAGGGAGTTTAGTCAACCATGGCACAAGGGACACAAGACATAAAGGACAGTAGGGGAACAGTCAGTCTTTGAGTTCTAATGCCTTGTCCACATGCTGTGTGTCCCAAGTCCCTAACTGGACAGTCAACTCAGTGTGAAGGAACTCTAATTTGTTCAACCTATCAGCACAGTTAAATCCCAAGAACACAGAAAATATAGCTAAGAGTCACACTACATTCAATGTTAATAGTTTCCTCTATTACTGAAAAATTACACTGACTTTTTTGGTACCCATACTTTGGTCTGTTTTGAGGGTGAGCAGACGGTGTGCTGTGCCTCCCCACAGAAAGTTCTGCCACACAACAAACAGAACAATACTGAGGTCCACTCAGAATTCCAACTGTCTATATATCTTTATTTACACCAGCGAAACCTAGGCCGGTGAGAAGGCTCAGCAGATAAAGCTGCATGCCATCAAGCCCTGATGAACTGAGTTCGATCCTCAAGACTCAGAAGAACACCAACTCCCACTGTGTTGTCCTGTGACTTCCATTCTCTTACCTTGTGGCATGTATGTGCATATGTGCAAGGGTACAAAGTGTAAATTTTTTTTGTTTTTCAAGACAGGATTTGTCTGTGTAGCCTTAGCTGTCCTAGACTCACTTTAGACCAGGCTGGCCTCAAACTCACAAAGATCCGCCTGCCTCTGCCTCCCAAGTGCTGGGATTAAAGGCATACACCACCACTACCCAGTGTAATTTTTTTAATAATAGTAAAAATTAGCAAAACTCCCTTAAAAGCTAAGAAATAAGGCCACCTAGATCAAAACAAGAATCATTCAGAAGCCAGGGCATCTTAGCAAACCTTCTTAGGAACGGTTCACACTCTATCTCTCCACACTAGGAAGTCTCAGAACTGAGACTAACTGCTGGGGTCTTCTTCAGTGAGAGGAAGGAACATAAAGTCTGATGGAGTGATAAGTAGCTTCACAAGTTTACAATCAGTTTTTAAGCGGTAATCCCTCAGGGAAATGACCATTCCTCCCTGATCCTTTTGCAGGCAATGCAGAACCTGAAGCTTCTGCGTGGGAACTTTTTCAGGATTAAGAGGCAGCCTGCACCTTGGATTTATAGGCTATCTTCTCTAGAAACAGGCCAGAGGCTTCAGTAAAATGCAGTTAGGGGCCTTCCAGGTGTTAGCTGACAGTAATTGCCCAACCAGAGCTCATTCCTGTAAGACTAGACCACCAGAACCCCTCAGCATCAATCTGTTGTCACTAAACCACAAGCTAATGTATGCTTCACACGATGGAACCACAAACCTCTCATAAAAGGGGATGACCATGGAGAGCGCCCTTGAGGCTGGGCAAAAATGACTGAGCCATGAAGGATCTCCTCTGGAAAATGAGGGTGGCTGTGAGGCATTCCCCAGCACCAGTCCTGAACCACATGACAGGATCTTTCCATAGAAGGTGGGAGTTGTAATAGTAGTGTACAGAGCAGACGCCAACCCACTACAGCAGATGGAACCCACCAACTCATTTACCAGACCTTCAAAAAGGTACACAAAACTAGGTCTCCCTGCCAACCAGCGCAGATCTGAATGGGTGAGTCTAAGATGGGCTCACAAAGGATTACTGATTGATTTCCAGAGGTCTCACTATAGATCAGTACCTGAAAATGAGAAGCCGTTTCAAAGCTGAGTCTCCATACTGGAGCCACACAAACCACACCATACTTCTCACACACACTGCACCAAGGTCCAGAAGCGTCAGCTTATTTAGAGAGAGAGAGAGAGAGAGAGAAAGAGAGAGACAGAGAGAGACTGACTCAGTGACCTAATCCAGCCAACACAGGGGCTCTTCCCAAAGGGAAATCAGGCTGGAAATATTCCCAGCTTATGTACATAATTCACTAGGGCTCAGGTAAGATTCCATTTTGTAAGAGCTGAACTTTAAACACGCAGTCACTGGTGGTGCAACATTCACACGCTAGCACCATCACCCCTAAACGAAAACCACCACCACCTTTGCCACGGTGACAGAAGCTGCTGACCATGAACTCCTGCAAACTTCTGTCAGGGCTCAGAAGAGCTCTATGACAACCTCAATGGAACTGTCACTCGTTGCATTCGCTCACTACAGTTCAGGCACTGCAAATGTAGTTTTGCTTTGTTTGTTTTGTTTTTTAAGCAAATACACAAGATGGGCCAAAAGGTCAAGAGTAGGCAGTGCCTTTAAGAGCTGACAAGATTTTCCTCGTGGATTGGGGGAGGGGAAGGAGCGTTCTGGATGTTTCTATTCTTGGCAAGAAGAGCACCTCCTGGTCCTAACCATCTAACGCCGCTAAGGCTGGAATGTTCTCGGGAAGTTAATGCTAAGCCAGGGCGAAGGGGCTTCATCTTGTGGTGATGGTGATGGAGAGCGCGGTGTGGAAGACAGGAAGGGATCAGAGGGCAGGCTGAACTCTAAAGCATTGGAGGATCCGGTAGAAGGGCAAGCTAGAATGCATCGGAAAGGTATGGACAGTTAAGAGAGAAGGAAGGTAGAGAAGGGGAGAGCTGAAAGGAATTAAAAAAAAAGATAAAATAAATAAACCTCGACCGAGGCTGTTCAAGCGATGAAAGAATGAATGACCACCGGCGCTCTGGAGGAGGCCCCACCGGGGCTCCGCACCCCGCACCCCCCTGTGGGCGTGTGCCCCGCTGCGCACACACCTCCAAGGCGCAGGCCGCGGCGCCAGCACTCACCCCACGACTCCCTGGTTGTAGTTCCTCCGCTTCCAAGGGGTCCCGCTGTACACGCCCCCGCCGCCGTCCACCCGGCCGCCCCCGGCCGCGCGCCCTCCGCTGGGCTGCAGCAGGCTGTAGTTGAGTCCGTAGGTGCTGGCCTTGTTGTCACGCTTCCTCTTGTTGCTGCTGCCCGAGGCCGGGTCGGCGGACTCAGAGGCAGGGAGTGAGGCTGCAGGACGCGGGGACGAGGGCGCCGATGGGACCGGCGACGCCGAGGGGCCCGCCGCTGCCCGCCGTGCCCAGGCCGCCGGCTGGTGGTTGTTGTTGTTGTTGGTCGTCTCCAGGGGCAGGAAGTCCCGCTGCTCCGCGGGCACGGCGAGGCCGCCCAGTGGGCGCTCCCCCGAGCGGAACATGCCGGCAGGAGCCGGGGCCGTGCCGCCGGGGCTGCCGGGGCCGCTGCCGCTCCCGCCGCTCGCGCCGCTGCTGTGACAGTGGTGGTTAAAGTAGAGGTTCCTCAGCCCCTGGGTCGTCTCCCAGATCTGCATCCACAGACTGTTAGACGGTCCGAGCTGCTCTGGCTGAAACCAGGCGATCCTCGGATCCATCAAACGGCGGCGGCCGCTGCCCCCGCCCCTCCCGGCCGCCCGCAGGGCCGCCGCCGCCGCCGCCGCCGCCTCAGGCGCACGCCCGGCCTCGGCTGCCGCCGCCGCTGCCACCCGGGTTCCGCCGCGGGCGGCGCGGTAGCGCAGGGAGCCTAGCAGGCGCCGGCGGCGTCGCTCCCTCACTCGCAGCTCGCAGGCCCTCCCCCCTCCCTCCGCCCCTCCGCCGAGCCCCTGTCACCGGGGTTCCCGTGCAAATGGCGGCGGCGGCGGCTCCCGAGAAGGGCGAGCGGCGGCGGCAGCGGCAGCAGCAGCGGCGGCGGCAGCGGGACGCGCCTGCTCCGTAGCGTCCGCGCTGCTCGGCCCCGGGGCGGGGCCTCCGCCGGCTCCGCCCCTCGTTCCGCTCCGCCCCGCCCCGCCGCCGCGCTCGCCCCGCCCCGTCCCGATGCCAGCCGTCCGCGGGCGCCCCGAGGCCGCACCGCGCGTCACAGAGGCCGCGGCGGGCTGCGGGCAGCGGGGGCCGCAACCGCCCGGTCAACCGTCCCGCGCTAGCCTAGTCGGAGTCGCACGTACCTGGGGCCTCCGGGCACCTCGGACGCGCGCGCCGCCGCCCGACTGCGCTCCCGCTGAAGGGCCACCGAGGGACACGAGGCGGCTGCCGACTCCGCGGAAAGTGACTGGCTTGCGCCGCCCACCCCGCTCCGGACGGCCCGCTCCGCCCCTCGGTCCCGGCGCGGCCCCGGGACTCCCGGCCGCGCGCGCGCGCACCCGAAGTGCGGGCTTCCGCTCAGGGGCCGAGCCTGCACGCGGCTGCACGCGCACCTCGGTTCCGGAGAGGTCTCAGCGGCCTCTGTGTCGCGAGTTGTGGTACCACTACCGGGCTCGGGGACCACACAGCACGGTCGCTCCAAGGTGCACCTACAGGCTCACAGCTCCTTAACTTCCGTGACTAAGAAACTCGAAACCCTTTAAGCCTAAAATGACTATTGTTGCCATTAATGGACGTTTTTCATAGAATGGTCAGTTGTGCAGCTTTCTTGTTACGCGAAAAATACCCCAAAAGGGGGGAAGGGGGCGGTTTTCAGTACTTCAGATCATCAAGAGAAGAGTAGAACACTTACAGTGCGCATGCTTCAAGCTTGCTGCAAATTCTAGAACCAAGTCCCTCAGACGTGTGTATTGGTTCTGTGCCCAGCTCAATATCCTGTAAAGTTTAGCGGTTGTTTGTTTGTTTTTGGTTTTCTGAATTTCGAGACAGGGTTTTTTTTTTTTTTCTGTGTAGCCTTGGCTGTCCTGGACTCACTTTGTCGACCAGGCTAGCTTCGAACTAACAGCGAGCCTCCTGCCTCTGCCTCCCAAGTGCTGGGATTAAAGGCGTTGCTTTTGTTTATTTGCTTGTTTTGCAAAGGGTTAAAAACTTGTCTGCTCTACATTTTTTCTTGCTAGAAAAGAATACAATGTCCACTGGCTGGGCTAATTGTAACTTAGTGATAGAGTACTTGAGATTCCCCAACACTATAGATCAGGCAGGAGAATCAGAAATCCATAGTCATCATCAGCGATATAGCAACTTGGAATATGTTAAGAACCTAAAAACACACACACACACACACATACACACAATGCCTGCTATAAACACTGTGAAGACATTGTTGAACATGCTTCTGTTCTTCTCCAAATCTCTGTGTACAATACGTATCAAAATACAAGTTGCTTAGCACATTTCCGCAAATGTTATATGTTAAATGCCACCGCCATTGGTATCTTTTAAATTTTGATATATTTAAAATCTTTTCAGTTACAATAGTACCTTACCCCCCCCCCCAAAAAAAGTGTTTGAACTATTTTTTTCTTTCAGAAAACGTTAAGAACTAATACAGTATAGCTAAACTGACCAAATTAGATAGTACCTAAAATGCACTTTATAGGAGCTGGAGAGATGGCCCAGCAGTTAAGGATACTGGCTGTTTTTCCAGAGGCCCCAGGTTCCATTCCCAGCAACCACATGGCAGCTCACAGTTGTCCGGTTCCAGAGGACACTCTCAGACAGACATACTTGTAAGCAAATTTACATAACATTTAAAAATCTTTTTAAAAAATTGGCCAAAAAAAGAGAGAGAGAGAGAGAAAAGAAAGAAAAGAAAAATTTTTAGCCGGGTACGATGACACATGCCTCTAATCCCAGCACTTGGAAGGCAGAGGCAGGTGGATCTCTGTGAATTAGAGGCCAGCCTGATCTACAAAGCAAGTCTAGGATAGCCAAGGCTACATAGAGAAGCCCTGTCTCAAAACACCAAAAATAAATAAATTTTAAAGTATTTTATAAATTCAAATGTAGCTGAGCAAGCTGCCATACAGATTTCATACAGCAACATGGATTGCTGTCCACTCAGCCCCGCCTACCCCTCCCTGCACTACTCCTGCTCAGCCCCGCCTACCCCTGTCTACCTCTGCTCAGCACTACCCAGTCCCTCCAGTGGCTTAGCTATTCCTCCAGGCTGTCAGCAGATCCTGGGATGTCTATCCTTCCATGCAGAGCTAAGTTAAATGACCTTTAAAAAGTTAATCAGCCAGGGCATTTGGCAGCTTTCCATGAATTTACTGCTTGGTTGAAGAGGCAAAAAGAGGTAACTATTCAAATCCAAATTGCAATTCATTCAGTTAATTCAACAAATATGTCACAGGCAATTATATGCCAGGTTCTGAGGATACAGCAATGAACAATGTTGATAAGGCCCTTGCCTTCATGGCACCTGTATTCCAGTGGGTGAGGCAAGTCAGAGTGTGGTCAGTGCTGCTATGGGGTGAAGCAGGCGGAAGGGGTGCTATTTTTAGATGAGCTAATCAGGGAAGGCAGCTCTGAGGTAGTGATATTTGAGACTAGGCCATGACCGTGTAAGGAATGATTTATTAAATGGAGTAGCAAGTCAAAAGGCCCTGAGGCAGAAATCTACTTTGTGTACAACATAAGAAGGCAATTTAGCCGGGCGTGGTGGCACACGCCTTTAATCCCAGCACTCGGGAGGCAGAGGCAGGCGGATCGCTGAGTTCGAGGCCAACCTGGTCTACAAAGTGAGTCCAGGACAGCCAAGGCTACACAGAGAGACTTTGTCTCGAAAAACCAAAAAAAAAAAAAAAAAAAAAAGGCAATTTAATTAAATATTGAGTATGTGGCATAGACTCATAGAGTATATATTCTGAAAGATTCCTTAAAAATCATCCAACCCAGAGATGGCTTGTTTGGCAAAAATGCTTCCTATGTGAGCATAAAGTCGTAAATTTGATCCCGAACACCCACATAAAAAAACAGAATGGGGGCCTAGAGAGATGGCTCAGAGGTTAAGGGCACTGACTGCTCCTCCGGAGATCCTGAGTTCAATTCCCAGTAACCACATGGTGGCTCACAACCATCTATAATGTGATCTGATGCCCTCTTCTGGCCTGTGGGTGTACATGCAGGCAGAGGCTCAATTTCCTTAACAATTATACTTTATTATGAACTTATTAAACGAGCATAGCTCCCTTACAACCTGACTAGCCTAAACAAGAGGGAAAGGAAATTACGGAAAACAAGAATGAAACCTTCTGGGTGTCAGTTCCTAGGAACGAATTCTCCTGGCGTAGTCAGCAGGATTTCAGCAGACCAGTAATTCCACCAGAGTTGCTGCTAGAACAGGGAGCAACAGGAAACCAGAGTCTCAGCCGGAACCCAAAGCCTTAAAGCCTTCCCTGGAGCACTTCTCTCTAAGAGCGTCTCGAAGTGGAATGATGAACAGCCAAACACAGAGCATCGTATTCATAATAATAAATCTTTAAAAACAAAATAAACAAACAAAAACCAGCCAGGCATGGTGGCAGATGCCTGTAATCCCAGCATTTGGGAGGCAGAGGCAGGCGGGTCTCTCTGAGTTTGAGGCCAGCCTGGTCTACAAAGTGAGTCCAAGGCAGCCAGGACTAGAAGAGAAACCCTGAGCCCACCCTCCCAAAAAAACCAAAAAACAGGAATCGCAAGCCAGGCATGATGGCACACACTTTTATTCCCAGAACTCAGGAGGCAAAGGCAGGCAGATGCTGTGAGTTTGAGGCCAGCCTGATCTACATAGAGGTCTCAAGGGCAGCCAGGGCTTTTACACAGAGAAACCCTGTCTCAAAAAAACAGCTGGGCATGGTGGCACATGCCTTTAATCCCAGCACTCGGGAGGCAGAGGCAGGTGGATCGCTGTGAGTTCAAGGCCAACCTGTGTGAGTTCAAGGCCAGCCTGGTCTACAAAGTGAGTCCAGGATAGCCAAGCTGCACAGAGAAACCCCATCTCAGAAAACCAAAAAAAGAAAAAGAAAAAAACAAAAAACAGGAATAGCCAAGTAGTGGTGGTATACACCTTTGATCCCAGCACTCCAGGGAGAGGAGGGTTGATCTCTGGGTTGAAGGTCAGCCTGGTCTCCAGAATGAGTTCCAGGACAGCTAAGATTACACAGAGAAACACTGTCTCAAACAAAACAAAACAAGGAAAAACAAAAAACAGAAAAAAAAAAAAAAAAAAAACCAAACTAGGCATAAGTGGTTGGTGCTTGTGATCCCAGCATAGCTCAGCCAGCCTAGTTTACTTGGCAGCTCCAGGTCCTGGCTAGAGTCTCTATCTCAAAATACTATGGAATCTAGCAAGATGGTTCAGTGAATAAAGATGCTTGGATCCAATGGTAACCTCCACATGTGTCCAGAGGCATGTGTGCCCTCATACACACACAAAGTAAAAGACATTGTAGACACATAAAATCATCCAGCCTTATACCAGCTAGAGTGGCACAAGATTAACTCCAACTACTTGAAAGACTATATTATTCAAAACAATCTACATTATATTGACGAGGCAAGAAAAGAACACAGCTATTGCAGACCAAGACATTTTTCTCCATACGCCCGCAGCCTGTTTGTTTTCAGTGTGCTTTTTTCCTGTAAGGGAAAATGAGTTGACCATCTTAACTTGGGAGGATTTGCTGAAGCACTAAACTTCTACACAGTTCAAATTGAGTAGAGAAGTTAAAATTAGCCAAGAATCACACAAACTTAATGTTTTTGCTGAGTTATGAGATAAAATGGGAAACTATGCATATAAACTGCCACATGATAGCTTTGTTATTAATAATTGTCATTATAACTAAATCTATGGCAGTGTGAGATTAAATTACTCCTCTCTAGTTAATAAGAACTGTGGGTGACACTATGTACTAGTTAGTATCTTCTGTGTTCAGGTTGTGAAGCATTTGTTTCAGGAATTAATAATCTGAGACTTAGGGGCTGGATATAGCTCAGAGGTTAAAAGCACTAGCTGCTTTTCAGAGGTCCTGAGTTTGATTCCCAGCAACCACATGGTGGCTCACAACCATCTATAATAAGATTGGGTGTCCTCTTCTGGCTTGCAGGTGTACATGCAGATACAACATGGTATATATAAAAAAAATCTATCTTTGAAAAATAATAATCTGAGACTTAGTCCCCACTTATATATTTGCCTCCTTTTGCACAAAATATATACCATTACTACAGGCTATATTTCTCTTCCATAAATAAAGAGGATTATAAGCACCTGTTTTCCAATGGCCCTTCAAAGTAAGCAATATGAAATCCTGTATCTTATTAAAAATGGTCAAAATGTCTTCTATTCAAGAGACAAAGCTCAAATTGCTGCTGCTCAGGGATCTTTGGTGTATGGATGTTTCCGATGGCTAATTTTACATGTAAGTGTGGCAAGGTGTTTTTCTTATTGGGACAAGCATTAAATCAGAGACTGAGTAAAGCAGATGGCCCTTCCATTGTAGATAGGCCTCACCCAGTCTCTTCAGCCATTGATTTAGGAGGTGTGTGTGTGTGTGTGTGTGTGTGTGTGTGTGTGTGTGTGTGTGTGTTATTCTCTTTTTCTGGAGAACCACAACACAAATGTTGGTCCTGAATGGCCCTAGAGGAATAGACTATGCACACTGAGCTCTGGTATTAATGGTAGTACCCTTAAAAGGCAGAGCCTACTTGGAAGAAGTTGGATTGCCTCGGACATGCCCTCCACAGTGACATTGGGAATGTATTCATTTTGATGAAAAAAACAGCTGACTGAAGCAAACTAAGGGGGGAAGGAACTATGTAGATTCGCAGTTTCAGAAGGACATCATGGTGAGAAAAGCACGGTGGCAGGCACAGCTCAGTGAGAACCTGGGACAGGCAGTCATGTCACAGCTGAGCCAGGAAGCAGAGAACAAGCAGGCCAGACCAGACGTCATAAACCTCAAAGCCCACGCCTAGTGGACCCACCTAGGCTAGCTAGGTCCCAGGTCCCAGGGGTTCCATGTCCTGCCAAAACAGCACCACCAGCTGAGGACCAAGTAAATGTTCAAACCCATAAACTGGCAAGGGACACTTCACATTCAAACCACAAAGAGAGGCAGGCACGGTGGCACACGCCTGTAATCCCAGCACTCAGGGAGGCAGAGGCAGGCGGATCTCTGTGAGTTCAAGGCCAGAATGGTATGCAAAGAAAGTCCAAGACAGTCAAGGCTGCACAGAGAAACCCTGTCTCGAAAACAGAACGGCGGCAGCAGCAGCAGCAGCAGCAGCAGCAAAACATGAAAATCCAGGCAGTGGTGGTACATGCCCTTAATCTCAGCACTTGGAAGGCAGAGGCAGGCAGATCCCTCTGAGTTTGAGGCCAGTCTGGTCTACAAAGTTCCAGGACAGCCAAGGCTACACAGAGAAACCCTGTAGAAGGAATCTCTCGTGTCCGTATGGAAGCATCACCTGTCAATGAAAAGCTAATGGCTTATAGCTGAGGCAGGAAACAGAAGGTGCAGTATGCAGTAGGTAGAAAGTATTCTGAGATTCGAGCACAGAGGGGAAAATTCACCCGGCAAGATGTGAGGAGGACAATCGCATGGTACCTGAGCATAGGTAATCAGCCATGTGGCAAAATGTAGATTAGTATACTGGGTTATTTTAAGTTATGAGCCTAGCTATATAGCCTAGGTATTTTATAAATATATTTTGAGTCTCATGAGTCATTACTCTGGGAGCTTGAAGGCAGAAGGAAAAAACACTGCAACAAAACCCTGTCTCAAAAAAACAACAAAACATGTAGGGCTGGAGCTGGAACATGCATGAGGCCGTGGGGTCAACGCTTAGCGCTTAGCAACACATAAAGCAGCCATGGTGTCATGGTGTTTATAATCCTTAAAGGGACTCTAGCTGGCCCCAGCATGGCAAACATGGCTCTGGCAGGCCTTGCCCTTCTCCCCCTTTCCCTCTTTCCCTCTGCCTTGCTAAAAATGGCTAGCCAGGTCTAAAGCTAAGCTCCAACGTCTATTCCCTTATTTTGGCTACTTCCTCCTCCTAAGGCTAACCACCCAGGTCCAGCTATCAAAGTATTGAAGTCTAGCAATCAGAAGCCCCTTTGTGCTCATCACATGCCCACTCAAAATTAATCTCACTCAAAATTATCCTAAAAGGGTTCTCCCTTTTACCTTTTTTAAAGATTTCTTTATTTATTATATATGCAATATCCTGCTCGCAAGCCAGAAAAGGACACCAGATCTCATCATAGATGGTTGTGAGCCACCATGTGGTTGCTGGGAATTGAACTCATGACCTTCGGAAGAGCAGTCAGTGCTCTTAACCTCTGAGCCATCTCTCTAGCCCTTCTCCTTTTACCTTCGTAAGCCACTATTTGCCTATAGGCTATAGCTGTCTCCTCTATCTCCAGAGGTAGTCCTTCTCTCCCATTTTCTTGTTCCCTTCCCCTGTCTTCCTTGTCTTCTATCTCCTGTCTTTGTCTCTTATTCTCTGCCCTTTGTCCTTCTGACGCAAACAAATCTGCTTTGTGCTGAGAACTTGCTCTTGGGGGGTCCTAAGCTGAGGCTCATCCCTTCAATCCTGGCACACAAGAGAACCAGATGTTCAAGACCATCCTCGGCTGCATAGTGCATTTACAATCAGCCCTGGCAAGAAGAGACCCTCTCAAGAAATGGGGGTGGCAAAGGGAAGAAAACACAAAGCTGAGTGTATATGGTACTTCCCAAGCATTCGGAATAGAGCTGGGGAGACGGCACAGTGGATAAAAGTGCTTGCTGACCAGGCATGAGAACAGGCGCTCAAATGTCCAGAACCCATCTTAGAAAGTTGGAGGTGGCCGGGCGTGGTGGCACACACCTTTAATCCCAGCACTCGGGAGGCAGAGGCAGGCGGATCACTGTGAGTTCAAGGCCAGCCTGGTTTACAAAGGGAGTCCAGGACAGCCAGGGCTACACAGAGAAACCCTGTCTCAAAAAAAAAAAAAAGGAGAAAAAGGAAAGACAGTCAGACAAGTAACAATAGAACATTGTTCTCTAGTTTCTCTTCTCACACATACATATGAATATACTGTGCACACACATACACAAGAAAAGCAATTCAGATACCTAATGAATGTAATTTAACTTAGCTGGTTACTGTTAATATGACTGGACAAAGCAGTACAAGAAAAGAATCCTGTTGTAAAACAAAACTTTTCCTGGGGAGACACAACACACACACACACACACACACACACACACACACACACACACACACAGACCTACTCACCCCAGATAGCGATCACATAACAGGCCAAAGTACGGGTACCACCAAAGTCCAACTTGGCGAACCAGTGAGTTTTATATGGGTTACTTACAGGAGCAGAAATGGCTCAAAGACAGCTGCATCACCAAAGCCCATCCCAGCATGGGTGACAGCTCACAACATGTGGGAAACCCGGAGTGCACTGCACAGTCTGCTGGCAGCTCAACAGGTTGGATAGTGTCCTTTCCAAGTGTCTCTGGTCTAAACTTGCAGCTAGACAGATTTCTACTTCTTGCAGCTGGTGTGCGCTCAGAGTCTTTGTAGCTTGCCTTGTTGTCTGTTTTGTAGCTTGGCCTGCTTACATCTTTTTTTTTTGTTTTGTTTTGTTTTGTTTTTCGATACAGGGTCTCTCTGTATTAGCCTTGGCTATCCTGGAGTAGCTTTGTAGACCAGGTTGGCCTGGAACTCAAAGCGAACCGCCTACCTCTGCCTCCCGAGTGCTGAGATCAAAGGCCTGGCTTCAGCTTTTATTAATTACTGTGGCAGAGAGGGGCCTAATGAATCTGGCCAGCTTCAGGGACTTCCTGAAGCTATTTTGAATTGTTTGTTTTCCTGTTTAAAGGACTTGCAGCCTGACAGCGGTGGCACACGCCTGTAACTCCAGCACTTGGGAGGCAGCGGTTAGGCGGTTGGATCTCTGTGAGTTCCAGGCCAACCTGGTCTACAAAGTGAGTACAGGACAGCCAAGGAGACACAGAGAAACTCTTGTCTCCCAAAACCAAAACCAAACCAAACTAACCCAACCCAAACCAAAAAAAACTTCCTTGCGGGGTAGACTGTTAGACTGTTGCAATTTTGGAGGAAAGTGTTACACAATAGATAGCTTCAAGAACTCCAATGAACAGTCCCTGGGATAATGACTTACATTGGTAGTTCTCAACCTTCCTAATGCTGTGTCCCTTTAATACAGCTCTTCATGTTGTAGGGGCCCCTAACCATAAAATTATTTTTGTTGCTACTTCATAACTGTAATTTTGCTACTTTTAGGAATTGTAATATAGCTGGGCATGGTGGCCCAAGCCTTAATGCCAGCACTCAGGGAGGTAAGAGGCAGGTGGATCTCTGTGAGTTTGAGGCCAGCTTGGTCTACAAAATGGGTCCATGACAGGCAGGGCTACACAGGGAAACCCTGTCTCTAAAAAAAAAAAAAAGTATTGTAATGTTAATATCTGCTATTCCGGATATCTGATATGTGACCTTTGTAAAAAGGTTGTCTACTCCACCCCCAAAGAGATCCTGACCCCCAAGTTGAGAACCACTGGCCTATAGGCTTTTGTCTGTACTCTGAAGGAAACTTGCCTCCTCTTGTTAGTGTAGGCTGAGACTACTGAAAATCAAATTCTAGATCTTGTCCTGTGACTGGCTGGACTCTGAGACAAACTGAACTCCCAGCCTACCAGTGTGTTGACTGTTAAAGGTCATGAAGGCACCATGTGGCCGAATTGTCCATCACGAGTTGATTGTGTTTGGGCCACCAAGATGGCTCAGCATCTAAAGGCACCTATCAACAAGACTTGCAACTTGATCCTCAGGACCCATAGGGTAGAAAGAGAAATTTAATTTCTCTCAAGTTGTCCTTGGAGGTTCACATGCCTGCTATGGCATATTTGCATCCACATACAGAGACCTAAAATAAATAAAATTAGTTCTTAAATTATTTTAGAGGCTAGAAAGATGGCTCAGAGGTGTGGAGCACTTGTTACTCTTGCAAAAAACAAAACAAACAAACAAACAAAAAACCCAAGTTCAATTCCAAGCACCCACATGGTGCCCACAACCATCAGTAACTCCAGTTCCAGGGGACCCGACACCCTCTTCTGAACTCCAAATATTGTAGGAACGTGGGAGTATCTTTGTACATTGGGGAAAAAAGGGGAAAGTGAAGATGACGCTTTGAGACAGCCTTATGAAAATCACTTCTGCTACATGTCTAGAGCTGTCTAGAGCTGCTCTGGGAACCTAAAAAATGAATTGGTTATTCCTTTACTTTGACAACATTCATTCAGAAACAACTGGGTTTCTTCCTATTTTACATAAATAACTTTAACTGTGTGCTGTGTTAAACAAACTCAAGAAATTGCTTCTTACAAATGAGAGAAGGGACTGTGTTTCCTGCTCCACTCCTAGTAAATGGAAGTAATTGAAATCAAATGGCTCCTTAATTCAAAAGAATTTG
This sequence comes from Acomys minous, assembly GCF_964271855.1. Taxonomy (NCBI): domain Eukaryota; kingdom Metazoa; phylum Chordata; class Mammalia; order Rodentia; family Muridae; genus Acomys; species Acomys minous. Next base: position 39,478,565 of record NC_140496.1, read on the forward strand.
TTCTTCTCATGAATATTTCTGAAAACGTCAAAATTTTGGGTGACTGTGTTCTCATAATTAAGATTTGTACATGAGACTAGGAAGGATAAGGATACACTTAAGCAAATACTGGAAACTACTTGCTTGTAATTTTTCACTATGCATTATAAGGGGGAGGGCTCTCTCTTTCTCTTATGCTTACTTTCTCTTCCTCTCTTCCTCTGTCTCTGTCTCTGTCTCTGGGGTACCCCCCCCCCCTTTCCTTCTCTCCCTATGCTCACTTAATAAACCTCATTTAATCTAATATCAAAAAAATTAAAAAAAAAAAAAAGAGGGGGAGGGACTCAAGTGGACCTAACAGTTCCATTAAAGAAATTAGCTCTCTCTTATTGGATGAAATTTGAGGACATGAGGACAATTGGGTGTGGTGGTGCATACCTGTAATGTTCTCACTCAGAAAGTGGAGGCAGGAAGATCAGGAGTTCAAAGCCAGCCTTGGGTGTTCATTGAGTTCGAGGCTAGTTTGAGCTAGTCTCAAACTAACAAACAAACCCCAAGACTTCTCATTAGATAATTAAAATAGTATATGCTTTTTTTTTTTTTTTTTTTTTTGGTTTTTTCGAGACAGGGTTTCTCTGTGTAGCCTTGGCCATCCTGGACTCGCTTTGTAGACCAGGCTGGCCTCGAACTCACAGTGATCCGCCTGCCTCTGCCTCCCGAGTGCTGGGATTAAAGGCATGCGCCACCACGCCCGGCTAGTATATGCTTTTAACTCAAGGAAACAGCATTAAAGTCCGACATGGTGACACACACACCTTTAATTCCAGCACTCAGGAAGCAGACAGGTGGATCTCTATGAGTTCGAGGCCAGCCTGGTCTACAAAGTAAGTCTAGGGCAGCCAAGGCTACACAAAGAAACCTTCTTGAAAAAAACAGGGGGAAAATGTGGCTTAGGCTGGGCAGTGGTGGCACACACCTTTAAAACCAGCACTTGGGAGGCAGAGGCAGGTGGATCTCCATGAATTCGAGGCCAGCCTGGACTACAGAATTCCAGGACAGCCAGAGCTGTTACACAGAGAAACCTTGTCTAAAAAAACAAAACAAAAGCAAACAAACAAACAAAAAAGTGACTGATCTTTCTTGACTGCTTTGGCACCTTGTAGTTGGCAATTATGGTCACAAAAATCACAATGGGTAAAATGGCTGGGAGCTGGCTATAAGTCAAGACCCCAGCAGCAACTTATACTAGTAATCACTGTATTCCCTCTCAGTATGCACTGGGCATCACTGACATAGGTTGGCTTCCCTTAAGAAGAGCTTGACGATTTTTAAAAAAGATTTATTTATTTAGTATGTATACACTGTTCTTGCCTGCATGTACTTCTGCTCAAAAGAAGAGAAAACCAGATCTCATTATACGTAGTGGCTAGTACCAAGTGGTTGCTGGGAATTGAACTCAGGACCTCTGGAAGAACAGTCAGTGGCTCTTAACCTCTGAGCCATCTCTCCAGCTGGAGAGCTTGATGATTTAAGGGATGGAGTGTAGCATATATTTCTGGACTGAGTATGGAGGTAGTAAAATAAACTTAAGTCTATATGTGGCCCTGGGTTCAATCCTCAGTACTACCCCAAAAAGGTTAATTTGAGGGTAAAAAGTTAACTTGGGGCTAGGAATGTAGGCCAGTGGCAGGCGGCTCTCCTAGCATGCTCAAGGCCTTAGGTCAAGCTTCAGTACCACAGTAGTGGTGGTGGTGGTGGTAGCAGCAGCAGTAGTAGTAATATAAATTTTAGTGACAGGTATGGTCAGGCACATTGGCAATCCTAATATTTGGGAGACTGGGGCAGGAGGACTGGAGATCAAACAAGGCCGTATATTAGGACTCTGTCTTCAAAAATAAATGAATACAATTTTAAAAATTCTTGATTCTTAAGTACATATAGATATTGTTTCTATTACATTTGGCTCGTATGCGTGGATGAATACATTTTCGAGGTCAGAGGACAATCTGTGGAAGCCAGTTCTCTAATTCCACCTTGTGGGTCTCCAATCAAATGCAGGTCGTAGCCCTGGTGGCAAGCACCTTTATGCACTAAGTCATCTCACCAGCTCTAGATGTCATTTTACTACCATTTATTAAAGAGTTATTTCTCTGCTTGCGCCTTAGTGGAAAATCAATTGACCATATAACCATGGGTCTATTTCTGGACTCAGTTTTGATCCAGTAATCTATATTACTTTCCTTGCATTAGCGACACATGGGCCCATGACTTTTTAGGAAGTTTATAGATTACGGTGTGGCCATGCACAGGGCCAGCAGAGTTGTGTTAGGATCACCTTTCTTTTGGTCCCAGAGTCAGAGAGTGATGGCGGAGGTTTGAGGAATCCCCTGGGGCTTCTCCTTGCTACTCTTCACTGGAGTGCACTTGTATATAGACAGCTGCCAGGCGGTCTCCGCAAGGGCCTCCCATCCAGAGGGCCTGCCTAGCTCTGATCTCCCACCTTCTCTGCTGTTTCTGCCATCAGTGATCTTCAGGGCGGGGTCGTTGGCAACCCATGGCAAGCTGTAACCTTCCCTGAGATTCTGTGCCTTCTACCAACTTTCTGTCTTTTGCCTTTTTTTCTCTACTGTGTCTGCGTCAGTGCCTGCTTCATCTCCTCTATGCTTAGCCAATTACCACCTCTACTTAACACCAGACAGTAAGCCAGGTGTGATGGTGCACACCTTTAATCCCAGTCCTCAGGGAGGCAGAGACAGGCAGATCTCTGAGTTCAAGGCCAGCCTGGTCTACAAAGTGAGTCCAGTTCATCCAAGGCTACACAGAGAAACCTTGTCTCAAGGGGGGAAAAATGCTATTATCCTTTTGTAAGCTCTGACATAAAGCACACTGTCCAGAAATGTGTGTACTTAGGGTTATAAAAAATAAACTGATAGACACAAATATCCAGTTAAAAGTTATTTATTCAAAATATTTTCTATGAATTATTTTTGTTCTGTTTTTTTGAGACAGGCTCTTTCTGTATAGACTTGACTGTCTGGTACTTGTTCTGTAGATCAGGCTGGCCTTCAACCAGAGAGCCACCTGCCTCTGCTTCCTGAGTGCTGGAATTAAAGGCATGTACTACCATACCTGGCTTTTTCTTTTCAAAGATTTTATTTTATTTATTATGTATACAGTGCTCTGCCTGCATGTACACCTGCATGCCAGAAGAGGACATTAGATCACATTATAGATGGTTGTTAGCCACCATGTGGTTGCTGGGAATTGAACTGAAGACCTCTGGAAGAGCAATTGGTGCTCTTAACCTCTGAGCCATCTTTCCAACCCATCCCCGGCTTTTCCTACTAATTTCTGATTCTGTATCAAATTAAGACAAGGAGTTATGTTACATAAAATAACTGTTCAGACTCCCTGTATAGAATACAATCATCTCATTAACTCATTATCAACTGAAATTAAAATAACTTACTTCACAAAAGATTCATAATTTGAAACACAGTACTCTATACCAAAATATTTTATAAAGCTTATCTTCATATTTCAGTTAAAATTTAGCTAATATAAAATGATACTGGCTTTAAAAAATAATTGAAACCATGACTTAATTTCTTTTCTTGCAAATTTCAAGAACATAATTGTCTGTCCACAAAGTTAAGAATCACCTGAGGACTAGGGGTGTAGTTGGTGGTAGAGTGCTTGCCTAGCAGAAGCAAGGCCCTGAATGCCACCCCTAGCACCAAGAAGGAAAACAGGACCACCTGAGACTGTGGTGCATTTCCAGGAGCTAAATATGTAACATTAAGTCTCCGCCAGGTTTGCACATTCAAACTAACATCCAATGAAGGCATTAAAAATGGCTTTTGGAGGCCAGGGGTGGTGTCAATACCTTAAGTCCCAGCAATTGAGAGACTGAGGCAGGTAGACCTCTGTGCCGGGCTAGGCAGGGCTACCTAGTGAGACGCTGTCTCAAAAGAGAACAAGCTGTGCTTCTAGAAGCACGTACATTCAAAGGAAACCCTTTAGTATTCTTAGCATTAAGTCCACCAGGAGAAGCAGTCTCTCTCTCTTTTTCTCAAGAGCTAGGCATGAATCCAGGGCCGTGCATGCCAGTTAGGCATGCAGCCACTGAGCCAGCACCAGCTCTGTCCTCCTGATGGTTTAAGAAGTCAGTCTTTTCTCAACAGCTTCTTGGTAAGCAACAAACCGTCTCAAATTCATCTTCACGTTGTCAAGAACACACAGCTGTTCTGGACTGTATTTGCCCCTTCCTTCTTTCCGTATCTGATGAGAGAGAGAGAGAGAGAGCGAGCACCAGAAAGAATGAGAACATATTACCTGATTTATTCATTTAAATAGAGTATTTTATACACAAAACATTTTGAAGAATATATTGAAAGTTTTACTTCTAGATTAAATAGGATATTGTTGTGGTTAATTTAAAGGTATGGCTTAATAAACACTTATTATTAGGCTACAGTTATGATGGTGGTATTCTCTAACCTGATTTTACAATCAATAAAGGCACAGTCATCTGATGTATTTTAGAATAAGCCTTTACCTGGGGCAAGGTAGATATTACCTCCTACGCAACCCTCCATTATCTCCCAGTCTCCGTCCTATTCCACCTGCTTCTAATAATTTCTGTTTGGGCTGTCTCCCATCCACAATCCCAGCATACTTGCTAAGGTTGTTCATTTTGGCCATCTCTTTCCATGAGGAGCCTCAGAGTTCCTCCCCTGGGCCCACATGGCTCTTTTCCTATCCATGGAGACTGGCCTCTTTCTTCCTCTTCCGTCCCGTCTGCCTCTCTCTCCCAAGATCCTCAGGGCCCCTTTCACTCCACCCCTTCCTAGCCAACCAGGGAGGCAAGGTTCAGGGCGGTAACTTGTGGGCCAGTAACTAGCATCAAAATACATAGATTAGATCAACCTCTGACAGAACATGAAGAAGAGAAAACTGGAAATGTGACCCCTCTTTTTTTTCCATCTTCACTGAGGCAGGATCCCTCAGTCAAACCCAGAGCTTGCTGATTTGCCTAGTCTCACTAGCCAGGCAGATTGTTCTTGGGATTACCTGTCTCTGCTCATGGAAGCTGGGATTCCAGAGTATTCTGGTAGGTAAATGCTGACCTAGAATCTGAACTTCTGTTTTTCACACTTGCATGCCGAGTACTCTAACCACTGAACCATCTCCCCGACCAGAATACACACATTAAAATTATGCTTACAGACCAATAACACACCTTTGAGCTGATACTCTGGTTTTTGTTTTTTGTTTTTGGTTTTGGTTTTTTGGTTTTTTTTTTGGGGGGGGGGTTGGTGTTTTTTTTTTTGTTTTTGTTTTTTTTTTTTTTTTGAGACAGGTTCTCTGTGTAGCCTTGGCTGTCCTGGACTCACTTGTAGACAAGGCTGGCCTCAAACTCACAGTGATCTACCTGCCTCTGCCTCCCAAGTGCTAGGTTTAAAGGCATGCACCACACGCCTAGTGATCCCAATACTCTGGAGGAGGTGGCAGAGACAGATAAATCTTTGTGAGTTTGTGGCCACCTGGTTACAGGACAGCCAGGGTTACATAGAGAGACCCTGTCTGAAAACAACAAAGCAAAACATCAAAGGGGAAAAACGTTACTGAAATTAGAGCCACGGATAAAAAGATTGAAATTTATGGAATGCAAATCATAACCCACCCCTAGTCTTTTTTTAAAAAGATTTTTATTTATCTTTAATTAAAACTGATTTAATTTCATATTGGACAAGCATTTTGCTTACATGTATGTATGTGTACTACAGGTGCCCATGGTGCCCATGGGGCTAAGAATAGGACAATGGGTCCCCTGGAACTGGGTTGAGATGGTTGTGAGCCATCATGCAGACACTGGGAGGCAAAGCTGGGTCTCTGCAAGAGCAACAAGTGCTCTAGACCATCAAGCCATCTCTCCAGCCTCTTCATTTTATGTGTATGAATGGCTTATTTGCATGCATGTCTGAGCACTATATACCTGCAGTACCCACAGAGACCAGAAGAGGACGCCTGATATCCAGGAAATGGAGTTAAGTTGTAAGCAGCCATGTAGGGGCTGAGACTTGAACCCAGTCAGTGCTCTTAACAGTGACTATCTCAAGCCAGGTGGTGGTGGCGCACACCTTTAATCCCAACACTTGGGAAGCAGAGGCAGGTGGATCTGAGTGTGAGGGCAGCCTGGTCTACACAGAGAAATGATGTCACAAAATCAAAGAAACAAACAAACAATCCAAAAAACAAAAAAAATGGGGCTGGGGAGATGGTTCAGGGGTCAAGAGCATTTACTGTTCTTCCAGAGGACCTGGGTTGAATTCCCATCACCCACATGACAGCTCGCAATTGTCTTTAACTCCAAGATCTGACACCTTCACACAGACACACATGCAGGCAAAACAAAAATGCATATAACATAAAAATAAATGAAATAAAAACAAACAAACAAATCCTCAAACCCTAAGCTGTAAGCTAGCTTCTGGCTAATAAAGAAACTTCACTTTCCACTGTAGAGAAAAAAGGAAGATTCAGCAATGAAGTGTTATTACTGTAGCAATGCAAACTAACTAGGAAAAGCAGCCCCATCAACAGGCCTCCAGCATTTCAGGTTACCTTCCCAGTTCAGGGAGTTTATGTACACAGAGCTTCTAAAGCACTGCCTTCTTCAGAGTTTATGTACACAGAGCTTCTAAAGCACTGCCTTCTTCAGAGTTTTGTTCTTGTTCTATTTTTGGTGCTGAGGATTAAATCCAGGGTCTCATGAACGCTAAACACAGACTCTACCATGAGCCAAGTTTTCAACCCTCATTCACTCATCCTTTGAGATAGGATCATATTGTATGGTCCAGGCTGGCCTGGGACTCGTGAGTCACCTCCAAGTTGTGGGATTAGAGGCTGGCACCACCACATCCATCTGGAAGGTTTGATCATTTGGCCTAATCTGCTTTGCTGGCAGCTGTGGAGAACGAGGCAAATTTCGTTCTCCTTATCTCAAAGGCTCCTTCTGCAGAAATCTAAGGGCTTTTATGAACAATGTAGACACTGTGTACTGGTATGAAAACAGGTCTTACAGAGTGCTAAGGAAAAACACAAGAAAAGCGGAAATGTGGTATATTATGCTTAAAAAAATTTTTTTGATAATAAAGGAAGAAATCCTAGGTGCATTTGGTGCGTTTGACTCTGCTACAAACAAACAAACAAACAAACAAATCAAACTAAAACATTCAGTGGGGCTGGAGACAATGGCTCAGAGAATAGAGAACACTGACTACTCTTCCAAAGACCTTGGGTTTCAGAACCATCTACAACTCCAGTTCCAAGGAATCTGACACCATCCTCTGGTGTTTTTTGTTTTGTTTTGCTTTGTTTTTTGAGACAGGGTTTTTCTGTATAGCCTTGGCTGTCCTGGACTTGGTTAGTAGAACAGGCTAACCTCGAACTCATAGAGGTACTGAGATGAAAGATGTGTGCCACCACACCCAGGTTTTTTTTCTCCAATCCTTAGGCTTTTATGGGCACCATACATATATAGCATACAGACATATGCACAGCCAAAACCACTCATATAAAACTAAATATATCTCAAAAAGAAAAAGAATTATTTTTATTTATGGTGGCGGGGGATATAACTCAGTGGTAGAGTGCTTGCCTAGCATATGTGATTTCTAAAAGAAAGGATGAATGGACAGATGGATAGAAGGAAGGAAGTCAAATAAACAAAAAACCCTCTAAAATGGAAAGATTCAAGTTTGTTCCTAAAATTCCCAGGTGCTGGGTGTAACTCGGGGGTGGAGCACATTCACAGCACATGTAAGGTCCTGGGTTCAACCTTAGCACCCCAAAAATAAATAAAACAAACCTGTGGGTTGCTCCTATTCAGCAAATGCAGTGGCAGCTGTGGTCTGCAGAACAGAACACCCTGCAGACGCCTTCTTTCCCCAAGGGAAAAATACCCACAACAAAGCACATTACGCCATATAAATCAAGTTTCAAAGGGTTGTAAGTGCTTCTTAAGCTGCAGACAGTATCTCTATGTAACACAGCTCTGCTAACATCAGGAAGAACTTATCAAGATGCCGCCCTGGCTCCAATTACCCAAACGTAGCACCATTCTGGGGACCCATGATGGCAACAAGCGCTTCCCTGGTGCTGGATTAGTCACTGAGACGTCACAGGGTTCCCTACATGCCCTCTACGCTGCATGGGCCTTCTACCAGAGCTGCTGAGAACAGCAGCTACAAACCTTCATTCTGAAGACTGGCTGAAATTCTTTCAACGCTGATAACAGCTTAATTTGAACTGAGGCCTTTTCAGCTTCTTCACCATCTGCAAAAACATCAAAGAGGGCATCCAGAGCCTCTCCTGTTACCACGAGGGAAGGGTCTTTGGTGGCGACTTCCAGCAGAAAGCACCCAATGGTCTACAAAAAAGCAAACACAGGATAATGAAGGTCAGCCTCCAAAATAAGCACTGACAAATATGCCAACAGCTCCTGCATTCTACAAAGATACCAAGGAAGAATGAAAACCATTAAAGGTCTGAAGATGTTATACACAGCTATAGATATACCAAGCATAATATGATCACGATAAAGTAAATACACTATAGTTTATATTAACAAATAAAGTGAACTGAGGTACATAAGTAATATGAAAATTATTAATAAACTTTCCCCTCTGCCTTTCTCAGAAGGCTTCTCATTTGTAACAATAATCACCACCACATTTGATGACAGCATTCTGTGAGTTCGAGATCAGTCTGCTCTCTACATAGTGAGTTCTAAGACAGCCAGGGATACACAGTAAAACCCTGCCTCAAAAAAAAAAAAAAAAAAAAAAAAAGAAAGAAAGAAAGAAAAGAAAAGAAAAGAAAAAAGAAAAGATGGGCGTGGTAGCGCACACCTTTAATCTCAGCACTCGGGAGGCAGAGGTAGGCAGATCGCTGTGAGTTCCAGGCCAGCCTGGTCTACAAAGCGAGGAACCCTGTCTCTAAAACCCAACAAAACAAAACACACAAAGTGACACTCTCATTTTACTTCACTGTGTTTGTCTTCTTTTGTAACATGGTCTTATGTCACTTAGGGAATGTGGGGGAATGTCCTTGAGCTTCTGATGCTCCTGCTTCTATCTCCCATGTGCTGTGAATACAGACATGTGTCACCTAGCCTGGCTACCATGTTTGTTTTTAACATATGCCCTTCCTTTTCCCTCCACAGTTAGTTAGCTTATGATGAGAACATCCCCAATCTGTAAAGGGCTCTTCTAGAGTAACCTGACTATTCAGCTGTTCTGTGGGGATGGGGCATGTAACCTACTATAGGGGGAGGGGATGGAGACTGTCAGAATACAGGGTTCAAAGTCCAGCAGTACCATGCTAATCAGTTAACCTTTCTGGGCTCTAATTTGTTCCTCTTAATGTAAACAGTACAGATAACCTCTATGACAGTATTAGGCTTACTATCCTAGAGTGTACAATGACGCATACACCACTGTTGGCATATTGTGTAATTCAAATGCTGATTTAGGTACACCTCCAAATCGGGTGTTACAGTAATTGTTCTGACACTCTCCTGTCTCAATGAAACATTGCTCCCAACTGTCCTCTTGTATGCCAATAAAGCAGCTTACAGCCAGTAGCAGAGCAGGGGAGGAAATAGGGCTGGACTTCCTGCCAGCCAGGGGAGGAGGAGTGAGAAGAGGAAGTAGGGGATTCAGCTGAGGCAGAGTGTGGGAGAGATGACGAAGATTCAGCTGGAGCAAAGAAAGCTGAAAAGCAAATAACTTGTGGAGTTTGGCAAAGGTGGAGTCAGGATAACATAAAGGGTTAAGAACAGACTTAAAGCCGAGTGGTGGTGGCACACGCCTTTAATCCCAGCAATCCTGAGGCGGAGGCAGAGGCAGGTGGACTGCTGTGAGTTGGCTGTGAGTTCAAGGCCAGACTGGTCTACAAAGCCAAGTCCAGAACAGTCAAGGCTACACACAGAAACCCTGTCTCAGGCTGGAGAGTTGGCTCAGCGGTTAAAAGCCACTGGCTGCTCTTCCTAGATGGTCCTGAGTTCAATTCCCAGCAACCACATGGTGGCTTATAACCATCTGTCATGAGATCTGGTTCCCTCTTCTGGTGTGCAAGTGTACATGCAGGCAGAGCACTGTATATGTAATAAATAAATCTTTAAAAAAAACAACAAAAAGCCCTGTCTCGAAAAGAAAAAAAAAAAACAAACCAGACTTAAAGTGCTCAAAATTGAATTGTAAAGCTTTATAAACAAATATAAAAGTTTCAATTATTAGAGTAATAGCCAGATTAAGAAATAAACTAAGAGAAACAAACACAGGTATATAAAAATAATTACAACACACCAACATATATGAAGTAGTTTTGATTAAAAAAAAAAGATGGAACATGAGGAAGGTACAGTTGGAAGGAGGAGGTGGGAGAGTATTATCAAGAAGCATTGTATATACAAATTTCCAAAAAATTAAAAAGAAAAAAAAGATTAAATCAATGACATTGGAGCTAACTTTTAGTTTGCAGGAAATACAGTAGGCAGGGAACAGAACTAGCACAGCAAGGAAGCAAAACGATCCAGTCTATGGGACTGCTCTAGGAGGTACAGAAGAACAGGTGGTGCTAAGGTAAAACTGTTATAGATCAAGAGAAACATAACTTAGGGGCTCTGCTTGCAAACACAATATCTTTCAGACAACTGGAAAACAGTGAATGTGGACCAGGTATTAGACTGATAGCTGTATAACGCACAATAATGGCATTTACATACAGAACTGTCCCTGTGTGTAACAGGTACATATTGAACAGGGGTAAAATATCATGATGTCTTTTATTTACTTTAATATACCCAGCAAAGATACTTTGATACAGTATGATAGAATAGTAATTTAAATCTGCTTATGAGATTTTTGTTTTTGGATTTTTTTTTTTTTGAGGCAGGGTTTCTCTCTATAGCCTAGGTTGTTCTGGACTTGCTTTGTAGACCAGACTGGCCTGGAATTCACAGAGATCCACCTGCCTCTGTCTCCCGAGTACTGGGATTACAGGCGTATATCATTGTGCCCAGATGGCTGGCTGGATCCATAAAGCTAGCCTGGTCTACACAGTGAATACCAGAACAGCCAGGACTGTATAGATAGCCCTTTTTTTTTTTTTTAAAGATTTATTTTATTTATTACATATGAGTGCTTTATCTGCAGAAGAGGGCACCAGATCTCATTGTAGATGGTTGTGAGCCACCATGTGGTTGCTAGGAATTGAACTCAGGACCTCTGGAAGAGCAGGCGGCGCTCTTAACCACTGAGCCATCTCTCCAGCCCTAGATAGCTCTTATTAGCCAGTTACCAGTACTTCAGCAGTTAGGAGAGTAAAGGACAATTCCACTACTGCTGACTTTGAGTTATGGTGATGCTGTACCTCTAGCAGTGCAGTTTCTCACAAGTGCACTAAGATCAAGTGCTAAAAGCCAATGTCTTGGTTGTGGTTACTACTGCTGTGTGAAACACAACTTGGGGAGGAAAGGGTTTATTCCACTCACACTTTCATGTAACAGTGAGGGCAGTGAGGGCAGGAACTGGTACTACAGAGGCCACTGAGAAGTGCCGCTTACTGGCTTGCTCAACCTGTTTTCTTACAAAACCCAGGCCCACCAGCTCACGGGTATCCCTACCCACCCATCACTAACTAAGAAAATGCCCTACATGCTTGTCTGCCTACAACCTGATCTTATGGACCATTTTCTCAGTTGAGGCTCCTCCTCTCAGATGACTCTAGCTTCTGTCAAGTTGATGTAAAACTAGCCAGGACAACCAATATGCTAAGTGAATTCCTAGAGTGCTGCCGTGCCAGAGTTGCTGATAGAGTGACATAAAGGATTGCCTATGTAGTGTTTCTCAGAATGTATTTTATTGATCTAGCAGAATAAAACATACAAACATTTTACAAGACAAAAGCCACCTTTAAAAATGCTAAAGACAAATTCATTTTTTAAAAAGATTTATTTATTTATTATGTATACAGCATCCTGCCTGCAAGCCAGAAGAGATGGTTGTGAGCCACCATGTGGTTGCTGGGAACTGAACTCATGACCTTTGGAAGAGCAGTCAGTGCTCTTAAACCTCTGAGCCATCTCTCCAGCCCGACAAATTCATTTTTTAAGAAAGCAAATAATAAGGAGGAAAGTTAAATGAAAACGAGGCTCACTTTTTCTAGTACATATTTAATACATAGTTTTAAAAAACCAAAGCGTACATTCTAATAACTTCACTAGTAATTTCTTTATACAATAGCTTCTTATCATGAACTCTTCCCCATTTGTATTTACTGAGCATTTTAGGTTAGAAACAAACTGTTTACCTTAAGAGTTTCAAGTGTGCCGGCTTCTTTGGCTAGGACGCTGCCAGTGATCCCCAAAATACTGACCACATTCACTCTAACCCCGATGCTACTACTATGAATGCCTGCTCTGCATAGCGTCATCAGCTGCTCAGGTGTCATACACTGTTGAGAGAAAAGAAATATTTCCAGGTATTCACTTACTTATCTCATGTGCATATTAGAGAGGCATGCACAGATATTGGGTGAGTTTCCTTTGAGACTGAAACTTTCCATCCTACAGGGAAGCTCTTTAAACAGAAAGATAAACACCCAAAATAGCTTCAGGAAGTCCCTGAACCTGATCAAATTCACTAGGTCCCTCTCTGCCAGAGAAAGCAAAAAATCTAAGTGTCCCTTTCAGATGGAAGGAAGGCAAGCTGCAAAGACCCTGAGCCTAGACCAGCTGCCTGGAAGAAGCAAGAGCCAGCTGGGCTGTTGGGAAGAGGTTTAGGCCAACTGAGTCACTTGGAAAGGACACTGTTCAGCCTGTTGAGCTGCAGGCTGTGCAGTGTGCTCTAGGTGCTGGGTAGGCTTTGGTCATGCAGCTGTCTTCTGCTCCTGTGAATAACTTCTCACCCATACTCCTGTAAGTAACATCAATAACTCACATGTTCACCAAGTTGGACTTTGCTGGTAAACACACTTTGGTCTGTTGTGCGATCCCTCTTTGGGTTGAATAGACATGTGTATTGTGTTTTGTCTCACAACAGTGGGCGTATACGTGCAGGTGTTCATGTCCCTGTATGTAATGTATAGAGGCCCAAGGCTGATGCTGGGAGCCTTCCTTGATTACACTCTATCTTATTCATCAAGGCCAGATCTCTGCACTGAATCCAGAACTTGCCAATATAGCTAGCCTGACTAGTTTGTTCCAGGAGTCCCATCACCACCTTCAGAGCTCTAGAATTATGGCAGGCCACTCACCCACAGAGCATTTATATGGATTCCAGAGCTCTGGGCTCCAATTTCCACACTTGTACGGCAAGTGATTTAATCACTAAGGCTATCAATCTAGTCCTCTTAGGTTTTTAAGGAGGAAAACTACAACTGGAGGTGGACATTTTCTTTAGCAGAAAGCAATCAGAAATCTAAGAGTTTGGGGTGGAGGCACAGCTAACTAGTAAAGCATATGAGTATGGGGGGCAGACTGAGGATCCATTATCAGAGAATAGGAGCCAACCTGAAAGAATTCCTACCAATAACATATCAATTTTAGCACCAAAAAAGTTATTCATAACTAGGCTGGTTTGGTAGGCATGACTACGGGCATACGAATAATCCCAGCATTTAGGACAGGGCAGTAGGATCAGTTTCAAGGCCAGCCTGGGCTACTAATGAAACCCTATCTCAGAATAAATAAATGCATATAAAACTGTGAGCTCACAAGGAGACTAAAATGAAAGCATTGTGAAGCCCTGGGTTCACTCTCAGAAAAACAACAACAACTAATCGAAACAGAAGCAAGGAGAAGAGGAGGAAGAGAGAGAAAACAGAGCAGGTTGCACTTAAGAGATTGCCAGGGTATCTATTCACTACGTGAGATAAAGGGTCAGGGGTACAAACTGCAAAAATTACTAAAGGACCAATGAGGCAATGTCTTATTTGCATCAGAATTCTCACTAACGCCACACAAAGAAAACAAAGCTGGGCATCGCCAGTGTGCAGCCTCCCAAAAGGACCTGGGCAGCTACGGTCACTGTCTCTAAAACCTTTTAGTAAACACATTAAGACATGATCTATGATTTAAAGTATAAAATACATACAGCAGTATGACTGTTTCTTGCCAAAACATCCTGAACCTGAATCTAATTAGATGTAGGCCTTCGTATAGGCTATAGAGAGTATTAAAAATTCTATCAGTAGCATCCAAATCAGCCCACTGACAACGAAATAAGATTCCTCCTTGAACAAATGATGTGAGGGAAGGAAGCTAAGGAAAAAATGGCAGGTGAAGTGGCATGAGAGATGGACACACAGACTGTGCACTTCAAGTGGATAAAACGTACGTCATATAAAAATCCTATCTCTATAAAGTTGTTTTTAAAAAGAATCAAGGTGCCAAGCGTGGCAGTGCACGCCTTTGATCCCAACACTTGGGAGGCAGAGGCAGGTGGATCAATGTGAGTTCAAGGCCAGCCTGGTCTACGAAGCAAGTAAGGACTGCCAAGGCTACACAGAGAAACCCTGTCTCGAAGCATGCACGCGCGCGTGTATACACACACACACACACACACACACATAAATAAATAAAAGGAAAAAAAGAAAAAAAGACTAAAAAGACATCAAACTTGCTTAAACAATAATTTAATTTTTAAAATTAAATTCTTATTATTGTATGTACACATGGAAATGTGCCATGGAGCGTGTGTGTGGAGATCAGAGTACACCTCTGTCGAGTCAGTTTTCTCCTTCCTCATTTACTTGGGTGCTCAGGTCATCAGGCTTGCCAGAGGCACTCACTGGGCCATCTTGTCAGCCCTTCTTTTTGAGCCAGGCATGGTAGTGCACAGAGACAGATGGCTCTCTGTGATTTTGAGGCAAGCCTGGTCTACATACCAAGTTCCAAGATAGCCAGGGCTACATAATAGAGATCCTGTCTCAAAAAGAACAGAAAAGAAAAGAAGAGATAGAATCTTATTTTGTAGCACAGGCTGACCTTGGACTCATGGTAATCCTCCTGTGTCTGTATTCCCAGTATTTCAATTACAGGTGAGAGCCATCACACCCAGTTTAAGATACAGATGTGAACAAATTAATTATCCAAAGACATTGCTAAGGCAGCCCGGAGAAAATGAACTGTGCAAGAAATAAGATTATCTGCTACGTTTTGGATCTGAAGTGGTGATATTGAGATTTCGCTTTTAAAAACATAACTTTCTGTCAGACGTAAATAATCCTATAATTTATTGGTGCAATTATATGATTTGCCAAAAATACTTCAAGAGAGAAGATTAAAAATGGAGGGGAAGGCCAGGCATGGTGGCACATACCTGTAATCCCAGCACTCAGGGAGGCAGAGGTAGGTGGATCTCTGTGAGTTCCAGCCAGCCTGAGCTATACAGTAAGATGCTAGTTTTATTTTAAAAACAATGTTCACAAACAAGGGTAAGACATATTGTTGGAGACTTGGTGTGGGTGCACATGGACTTTCAGCAACATTTGGAAACTCCTTGATGAAAAGTAACAAGTATAAACATAAGACACCTGCCAAGAGAGGACTTAGGAAGCCAGAGTTTCTAGAATAAAGTATTTGAAGAAGACTAACAACATCTAGAGAAAATGTCTATGGTGAAAGCACTTTTCTACTTAAGCACTTTCCTTGCCTTTTCACAAACCTCACCTACAGCTCTTCTAAGAGATTTATGGGTTCTTTTCTGGGGGGTAGGATGGGGGGTTGTAACATGTTTGCAAAACACAGAATATTTTCAAGTTTCTCCCAAGAAGTTTATCTTACCTGTGGAATGTTCTTGGAGGCCATTGTTTCCAAAAGAGCCCTCAAAGCACTACTTATGGCTTCTAGAAAATCGGCGTGTTTAGCAAAATCTACAACACAAGAAGTTTCCAGAAACACAAAGATAAATTACAAGTTTTCTCTTCTCCAAGACAAACTATTTTGTAGGAAAAGAAACAGGATTAAAACAAAGCATACAAGGTTAGCTTACGCTGTTATTAACAAAAGCACAGCCACCCCTCCCCCCTCCCCAATTTATTTTATTTTAGGTGGATGAGTGTTCTGCGCCTGTGCAGCATGAATGCAATAGCCAGGGAGGCTGAAGAGGGTATCAGACACACTAGAACTGCAGTTAGAAAGTTATGAGTCTCAGTGTGGCCCGTGAGAGCAGTTAAGTGCTTACTACTGAGCCATCTCTCCAGCCCACAAAAAAGATGTGTGTGCTCGTGCCCCAACGATAAAGAGGAACCTGTGACTGTCCTGACAGTCAGCTCTCTCTGTTCTGTCTATGCTTTTAGAAGTTACTTGCCTGCACTTCCCTCATAGTAGATAGTATTTCCTTCTGGGGTCTCTGATGGGGTTGAAAACTAGATAGCCACAGTGTAACTATTTTTGAAAAAATTTTGAAAAATGACAGGCTTACTCAAATATCCTAATGAGGACCTGATACTTATGATTCGCATTAATTGACATTAATTTTAAAATACTCTCACACACACACACACACACACACACACATACACACACCTACTAGCACAGTTTGACTGTCATTGGCAATGATAATACATGGATGATAGTATCTGGGAAAGGTTTCTGCAGGTTAAATATAACATTCCATCTACAGAGTCCAATTCCCATCCATAAAGTTTTGCTATTTCCAAGTAGTCTTTTACCTTAATGTCTAATGCTTACCTGGCTGAGAAAAAAGAAGTTGTGACAGGTGCTGTGCGAGTGTCTGAAGAGCTGGGGCTCCACCAAGATGGTCTATGTCCAGGAGAGACACAAGGCTCTGAAGACACATAAGGGCTCTACACTGAATGGTGTTCATTCTGCAAAGAAAGTGGACGTGGTGGTGTCTCTAAAGCTGCTACACTGGAGTTCTATGAGTCTACAGAGTTTTACTATTATTGTTGATTATAGTATAGCATCTTGCTTTATAACCCAGGCTAGCTAGCCTGGAGCTCACTATGAAGTCATGTTAGCTTTGAATTTGTGATCCTCTTGAATACTGGGATTAGAGTTATAAGCTCCATGCCTAGATTAGTGTCAATTTTCAATCTAAGCTTCAGATGCTGATTAAGAGTATCTATAAGTTCCAGCAGATCTGAGGCAAGTCACAAAGAATAATAAAACCTGTTTATCTGCCAAAGAGCCTGAGACTCAAGGGCTCTTAGGATAACTCATTTGTAAGTCACGAGTCTGTCTCTATTCACATTGTTTGGCACACTCCTTGCTTTTATATTTTTATGTATAGTGTGCTGTCTTGGGGACCCATCCCATGGCACCACACATGACGGGCAAGCACTCTACACTGAACTACCACTTAAAGACTCTGAAGACAGGCTCTCTATAGGTTGCCCAGGCACAGCATGACCTTGTGATCCTTCTACTTCAGCCTCCACAGTTGAGATTACAACCCTGCACCGAAAGCCTGCTTTCTTCCTCTTTTCCATAGGGGAGCCACTTGGTATATGTCCCTAAATAGTTTGGTGTTGCCTAGCTGTGTTTTGTAAAAATGGAACCACATTTTGTGCCTTACTCACTTAGCTCAACATAGTAAGTTCTGCTGTTCTGTGAGCAGTTCCTGTTCAGATCCTCTTTACTGCTGAATGTCAACTTCTTATGCATGTGACTATGACGGACATCAAAGTAGTTTCCAAGCTGGGGCAACTATGACCCACAGTACTGTGAATATTCATTCTCATATCCCAGCACATAAGGGGCACAAACTTCTCCAGGGGACATATCAAGGCAGGTCTTAGGAGCATTTTCTATTCAAAATTCCAACATTTCACATCATGTCAAAATGATAAATGCTTCTGAATATTGAAAGTTTCTTACTTTCTAATCAAAGGTTTCCAATTTGGATTCTTAGAACATATGTCAATTGCAGCACTGCTTGGTGAAGCGGTTTTCTCAAAAACCTAGGTTTAAATGGGAAACAGGAAAAGATAACAGTGAGGTCATCTTAAACAGGACTTCTCTATAAAAGTCAGATGTTATTTACAGGTTAATGTGGTCAGGACAGAATCACATGTGTGCATTTCTAGCTCTGCCAATTCTGCTTTACACCCAAGACCATGCTCTCCTGGTAAATAGCTCGCATCAGCCTTTCTCACATCCCAACTGGAGCCCAGGATGAAACATAATTACCTTCTTTGGGATGAGGCAGTTGGTAAGGGCGCTGTGAATCTCATGGGACAGGCACAGTGGGGACAGCAGCTGCCCACTGCACTCACTGAAGGAGTTCTCCATAAAAGCTTCACTTTCATCACTACTAGAAAGCTCGTCCCATTCATCATCTGAGGAATCTGAGGAGAAGACAAACCAGATGTTAGTAACTGGGGTATCAAAGAAACTCCCACGGAAGCTCCTCTTGGTGCAGGGATGGGAATTGGGGCGGGGACTGTCCAGTGCAAGTGGGAGCAAACCTTCGCTGCAGCACATGTTGACAATAACTTCCAGGGCGGTCTGCTGAGCTGTCAGCAATGCCATGGTCTCTCTCAGCTCCTTGTCAGTAGACTAAAACAAATAATAATAATAATAATAATAATAACAACAACAACAACAACAACAACAACAACAACAACAACAACGTTTTTTAAAAAAGTATTTTTTGCATCCATTTCCTTCATTAAAGTCTTTGGAAGATTTCTGCATTTGGAATGGAGCATATGGGGGCTAGAGTAGGTCAAAGAAAAGCTACAGGAGCCGGGCGTGGTGGCACACGCCTTTAATCCCAGCACTCGGGAGGCAGAGGCAGGAGGATCACTGTGAGTTTGAGGCCAGCCTGGCCTACAAAGCGAGTCTAGGACAGCCAAGGCTACAAAGAGAAACCTTGTCTCAAAAAAAAAAACAAAAAACAACAACAACAACAACAAAAAGAAAGAAAGAAAGAAAAGCCACAGGGGTACAAATGAGCACTGTATTTCCTCTTGGCTGACCAGAGCAAGTCTTTGTTAACTGTATTCCATCTATCACAGGGCTGCATAGTTGGAGAGAACAAACAGATATCTACTTTAACTGTATGTGTTCAGAAGCAGCTCAGCATATTAAGACTAAACAAAAGTTCACTTTAGACACCTGATTTTTTTTTTTTTAATTTTAATTTATGTGCATTGGTGTGAGGATGTCAGATCTTGGAGTTACAGACAGCTGTGAGTTGCCATGTGGGTGCTGGGAGTTGAACCCGGATCCTTTCGAAGAGCAGGCAGTGCTCTTAACCACTGAGCCATCTCTCCAGCCCCAGACACCTGATGTTTAAACATAACATATTTTAGCCAGTTTCTTAGAAAGATTACATTCAACAAACAGTACTGGCCAGGCACATGGTGGCACATACCTACTCCAGCACCCAGGTGACAGTCAGGAAAGTTACCTCAAATTTGGGGCCAGTCTGGTTTATAGAGTAAGCTTCAGGCCAGCCTGCGCTACATATTGACATTGTGTCTCAAAAATAAGTGAACAAGGCCAGGTATGGTGGCACACACCTTTAATCCCAGCATTCAGGAGGCAGAGGAAAGTGGATTGCTGTGAGTTTGAGACTAGCCTGGTCTATAAAGTGAGTCTATGGCAGCCAAGGCTATACAGAGAAGAAACCTTGTCTCAAAAAACTAAAAAAAAAAAAAAAAAAAAAAAAAGTTACTTAATATTTTATTTTTTACAGAAAACCAGGATCAAAGGCTTGCACCACCACACCCCAATAAAGTAACTCTTTAAGATTGAAAAAAAAAAAAAGATGTGGTGTACATTTTAATCCCAGCACTGAGGCAGCAGAGGCAGGTGGATCTCTTGAGTACCAAGTCAGCACCACCACACACAGCTGCTGAAAATAGCCTGTACTTTACTGTTTGCTTACAAATTTAAATTGTCTTTTTAATGGCTAAATAAAATTTCACTAAGTGGATCTACTATAATTGACCAATAACTTCCTAAATGTGAGTATTTCAGATTATAACCAGTCTTCCATATCTGTGGGTACTGCATTCATGGAGTTAACAAATGCCCATCATTTTCTTCCTTGTTAAAAACTCTTACTACATGGCAATTGCAGGGGGAGGAAAAGCTCACATTCTAGGGCTCAACCTTCTAGTCTCAGCCTAAGTATCTGGGACACAGATATATCTCAACTAACCAAACCAACCAAAAATACCCGACGATTACATTTGTTCTTGTCAGTATTTTATAAATAATGTAACAATACAGAGATTGTTATATTACTAATTAGTAATATATAGCAATTACATTTTACTATGCGGGTTGGGATATAACTGAGTGGCAGAATGTTTGCCAACAATGTGCAAAGTCCTGGGTCTGATTCTCAGCATTAAATTCAATTGAGTAAGTTAACAAAACAAAACCCCTCCTTATCCAACACTCTACTGTTAAGAAGTCAAAGATGGGGCTGGGAGTACAGCTCAGTTGGTAGAATGCTTGCCTACCATGCCAAAGCCATGTGCGTCATCTCCAGCACTGCACAACCTGGGCAAGGTGGCACATGCCTATCATCTGGCTACACAGCAAATCTGAGACTGGCCTTGGATATATGAGGCCCTGTATTAGAACCAATCAAACCAACAAAAATCTAGTCTAAAGATGACTGAAAGCTGTGAGAGGATGTGCGTAAGTGAATGTAAATAATATACTCTTTCATATGAGGGATTTTTAACAACTGAAGAGTTGGAACCTGGGGTGGGGGGCCAATTCCCTATGAATATGTATTTAAATATCTTATTTCCTCAGACTCACTGGGTCCAAAGTTAAAAATATATCTAAAGGTTTTATGATACATTACCATTTTCCTTACCAGAATGCTTGTGCTCATTTAAAATGCAACTAACAAGCCAGGCATGGTGGCACTCACCTTTAATCCTAGCACTCAGGAAGCAGGAACAGATGGATCTCTCTGTGAGCTTAAGGACAGCCTGGTCTACATAGCAAGTTCCAGGACAGCCAGAACTACATAGTTACACTGTTTCAAACAAACAAAAAATACAATCCTGCCAATAAATCCCTTGCCTAAGAATTTAACTATGGAGCTGGGCAGTGGCCCATGCCTTTAATCCCAGCACTCAGAGAGGTAGAGGCAAGTGGACCTCTGTGAGTTCCAGGCCAGCCTAGTCTACAGACCAAATCCAGGCCGGCCAATGCTATACGGAGAAACCCGTTTCAAAAAAAAACAAAACCAAACAAACCAGGTGTGGTGGTACATTCCTTTAATCCTAGCACTCAGGAGGCAGAGACAGGTGGATCTCTATGAGTTTGAGGCCAGTCTGGTCTACAAAGGGAGTCTAGAACACCCTGGTCTGCTACACAGAGAAACTGTCTTGAAAAACCAAAAACCAAAAACCAAAACCATAGTTACCATGCATTCTACCACTGTCATCCTCAGCTCCTCTACATGCATGCCTGTGTATGTAGTATAGGCACATGAGTGTACAAGAACACATACACAGGGCAAAGCAGGCTTCCTCTATCACACCCCTCCTCACTGCCTTGAGACAGGGTGTAGGGAGCAGGGAAAGCCCTGAGTGAATGCAGACCTGAGTAAATGTATGCTTCTGGCCGCGTCAAGGACCTCAGACCCTCAGAGCCATGGAGAACAACAAAGCCTTTCCTTCTGATGTGTGTATGTATGGTGATGGTGTGTGCTTTGTGCCCGTGGATATTTATGGGCTGAAGACTGCTCTGCTGTAGAGACTGCTCCTCCCAAGATTAGCTAAACTTGTCTCCTTGTCTATCTGTATGTAATAACCCTACCTCCTGTTCAGCTGTGTGTCCAACTTTATTTAATAAACATAATGAGATTCTGGGATGCTATAGTTTCTTCAGCTGAGAGCCCAACCACTGGCTCCCACTTTCTGGGATCTGTCTTTCATTCCCTTGTTACCTCAATCAGGTCTGTCCCTGGAGTCATGCTGGATGCAGCAACATCGTCTCTCACTGTTTTGGCTAGACTGGCTGGCCATTGAGCTCTGGGGAGCCACCTGTCTATGCCCTCAGATACTGGAGACACGGACACGTGCAGCCATGGCTTTATATATCTATATCTATATCTACATCTATATCTATCTTGGTATGTAACTTATATCTTCATGCTTCAGAGCAAGCAGTAACGAAATGCATCTGGCTAACAGGAATGTTCAGCACTGTAATCCCAGGAGGGGGTTTTCTCCTTCCCTTACTCCTTTTAGGAGCCTCCTGGAAGTAATGCATACAAGATCACACACGATGCCACTGTCTGACTCCCAGCAAGAACTTCAGATCCTTCAGTCTCCTGACAGGCTAACAGCAGGCTCCATTTCTGAAGCTAAGTGTGGCAATCCAGCACTCCGGAGGTGAGGACAGAAGGGTTTGAACCCAGCCTGGGCTACACAGGCAGACTCTGTCTCCATACAACCTCAACATCTGACGGACAGATGGAGTAGAAAAGCGGTTTGCCTGAATCCATTATAACAACAAAAATACCACAAGCTCTAGCTGAAAACTCCAATGCATCCATCACATTCCTACTTTTCACACCTGGAGAGAAACTAAGCACATCCCTTAACCATCCTGTGATACTCCAAGAAACACCACTAAGCTTCTTCACAGATGCCTCACTTTGGATATTGTTGCTCATTTTCAATTATGCTGAGGCAAGCAAAGTGAGAGAAGGATTAACTATGAGGCTCCAACACATGCTTCATGTTCATAGAGGAAGTGCCATGATTTTTAAGGCATTTTTTGGTCCGTAAGCAACTTGAGGATAGGATGGGCTTCTCGCTTCTGCATGTACCTCAGCACTCAACACAACGCTTTGCTTGTTCATATGTAACTATTCTATGTATAAAAAGCTTGATTTCTTTAAAGCACTAAGATTAAATTACACAGGCTCGAGAGATGCCTCAGTGGTTAAAGCCTCCTGCTGCCAAACCTGATGATCTGAGTTCAATCCCCAGGTTCCACATGGTAGAAAAAAAAGAACTGATTCCTAAAAGTTGTGCTTTGACCTTCACACATGTTCTAAGACATAAACATGCCTCCTCCCTCTCAAAAAAAAGTAATTAATTTTTAAAAAAACCCGCTGAGCATGGTAGCACGCTCCTTTAATCCCAGCACTTGGAAGTCAGAGGCAGGTGGATCGCTGTGAGTTCAAGCCCAGCCTTGTCTACAAAGTGAATCCAGGACAGCCAAGGCTACACAGAGGAATCCCCATCTCGAAAAACCAAAAACCCACAAAACTATGCTCTGTAAGTCTTCAAGAATGCAAAAATTGGGTGTGGTGGTACGCAGCTAAAACAAAACAAAACAAACAAGAAGGCAAACAAAATCTACAAGGAAAGGCAAGAAAATGTTTATTTTGAGCTACATTCTATTTAAAGAATTCTAAGTAAATATAGACTAATCAGAGTTGTAAGATGTTGATTTAAGACAATTAATTCTAATTCATTTCATATGAATCAGGACAAGCCACCCCCAGCACTGTCCAATGAGAACGTGAACTCTGTTCTCCTAGCCAAGGCTTGTCACCTTTCCTTCCTACTCTTCCTGCCATCAGGCTCTCTCCACCCAGCTGAGTGACTCTAAAGATTACCATGTCTTCACAATCCTATCTCTCTCTTTTTTTTTTTAAGATTTATTTATTTATCATTTATACAGTGTTGTACTTGCATTGTGAGCTTGCACACCAGAAGAGGGCACCAGATCTCAGTATAGGTGGTTGTGAGCCACCATGTGGTTGCTGGGAATTGAACTCAGGACCTTTGGAAAAGCAGACAGGGCTCTTAACCTCTCCAGCCCTCACAATCCTATCTCTTAGGTCACCATTTCAGACAGTTCAGTTGGCCCTGTGTCATCTCTAACAGCTTCCTCCTTTGCTGTCCCATCTAGGACTAATCATATGTACCAAGTTTGCAGATATAACTCAGAAATTTGGTCACAACTCTACTACTGTTCTTAGCATAGGGCTAACAGAAATAGAGGTTCAGGAGTCTGTCTTCCTAAAAAAGAGGGTTTCCCCGAGCACAGAAGCACGGCTGAAGAGCCTCAGCTGCAGCTAGGACACATGAGCAGCACAGGAAGCATGTGTCTTCCTAACCCAGACCTCCCAGTCCTTCTCGCTTTTTGGGTGAAAACATTCTCCCAAAGCATGGATCTATCTACACTTCTCAGAGAAAATAGCTTGCAGCTGTGCACCCTCACATAGGCACTAAGCATCCCGCCTCCAACCTCTTGGCAGCAGCAGTGGGGAGATGAAGGTTTAGACTATTGCTCTGCTAAGGATAAATACTAAATAAACGAGGAAAGAATTCAATTAAAAAAAAGCTAGGCATAGTATGATGAGTGTGAAGATCAATCCGCTGAAGGCAATGAGTGACTGAAACAGACCAGTCAGACAGACAGGCCGGTGTTTTTAAAGTGTTTCTTTTGGAACACTTTAAGTTTGCCTCAACTGAAGGCCTCCCACACAGAAAGACTTCATTGTAGACAAGACTTTTTGTTGTTGTTGTTGTTGTTGTTTGTTTGTTTCTTCTATAGGGGTACATTCCTAATGTTATAATAAGAATCAACAGGAAAATATGACTTTTACTGAAAACCTAGTTGTAATATCTTTCTGTAATGCTAAGGAGACCTGTTGAAGAAATAGATGTATTAGTTTGTATTGAACATCACTTTGCGTGGTGGTGCACACCTTTAATCCCAGCACTCGAGAGGCAGAGGCAGGTGGTATCTCTGAGTTCGAGGCCAGCCTGGTCTACAAAGGGAGTCCAGGACAGCCAAGGCTACACACATAGAAACCCTGTCTTGAAAAACCAACAAGAAAAGAAAAAAGAACATCACTCAGACTCACTGGAAGTAAATCAGAAATAAACGTTTTCCTTCTGGGTTTTCTTTTGTGAGGAATTTCTTCCATCTCATCATCTTCAACCAAATCCCCATTAGCATTTGCTAGTATGTCTTCGGTCTCTGCAGCAGTCTTTAACCGCTGGGCCTCAGCCTCCTTCATCTGAATGACTGTGTCAGCAGCATTCACTTCCAGAACTTCAGACAAGATGTTTAATATGGCATTTATGATTTCGGCCTGACTCTTAGATGGAATAATGTCCTTTAGGTTCCACATTGTGCCTGGGAAAAAATAACCATGAAGACAAAGGAATTGCCTCTAGAATCTTTATTAAGAATGGGCTCTAACACTGACAAGGTAATACACAGACTGATTTTAGTATAATAAAAGGAAATGCTAAAGAGTAAAAGAAGAAGTATAACTAAGTAGAATAACATAATATTATATAATAGTGAGGGGAAAAAGAGTTTCCATGGGGCTGGATCTTTAGACTCTGGTGTAATTTCAAAATATGCAACCCTTTGTTCATTCTGTCTTGGCACACGACAGTTTTCTTTGGTATAGAATTTGCATACTCAGAAATACTGGTAAAGTTTTAAATTGGCAGGAAGTGCCTCGTTTTCATCCGTCTTTACCTAAGCTGCTCTTCTTGGCAGCTTTTTATATTACAAGTGTACTGGGATGTATTACTGCTCCAATTCTGCATATTGAAGACAGACAGCAAATTCTTGGCTTTTTCCTACCAAAATAAAATAGTGCTTCCAGGAAGAAATCAGAATTTTGCTTTTGTTTTTAAGTGAATGACAAGGTCTGGGGATTTAGCTCAGCTAGTAGAATGCTTGCTTAGCGTGCTCAACCCCTAGGGACTGCAAAAACAAGGGTGGTGCTGCACACCAGGAAGCCCAGCATTCAGGAGGGGAGGCAAGAGAAGCACAAATTTCAGGTCAATTTCGGCTAAAATACAAGTTGTAGCCTGGGCCATATATGAGACCTTCTCTCTGAAACAAGGGATGATAATAAAATGAAAACATCACAGAGGCATAACTAAAACTACTGAGAACAGAGACCAGAAGAAATTAGTCATGGTCACTGTGGCAACAGTACCAATAACTAAAAGGTTAAAACAACCCAGGTGTGGTGCTGAAGAGATGGCACAGAGGTTAAGAGCACTGACTGCTCACCCAGAGGTCCTAAGTTCAATTCCCAGCAACCATATAGTGGCTCACAACCATCTATAATGTGATTTGATGCCCTCTTCTGGCATCAGGTGTAATGCAGGCATAAAAAATAAATTTTAAAACAAAAAACAACCCAGGTACCAAATGGAGAGTGGCTTCCAAGACAGGTAGGGTTATATATAGAGAGATGCTGTCTCAAAAAAGCCAAAACCAACCAAATAAAGAAAACCTAAAGAGAGATGCGCACACACGCGCGCGCACGCATGGACGCACACAATGGAATACTATTCACCATTAAAAAAGAAGAAAATGAGTTAGGGCTATAGCCCAGTCAGCAGAGTGCTTGTCTAGCACACAGCCCTGAGCTTGATCCCCCACACCACATAAATTGGGTGTGATGATACACACCCATACTCCTAGCATTCATGTTGTAGGAAGTTTGCTGTCATCAGACTATACAGTAAGTTTGAGGCCAACCAGGCTACAGAAAACCTTGTCTCAAAAATTAAAAAGCTAGCTAGGCGTGGTGGTACACACCTTTAATTCCAGCACTTGGGAGGCAGAGGCAGGTGGATCACTGTGAGTTCGAGGCCAGCCTGGTCTACAAAGGGAGTCCAGGACAGCCAAGGCTACACAGAGAAACCCTGTCTCAAAAAGCAAAACAAAAACAAAAGTTAAAAAGACTAATACTAATGCATGTCACCTTGAAGACCTTAGGGTAAGCGAAATAAATCAGCCATAAAGGGTAAAAGACAAATGATTCTATTTGTGTAAGATTTTTACAGTAGTCAAATCCACAGAAACAGAAAGCAGCACGGTGGTGTTCAGAGATGGGGGAGCAAGGTTAGGAAAAGTTCTCATTCAGTGGATACAGTCATTTTGCAGAAAAGACCTGGAGATTTGGCTGTACAAGAAAATGCTTCGTATTACTCCACTGACCTGTACAAGAGGGGCAATGAGACAAGTCAGGAGGTGAAGGATTTACATTTATAACAGCAGCCCTCCTGCACAGAGCTGGAAGGCACAAACAGAAGAATCTCTCTGAAGCTGGCAAGCTAGCTAGCGAGTATGGAGCTCACGGGGAGGCAGAAACAAGAGAGACCTTGCCTCTACCTTCTCCTCTGACTTCCACAAGCATACAGAGCACACGTGCACCCACAGCCACATACATATGAACAACAATAATAAAATGAACAGATGACTTCTGCACAGGTCAAAGGCAAGAGGAAAATATAAAATATTTAAAATGTATACGACTCAACTAACTATCCATCAGATCACTTCAGATTTCCATATTCAGAGATGGGGGGGGGGTAGAGTAAGAAGTCATGGAAGAGCAAGTGGTGGGCCATGTCTTAGTTGTCCTGAGTCAATTTTTTATCTCACTGGGTCATGAACTAGAGGAAAGGTGGGCTGGAGAGATGGCGCAGCAGTTAAGAGCTCTTCCAAAGGACCTCAGTTCCATTCCCAGCACCCACGTGGCACCTCACAACTGCTGTAGTTCCAGTTCCACGGGACTCAACACCCTCACAGACATACATGCAAGCAAACCACCAATGCACATAAAATAAAAATAAAGCATAAAAAGAGTCTGGACCGCAGTGTTTCTATATTAGGAAAAATAGTTTGTTAAATTAGATGGGGCTGCTCTTTCAGAGGGCCTGTGTTCAACTCCCAGCACCCACATGGAAGCTCACAACTCTCTGTAACTCCAGTTCCAGGGGATCCAATGCCCTCTTCTGATCCTCAGGATCCTTCATGCATGTGGGGCACGTAAGCTCACACAGATTATATATATAAACAAAAGATAATGCGGGCAGTGGTGGCACACACCTTTAATGCCAGCACTCTGGAGGCAGAGGTGGGCATATTTCTGAATTTGAGGCCACCCTAGTCCACAAAGACAGTTCCAGAACAACCATGGCTACAGAAAACCCTGTATCAAAACACCAAATAAAGAAACTAATTAATTAAAAATAATTTTTAGAGACTGGAAACATCTACTCTAGAAGGCCTCATAATGATGGAAAACCATGTCAGTTAAGGGTCTCTGTTCTAATACTAAGATGTTCAGACCAGACAGAGCACAGTGGGGAAGACTGAATCCTGACCCTCCACTTCTATCCATTACAAGTTAGCATTTCATTTGGCTAAACCTTACCTGCCACTAGTGTTCTCAGCAGAATGTATTCCATAGAGGTGACAGGACAAAGCAAAGCAGACTCCAGCACACGTAGTGCTGTGCCATCAAAAGACTGCAGGAGCTCTGGGTTATCTTCGGTCACTATCTGTAAACAATATGCTGTAAGACAAGAATAACAATTTAGAAACCTTGAATTCTTGAAGATAATTTGCACCCGAATAATTCATACAGAAATGTGCATTTTTACAACTTCCAGATATATCAGCTTCTTTAGATATACAGGCTTCACTTCAAGGGTAGTACACGCCAAAGAGACCTCACCACCTCTCGGTGCTAGAGATCTCCATTTCTCAGGTTCTTTGAATTTCTAGTCCCCTACCTCCCCCAATCAGAGTTTCTCTGTGTATCCCTGGCTGTCCTGGAACTCACTCTGTAGACAAGGCTGGCCTAGAATTCAGAGAGTTGCCTGTCTTTACCTCTCAAGTGCTAGGATTAAAGATGTATACCACCACCACTGACTAATTTTCTAATTCTTATGTGCATTGGGGTTTGCCTGCATGTATGTCTGTGTGAGTGTCAGATCTTGAGGTTACAGACAGTTGAGCTGCCCTGTGAATATTGGGAATTGACCCTGGGTCCTCTGGAAGATTAGTCAGAGCTCTTAACCACTAAGCCATCTCTCCAGCCCCTAGCTTTCTAATTTTTTACAGAATTACACTCTCATAAACTATAACTTAAAAAGCTCTTAAATGGTGTGACAATGCTGAATTACTATAAATATCTGCAATTTATTCTCAGTTTATTCACTTATCATAGGCCAGTAGCAGGAAGCTTATGAGCACTAACTAGTCCATGCACCGCATGCTTAGAAGTAGTTCTGTTGCCAAGAACAAACCTGAGGTCTTAGGCATTGTGGTCACAATATCCTTATACATTAGCGTTATTTAAGAAAAAAAAAAAAAGTAGCTCAGTGTGGTGCTGCATGCCTTTAACACCAGCACTCTTTAATCCTGCACTCAGAGGGTATCTGAGTTCAAGGCCAGCCTGACCTACACAGCTCTACAGCAGCTTCAATAAATAAACACATGAATAATAACACCAATCAACGTAATGGATTACAACATTTGTGCTAGAAATTAACTGAAAGCATAAAGAATAACTAAGACCGCAGGGCGGTGGTGGTGCACATCTTTAATCCCAGCACTCGGGAGGCAGAGGCAGGCAGCTCACGGTAAGTTCAAGGCCAGCCTCATCTACAGAGCAAGTTTTAGGGCAGCCAGGGCTACACAGAAAAACTATGTTTCAAAAAAACAAAACAAACAAACAAACCAAAACTCAACTACATGAAAGGTTTTGACAGAAGACACCTCTAAATTACAAAAAGGAAACTAAATACAAAGTAGTTTCCTTTGAGATATTTATTCCAAAAAATCCAGACCTAAAAATTTCAAATTAGATTGTTATCTATTCAAATGAATGAAAACTGGCTTAGCAGTTAAAAGCACTTACTGCTCTTGCATAGGAATTGGGTTCCATTGCCTGCACCCATGTGAAGGCTCACAACCATTTGTAATTCCAATTTCAGAGAATCCACCTCTGTCTTCTGATCTGCGAAGGCACCAGGCATGCACATGGTGCACATACACTCATACACACAAACTAAATAAATCTAAAATAAAAACTAAAACACATGGTACTGCTGTAATCTAATTTGGATCCCAAAATGCATCTATGTGCAGAACTGTGTACACACACATCAATACACAAACTTACATTTGATGTATTGTTTTATTAAGGGACTAATGCTTGGGGGCTGGAGAGATGGCTCAGTAGTTAAAAGCACTGGCTGCTCTTCCAGAGGACCTGGGTTCAATTCTCAGCGCTTACATAGCAGCTCACAACTGTCTGTAACTCCAATATCTGACACCCTCATACAGACATACATGCAGGTAAAACAACAATGCACTTAAAATAGAAATAAAGTATAAAAAAACAAAGAAAGAAAGTGGTGGTGTACACCTTCAATCCCAGCACTCTGGAGACAGAGGCAGCTGGAGCTCTGTGAGTTCAAGGTCAACCTGGTCTACAAAGTGAGTCCAGGACAGCCATATTAAAAAAAAAAAAAAAGAAAAGAAAAAAAAGAAAAGAAATATCTATTAATCCAAGGAGAAGCAGTGCTAAGAGGAATACACTTCTTCCTTTCCTAGAAATATGCATAAGTAATAAAAGGGAGCAAGTGTTTCTCTGTGGGTACCCAGAATTCTGCCCAGCTGCCTACTTTCTGGTTTCTGCCTCCTCCTGCTTCTGAGCTGAGGGTTTTTAATGGCTCTCTAGCCCAACACAGACAAGGTAGGAAGCTAAAGGCAACTGCTGGACGCCAGGTCCCCAGCTCCCACGAAAGGGACATAGGCCTAACAGAAACTGGGTCACCTCTACAGCTCCTGCCACCAACCCCCTTCCCCCCAACATTAACATCAAAAAAACTATCACTGTTCTTCAGAAGTCAGAGAAAGTAACATAAAATATTTTAAATATGGCTACATTCCAATTAACTTTGAGTTTTTGTTTCTTAGTAAATAGAGATGAAAACTTCAAAAATAAAGGCTTTTAAGAAGTAAATCACAGCCGGGTGTGGTGATGCGCGCCTTTAATCCCAGCACTCGGGAGGCAGAAGCAGGCAGATCACTGTGAGTTCGAGGCCAGCCTGGTCTACAGAGTCCAGGACAGCCAAGGCTACAGAGAAAACATGTCTCAAAAAAACAAAACAACAACACAAAATAAATCACAGACTAGAGAGGTGGCTCAGATGTTAAAAGCACTGTCTGCTCTTCCAAAGGTCCTGAGTTCAATTCCCAGCAACCACATGGTGGCTCACAACCATCTATGATGTGATCTGATGCCCTCTTCTGGTGTGCAGGTGTACATGTAGACAAAACACTGTACATAATAAATAAATCTTTAAGAAAAAAAATAAAGAAGTGCATCACTAAGCCAGGTGGTGGTGCACATTTTGTTTTCCTTTTTTGGTTTTTTTGAGACAGAGTTTCTCTGGGTAGCCTTGGATGTCCTAGACTTGCTTTATAGACCAGGCTGGCCTTGAACTCACAGCATTCCATCTGCCTCTGCCTCCCCAAGTGCCGGCGTGGTGGAGCACACCTTTAATCCCAGCACTCAAGAGTCAGGAGGGTCTCTTAGTTCTACCTGAGCCTTGTGGCAGCCTGGGCTACACAGAAAAACTGCTCTGTGGGGATGGGAAGTTACACATTACACATACTCACATAATTGCCTTCCTCCCTTTCAAAAGAAATCAATGAGGAATTGGCCAGGCTTGGTGGCATGCACCTTTGATCTTGGCACCCAGGAGTCAGCATTAGAAGTTAGGCTGGTCTATACTGCAAGGTCAAGACCAGCCAGAGCTATGTAGTGAGACCTTGTCTCAAAAACAAAATAAAAAAGAAACAAGCAGAACCTTAAAGCATTGTGTAAGTATCAGTCACAGATTTAAGGAATTCCAAACAAACAGAACTCCACTATACATATTGGAACAGTATGGCAGCAATCACTGCTGTACAACAGACACACTGTGCTTGAAAATGGCAACACAGAAATATCAAAGGAGTGCTTTGTTCACTTACCTACAGAAACAGCCAGGTCAACATTGGTGGGGAACCTACGTAAGTACTTTAAAACAATCTCCAAACACCCTTCTTTGTTGAATATAGATACTGCTCTACTACTGCATTCACTAAATTAAAGGGGAAAAATAAATTTTACTATTCATATTTTAACATCAAGAAATTAGTCATAGAAGACTACAAACAAAACAATTACTCTTTATAAAACCAAAGATCAGGAGTCAACACCCACCATGTATTTATTGAAGATGACAACCACCTATAAGTGTTTTGTTTCCATCACAGTAGGATCTTAGTCACTCTCTCCTTATATGTTAGAACTGAAGGAAATCTCAGAAATCACTCATCCAACTTCCCATCTTACAGATTCGAGAAAACCCACGACCCACAGACAAGGCAATCCATCTGTAATCCCATGTCCTGTGTGTGGTGGTACCAGGCCCGGGGTCTCAGTTCCTTGTGTGCAGAGTGTTCCTTTTCCATTACGACTTGATAATAATGTGTTCAAATAAGGACAAATGCCTCTATCACATGAAAAGCAACATTTTTAATTGAAAAATCGCATTTTATGCGCTCCTAGACTCCAATTATAATTTCAACAAGCAGAAATTTCAATCTTCAGAGAAATTACTCTAATAAGTATTAGTTCTGAAATCACAAAACTTCTTTAAATAAAAAGTTATCAATATTACTAATAAACATACACACTAAATACAGGGTAAAAGGATGATTTTACGCATGCCTCCAGAATATAATCTCAATGTAGACATATAACAGTAATTCAGATGACTCACACTATCCAAAAAGACATTTTGTTAGGTGTCTATTTTATTTCAGTACTAAGCTATAGCCATAAGGCGAAGCATGTATCAGTAAGGAAATGTAAAGTGTGAAACAAATCTCTAGGACCTATGATAACCATACATAGTGAAGACTGGACTCATACACACTCAAGACAATACGGTTACTTTGGAGATAGCTATATTAGGCCAGTGGTTCTCAGCCTGTGGGTCATGACCCCTTTGGAGTCCCATGCCAGACATCCCGTATATCAGATATCTACATTTTGATTTATAACAGTAACAAAATTAGTTATAAAATAGCAACAAAACAATGTTATGGTTGGGGGTCACAACATGAGGAGCTGTATTAATGGGTCGCAGCATCGGGAAGGCTGAGAACTGCTGCATTCAACTCTTTTCAAAGAAAATATTCTTAAAATTCCCAGAGCCACATGAGGTGGCTCACACCTGTAAGCCCAGATAAAGGAAACAGAAACACAGGATCAGGAATTCAAGGTCATCGTTAGCCACATAGCAAGTCCTAGGCTAACCTGGCCTACACCTGTCTCAAAAAGTAAAAATAAAAGAGCTGAAAAGATGTTTAAGCAGTTATGTGTAAGTGCTATTTTTGTAGAGACCTGAGTTCGATTCCCAGCACCATTGTTAAGTGGTTCATAACCATCTCTAACCCCAGATCTCTGGCCTGGGAGGGCACCAGCATTCATGTGCACATACCCCCGTACACACATGTAACTAAATATATATTTTTTTCTTCTTCTTCTTCTCCTCCTCCTCGTCCTCCTTCTTCTTCTTCTTTTGCCAGGCAGCACTGGTGCATAGCTTTAATCCCAGCACTCAGGAGGCAAAAGCAGGTGGGATTTCTGTGAGTTTGAGGCCAGCCTGGTCTACAGAGAAAATTCCAGGCAACCAAGGCTACACAGAGAAATCCTGTATCAACTAAAGAAAAACAAAATTCCAGTTCCGTGATCTTCGATCTTGTAGAGACTGGAGATAAACTACAGTGGTAGAACATGTTTAGTCCAAGGTTCTAAACAACAAATTATATTACAAAAAGATGTATGGTGCACAGAAAACACCCATCAGTTGCTCATGTACCATTTCTTTATTTTTTGTTTGTTTGTTTTGTTTTTTTGAGACAGGGTTTCTCTGTGTAGCCTTGGCTGTCTTGGACTCACTTTGTAGACCAGGCTGGCCTCGAACTCACAGCGATCCGCCTGCCTCTGCCTCACAGGTGCTGGGATTAAAGGCGTGCGCCACCATGCCCAGCTATCTCATGTACCATTTCTTACAGCTCATTTGTAACCCCCGAGGGGATCATGAGTTCAAGGGCAGACAACATTACATAATGAGACCTTGGGGAAAAAAAGGGGCGGGGGAGGGAAGGAAAAAAAGAACAAAAAGAAGAAAAAGAAAAACTATAAAGGGGGGAAAAGCCATTTTCTCAAATATTTCAGCAATGTTCCTGGTGGAACAGAATGTATCTACTAGTTTAAGATAAAATCACAGGCAGACTGAGACTGATATGCAAGCAGCTTTTTAAGATCTAACTCAATCTCAGCGTCTAAGAAACAGCATTTTTGCTGAGCGTGGTGGCGCACACCTTTAATCCCAGCAGTTGGGAGTCCGGGACAGCCAGGTCTCCACAAACAAACCTTGTCTCAAAAAAATAAATTAAAAAAAACCAAAACACTACTTTTAGGTCATTATTTTAATTGCTCCCAATTGAAAATAAAAAACTATAATTATAGCTGGGCATGGTAGCATACCCTTTTAATCCCAGCACTCAATGGGCAGAGGTAGGTAGATCTCTGTTTAACCAGCATGGTCTACAAAGCGAGTTTCAGGACAGCCAGGGCAGTTATACAGAGAAATCCTGTCTTTAAAAAACCCCTATAATTCTGCTATAATTACAGACATAAAGTCAAGCTAAATAAAGTGATTCCAGGCTTTGTTTCGAGCTTTGTTCATTCCCATCCGCAGTCTTCTGTGCCCTAACCAGTGCTAGCAACATGGATAAAAGGTGACCCTGCTCCTACTCAGTCCCAAAGAGGTCCTCACAGGAAGCTACTTCCTAGTCAAACAGCCACTACCAGAGCAGTGGACGAAAGCATCACCCAATGCCTGTGGTCCTTTTCCATCTCATCCCATAGCAGGTGTACATTGGACTCCTTAGGAGGACGAGCTCGTTACCAGATATTACCACCTATGAAGTATCAGCATCACACATTTATAGACGGTCCCCACAGCTTAACAGACAGAACAGCAGGCCGAGCAGTGATACAACAGGAGGTTGCTCTGGGAAAGCGCCTTACCAGACATTCCACAGCACATTCACAGCCTCATTGGCTATGCTTTCAATAGAATTTCTGCTCTTGTCGGGTTTCTCCTGTGGAGACATCTCATCTGAATCCAGTCCAACGCTACACTGCAACCAAATATCCTGATTAGCACCCAGGTTCAAAAGAAGAGCTAAGCAAAAAAAAAAAAACAAAAGCAAAAACAAAGCCGGGAGTGGTGGCGCACGCCTATAATCCCAGCACTCGGGAGGCAGAGGCAGGTGGATCGCTGTGAGTTCGAGGCCAGCCTGGTCTACAAAGCAGGGCCAGGACAGCCAAGGCTACACAGAGAAACCCTGTCTCGAAAAACCAAAAAACAAACAAACAAACAAACAAAAAACTAGTAAAAAGCCAGGCATGGTGATGCACGCCTTTAATCCCAGCACTCAGGAGGCAGAGGCAGGCAGATTGCTATGAGTTCAAGGCCAGTCTGGTTGTACAAAAAAACCCTAATAACAATAAAGAATTACAAAAGCAAAACCATTAGAAATTATAATAATGTATATATTCATATCAGATGATTGTAAGTACAATTCTCAAAATGGTACATTCCGTGGCAGTAGAGAGACACAGTAGTTAAGAGCACCTTCTGCTTGTCTAGAGATATGGTTTGTACTGTTCTTGCAGGGGACCTGGGCTCAGTTCCCAGTATCCACATTAGCTGGTACACAATCACATGTAACTACAGCTCCAAGCAATCTGACACCCTCTTGCCTCTGAAGGCACCTGCACACACATGGCATTTACACACACACACACACACACAAATAAAAATGGATAAAAACTTAAAAAAAGTACAAAATCAATACAAAGTATTCTCCCTAATATGATGAAAGATAGAGTGACAAAGTATTCTCCCTAATATGATGAAAGATAGAATAACAAAGAAATAAAAAGCTGGGCTGGAGAGATGGCTCAGAGGTTGAGAGCACTGACTGCTCTTTCAGAGGTCATGAGTTCAATTCCCAGCAACCACATGATGGCTCACAACCATCTATAATGAGATCCAGTGTTCTCTTCTGGTGTGCAGGTGTTATATGTAGGTGGAACACTGTGTACATAATGAATAAATCTTTTTTAAAAAGAAAAGAAATAAAAAGCTAGTATCTGTACTATTTTGAGCATTTTATATATATATATTAAAAAATTAATTCTAAAACAAAATTATGAGGCACGATAACTATTAACCTTTATCTCCTAGTATAAGAAAGAAAATAAAAAAGGCTGCTGAAGGTACAGGAACGGATGGTGAGGCGGGGCTTCAGCTGCAGACACTCTAGCCTCAGAGCGGTACCCTTGACCTCTGTGCAGGACAGTCCAGGGCACTCTCTAGAACAGGTTTTCCGAGTCTTGGACTTCTTATGGGGAGACCACCCTGTGACCTCTACCCACATGCTGGCAGCATAGCGCCAAATGTGCCCATGTGGCAACGTCACCTTCAGTGTAGAATCCCTACTGTAAAGGAACAGGACTGATGCCACCCATTAAACTGGATCTTTTATGCTGCATTAAGTGAAATTCGGCTATATGTAGAAGAAAAGAAAGGCATGCAGGCTGAGAGGAAATCCAAGAGCCCACCATCCTTAATCAATGAGCTATATCATGTGACATGAACCACGTGATATTAAGCATGAGGGTGCAACATATTCCTTTTTAAGGTCAT
Source organism: Acomys minous (assembly GCF_964271855.1). Taxonomy (NCBI): domain Eukaryota; kingdom Metazoa; phylum Chordata; class Mammalia; order Rodentia; family Muridae; genus Acomys; species Acomys minous. The sequence goes on from NC_140496.1 coordinate 39,515,198, forward strand.
AGTGACTATGCCTTGGGCCCACCAGCATATAAACAGGTATAATGATACTGCCTTGGACTTGGGATATAGTTGAGTGGTAAAGCACCTGCCTGGTAGGCACAAAGATCTGAATTCCATCTCCAGCACCACAAAAAAGAAAAAGAGACTTACCTCAAAGGACTGCTGTGAAGATTAAATTACGTATGTACATGAGTGAGCAAACAAGAAACAGGCTTGCACTCTAAAGGGGTAAGTATGCAGAGTTTTAGAAAGGGCTTTTCTAATTATTGTAAAGGTGTCAGGGACACACAATAGAGATCAGTATTAGTGATGCCTGTGTACTGACAGTTTCCAGGGGGGGGGAAATGGAATGGCTACAGGATGTTTAAAGGGACACTAATAGATGACACCAAAGTACGCGGGGGGGTGGGGGTGGGGGGATCCACTTAAACTTAGCTCGTAAAAGCTCCACTTACAAGTCATCATTCGGGCTACATTATATACCACATACCTCTCTCAGTAGTGCCACCAGGGGTGTCATGATGTCCTTAGCCACCATGTCATCACAAACTTCAAAACCTCCGCAAGCACTGAGGTTTCTACATGAGAAATTTAAATGCATTTTACTTTCAAGTCACATGTCACGAAATACTTCTCAGCTACTCAAAGCACAGGGTTCCCTACAGAAAAACTATCTGTCGCATTTGCCCAGAGAACAAACCTACAGATTTAACTGTCCTGGTCCTGAGTACAACAAAAAGCTTTATCACTGTCTGTGCTGTTGCTGTGAAGAGAAAACATGACTAAGGCAACTCGTATAAAGAACAGTTTCAGAGGCTTAGCCGTTATCATCATGGGGTGCGGGGGAGCATGGCGGCATGCGCGGTGCTGGAGCAGAAGCAGAGGGCTACACCTTGCTCCACAGACAGAGATGTTGGGCCTGGGGTGGGCTTTTAGGAACCTCAAATCCCACACTCAGTGACACACTTCTTCCAATAAACCCACACCTACTCCAACAAGGCCACACCTCCTAATCCTTCTAAAATAGTGCCACTCTCTGGTGACTAAGCATTCAAATACATGGTCCTATGAGGGCCGTTCTTACTCAAACCACCATACCCTCAACAGCATTCTCTGTAATTACTATTAGCTATATGGATTACTTGGTTATTTTCTTCTAGGAGTTTTGTAGTTTTGCATTTACATTCAGGGGTGAGACCCACTAGCTCATGTGACAAGTGAGTGGCTTTTTCAAAAAGTAGACGACACTATTCCAGTTTAGAATAAATCCTTCAACTCAGCAGCTTCAGCTACTAGCATCCCACCCCACCCCCACCCCCACCCCCACCCTCGCCCTCTCTCTTCAGCCACATTTGTGCAGGGTAAATCTGCACTCTGCCTCACTTCTCTGCCATTGCTGTTCCTCCATAAAGAATAGTCTCAGGGGCTGGAGAGATGATGGCTCAGCGGTTAAGAGCACTGACTATTCTTCCAGAGGTCATGAGTTCGATTCCCAGCAACCACATGGTGGCTGACAACCATCTATAATGTGATCTGATGTGCACTGTATACATAATAAATAAATCTTAAAATAAATAAATAATAAAAAATTCTTTAAAAAAAAAAAGTCTCACCCTATTCTTCCATGCCTAGTTCTCTGATGTTCTGGTCTCCAGTTTCTAAATGTCATCTAGAAGCCACCCCAATCCAACTCCCCCACCCCATCTCCTGCCCCTCAACTTACCCTCTCGTTTATACATAGCACTCCTCATTAACACTACTGCTATCATACTAATACTAGCCTTTTTGCTAGTTTCCAGATACTCTCTCAAGGGAGCTCGCGCAAAGACAAGAATCTTGCTGTCCTGACATGTCTTACACGCTGAGATGTCCGATGTACTTGGAACACAGACTTATGAGTTCATCTTATCAGGGACCCTAAGGCGCGTTTTGGGAGGGGGAAATGTGCATCAGGTTTGAAGGTAGGTGAAGCAGTCAAATGTATACAAACAACGTGTGTCGTCTGTGGGACCCGGGGTCCTTCAGAGCCTGGACTCACATCTTCATTCCCTGCAAACCTGAGATAACAGACAAATATCCCACCGCACCCCACCCCTCAAAAGGCAGAAAATGCATCGGGAGAGGGTGAGCTGGGTTTATCTGCTCCGACTCACCTCAGAGCTCCGGCCGCCGTCTCTCTGACCGCCAGACTAGAGTCCAGCAGCAACGGCCCGAGCCGGCGCACAGCATCCCGGCGAGCCAAGTCTGGCAACGCCGGCCGCTGCTGCACCAGTCGGGCCAGCCCCGCGCAGGCGCACTCGCGGACCTCCGCGCTGGGATGCTGGAGCTGTGGGAACCAAGACGTCAGAGGCGCGTAGTGAGCACGCGCGCCGCAGCCCCGCTTGCCCGCGGACCCCCTGCCGCCCGCCTCAAGCCACCGGAGCCCGAGCCAAGGCCTCGACCCACCTTCTCCAGAAGCTCCGCCGCCGGCCCGTCGTCCTCCTCGTCCCTAGTCCCGTTCGCCGCGGCCGCCGCTTCGGCCTGACAGCTACCGGTAGGGGAGAACTGAGGTCGCTTGAAGCGTTTCGTCCGACTCTTACCCATGGCGACGGAGGCTGCGGTGAGAGACCAGGAGAGGAAGACTGCTGCAGGCGACGGGGACCGCCGGGCCGGTGCCGACTTCTAGTCTCCGACGCTACTTGGCGTCTCTTCTCAGCCGGGCCGAGCTGAAGGCCAGGGCACACATGTAAAAGCTGCGCGCCTGCGCAGAGGGTGGGTGCAAGGTGTGCGCGTGCGCTAGATGCTGTGTGGGCGGGGCCATCCCTGACAGTAGGTGGAGCCCCGAGTTTTCCTGGGAATGTTAACCGGTTCGCGTCATCTTCATCCGACAAATGCCAGGCTTCTAATTCAATGTACAAAAGACAAATTCAGCCCGGTGGTGGTGCACGCCTTTAATCCCAGCATTCGGGAGGCAGAGGCAGGCAGATCTCTGTGAGTTCGAGGCCAGCCAGCCTGGTCTACAGACCAGGACAGCCAAGGCTACACAAAGAAACCCTGCCTCAAAAAAAAAAAAAAAAAAAAAAAAAAAAAAGACAAGTGGTAAACCTAGCCACAAGGAGTGGACTATGATACCAAGAAAGGTAACATTCCTTACAATGCCATGTTTAGGAAATCATTAGTGAGCGGGTTGGTGGTGACGCACGTCTTTAATCCTAGCACTCGGGAGGCAGAGGCAGGTGGATCGCTGTGAGTTTGAGGCCAGCCTGGTCTATAAATCGAGTCCAGGACAGCCAAGGCTACACAGAGAAACCCTGTCTTAAAAAACAAAAACAAACAAACAAACAAACAAAAAAAGGAAATCCTTAGTGTAGTTTCCAGACGGAAATTCAATCCTCTCAACCAATAATTGTGAGTGTGAAGAACCTGTGGAGCCATCACCAAATACATGTTTTATTTCCTTCACTTTTCTACCCCAAACCCATAGTCCAAAGTAGTGTTCCCTGGTCTTGATCATATGGACTCTCCATGTCCACCTGTGATCTTTGTCAAGTATCCCTCCATGGGTTCTTATTATAGCCATTGTCCTGCTAAAAACCGTTCAGAGGTTTCTCTTCCTTTTAGGATAGTTACCAAGATCTCACCTGGGCTGCCGCATCTCGCTTCACTCTTGTGCCTGGTTTTTAGGGTCCAGAGTTGTATAAGCCTCTTTCCCTAACCCCGTGAATTAGTGGACACAAGAGGTACCTCTTCCAATTTCCTAGTAAGAGACAGGTCGCCTTTGAGACACACCCTGTTTGTTTGCTTTAAAGCACAACAAAAGATTGCCACTTTCTGTTTCTGTGTGTGTTTGCACAATTACTGAAAAATCACATCTTGTGAGGAAAAGATACCCATTCCCACACATTACTGTGTTCCCAACACTAACTTGGCACAAAATTGTCTACAACTCCTTAAATGAACAAAGAGACATAATCAGGAAAGATCAGGACATGCAATCAAGATGGAATAAAATGAGAATTTAGATGAGACAAACATTTCTACTATTTCCCTGTGGACATGTGAAAGGGGGAACAAGAGATTAAAAATCTTAGCTAAGGGGAGGTTGAATAAGTCTGATACCAGGCAAGGTTAAATAGCAAGACGTTTTCTCGAAAACCAAAACAAAGGAGGAGAGCATAGTAGCACGTAGCAATCCCTTTAATCTCAGCACTTGGGAGGCAAAGGTAAGTGGATTTCTGAGTTCAAGACCAGCCGAGCCTGTGCAGTGAGCGAACTTCAGGCAAGCCAAGAGAGACTACATAGTGAGGCCTATTCAAAAATAAGAAAAGAATAAGCTTTATTTGCCATTCTCAGGAGCCATTCCCCAGGCACCCACATAATTGATAGACAGGTTTGGAAGGAGCCTACTGACCTTACCCAGCCTATTTTATTGTGCTAGAGATTGAGCCTTTTTGCTTTTTCTTTCTTTTTTTCCCCCCTTTTCTTTTCTGTTTTTTTGTTTTGTTTTGTTTTTTGTTTTTTGTTTTTTTGAGACAGGGTTTCTTTGTGTGTATCCCTAACTGTGCTGTACTCACTTTGTAGACCAAGCTGGCCTCGAACTCACAGGGATCCACCTGCCTCTGCCCCCTGAGTGCTGGGATTAAATGCTAAGCCTCTTTTCTTGAGACAAGCTTGACATAAAAATGTCATAAAATATTGGTCTAACAAAATCTTTTAAAAGTATGTTTGATGCCAGGCGGTGGTGGCGTACGCCTTTAATCCCAGCACTCGGGAGACAGAGGCAGGTGGATCTCAGTAAGTTCGAAGCTAGCCTGGTCCACAAAGCGAGACCAGGACAGCAAAGGCTACACAGAGAAACCCTGTCTCGAAACAAAACAAAACAAAAAAAGGATGCGTAGTGTGTGTGCAGGCAGACATGTCATCTTGTTCATGTGGTGATCATGAACATGAACAGGTTTGAAGAATTGGTTCTTCCCATTAGCCTTTCCGTGAGTTCCAGGAATCAGACTCAGGGCTTCAGGTTTGCATGGCAAATGCCTTTACTTGCTGAGTCATTCCATCACTTTTTCCTAAGATTACCTATTTTTTCAGTCAGCTGTTGCCCCACCATATTTTTGTACTGTAGCCTTCCTAAAAGAGACTCTGAAGTATATTTTCTTTTTATTTTAAATTACTTTTTAAAAAAGATTTTATTTTATGAGTGCTCTATCTACATGTAGTACATTAGGAGGTATTGATGGTTGTGAGCCACCATGTGGTTGCTGGGAACTGAACTCAGAACCTCTGGAAGAGCAGACAGTGTTTTTAACTGCTGAGCCATCTCTCCAGCCCCTGAAGTATATTTTCTAAAAAACGTTTGGCAGAGTCATGTAGTTGTAAAACCCACTTGGTATTTTTATTACTTCATGGCATTCTGTTCCATGCTACCAGAATCTCCTCTATAAACCAGGGAGCCTCCTCAATCTTCCAGAAGCTCTCTTGGACTACTCTAAGGCCTGGGCAACTAGATAGGTTAAGTTTACACAATGTCCCTAGCATTGATCATTTGATCATCACCTAAGACATATTCTCAGATCTACTTAAAAGTTCTTTTTTCTTATAGGTAGGGGTACATTCTGGAGAGATAGGAGATATCCAAAAAAGGACAATTTCTGGGGCCTGGTATGTTGTCCTTACTCTCCTTGCTGTCGCAGCAAACACATTACCATGGGCCCTTCATGTATTTTGTGTGCATATCTCTCTTTAAATTGTCCATAATTGTCATCATATGTGTGCAGGTAGGTGGATGGAGATGAGCGTCAGTGTTAAAGTGATTGCCGAGAGGGGCTGGAGAGATGGCTCAGTGGTTAAGAGCACTGCCTGCTCTTCCAAAGGACCCAGGTTCAATTCCCAGCACCCACATGGCGGCTCACAACTGTCTGTGGCCCCAAGATCTGACACTCCCACACCAATGCACATAAACTAAAATTAAATAAAAAAAATTTTTTTTAAAAAGTGATTGCCGAGCAAGTGTCAGGCTCTGCCTTTGTTCCAGCATCAGAGTTTCCAAAATGTGCAAACAGAAAAGGTATCCCTAAATGCTGTCCCTGCAGGGAAGGTGCATCAACAGTCTGGATTAGCAGTGAAGTACGTCTGCTCCTGTCTTACACTGCCCTACATTAAGTGATTAGGTAGTTACGTCATCAAAGAATCTCAAGGCCACTAGTCATCTGACAAATAAGCCAAGATAGTCTTCTGGTTCCAGATTTGCCACTAAAATCAAGGAGAGGGCTCTCTATTTACAAAGACTATGAAGAGTTTTCGAAATATCAAAGGAGAACCATTTTGATTATTTCAAAAAAGAAAATTACTTTTGAAAGGGAAGTTGGGTGTTGAATGCCTTCTGAGCAAAGTCTGAGATTATTAGCCTGTGGCTCTCTAGTCTCATTTATCTCTCAGACTTTGCTGGGGCATGTGTGGTGATTACATAAATGCTGACAGCTCTGCAAAAGTTGCTGTAAAAGTCACCTACTCATGAGCAAGTCTCTGCTCATGTAAAAGTGCTTGCTTGCTATGTGTTAGGCACTGCCTGGGGAGCTAGAAATAATAGCTATGCCCCGGTCCTGACATCATGGGGTTTACAGAATACTAGCTCTAGGATGCCTTTAACAAGATTACTGTAAACGTGCACTGTTAATACTGGTAATTATCCTGGCAGTGTGTAGTGGCACCCATCCGTAATCTCAGCACTCAGGAGGCAGAGACAGGAGAAGCTCTTGTGAGTGTAAGGGTAGCCTGATATATATATGACTTCTCCGACAGCCAGGGATGCATAGTGAGACCCTGTCTTCAAAACAAAACAAAACAACAACAAAGAACTAGTTACCCTGAGGTGCATATAGATAGACAGACAGACAGACAGACAGACAGGCCGTATCTTCTAGGAGTGAAGAGCCAGGTTCTAATCAAATACTCCTTTGAGTCCTCTGCCCCAATACTAAGGGTCTTAAAATCCTCTTCAGCTTTACACTCTTGGAGGAAATTCCCAATCCAAGTGTGTAAGAGCAACAGACAAAACATCCATTTCCCAAGTAAAGGCCAAACACTCTTAATTAGACCATGGTGGGTAAGACATGAGGAAGGCTGATGGCCTAGAGCTGCCATACCTACAACTATGTCTACAGGGCAGGATTACAATAAAATAGGAGCTGGAGACAACTCAGCAGGTAAGAGTACCTTTTTTATTTTATTTATTTATTTATTTATTGGATTTTGGTTTTTTGAAACAGGGTTTCTCTGTGTAGCTTTGACCAAGCTGGCCTCGAACTCACAGTGATCCGTCTGCCTCTGCCTCCCAAGTGCTGGGATTAAAGGCGTGCGCCACCATGCCCAGCGGGCACTGGCTACTCTTTCAGAGGTTTGAGGTTTAATTCCTGGCTCCCACACGGTGGCCACGACTATCTGTAACTCTAATTCCAGGGGGATCTGATACCCCTTTCCTCCTTGCACAGGCACTAGACATACAAGGGATGCACAGACGTACATGAAGGCAGACCTCTCATACACATAAACACACAAAGAAAAAACTTACGTAAAATACCTAATTCAGAATTAGCTCGTATCTGATACATAAAATATGTTTACATTTTTTCTAGTTGTAGATACAATAAACCAAAGAAAAAATCTAATAATTAGTTATATATAAAGTATTTATTTTTATGCACATATTTACCTACAAAATTTACAGAAAATGAAACAATGCAGAACATACAGAATACCCTCTGCGAGGTCTCAGAAGCAGAGGGTTTTATTGCTGCAATCCAGAGAATGCAATTTTTTTTTTTTTTTTTTTTGGTTTTTCGAGACAGGGTTTCTCTATGTAGCCTTGGCTGTCCTGGACTCACTTTGTAGACCAGGCTGGCCTCAAACTCACAGCGATCTGCCCGCCTCTGCCTCCCAAGTGCTGGGATTAAAGGCGTGCGCCACCACACCCGGCTTGAGAATGCAATTTTATACACAGGAAAGTCAAGATGAACGCGTAAATTAAATGGCAGCTTTGTTAAACATTTTTGTCCTATTATTCAAATTGAGTTTAATGTTAGATGAAATTTAAAATATTCCTCTTGAAATAATTTAACCTTTTCAAAATCTTCTAATAAACAGTAAAAGGCACCTTGAGTACTCTATGTATTTACAGCAATCCCAATAGTTTCATTTTAAGGGCTGCTGTAGTACACGTGGCTGCTGCGCATACACAGTATGCCATCAACACTTTCCAGCAGTGACAACTGCAGGCTCTGGTTTGTGGTATGGTTCCGGGTACTGTTGATGGACTGGGCCCATCAGCTACACCAGGACTGTACTAGTGTACAGTCTACCACAGTGTAAAATCCAGTCACCTAAAATAAGGACTGTCAAATTCCCAGACGATACGTAATTTAACTTGTACATTCAGAAGACTTTGGGGTGTTTTTAAAATTCTTTTTTTATAAAAGTAATTTAGTGTTAAATGAATCAATTTACTGAAAAATATAATAGTTGGCAGAACCCAGTATTGGGTTTAACAAAAATCGTCAAAACATCTATAAATTTTTCAACATAATGGAGATGAGATTTGCTCAGTCGAAGTGGAATCTGGTGTTTTTCCTGCAGCACGATGGAAAGAGGCGTTGAGAATGAAAGGCACACGGCGTGGCCAGCTTTAAGGAGTGGTGGAGATGTCAAGCAGATAGTTCCTGAAATACTGGTGCAGGAGAACAAAGTCCAAACATTTTCCTCTTGGTTTAACATTGGCATTGATTTGCTATTTACAGTAGTTTGCAAAAAATACATTATAAAAACTGAACGAGGTTTGGTTTCTAAGTTTAACTTAGTAACATATGCACAGACTTCATCTGCAGAGTTCTGTGCAGGAGCTGAAGTGCTAAAGTGACACTAATACTGAACACAGGTAATCAAAGGTACCGAGGCGGTGAGAGCTCAGTCCGCATCATCGAGAGCATCTGGGCAAATATTGCACGCTTCTTGTCCGCTGTTGCTAAACCGTCACATATCCAACTCCAAAAGGAATCCTTTATGGTGTTTTGCTGTATCACTTATTTCAAGAAAGACTGGTTTAAATTCCCTAATAGTGCAGACTGTCATTGAACGTGAGGTCTAGGTTTCAAAATTAGTTTTCCTGTCTGTAGAAAAGAAAAAAGAAAAAAGTCAATTCACAGCTCTATTTATTTATTTATTTACTTACTCACATAGGTTTTATGAGACAGGGTTTCTCTGTGTAGCCTTGGCTGTCCTGCACTCCCTTTGTAGACTGGCCTTGAACTCAAGAGCTCTCCCTGCCTTTGCCTCCCCTATGCTGGGATTACAGGCATGCGTCACTGTGCCTGGCTCACAACTCTATTTAAAATACCGCCAGTTATTTACAAACTTACAGGGCGTTTGAGGACCATGGTTTATCTGGGAAGGGCACTTGTTGCCAAGCTTGGTAACCTGAGGTCAGCCCGCAGAACCAAGGATGGAAGCAGAGGACTAACTACTACAAGTCCTTCTTTCCCTTGGGCACATACACAGTCAGTCCAACAATAAACGGAAAATGTAAAAGCCTTTCTTTAAAAGAGGGCATTTCCGGGGCTAGTAAGATGGCTCAGTGGGACAAGGCTCCTGCTGGCAAGCCTGACAGTTCTGTCCCCAGGGCCCAAGTGTGGAAGAGACCAATGACCCCTGTGACCTGCCTCTCAAGTGTTGGGGTCAAGGAGCACGCCACTGACCCAGGTGCATCCACACTTTGTCCTGATGTTATGGTTGTCTGCTTTATGGTGGCATTGTCCAGTTAGGTTGCCCCCAGCTGTACACAGCTGAGAAACTGGAACTAGTTTAAGATGTCTTAAAAGAAACAGGGAATGTTGAGGAAAATACAAAAGGAAGGGTGTGATGGGGCACATACAAGAAAAAAATACACTGACTGGGAACTGCAAGTCTTATAGATTTGATGTATTTTTGTTCCTTTGTTTTTTGGGGACAGGGTTTCACTATATAGCCTTAGCTGACCTGGAACTCACTATGTAGACCAGATTGGCCTCGAACTTAACAGAGTTCCGCTTGGCTCTGCCTCCCAAGTATTGGGATTTATATATCTTAGTAAACTAAAGTTTATAGTACATATACTTATTTGGATAAAATGCTTCTTTCCACATAAAGTTTATTTCCTAAAGTTAAAAACCAAAAAGGAAAAAAAAGAAAGAAAGAAAGAAAGAAGAGAAAAAGAGTCAACTCTAGTTCTAGGAGTCCTGACATCATCTGCCAGTTTCCAAAGACAGCAGGTACAAACATGATGCACAGACATATATACAGGCAAAATATGTATACACATAAAAATAAATCCTGGGGGCTAGAAAGATAGCTCAGTGGTTAAGATGTGGGTTCAATTCCTGGCACCTACATGGCAGCTCACAACTGTCTGTAACTCCAGTTCCAAAGGATCCAACAGCCTCACACAGACATATATGCAGGCAAAACACTAATGCACATAAAACTAAAAATAAGGAGAAATAATTCTTGTTTTATTTTTTTTTCAAGACAGGGTTTCTTTGTGTAGTCTTGGCTGTCCTGGACTTGCTTTATAGACCAGGCTGGCTTCGAACTGAGAAATAATTCTTTTTTTTTTAAAAAAATATTTATTTATTATTATGTATACAGTGTTCTGCCTACATGTAGGCCTGCAGGCCAGAAGAGGGCATCAGATTACATTACAGATGGCTATGAGCCACCATGTGGTTGCTGGGAATTGAACTCAGGACCTCTGGAAGAGCAGACAGTGCTCTTAACCTCTGAGCCATCTCTCCAGCCCCCTGAGAAATAATTCTTAACAAAATAGTAAACAAACAGTCAGGGTACTGAATACTCATATAGTGCTGGTGGTCAGTCAGAATATTCTAAGAAATTTTGTTTGGTTTGGTTTTTGTTTATTTATTTATTTATAAATGTAGGAGTGCTCTGTCTGCATGTACACCTATATACCAGAAGGGGGCATCAGATCCCTTTATAGGGTCATAAGCTACCATGTGGTTGCTGGGAATTGAACTCAGGACCTCCAGAAGGATAGCCAGTGTTCTTAACTGCTGAGCCATCTCTCTAGCCCAGTTTTTGGTTTTCTGACACAAGGTTTCTCTGTGGACTCACTCTGTAGACCAGGCTGGCCTCGAACTCAAGAGAGATGCACCTGCCTCTGCCTCCTGAGTGCCAGGATTAGGCATGAGCCATCACAGCTCAGCTGAGCCATATGTATAAAACTAAGTTGTAACAGCAATAATAAAGTACACACCTGAAAATCTCAACTTTTCCTCCTAAGGGTTTATCTGAAGGAAACCAGATTCGGGTTGAAGGATTTACACGGATGTGTTAGCAGACTATCATTTGGGTGCCTACTATGCACCAGGTACAATGTAAAGTGCTAAAAGCTTAGGTAATAAAATCACACAGAGCAGTGTCTACCACAGTGCATTTAATTCCAGTGGGAAACAAACAACACACGGTTTGAAAGATGGGGAAAGCAAGTATATGTCAAATAGGAGGTTAAGCTACAATGCAACCAACACAACTAGACAAAAGGGAAGAGTTCAACTAAGATAACTCAGGTGGGGAAATAGGCCTGGGACTTTGCATAAAATGGCCAATAATTAGTGGCTCTTAAATCCCAATGTTGGGTCCACATGTTCCTTTACTAGAAGGTACTAAGAATACATTACAAAGTGCAAAACATGATCAGTCGGGAAGCTAAGGCATGAGACGTGCAGGTTTGAGACCAGCTTGGATAACACAGTAAATTCCAGGCTAGCCTAAGCTACAAATCAAACTCTGACTCAAAACTTAAAAAAATAAAATAAAAATAAAAAAGACTAAGTTTTTAGCCAGGCATGGTGGTGTACACCTTTAATCCCAGCACTTGGGAGGCAGGTGGATCTCTGTGAGTTCAAAGCCATCTTGGTCTACAGAGTGAGTCCAGGACAGCCAGGGGTACACAGAGAGACCCTGTCTCAAAAACAAACAAACAAACAAAAGATTAAATTTTCAACCAAACCACTTTGCTTGGCACCACTGACTGTAGCCCTGTTGCCCCAAAAGGCTCATGTGTTGAAGGCTTGGTCCCCAGCCATTGGCATGTTGAGGTAACTGAGTAACAAAGGGTCAGACTTCATCAATAGATTGAACCACAAATGCACTCCTAGCCAAAGGGGGTGGGGTGCGGAGCTAGTCAGAGGATGCAGGTCACCCAGTGGGTGACTAAGAAAGACATATCTTGTTCCTGGAACTTTCTATATAAACCAGGCTTGTCTCTGCTTCCTGAGTGCTAGGGCTAAAAGTGTGTCCCAACGAGACTGCCTAAAAAATTTCAGGTATAGTCTTGTTTTGTTCACACAGGGTTATTACTATGGAGCCAAGTTGGTCTTAACCCCTTTCCTGTTTTGTTTTGTTTTTTCAGACAGTATTTTTATCATTAAGCTAACCTCAAATTTGTATATTGCTAAGAAGAGCCTTGAACGTTGATCTTCCTGCTTCCCGCCTCCCAAGTGCTGGGGTCACAAGTTCACCATCATGCCTGATTTCATGTGGTGCTGGAGGCCACACCCCAGGCTCTGGCTTCACACTCTTGATTCTGTTCCTCTGCTCCTTAGTACTGAGATTACAGGGCTGAGCCACCATGCCTGACTCAAATGACCCAAAGGTCTGTTGTCCTAAAACTAAACATGTCAGTACTCCCTCCCACTTTTGTTATTTTGAAAGGGGGTCTCACTATGTAGATCAGGGTGGCCTTCAACTTGAAGGAATCCCCTTGCCTCCCAAGGACAGACATAGAGCTGCCAGCAGTCGTACCAGGCCACAGGGGTATTCTAATGAAAGTATACTTACATCATCACAAGACATATTGTATTCTGCTAATACCGTTCGACATCGTGCAGCTATACTGAATCAGTGTGGTCAAGGGAAAATTCACAATGCAGTCAAACTTCTGTTATGGTTTAGATATGAAATGTTGTCTCAAAAGGCTCATGTGTTGAAGGTTTGGTCCTCAGCCTTTAGCATGTTGAGGTAACTGAATAACAAAGGGTCAAGCTTCATCAATGGATTGAACCACAGATGCACTCATAACTAAGGGGGCTGGGGCCTAGTTAGAGGATGCAAGTCACTCATGGGGTGACTTTGACAGGCATATCTTGTTCCTGGACCCTTTTTCTGTCTTCTGCCACCATGAGGTGAGTAGCTGTTTTACCCCATGTTCTTTGCCATACTGTGCTGCCTTAACATGGCCAAACCACAACGGTGCTAGCCAATCATGGCTGAAACCTCTAAAACCATGGACCAAGACACATCTTCTCAGAGATTTGTGTCACAGTGATGGAATAGGACCAACACATCATCTAAACCACTTGGGTGCCAGGGAAGGTTCTGCAGCTTAGCTCTGAGAACAAAATTCACCTCTGTGGTAAAGGATACATTGATGGTGCGACTACTCTTTTGTGTATTCCAGCAAAGAACAAGCCTATTAGAGTTATACAGCTAATAGTGAAAAACGGATGATTCCATAATGACGTGAAGAAGGACACCTGCAAAAGAAAGTGTGAGATATAAAAATTTAGGACACTGATTCCTGCCTCTCTCCTTATATGTATTTGTAATGTCCTAGCACCTACATAAGGGCAGGAAGACTGCTAAGAACTCTAGTTCTCTTTATTGTTGTGCTGTGAAAATAGAACATACACTTTATTTTCTTTGTATGGGAAGATAACAGCAATATATATCACCCACACTAAACACTAAACCATTTCAAATTCATTCCTATAATCAGAAAACCACCCCACCAAAAATCCTGAACTCTGTGCAAAGAATAAAGAAGAGGCCTTTAGTCTATTAGTCTCTGTCTCTCTACAGCCCTGGCTGCCCTGGAACTCACTTCTGTAGACCAGACTTCTGGCCTTGAACTAAGAGATCCACCTGCCTCTGTGGGATTAAAGGCATTAGCCTTTAGGCTCAATGAAAACATGGGTTAATTCTGATTTAGTTGCCTCCCCATCAAAAAGCTTCCTTAAGGCCTGTGTGGTGGTACACACCTTTAATTTCAACACTAAGAAAATAGAGGAAGCTGGGTGTGGTGGCGCACGCCTTTAATCCTAGCACTCGGGAGGCAGAGGCAGGCGGATCGCTGTGAGTTCGAGGCCAGCCTGGACTACAAAGCGAGTCCAGGACAGTCAAGGCTACACAGAGAAACCCTGTCTTGAAAAACCAAAAAAAAAAAAAAAAAAAAAAAAAAGAGGAAGGTGGATCTCTGTGAGTTCAAGGCCAGCCTGGTCTACATAGGGAGTTCTGGAATAGCTGCATAATGAGACTTTGTCTCAAAAAATTGAAACCAACCAACAAAGCTTCCTTAAGAGAACTTAGCCAACTCAGCCATTCATGGCCTGGTCCCACAGTAATCTTCATCTCCTTGCTTCCACACATATGCTCCTTTCCTTGTTGGCTTAATTTCTACAAGCTCCTCCTTCACCTTTGCTTGAAATAAATAAATGAAGTTTATTTGAAATAAAAAAGCTGGTTTTGCCAGGCGTGGTGGCGCACGCCTTTAATCCCAGCACTCGGGAGGCAGAGGCAGGTGGATTGCTGTGAGTTCGAGGCCAGTCTGGTCTACAAAGAGAGTCCAGGACAGCCAAGGCTACACAGAGAAACCCTGTCTCGAAAAAAAAAAAAAAGCTGGTTTTTTTTGGGGGGGGGGGTCGGTGGAGCTGGAGAGATGGCTCAGAGGTTAAGACCACTGCCTGCTCTTCCAGAGGTCCTGAGTTCAATTTCAACCACATGATGGCTCACAACCATCTATAATGAGATCTAATGCCCTCTTCTGGCCTGAAGATAGAGAACTGTATATGTATTAATAAATAAATATTTTTAAAAAGCTGTTTTTGAAGCTACTTGAGTAAAAAAATAATGAAATAAAAAATAAAAAATTTAAAAATGAAGTTGTTTTTGAAGCTACTTAAGATTCTAATGTCCACAGGACACGAAGCAGGGAAACTGGTTAGTAGGTATCTGTAAAGAACTAGAGTTTAAAAGAGAGAGATGGCTTCACTCAGATCTGGGCATAATGAAGTACTGTAGGAAAGTAGAAAATAAACAATTCGAAGACTATGTAGAAGGGCAAGAGTCCACCAGGATCCATGCTGGGAACAAGAGCGGGCAGAAAAGGCAGAAGGCTGGGAAACAGAAACATAACCAAGAGAGAAGAGATAAGCATGGAATGTGTAGAGAAAGAAAGCAACTCAACAGGTAACCACATAGAAGAAACACTCCAGGGAAACACACCTCTCATGGCTTGAGAGAGAGCTAAACACACACACACACACACTAAACAGATAAGTGTAATTTAAGGAAATCTGAGGGATTTTTTGTTTTGTTTTGTTTTGTTTTATTTGACAGAGTTCCTCTGTATATCCCTGACTGTCCTGGAACTCACTCTGTAAACTAAGCTGACTTCAAGTTCAGAGACCCACCTGCCTCTGCCTCCGGAGTGTTGGGATTAAAGGTGTGTGCCACCATGCCTGGCTGAAAATCTGAGGTTTGATTTCTACAAAATGGCTATGTGTCTATACAATGTTAGCATATACAGACCTATGTATGCACTTGCTTGTGGGTGGAGGCCACAGGCTGACACAGAACTCCTCCTCCATCTCCCTCACCTTATTTTTAAGACAAGGTCTCTCACTGAACCCGGAGCTCACAGATGTGGCTAGGCCTGCTGAGCAGCCATCCATCCCCAGGATCCCCTAGTGCTAGGGCGACAGGCACCAACCACCATCTGGCTTCCACATGACGCTAGGAATTGAGATAAACTCAGGTCCTGCCTACACTGAGTCAGCCACTAAGCTACTGCTTCTGTCCCAATACTTTACATTCTCAAAGTTGTTTGCTTTGTTTTCTCTTATTATTTAGCAACAACGTCTCACCATGCAGCCCAGGCTGGTCACCCCCCTCCCCATGATGCTAGGATTACAGTGCTGCACCACCACACCTAGCTGTATGTTTGATTGGGTCAGTCCTTTCAGGCTCCTTTCCTCCATGGCAACAATCAATGACATCTAAACTGCAGTTTCATTTCCTTCTTTGAGGAGTTTGCAATATCCTTCCCTCCCTGGCTTTTGTACTCGCACCTCCTGCTTCAGACACAATTGCTGGTTAGAACTCTCATCACGTTTGGGGTTATTAAATACTGAAGTAAAGAGCCAACCCTAAGGCTAATAGCTATCTTCTCATGCAATTTAGAAAATTATATTAACTACATAGTTTTAGGCCTATTTCCTATTATATTTAATTCTTCATTTTATTAAGATCTCAACTAGCTGAAATCAGCTTATATTTTTCTCAATTAGAAGTAGACTCATTTCCCAAGATACAACTTTTTCAATCTTCTTGCCAGCCTCCTTCCACCCTTCCCCTACAGATGAGTACCAAGTGCAGCCTTCAGATCAGTTCTATAAATGAACTCACAGGAATTTCCTGTCTGCTATAAAGACCCCTTCAGTAACACAGAACTCCAACACCCGCTCCCCTGCTTCCTGTCCTTTTCTATCCACTGCCAGGAGAGAGTCCAAGAGGCTGCATGATAACCCTCCCTGCTTGATTGATGCCAAAAGCCTTATTATTAGGCTTACTCTTCTGTATAACTTAAAAAGCAGCAGCATGCACCTCTGATGGCAGCATTTGGGAGGTGGAGGTGGAGGCAGAGGCAGGTGGGGCTCTGTGAGTTTGAGGCGAGCTTGGGTCTACATACCAAGTTCCAGGACAGCTAGGGAAACACAGTGAGACCCTGTCTTGAAGAAAAAGAAAAAAGGAGGAAAAAAAAAAACAGGAAAAAGAAAAGAAAAACCCAAGACTGGAGGTTTTCTAATAAAAAAAAGATTGAGTTTGAAATTAAGGCACTAGGAGAAGGTAGAAACTTCAGAAACATTTTATCAGCTTTCATCAAATAATCCTTCAAGAGCTAACATTATGAAACTCAATATTGCATTTGGTACAGGGAAGCTCCTGCACAGGGCCCAGTGGGAGGCCTCTCGCTGTTGCCTGTATTAAACTCCAGGCAAGAACCGTGGAAGGCGTCAGGCGGAGAAGGGAAGCTTTGCTAAATCAAGAGGCTGGCACTTGTTCTTTTCAGTGACAACAAAAGCACACAAGAATCAACTGTGACTTTGCAGATCAGATCACTTAGAGATCAATTTATAACTCAATTCTGTCAACTTCACTGAGCTATGTGGCTTCCTTCCTGCTTTTGGCTACCTGGTCTAATACTTAGCAGTTTATCAGTGTTTATCAGTTATATTTGTCTTTCTTTTTCTTTTTTTAGCAAGCCATCTCAAATGCTTTATGAGATGAATTAAAGTATTAACAGTTAATTCACTGAATTACAATTTTTAAAAGTTGCACTAATGAGACTAAGATAAAAATAAAAGGAAACAAATATTTATATGGAAATCAAAAAATTCAAAAAGTGAATTAAGAAATAACAAGCAGAATAAGATTTCTCAGATTCTTTCCCTTAGAAAGATGATTAACTTACAACAGCCAGCTAGAGGGCTCCTTAAGCAAATGATTATAGAACACGTTGTTAATAGAAGGATTAACATCATTAGCAGTACAAGTAGCTCAGCACCATATTTCACAATTAGCATCACTACATTAATGTGCTAAAAATTGTAAAACAAAATTTCTACCTTTTGTGTCTCAGGATCTATTAGCCAGTTCCAGGCACCAGTAGCTGTACAGACAGACACCACTATAAGAAGCACTGGTGAAAAATAAACACAAAATTAGTAAGCAAACATACCCTTCATCCCTTCACGTTTTGACACTACTTCCATCAGTGCCTAAGAGACACAGCCAAAGAACCAATGCTTGGCCAAACAAAGCGCTCAAGAGTCAGACTTCCCCAACTGAGGGGCTCTTTTCAGCATCCTGAACCCTGGGCAGTGAGAATGATGGCAACTTCCTGCCTCTCAAATCATGAGAATGAAGATCAATTAAATTAAAACCAAGAGGTCAGATGGCAAAATTTCAACATAAAACTCCATGTTATAGAACTTTCATTGTGTTTTTGCCGAACTTGTAAACTCAAACTGGAGAAGAAAATCCTCCCATTTTCTAATGTAAACACACAAACAAAGGCCCCTTTCTGAGCCACACTGCAGTCCTGGGAGTTCTAATGAGCAGACGCCTGCTGCTGAGTTAACAAAGGTCAGCGCTGATGACTGTGCAGTCACTGTGGAGCACACCCACCAGTACTGGTTTTTCAAGGGACTTAAACAAGGCCATGAAGGACTAGTAGAATCCAGAAAAGGGTTTAGTTTTTCCCACTAAGCTTTTCTTCCTCTGTGTGTGTGTGTGTGTGTGTGTGTGTGTGTGTGTGTGTGTGTGTGTATGCATGCATGCACATGTGTGTGCCATGGTGCACACATGGAGGTCAGAGATCTCCCCACATGGCTCCTGTGGGCTGAACTCAGGTAATCAGACAATCACCATCTTGCCAGCCCCCCCGCAACCTGGTGATCTAAATAGATGATAAATAAACTGAAGAATAAATGTATTAGTAAAAAAGAACAGATGGAAACCAGGACCTAGCTAACGGTCTGGAGACGAAGACAGTGCTTTTACTTCAGTTATGATTCATAGTTTTACAAATGGGAAAACCAAGTTTCAGAGAATAGAAACATAGTAAAACCTTAATCGTTTGGAATTCCTAGTGATAGCAGTAATAAATCATTTTAGGTTTTTAGTAATAGAATCAAAATTATCTTCTGAGCAAAGAACAAATTAAACTCAATTCCTTATTCTATATTTCTAAAAATATATTATATTACATAGGAACTTTATAAAAGATGATGTAAACCAAAACCAAAATATTAGAAAGCATCTCATATACATGCTTTTGTTTGATTGGTACATTAGCCAAGCTGAGGGCACTCGCATGAAGCAGATAGAAAGTAAAGTGTGTTCACCATGTCTTAAAAGACAGAGCAGCACTACACACATTTAAAGGGGTTTCTAGCAAAGGTTTGGGACCAACTTCTCTGTAAACAAGAGCAAGAAAATCACTACTTAGGAATCTGACCAACCAAGACTTACAGAATATGGTTAACAGCTTCACAAAGACAGCTAATAAAAATCATTTAAGGTTGGAGAGGTAGCTCAGCAGTTAAGAGCATTGACTGATCTTCCAGGCCCTGAGCTCAATTCCCAGCAACCACATGTTGGCTCACAACCATCTATAGTAGAATCTGAGTCCTTCTTCTAGTGTGCATGAAGACAGAACACTCATATACACAAAATAAACAAATCTTTTTTAAAAAAATCAATTAACCTAGCACTCGGGAGGAAGAGGTAGGTGGATCGCAGTGAGTTCAGGGCTAGTCTGGTCTACAAAAGGAGTCCAGGACAGCCAAGGCTATACAGAGAAACCATGTCTTGGGAAAAAAAAAAAAAAGAATCATTTACAAGTCCCAACCCCAGCCAGGCGTGGTGGTGCACGCCTTTAATCCCAGCACTCGGGAGGCAGAAGCAGGCGGATCGCTGTGAGTTCGAAGCCAGCCTGGTCTACAAAGAGAGTCCAGGACAGCCAGGCTACACAGAGAAACCCTGTCTCAAAAAAAACTAAATAAATAAATAAATAAATAAATAAAAGTCCCAACCCCTAAGTGCAGTAGTGCTCTTTGGGTCCTGCAGCCTGAGTCAAATGTTGAAATAAAACATGTCTTTGTGGGGCTGGGAGGCTCAGTAGGTAAGAGCACACGCTGCTTTTGTAGCGGACCTGGTTCAGTTCTCAGTACACGGCGGCTCACCACTGTCCTCAACGCTAGTTCTTGGAGGCCCAGCCCCCGCTTCTGCCCTCCTTGGGTACTAGGCATGCACATGGTGCACACACATATAGGCAAAATGCTCATATACATTAAGATAGAAATAAAATCTAAAAAAAAAACTGAGGCTGGAGAGTTGACTCAGCGGTTAAGAACATTTGTAATAAAGGACTTAGATTTGATTTCCAGCACCCACATGGAGGCTCACCACCTCCTCAGACACCAGTCACACATGTGGTACACAGATGTTCATACCGCCAAAACAGTCATACACATAAAATAATAAAAATCTAAAATAAACTAACAAAAAAAATTAAAAGCCACGTTCATGACCAGGCAGTGGTGGTGCACTTGGGAGGCAAAGGCAGGTGGGTCTATTTCTGAGTTCGAGGCCAGCCTGGTCTACAAAGAGAGTTCCAGAACAGCCAGGGCTACACAGTGAAACCCTGTCTCAGAAAACCCAAAAACCAAACCAAACAATGAAACGAAACCATTTTCTTTGTGCTGTCTATGTGGTTCAGACACAGCGTGTCTAGCAAATGTAAGACCCTGGGTCTTAGTCCAGCACTGAAAAATAGCTTCTGTCCTGATTGTACGTCTAGGCAGGAATCAAACCTCAGCAGGGCAGCTTCCTAAGAGCATAACACATCTGTGGGCCCAAACAACCGAGGAAGCAGAGGCGAGAGGACCATTTGAGCCTGGTTTGTGGAGGCCACCCTGAACAAGACAGCAAGAGCCCATATTCAAACGATAAGGGCTGAAGGGAGGCAGGAAAAAGACAACTTGTGTCAATACAGATGAGCAAAGTACTCTCTCTCTCTCTCTTTTTTTTTAATCTCCCGGCCCCCAGAGCTGAGGACCAAACCCAGGGCCTTGCGCTTGCTAGACAAGCGCTCTACAAGCACTCTATCACTTAGCTAAATCCCCAGCCCCACAAAGCATTCTCTTGCCTAGCTCAATACTTTTGTATTTGCTCACATTTTCCACTCTGCCCCTTCTTTGGGGCAGTAAATAGAAATCACTGAAATCATACTTTGCAGCCTTGGTAATAGTTAGGAATAAGAAATGGTAAGAGGAGATTCTTTCCTGGGTCAGGCTTCAAAGCACACCAGTACGGGGATTAACAATCAGCTAAGGAGGTGATATTCATCCGCTAACAGTTCGAGCCTCCCATCAGCCTGAGTCCCAGGACCCACACGGAGAATGGAGAGAACTGATTCCCACAACTGTCCTCTGACGCAGGCAACATGTCAACATGTTGTTGTGGCATGTGAGTGAACCTGCACACATGTGCACAATAAACACATGTAATATAATTTTTTAAAAAACAACTAAGGGAAATGCCACACTTTTGTTTTAAAAATGCATGTGTAACTTTATGCATATGTACACTGTATGTATGTAGGGTCTTGAGCTTAGAAAACTGTGTATCATATGATACTGGAAATCAAGCCTAGGCCTCTGCAAGAACAGACGGCACTCTTACTGCTGAGCCACCTCCCCAGTCCTGGGTCATAACCTCTACATATACAATTGAAAGCTTTTTTAAGCACGAGCTTTGTGTATGCTAAGCACACACTTTACCACTGAGCCATCTCCTCAAGTCAAACTATTTTTCTTTGTTCTTTTTCAAGCTCCACGGCACCTGGCTCATATTTGTCTTTTTTTTTTTTTTTTTTTTTAAGAATTATTATTTTAAATTATGTGTGCTTGTGTGTATGTGCGTGTGTTCATATGGGTTTGTATACATGTCTGCAGACTCTAAGAGGGCGTTAGATCCCTGAGAGCTGGAGTTACGGGGGCTGACATGAGCTCTGGGAGCCGAACCTGCGTCCTCTAAAGATCAGTATGCACTCTGAATCATCTCCCACCTCTCCAGCTCCAAAACAGGATTCTTCTTTTCGTTTTTGTTTTGTTTTGTTTTTTACGAGACAGGGTTTCTCTATGTTATCTTGGCTGTCCTGGACTTGCTTTGTAAACCAAGCTGGCCTCAAACTCAGTGATGTGCCTGCCTCTGCTCCCAAGTGCAGGGATTAAAGGCATGCACCACCATGCCCGGCTCCAAAGTAGGATTTTTCTTAACAAAAATGTATTTGAATAGCTTGTAGGCAAATAGTGTTTTGCTTAGGGAGTTTCTTATGTGTATGTGTACATGTTCATTTATGTCTGCATACTGTGCATGTGTACATGGAGGCCAAAAATCAATTTTAACTTATTGCATGGGACAGAGTATCTCATGGAACCTGGAGCTCATGGGCTATTAACATTTTTATTGTATGTTTTTAATCAAAGTTGTAACATTTAACAAAAAATATTTATCTCTTGAGGCTGGAGAGATGGCTCAGCAGTTAAGAACACTGGCTGCTCTTCCAGAAGTCCTGGGTTCAATTCCCAGCACCCACATGACAAACTACAACCCTCTGTAAGGAGATATGACACCCTCTTCTGGACTCCACAGGTACCAGGTGTGCATATATGTATACGTAGACAAAATACTCATACACTTAAATTCTAAATATATACATGTATTTTCAGGCTGGGCAGTGGTGGTGCACTTACGAAGTAGAGACAGGCAGATTCCTGTCAGTTCAGAACCAGCCTGGTCTACAGAGTGAGTTCCAGGCCAGCCTGGCCTACCCAGAGAAACCCTGTCTTGGGGGAAAAAAATGCCGGGTGTGGGAACGCATGCCTGTAATCCTAGTACTTGGGAGACAGAGACAGGCAGATCTCTGTGAGTTTGAGGCCTACAAAGTGAGTACTGGACAGCCAAGGCTAAACAGAAAAATTCTGTCTCGAAAAACCAAAAACAAGGGCTGGAGAGATGGCTCAGTGGTTAAGAGCGCCGCCTGCTCTTCCAGAGGTCCTGAGTTCAAATCCCAGCAACCACATGGTGGCTCACAACCATCTATAATGTAATCTGATACCCTCTTCTGCAGATAAAGCACTCATATGCAAGAAATAAAATAAATCTTTTAAAAAACAAAACAAAACAAGAAAAACAAAAAACAAAACAAAACGAAATAGAAAAAATACTGTAAGAAATAATAATTCAACCATATAAACCAGTCTATGCTTTTGGGGTAGCAGGTTATAAATTCCTTTCCCTTTAAAAGATTATTTAGTGCGTGTATTTACATGACATGCATAGGTATGCACGCCCCGGCAGCACAGATGTGATGGTCAGAGGAGAACCTTCTGGCATTAATTCTCTCCTCCCCTTTAAACGGCTTCTGCAGATGGAACTCAAGTCTACAGGCTGCGTGCACCAAAGGCCACTGTGCCAGCCCATAATTTTCTTTCCTTAAACACTCCTTTGTAATCCATTACCAACAGATAAACACAGAAATCGTCTAGCTTAGTTTAACAAGGACTTATTAGTCAGAAGTTTGAAGTGAAAGGGAGTCGTTCCTACTTAGGAACAAAGTTATCAAGTGCCAGTTTCCCATAGGAAGTACTCAGCAACTTACTTCTCCAACGTCCAGTGGCAGGTTGCAAGCAATGAATATATTCAGTAAGTCTTCTCTCGAAAGCCTTGAGATCTAGGTAAAGAGAGTTCAGTTACCGACCTAGTCTTTCTAGTTGGAGCGTATTAAAATGAAATTTCGGAGCGATAAATGCTACAGGTTTACCCATCAAATTACACATGACATGCATTGTTTGCTTATAATGACAATTTAAAATATTTAAGTACATGACAGAAACACCATTACATCGTATTTCTAATTTCTGGAAACCAGTTGCTCTATTTTTAGAAGCTTGAAAGACGGTTATGTGGAAGGCCAGCAGGAACCTCAGCCAGAGCCAAAAGCAGAAACTGGGGGAGTTACAAATAAAAGGACCCAAACCCAGCTCAATTGTAATTCTGTGGAAGCAAGAACTTTCTCATGAAACATCAAAATCCATGAGGTCTACTTGACTGCAATTATCCGATTCAGGCCCTAGCTCTTATCATTAATTGATGGCTATGTCGTATGGGTTTACTGGACTTCCGCAGACAGATAACGGGCTGTGCAAAGAGACTGCCTCTCGTCTTCGGCATGGGTTGCCGGTGATCGACCGGTCCGCAGCACAGCGCCCACGCCTTGCCCTGTGACAGGGCGTACCCCTGAATGAAGTCGGGTGTTATTTCCACAGTGGTGGGTATTTTTGTTGTTGTTGTTGTTGTTTTGTTTTTGGTTTTGGTTTTTAAACTTTGGAAAGCCAAGAGCATTTCCAAACCCCCGCAATTACCGGAAGCCAAGGAGGAAATTAGGGTTACTGGCTCGTGGGGCTGTCAAGACAAAACGCGAACGCATTTGCACTCTTACACCACCACGCACGCAAAGGCTCGGCAGTGAGAAAGGGGCCCCCCAGCCCGAGCCGGGAGAACGCGGCACCCCTGGCGGCTGTGCGCCCCGTGCCCCTCCCTCGCCGCCACCCGGTCACGCCGCCCTCGCGACCCCCATCTGCCTCGGGACCCGGCGGGCGACACACTCTAACCTTCCGCCTGCTCCAGCGAGTTCATGTCGGGCGGCAGCTCCGGTCACCGCCGCGGCCCGGTCCGCATCGCAGCCCGCCGTCCCCGCCCGGCTGGCAGCGCCAACTCCCACCTCTAACCGCTCCCCTCAGCCCCTCCCCTTTGCACCGCCCATTTTCCAGAAACGCTGAGATTATTGGGTACCTCTGCCAGACCCCTTAACTAAACTAGTTTTCTATTGGCTAATTTCAGCAAACGCCTTCGGGAACCTAGCGTTAGACATTCAGCTGGAAGGGCCAAGAATAGCAGGTAGGCAAGGCTGATATAGCCATGGCGCCGCCTCCTGCCTGGGGGAGGAACTGCAGTCTGTCCAAGCGCACTTCATTTTTTACCTATATGCTTGGTTCCTTTCTCAGCTCTTCCAGTCTCTAAACAGTGATTGAGCGCACACTACCTTCTGGGCAGTATTCTAGTTGCTAGGGAGAGATAAAAAAGCTGTCCATGCCCTCAAGGAACTAAAGAGAAACTAAAATATGTTCAGCAGCAAGTAACTAGGAGCCCCCTAAATAGATTTCCTTGATTACGGTGCCTCTTTTTTAGATACCCAGTTTCCTGAAGAAGGATTTCTTCTCTTGGTTATTTTCTTCTCATGTCACTCACTATTCATAAGTCATAAAGAATCCAAAGTATAAGCCTCAGTAACTATAACAAAAATATGTATAGGGTCAGCAAAATTAGCATTCGATTATAATGTCCTGTTTATTTCTTAGTAGTCACTGAGTCACTCAGGAAGATTTATTGCATTGACATGCTAAGCTTTGTTTTGACCCCAGATACAAAATATGACCAAGGTAGATAAGATTGCAGTCCTCACACTGAAAGGTTGCCAGGAGCAATAAACATGCCATTGATTTCAGATAAGAGTAGTTCTAGGGCTGAGGAGATGACTCAGAGGTTAAGAGCACTGGCTGTTCTTCCAAAGGTCCTGAGTTCAATTCCCAGCAACCACAGGGTGACCCATAAACATCTATTGTGAGATCTGGTGCCTCCTGCTGGCTTGCAGGCAGACATGCAGGCACAATGCTGCACAAATAATAAAGAAATTTTAAAAAAAAATTTTTTTTAAAAAAGAGTAGTTCTACGGAGAAAGCAACAGATATTAAGGGAATCAGAAGGAAGGGGGTTTAGTGGCTTGCAAGGACATTTGAGCTGAGAGCCCCAAGATGACAGAAAAGAATCCAGCCACACAGATCAAGGCGGAGAAGGCACTGAGCAGCGCTGCCATACGCCCAAAGTTGATACACTGTGCGTTTTACTCCGCCTCCCCCTCCCCTCTAACTCACTGGCCAGCTCCTCACTACTCTGTTTGTAGACTCCCCTACTAGGGTAACACTTTCTCAGTTTTCCACTAGGGAGTCTTGTCTGGACCAAACCCTTTCTATACATTATCTCATTTAAACCTTTAAGGCGATCTGTTGTATATGTTGTTTATGAGGTGGAATTTTTCTCTATAGATTATTCTGGCCATGAGCCTACTATGCAGTCCAGTTTGGTTTCAAATTTGCAGTCCTCCTGCTTAAGCCTTCCAAGTGCTGGGATTATAGGTGTGGGCTGTCATGTCTGCCTTCTAGATTTAGTTTAGTTTAGTTTTGTCTTTTTTCCGGGACAGGCTTTCTCTGTGTAGCCTCAGCTGTCCTGGACTCACTTTGTAGACCAGGCTAGCCTCAAACTCACAGCGATCCGCCTGCCTCTGCCTCCTGAGTGCTGGGATTAAAGACATTAGATTTAGGTTTTAAGACTTATTTATTTTATGTAAATAAGTGTATCTGCATGTACACCTGCATGACACAAGAGGGTATCAAGTCTCAGTGTAGATGGTTGTGAGCCACCAAGTGGTTGCTGGGGATTGAACTCAGGACCTCTGGAAGTACAGCCAGTGCTCTTAACCACTGAGTCATCTCTACAGCCCCCTCAAGATGTATTTTTAATGTTATGGAACAAATCCTATGAAAGAGTTATAAATACACTTAGTAGACTGAAGTGTGTTTTATTTTGTTTTTGTTGTTGTTGTTGTTGTTGTTTGTTTGTTTTGAGATATGGTCTCTACATAGTCCTGGCTGTCCTGGACTGACTATGTAGATCTATCTTCATGCCTATGCTTGGATTAAAGGCATGTGCCACTGCAACCCAGTTTCCACAACCATTACTTTTTAAACCGAGGCAGCTAAGTATGGTGGTGAAAGTGTTTAATCCCAGGGCATACGAGGCTGAAAGCAGGCAGCTCTCTATGAGATAAGGCAGGGGCAGGCAGATCTACACAGGGAGCTCCAGGCTAGCCAAAACTACACAGTGAGACTCTGTCTTTTTGTTTATTTGTTTCATTTTATTTCTTTATTTTTGGTTTTTTGAGACAGGGTTTCTCTGTGTAGCCTTGGCTGTCCTGGATTCACTTTGTAGACCAGGCTGGCCCTGAACTCACAGTGATCCACCTGCCTCTGCCTCCCTAAGTGCTGGGATTAAAGGTGTGCACTACTGCACTTGGCTAACTGAGATTCTTAAAAACCAAAACTAGTAGCTGGGCATGGTGGTGCACACCTGTAATCCCAGCACTTGGGAGGCAGAGGCAGGTGGATCACTGTGAGTTCCAGGCCAGCCTGGCCTAGTGAGTCTAGGACAGCCACGGCTACACAGAGAAACCCTGTCTTGAAAAACCAAAACAAACAAACAAACAAACAAAGGCTGCATCACTGGAAATTAGAAGGAATTTCTGTTGCACAGGCTTTTGTTTCAGGTGTGTGTGTGGGGGGGGGTGCGAGTAGGGGTGTACCTGTGCGCGTGCCCACAGCATGTACCTGTGCGCGTGCCCACAGCATGTGCCTGTGCGCGTGCCCACAGCATGTGCCTGTGCGCGTGCCCACAGCATGTGCCTGTGCGCGTGCCCACAGCATGTGCCTGTGCGCGTGCCCACAGCATGTGCCTGTGCGCGTGCCCACAGCATGTGCCTGTGCGCGTGCCCACAGCATGTGCCTGTGCGCGTGCCCACAGCATGTGCCTGTGCGTGTGCCCACAGCATGTGCCTGTGCGTGTGCCCACAGTATGTACCTGTGCGTGTGCCCACAGTATGTACCTGTGCGTGTGCCCACAGTATGTACCTGTGCGTGTGCCTATAGTATGTACCTGTGCGTGTGCCCACAGTATGTACCTGTGCGTGTGCCTATAGTATGTACCTGTGCGTGTGACTATAGTATGTACCTGTGCGTGTGACTATAGTATGTACCTGTGCGTGTGCCCACAGTATGTACCTGTGCGTGTGCCTATAGTATGTACCTGTGCGTGTGACTATAGTATGTACCTGTGCGTGTGCCCACAGTATGTACCTGTGGGTGTGACTACAGTATGTACGTGTGCATGTGCCTACAGTATGTACCTGTGCGTGTGCCCACAGTATGTACCTGTGCATGTGCCTATAGTATGTACCTGTGCGTGTGCCCACAGTATGTACCTGTGCGTGTGCCCACAGTATGTACCTGTGCGTGTGCCCACAGTATGTACCTGTGCGTGTGACTATAGTATGTACCTGTGCGTGTGACTATAGTATGTTCTCGTCAAAATGTAAAGCATTCCTATCTAACTGAGGGATCCAGTAAGAAAAAAGACTTGAAACTGAGGCATTATCAAGGCAGGTATCCAGAGGCAAATTCCACAAATGAGAAAAATAACATATTTGTTCAGCCGGACGTGGTGGCGCACGCCTTTAATCCCAGCACTCGGGAGGCAGAAGCAGGCACATCGCTGTGAGTTCGAGGCCAGCCTGGTCTACAAAGTGAGTCTAGGACAGCCAAGGCTACACAGAGAGACCCTGTCTCAAAAAACCAAAAAAAAAAAAAGAAAGAAAGAAAGAAAGGAAGGAAGAAAGAAAGAAAACAAGTGACAGCAAGTGTTGCTATGGTGCAGGGAAAGCAGATTCGCTATTTTCTACTTTTATGTTTCTGTGTTGATCTGTGCACTTGTGTCCTGGTGCCCAGCCTCCTCCTCCTCCACCACCACCACCACCAGGCCAGAGGCGTCCAGTCCACTTAGAACTGGAGTCATAGGTGATTGCCAGCCACCTGACATGGGGGCTAGGAACCAAGCTCAGAGCCTCTGCAAGAGCAGGACATGCTGTTGACCTGGGAGTCATCTCTCCAGCCCCGCCCACATGAGGACTTTAATTATTGATGGTAGGAATGTAAACTGGTGTAGCTACTATGGCAATTGGGTGTCGACTTCCTCAAAACCTTGCCAGGGAACAGCTGTACGACCCAGCTGTGGTACATACACACAGCGGAATTTCATGTAGCTGTAGAGAAACAGAAAACATGCCGTTTCTAAGAAAATGGATGAACCAGGCGATGGTGGCACACGCCTTTAATCCCAGCACTGGAGGCAGAGGCAGGCGGATCGCTGTGAGTTCAAGGCCAGCCTGGTGTACAAAGCAAGTCCAGGACAGCCAGAGCTACACAGAGAGACCCTGTCTCAAAGAACCATACTTTTTCCAGTGTGATTAGTCCTCGCCATTGAAGTCTTCTCAGTGTTCTACAGAACCCAGATCCAAATATTTAACTGCCATCAGACGAAGGGATCATCAGAATTCTCCTTTATCCCGGGGTTTCAATCCTACATCTACCATTTCACCCGCGCCAACATCTAATGTTTCACTTGGGACACAGCAGGCCTGGTGAAAAGGTCATGAAAGTAAGTTCTCCTTAAAGGCACCAGACAACCCTGCTCCTGCTGAGGACCCTGCCCTCAGGAAGGCCGCACTCTTCATGCAGCAGTCTGAGGCAGGCCAGAAAGGAGGGGTCTCAGAGCCCTGCCTTGCAGCACACACTTCACTAGGTTTCCTGGAGGCCACATTTATTTTCTTTTTTCTTTCTTTCTTTCTTTTTTATTTTTATTTTTTGAGACAGAGTTTCTCGGTGTAGCCTTGGCTGTCCTGGACTCACTTTGTAGATCAGGCTGGTCTCAAACTCACAGACATCCACCTGCCTTTGTAAGACCCCCAGCACGGTGGTCTTAACGTGGAGACCCCCACCAAGAACCAGCGAGACCAAGGTTTCGGTTGCAACACGCAAGAGGCTTTATTGCAGGGGGACAGGTACCCGGGCGTCTCAGTCTCTGGAGAGGCTGGCGCGCCGAGCGAGTCTTTCGGGGGCCTTTTATAGGGA
The DNA here is from genome assembly GCF_964271855.1 of Acomys minous. Lineage (NCBI taxonomy): Eukaryota > Metazoa > Chordata > Mammalia > Rodentia > Muridae > Acomys > Acomys minous. The sequence continues at coordinate 39,544,705 of NC_140496.1, forward strand.
TTTTAGCGGGAAGCGCGGGTACAGAAGCGAGAAGCATAGTTACAGGGCTCTGATTGGTAAATTTAAATGAGGCGAGGTTATGGCCCGGTCATCAGATGGGCTCTAGGAACAGGGGAGTTTACCCGTTCTCTGGGCCAGGTGGCCGACCATAAATATCTTGTTTGACAAGGACAAACTGTTTCTGTTATCTCAGCATGTTTTTATCTTTCTCCTCTGGGCCCCAGGCCTCATCTTATCCCGGGAACCTATTATTCTAGTCTTGCCTTGCAAGATAGCGTTACTGCTGCTATGCTTGCTATGGCGGGTGCACAGGGGAGGGGGTCTTACATTCCCCCCTCTTGTTGTAAATTGAATGAAATCTTTCATTCAATGACCTCTGGTTTTACCTGTTGGAGCTGTTGGTATTGTTGGGTTAGAACCAAGGCCTGTACAACCGATAGACGGTCTCGGATGAATTGCATCAGTCTGTTAAGGATGCAGGGCCCAAAAAGTAGGAACAGGATAATAATTAACAAAGGGCCCGTTATGGTAGATATTAAAGTGGTGAACCAAGGAGCCTTATTAAACCAGTTTTCATACCAAGTTCGTCCTGATTTAAATTGTAACTGTCGCTGCTTGAGCCTTTCTCCCAGCTTAGACATACTATCTCTGACTACTCCTGTATGGTCAGCATAAAAACAACATTTTTTTTGAGGGCTGCACAGAGCCCACCCTCTTTCAGGAACAAGATATCTAACCCTCTACGATTTTGGAGCACTACCTCTGAGAGGGAGGTCAGGGACTGCTCTAGGGCACTGATGGATTTTTTTAATGCTTGGAGGTCTGCATTCATGGCCTGTTGTAACTGCTGGAAGTGAGTGACCTGAGTGAGAGCAGCCGTCCCAGTCCCGATTCCTGCAGCGATCCCCCCGACTCCCAATAGCAGTGCCAAAGTAATGGATATTGGCTCTCGGGGGTAGCGATTGATCCTTGGCCGCCTTGACGTGAGCAGCGTGGATCCAGGTGGCAATTCCGTCAACCTTGAGAGCCGTTGGGGTGGTCAGGAGTACTGTGTAGGGTCCCTTCCAGTGGGGTTCAAGGTTCTTGGCCCGGTGGCGTCGGATCCAAACGTAGTCTCCAACCTGGAAGGGGTGAGGGGCCAGGGGCTTATCAAGTTGGTCCTTATAAGCGCGGGCTAGGGGTTTTCATACCTCATTTTGCACCTCTTGGAGGGCTCTTAGGTGTGCCTGGAGGGAAGGCCTGGTGGCGAAGGAGCCGATATCTGGGTCAAGGAAGTGAACAATAGGAACATGTGAACCGTAGACAATCTCAAAAGGAGTAAGCCCATGTGGGCCAGGGGTGTTCCTAACCCTGTATAGGGCCAGGGGTAGTAGGGCCACCCAGTCCTTAGTGCCAGCTGCAAGCGTCAATTTGGTTAAAGTCTCCTTAATAGACCTGTTCATGCGTTCTACCTGTCCTGAACTCTGGGGTCTGTATGAACAATGCAATTTCCAATTAATCCCCAACAGTTTGGCCACCTGCTGGCTTACCTGAGAGACGAAGGCTGGTCCGTTGTCGGACCTGATTACCTGTGGCATCCCGTAACGAGGGAAAATATCATCTAAGAGCTTCTTGGAAACCACCTTGGCCATCTCATGTTTGGTGGGGAAGGCTTCAGCCCATCCTGAGAAAGTATCTATGAAGACTAGCAGGTACCGGTACCCGTATATACCTGGTTTGACCTCCGTGAAGTCAATCTCCCAATGGGTCCCTGGCCGGTGTCCTCGGACCCTAGTTCCTGACAAGTTCAAGGATTTGTTAGTATTGACCAGCGTGCAGGGCCTGCAATTGTCAATGGCTCTCTGGAGGGCCTCTTTTTTTTTTTTTTCCAATAGGTAAAAGTCCGTTTCTTCTCTTTCAAGGAGGGTCTTCATTTTCTGGGCGCTTAAATGAGTGAGCTTGTGGAAGTAGTCAATCAAATAGTTAGTTTCTTTTGAGGGGACGACTACCTTGTCCTGGTATCGCCAATGGTTGGGGCCTTCAGGAAGAGCGCCTATCTTGTGAAGTCTCTGTATGTTGTCATTGGTGAATTTTCAATTCCGATCCTGCTGTCCTGGCGCTCCGGTGTCCTCTTGTAAGGAGAGCACCTCGAGAGTGTCGAGGGGTCTTGTAGTGGCTTGGCGGGCTGTCTCGTCAGCCAGCCGATTCCCTCGAGCCTCAGGGGAGTCCCCTTTCTGGTGGCCCGGGCAATGGATGATGCTGAGCTGCTGGGGTAAAAAGAGGGCCTTCAGGAGGGCCAGGATTTCAGTCTTATTTTTAATTTCTTTACCTTCTGAGGTGAGGAGTCCTCGGCGCCGATAGATTTCTCCATGTACGTGGGCCGTGGCGAAGGCATACCGGCTGTCTGTATATACTGTTAGTCTCTTTTTTTTTTTTTTTTTTTGCCAGCTCCAGGGCCTTGGTCAGGGCGATCAGTTCAGCACGCTGGGCGGAGGTCCCTGGGGGCAGAGGGCTGGCCCATATTACCTGGTTGGTGGTGGTGATAGCCGCTCCGGCCCGTCGTGTCCAGTTATCCAGGAAGCTGCTCCCATCCGTATACCAAACGAAGTCGGTTGTAAGATGTACTTTTTTCTCGGTGGTCCAGCGGTAAGGCTTCCCGCCAGTCGCTCCTTGCACCCAGGCAGTCTTTGTTGTCAGGGGCCCCGGTGCGGTGGTGAGGACGGAGTGTTGAGCTCCCGTATCCACCAAGAAGGTGACGGGTTGCCCCCCCCACATTTAGAGTTAGCCGGGGTTCAGGGGGAGGCTCCTGACCCGGACTTCTTCAGTCTTCTAGGTTGAGGAGAGCCGCGGAGGGGGGTGTCCTACGGGGCCCTTTGGGACGCCTGGGACAGTCCCGTACCCAGTGGCCTCTTTCCTTACAATAGGCACATTGGTCCTTATCCACAGGGGTTTTTCTCCATTCTCCCTGGCCCTGACTATCCTGGCGCCCTGAAACTACGGTGGCCAACAGTCTACTCATTTCCCTATGTCTCTTTTTATCTCTAGCATTTTCCCTTTCTTCCGCTTCTTTTCTCAATCTCTCTTCCTTTTCTTCGGACTCTTTCCTAAGCCTTTCTTTTTTTTCTTCCGGCGTCTCTCTCTTATTATAAACTTTCTCTGCCTCCTTTAAAAGATCCTGAACTGTACTTTTCTTGAGCTCTTCCAATCTCTCTAATTTGCGTCTGATATCTGGGGCAGACTGCCAGACAAAGGACATGGCCAGGGTGGTGGCCTGGAGGGGGTCCTCAGGGTCATATGGAGTGTAAACCCTGTAAGCCTCTTTCAGACGCTCAAGAAAAGCAGACGGCATCTCATCTGCTTTCTGAGTAACCATCTTAACCTGGGCCAAATTGGTGGGCCGCCTGGCGGCTTTTTGGAGACCCGCTATGAGCAGCTGGCGATAAAGACATAGGTGGGCCCTACCTTCCTCAGTGTTGAAGTCCCAGTCCGGTCGTTCCAAGGGGAAAGCACTGTCAATTTTATTTGGCAGCTGGGTAGGCCGCCCATTAGCTCCTGGGACGCTCTTGCGTGCTTCCAGAAGGACGCGCTGCTTTTCTTCGGAGGTGAGGAGCGTCTGTAGGAGCTGTTGGCAGTCATCCCAGGTGGGTTGATGAGTAACTAGAATAGACTCAATAAGGAAAGTTAGCCGGGAGGGATCCTTAGAAAAAGGAGGGTTATTATTTTTCCAGTTATAAAGATCTGAGGCGGAAAACGGCCAATATTGCATCTGGCCACCCGTGCCAGCCCGAAGGGGGAAGGCCTGAGAGGTCTGGGGTGGAACTTCCCGCCGGCTGCGGAGTCGGCCGGCCATCGGTGAGGCCTCGGGCGCTGTGGCGGGAGCAATATCTTCAGGGCAGGGCGCGGGTCCGGAGCGCTCAGGTGGCGGCAGCGCAATATCCTCAGGTGGCCCCGGCAAGGGAGGAGCTGAGGGAGTCTGGAGTCCGGCCGGTGAGGCCGGGCCTGGGGCCGCTGGGGCCCGATAAGGGGGTGGTTCTTCGGTTAGGAGGTCAAGGAGGGGCCCCTCGTCCGGCGGCAAGACCTTGGGGGGGGGCGGACAACGGCGGGATAGAGACCGGTGTCAGTGGGGGCCGCCGGAGTGGGGACCAGGGGAGGTTCTAAGGCGGGCGTGGTAAGAGAGGTGGGGATAGGAGGGGGCTGAATGAGGAAAGGTCTGACCCATGGAGGGGGGTCGCGAACGAGAGATTCCCAAGTCATTATGTAGGGGACCTGGTCCGGATGACCGTGTGGTCCAGGGTCCATAATTTTGGACTTGATCTGTAGAATGAGAGAAAGGTTAAAAGTGCCATCTCGTGGCTACCCGGTGTTAAGCGTAGGCCATTCGGCAGAACAAAAAGTCTCCCATTTGCCCTTGCGGACTTCTACTGACAGATTGTGTGCAATGACACGGACCTCTTTGAAATGCTGTATGGTAAGGGTTAGCGGGGTGACAAGAGTCTGACCCATGGTACCAAAAATATAAAACGAAAGACAACAGAGGAAAACTAGACACAAAAGACCAAAAACAGCCTGCGCGGGACGCTTGCGCCAAAGCGAAAACAAAACAGAGGTTGGAGACGCAGGGGGTCCGGATCCCCCGTCTCCCAGATGAGGCGAATAGCCTCTCAGATGGGCCGGGGCCCCAAATAACCCTGGGGTAGACAGGGTTCTGGTGGGACGGAGAGTCCCTACGGAATCCCGCCGGGACGTCTCCCGGGGCCACAAGGAAGAAGTCCGAGTCCGTCAACTCCTTCTTGTCCTTGCCAGATTCAGAGAGTCTGCGCAGACACCAAGACACGTAACGTAACGATTAACAGAGAGACGAAAGATGAAAGGACAACAACGACTAAGCCGGCCGGCACAAAGGCTTACCTCCCGAATTTGGGTCGGTGGTCCCTGGGCGGGGGTCCCGATCTCGGTGGGACCTCCAAATGTAAGACCCCCAGCACGGTGGTCTTAACGTGGAGACCCCCACCAAGAACCAGCGAGACCAAGGTTTCGGTTGCAACACGCAAGAGGCTTTATTGCAGGGGGACGGGTACCCGGGCGTCTCAGTCTCTGGAGAGGCTGGCGCGCCGAGCGAGTCTTTCGGGGGCCTTTTATAGGGATTTTAGCGGGAAGCGTGGGTACAGAAGCGAGAAGCATAGTTACAGGGCTCTGATTGGTAAATTTAAATGAGGCGAGGTTATGGCCCGGTCATCAGATGGGCTCTAGGAACAGGGGAGTTTACCCGTTCTCTGGGCCAGGTGGCCGACCATAAATATCTTGTTTGACAAGGACAAACTGTTTCTGTTATCTCAGCATGTTTTTATCTTTCTCCTCTGGGCCCCAGGCCTCATCTTATCCCGGGAACCTATTATTCTAGTCTTGCCTTGCAAGATAGCGTTACTGCTGCTATGCTTGCTATGGCGGGTGCACAAGGGAGGGGGTCTTACACCTTTGCCTCCCGAGTGCTGGGATTAAAAGTGTGTGCCACCATGCCTGGCAAAGTTAACTGATTTTTATATCCTACTACTTTGTTAAAAATATTTAGCAAAGCGGGCTGTGGTGGTACACACCTTTAATCGAAGCAGTCAGGAAGGCAGTGGCAGGTGGATTGCTGTGAGTTTGAGGTTAGCCTGGTTTACAAAGTGAGTCTAGGACAGCCAAGGCTACACAGAGAAACCTGTCTCGAAGAACCAAAAATAAATAAATAAATAAATAAATAAATAAATAATCCATTGGTTCTTTAAAGTATGGAATCACATTGTCTGCAAGTAGGATAGTTTAACGTCTTCCTCTTGTTTGTTTGTTTGTTTCTTTCTTTCTTCTTCTCTAGTTTTTCAAAACAGTGTTTCTCTGTATATATTAGATCCTCCTGCCTCTGTCTCTCCTGAGTGCTGGGGTTAAAGGCTTGAGCCACCATGGTCTGGCTACTCTTAGCATATTTGTTCAACATGTGCTGGAGGTTCCAGCTGGGATAGTTAGACCAAAAAAAGAAAAAAAAAAGAAAAAGAAAAAAGAAACAACCAAAAACAAAAAAACAGAAAAGGGCGTGGCAGCTGGAGAGATGGCTCAGCAGAACTGAGGTCCTGAGTTTGATTTCCAGCAAGCATACACCTGTCTGTAACTCTAGTTGAAGAGGATCCCACCCCCTCTCACAGACACACTTGCAGTCAAAACACCAATGCAAAAAAAAATAAATCAATTAAAAAAGAAAGAAACCCGCAGGGTGTGGTGGTGCACGCCTTTAATCCCAGTACTCGGGAGGCAGAGGCAGGCAGATCGCTGTGAGTTCGAAGCCAGCCTGGTCTACAAAGGGAGTCCAGGACAGCCAAGGATACACAGAGAAACCCTGTTTCAAAAAACCAAAAAAAAAACCCAAAAACAAAAACAAAAAAAAAAAAGAAAGAAAGAAAGAAAGAAAGAAAGAAAGAAACCAAAGGAATTAGGTCAGAAAGCAGGAAGTAAAATGTGGCTGACTTGATCTTGGATCTAAAAATCACAAACAAACACAGCAACATATAGTTAGAAGTAGCAAATAGGGGGGCTGGAGAGATGGCTCAGAGGTTAAGAACACCGACTGTTCTTCCAGAGGTCCTGAGTTCAATTCCCAGCAACCACATGGTGGCTCACAACCATCTATGAGATATGGTGTCCTCTTCTGGCCTGCAGGTGTACAGTCAGGAGGAACGTTGTATACATAATAAATAAATCTTTAAAGAAAGAAAAAAAGAAGTAGCAAATAGTTTCAGGGTCACAGAATACAAGATCAATAAATATAAGTTGTGTCTTTTTCTTTGGTTTGTTTGTTTTTAAAGATTCATTTATTAATTGTTTTGTATACAGTGTTCTGCCTGCATGTACAGCTGCAGGCCAGAAGATGGCATCAGATCACATTACAGATAGTTGTGAGCCACTATGTGGTTGCTAGGATTTGCACTCAAGACCTCTGGAAGTGCAGTCCATGTGTTTAACCTCTGAGCCACCCCTCTAGCCCCTTTCTTTGGTTTGTTTGTTCGTTTGTTTGTTTTTAAATATTTATTTATTTATTGGTTTGTATATAGTGTTCTGCCTACATGTATAGCTGCAGGCCAGAAGATGGCATCAGATCATATTACTGATGGTTGTGGGCCACTATGTGGTTGCTGGGAATTGAACTCAAGACCTCTGGAAGTGTAGTCCATGTGTTTAACCTCTGAGCCATCCCTCCAGCCCCTTTCTTTGGTTTGTTTGTTGTATGAGACTATGTAGCTCTGGCTGGCTTCAACTCCTAGAGATCTCCTCGTCTGAGCTCCCTCAGTGCTGCTGGGATGTTAAGGCATAGACCACCATCCCTAGTTCATAAAGTTAAGGCCAGGCGTGGTGGCGCATGCCTTTAATCCCAGCACTCAGGAGGCAGAGGCTGGTGGATCGATGTGAGTCCGAGGCCAGCCTGGTCTACAAATTAAGTCTAGGACAGCCAAGGCTACACAGAGAGACCCTGTCTCAAAAAAAAAATTTTTTTTAAATTAAAGTTAAAATAAAACAAAAAACTGGGAGAGTTAGCTTGTGCCTGTAAATGCTGCAGGTGGTGACTGAGACAGGAGAGCCACAAGTTTGAGGCCAGCCTGGCCTACATAGTGTCAACACTACAGCACACATGTGGAATCATTTTGAGTGGCCATGGCCTAGGAACACAGATACAGGTTGCTCCTATGGGGAAGCAGTCTCAAGAAATTATAAGTTTTACAGAACAAAGAAAGTCACAAATCAAGGCAAGTTTAACATACATGGGCAGATACATCAGAGGAGCAGGTGCCTGGATGTGGGGTGAATTTTTCTGTGTGTTCTAGATGCTGTCTCCTCTCATCCTGAGCTTTTGGATTGGTAGAAGCTAGTTGCCTGCTATGTTAATAGATTCTAAACATTTTGTTTATTTGTTTGTTTTGAGACAGGGTCTCCCTGTGTAGCCTTGGCTGGCCTCCACTTGCTTTATAGACGAGGCTGGCCTCGAACTCACAGCGATCCACCTGCTTCTGCCTCCTGAGTGCTGGGATTAAAGGCGTGTGCTACCACATCCAGCCAAAAAGGTTTTTAATCTACTGTCAAAAGATATTAGTTCTGACACAGAGGTGGACAATGATTGGCTGTTCGGTGGTTCAGAACTTAGCCCAAGGTAAAGTTGTTAACCAGTCTGCAGACACAGATTCCTTTCGCTTTTCATTCACAGAGACAGCTTCTTTTCAGAAGTTTTTGTTTGCAATAGTAAGACACTGTCTTTGTTCATTTATTTGTGAGACAGGGTCTCTCTATCAGTGGTACTCAACCTTTCTAATGCCGTGACCCTTTTAAAAAATATTTTTTAAAGATTTATTTATTATGTGTACAGTGCTCTGCCTGCATGTATATCTGCACAAAAGAAGAGGGCATTAGATCACATTATAGATGGCTATGAGCCACCACATGGTTGCTGGTTGCTGGGAATTGAACTCAGGACCTCTGGAAGAGTAGTCAGTGCTCTTAACCTCTGAGCCATCTCTCCAGTCCTGCTATGATCTTTTAATACAATATTTTTCATGTAATGGTTACCCCAATCATAAAGTTATTTTCATTGTTACTTCATAACTGTAATTTTGCTACTGTTATAAATCATAATGTAAAATATCTGATATGCAGAGTATCTGATATGGGATCCCAAGGGTGTTGAGACCCACTGCTCTCTATATGCCTGGCTGTCCTACAGTCCACTCTGTGGTGGATGCTGGTCTCGAACTCACGGAGATTTCCTGTTTTAGCCTCTGCCTCTGGAATGCTAGGATTAAAGGTTTGCTCCACCATGCCTGGTTTAATTAAGACTTTTTTTTTCCTTTTTTTCAAATTTTTTTTGAGGCAGGGTTTCTCTGTGTAGCCTTGGCTGTCCTGGACTCACTTTGTAGACCAGGCTGGCCTTGAACTCACAGCAATCAACCTGCCTCTGCCTCCTGATTACTGAGATTAAAGGCGTGTGCCACCACCACCCGGCTAAGACCCAGTCTTAAAACAAAGTAGCTGGGCAGAGTCAGGAAGGTCTTTGTGAGTTCCAGGCTCAAGAGAAATTTTAAATTTAAAAATTGATTTTTAATTAAAAGCCCAGAATGGTGAGCTCTCTCTTTTTTGTTATGTATATCTGCCACAATAAAAACCCACAGGAATATGGTATAATAAAATATTCGATAACTTTCCCAGTTTATGAAAGGAATCTGTAGCTTAAGTTCAGCTTGAGCCATCAGGAGATGTCACAATGTCCTGGGACTGTCTTTTACTTTGGTCCAGAACCTCACTTCTCAAAGGCAAGCACAACCCCTTGGGGAGGAGACTGAGGGAGGGACAGGGAGAAAAAAAAAACATCCCCATGGCCTGGAAGATCCTGGTCAGGTGAGCATGGCTGGCAGAGCCAGAACCCAAGGTGGGTTCAGGAACCTTTTTAGTTCTTCCTTACGGGGGTGGGGGGGGGTGGGGGGGTGGGGGTGGGCAAGGTTAAGAGAAACAAGCTGCTCAGGTGTTTGGTGGGGAACTGGGAGGGATGGTGAGTGCCATGTGTCCAGTCTGGATCTGTGGGAAGGATTGTAAGCCTTGTCCCAGGTGAAAGCGGTCTTGGCGGGCTTTGCCCCTTGGAATCACCACAGAAAGACTGAATGGAGCTATCCTGGGTCTGAAATTCAGGAAGTGGACCGGGGGACTCCAGCCGGGCTATTGTGTTTCTAATCGAACATCGATGGGGGCAGGGATCCTGACCCAGAGTGGTCATTGCACACCCGAGAGAGAGAGAGAGAGAGAGAGAGAGAGAGAGAAGCAGGCAGAGGAGAGAGGAGAATGCTGCATCTTTTGGAGCAGGATCGCACGTGGATTTGAAGAGAGACCAGCTTACAAGCCAGACCAGCGTGCAGGCCAGAGACACCTGGGGATCCGTCCCGTGGAACAGATACTCTTGTTTCCCTTTAACCCCCTTTCCTTCTTACATAAGATTGTTGGATTGTATAATAAAGTCTAATGGTAAAAAACCAGAGCCAACACGGATCCTCAGTGCTGTTTCAATATCAACTATTATTGTTATTAAGTGTTTGTGTGTGTGTGTGAGAGAGAGAGGGAGAGGGAGAGAGAGAGAGAGAGAGAGAGTGTGTGTGTGTGTGTGTGTGTGTGTGTGTGTGTGTGTGTAAGAGCATCCAGTGCTCCTAACTTCTGGGCTGTCTCTCTAGCCCCTCATTGTTTTAATACACACATTCATATTTTTATTTTATTTTTTATATATTTTATTAATTTATTCACATAACATCTCAATTGTTATCCCAACCCTTGTATCCTCCCATTCCTCCCATTCCTCCCTCCCTCCCATTTTCCCCTTACTCCCCTCCCCTATGACTACGACTGAGGGGGACTTCCTCCCCGTATATGCTCATAGGATATCAAGTCTCTTCTTAGTAACATTTTTTTAAATTATTTATTTATTTATATGAAATGCTCTGTTTGCACATACATTTGAAAGTTATTAGAGAGCATCAGATCTCATTACAGATGGCTGTGAGCAACCATGTGGTGGCTGGGAATTGAACTCAGAACCTCTCTGGAAGAGCAGCCAGTGCTAACCATGGAGCCATTTCTCCAGCTCCCCACATTCCTGTTCTTAAGCAAGTTTTGGTTTGGTTTGGTTTGGTTTTTCGAGACAGGGTTTCACTGTGTAACCCTGGCTGTCCTGGACTTGCTGTGTAGACCAGGCTGGCCCCAAACTCACAGCAATCGCTTGCCTCTGCCTCCTGACTGCTGGGATTAAAGGCATGCACCACCACCTCCCGGCTCTTAAGCACGTTTGGCCAGGCTTTCTTTGTAAATTTTATGAAAGTGGTACCATGTCATGGATGTCCCTGTGAGAGTTGTCTTACTCACCATTGCTAATTCTAAAATTCACCTGTGTTGCTACACAGAGCCACCATTCACTTTACTGCCTGCAGCTGTAGAGCCCATTACAATTATGACTATTTTTTTGCTAGTGCTAGTGGCACAAGTGCTGTACCACTGAGCTGCTGCATCCCTCGCCTTTGTTACTGATGCATGCATTGAGTTAATGGATGATGGGTTGTTGCTTTTTCTCTTTTGTCTTTTTTCTTTCTTTCTTTCTTTTCTTTTTTTTTTTTTTTTGGTTTTTGTTTTGGTTTTTCAAGACAGATTTCTCTGGAACTCGCTCTGTAGACCAGGCTGGCCTCGAACTCATGGAGATCTGCCTGCCTCTGCGTCCCAAGTGCTGGGATTACAGGTGTGTGCCACCATGCCCAGCTAACTGCTAATGGGTCTCGACCCCTCAAATGATCCTTTCACAGGGGTGGTCTAAGATCATCAGAAAACACAGATATCTACCACCACGCCCGGCGAAAATCAGGGTTCTTAGTGTTATTAATTAAGAATGGATGCAAATGGAAGTTTGAGGACAATTTACCAGAGTCAAACAAAACAGAACAACCCCCAAAGTGACCCAGGGCAGGCAAGCTGTAAATCTTGCAGCTGTCCAGAGAAAACTGGAGCATATAAGCAGGCATGGAGGTCAGCCGCATAGCAGAGGTGGGCTTTAGAGAAAGATTAGGAAGGCCCACAGCATCTGTGTGTTAAAAAGCAGTGGTTGTCAGACTTGCGTGGTGGTGAGCCTTCACCCGCTAAGCCATCTTACTGGCCCTGCGTACATATTTTTGTGGATATATTAATATAATCTGTGTATGCCAAGACTCTTCTTTTTTTGCTTCTTTTTCAGAGATGGAGTTTCTCTGATTTTTGTGAATATACTAATATACATCAGTGTTTGCAAAGGCTTCTTTCTTTCTTTCTTTTTTTCTTTCTTTCCCGGAGACAGAGTTTCTCTGTGTATCCCTGGCTGTCCTAGAATTCACTATGTAGACCAGGCTGCACCACCATGCCCAGCACTTTTCTTTCTTTCTTTTTATTTTATTATTAATATTATTACTTTTGAGGCAAGGTGTCACGTTGCCCAGGCTGACCCCAAAATTGCTATGTAGCTGAGCATAGACTTGCACTCTACAGGCCTCTCCTCCGAACTGCTGGGATTACAGGTGTGTGCTACCACATCCAGTCCACGTACTGCGGAGAAGTGAACTCTGCATGTGTATGCCACGCAAGCCCTCTACCAGTTAAACCACCTCCCCAGTCCCCTCCCCCGACCCTGGAACTCACTGTGTAGCCCCATCTGATGCAAATTTATGATGCTTCTGGCTTTCTGCTTCCTAAGTGGAAGGATTATACATATGTGTTGTCACACCCAGCTTTTCTTTCTTTCTTTCTCTTTCAAGAATCATGAATGGGGGCTGGAGAGATGGCTAAGTGGATAGGAGCACTGTTTGCTCTTCCAGTGGTCCTGAGTTCAATCCCCAGCAACAACACGGTGGCTCACAACCATCTCTACTGGAATCTGATGCCCTCTTCTGGTATACAGGTGTATATGCAGATGGAGCACTCAGACACAAAATAAATAAATAAAAAAAATTTTTTTTTTCTGAGACAGGGTCTCTCTGTTAGCCTTGGCTGTCCTGGACCAGCTTTATAGACCAAGCTGGCCTTGAACTCACAACAATCTGCCTGTCTCCTGAGTGCTGGGATTAAAAGCATGAGCCACCATACCCGGCTTAATAAATAAAATCTTTTAAAAAATATATGAAAAAAAAGAATCATGAATGGAATCGTATTTTACTATTCGAGTGTGTGCTGCTTTCTTCATTTTTAATAAGGCACGGATATCTTTCCACTTGTGCTTAAGTAGATATTTAATGAGTCCCCAAGTGATAGGCATTAAGTTACTAAAATAGTTCACTGTTATAAACAAGGATGAAAATGAATTGCATTTGTCAGAGTTCTCCAAAGAATGCAACAAATCGTGTGTGTGTGTGTGTGTGTGTGTGTGTGTGCGTGCGCGTGTGTGTGTGTGTGTAAAAACAAATGCTTATGTGTTTGTGGAGGCTCGTGGCTTAGCCCTGCCAGGGTAGCTCTCAGGCTGCAGACCCTCAGAGAAGCTAGTCTTGTTTCTGTTCAGATGGGAAGGCCTTTTAGAAGTGTCTCTTTTGCTTGGGGCAGGGGGCTTTCAGTCTTGGGTTAGTCTTTCAACTGACTGGATGACGTCTACCTATATTATGGCAGGCAATTTGCTGTCTTCAAAGTCCACTGACTAAAAAAGACGCCTCCTCAGAATCATCTGGACATCTGGACTAGCCTTTGATCAACTAAGCCTTGGCGCAGCTGAGCTCTCATGCAAACCCCTCCCTGTTGTTCTTGCTTCTGTTCTGTTCATTCTGGTCATTCTTTTTTTTTGGGGGGGGGTGGAGTTTAGAGACAGGGTTTCTCTGTGTAGCCTTGGCTGTCCTGGACTAGCTTTGTGGACCAGGCTGGCCTCGAACTCCCAGCGATCAGCCTGCCTCTGCATCCCCGAGTGCCGGGAGGCCTCAGTTTCTTAGGGGTGAAGGATAGAGGAAAAGTGCTCTGCTTTGTACCTCCGCCACGGCAGGAGGCGCTGTTTGACCCTGCAAGCTCTGTGGGCGTGGCATAAAGGGGCGTGACCACAGTCAAGCGAGGAGAGCGTGGGAGAGGCTGAAGCAAGGTTCCTCCGCTCTAGGTGAGCGTTCCTGTTGTGGGTCACAGCGAGGTCCACTCGGCCGCTAAGTGACATCTCACTGCTGAGGTGCTGGGGAGGCGGAATCAGGGCTCCAGACGCTGGACCGACTGGTTCCTGCAGGCCTCAGTTTCCCCAGCGGTGAGTGGGGGATGGGTCGGCTTCTTGGGCCCTCGGCCTGCTCCTGGTTCCCGCCTGGCAACCCGGGCCTTGCCCTGGAGGCCCCATCCTTTCTCCAGCACAGCCAACTGTGCGACCTTGGGCAAGTCATGTCCCCTCTGTGCCTGTTTTCTCAAGGCTGCAATAGGCAGGATGGGGCCAATGGAGATGGCGCATTGGGCAAATTCCTCCCCAGTAAAGGAGGCCGTCTCTCTAACCCTGAAAAAGGTTTTGTTTTTCGAGACAAGGCTTCTCTGTAATAGCCCTAGCTGTCCCGGAACTCTCTTTGTAGACCAGGCTGGCCTCGAACTCATAGAGATCCACTTGCCTCTGGGATTAAAGCGTGGGCCACCACACCCAGCACTTTGTTGTTAGTCATTTATTTGTTTGGTGTGTATAGGTGTGTGGATTTATGAGTGTGTGTATGTCAGGTTTTTTCTGTCATATGTCAGGGAACTCAACTTGTCAGGCCTGATGACCTATGCCTTTACCCTCTGAGGCATCTAAATGGCCTACATCTTGTTGTGAGTGAATATGCATTTTAATTATATTTTAATTAAAAGCTGCGAGTTGCAGACTTAGCTTAGTAGTTGATGGAAATTGGCTGGTTTGGGGAAAAAAAAAACTTAACTGGTTGCCTTGGGCCTTGTCTGACTTCATTAATTTTTGTTGTAGCTGGCTTTTGTTTTAGCATAATGTTTTTGAAGTTCAGTTTTCAGTACTTAGTTCCTTTGGTTTCTGCCCTCCTCCTCTTCCTACTTTTTTCCTTTTTTGGGGGGGGGGAGAGGGGGAGGACTATACAGCTCTGTGTAACCCTGGCTGTCCTGGAATTCACTCTGTAGACCAGGCTGACTGACCTAGAACTCCACCTCCCTCTGCCGCCTGAATGCTGGGATTAAAGGCGTGCACCCTGTTTTTCCTTTCTTTTCTCTTCTCTCTTTTTCTTTTCTCTTTCTTTCTTTCTTTCTTTCTTTCTTTCTTTCTTTCGCCGTAATGGTTTTTGAAATGGGATTGCCTTATACAGGTTCCAAACTCTCAAATGAGCCTCACACTTGTAGCCAGCTGGGATTGCATATGTACACTGTCATGCCCAGCCTTTCAACAATTTATCGATTCATTTTAATGCCTTCACAAGTACACAGGCATCTAAATTGTTTCCCTTGTAGCCATTATGACTAATGCTGCTATGAATATTCACGATCAGGTCTTTGTATGGACCTGTGTTTCATTTCTCTTAGAAAAGAAAGGGTGGACGCGTTAGGTCATGTGGTAAAGTTATTGTTTGCCTTTTTGAGGAACTGTCACTTTACTTTCTGAAGCTTTTCTATCGTTTTATAGTCTAATCAGTAAGCTACGAGGGTCCTGAGTGCGTTGCGTTATAAGCCTTTTGGATGGGGATAGCACCCAGGGCCTTGTGCGTGCTTAGGATGTTGAGGTACATCACTCTCCCCAGTATCTATTTTCTTTATTACAGCCATCTTAGTAGGAGGGAAGTAGTATATTATTGGAATTTTAACCCAGCAACATGGCCGCTTTTATCACATTCAAGGAAGGTCTGTGTGATTTGCGTGGAATGCAGACATGCCCCGAGTACATACTTTTAATCCCAAACAATGTAGGTAAAGTTAGTTTGTAGATGAAGGCACCCATGTTTGAAAATGATGTTTAATTGAGAAGCAGACAAATGGACTAATCAGAGAAAGATTTGACAGAATCTGCCCAACTCTCGAGAACAGAGAGGAAAGCAGCTACTTAAGAGAGCAGTGCAGAGGCGGTGGGGTGGGGGGTGGTAAGGAGGCAGTTTTGGTGAGAGAATTGTATATGAACAGTTGCTGAGAGAGAGAACAAGCCAGACACAGGTGAAGACAGAGTGAGCCAGAGAATGGAAGGAGCCAGGAGATTAGGACAAATTGCTGGTTAGTTTGAGGCCAAACAGAGCAATTCAGTAAAGAAACCGAGAGAAGCCAGGTGGATGGAATCAGCTTGGAGAGGCGTTTGAGCCAGAACAGCTGAGTTGAACCAGCCAGCCAGAGCTCAGAAAGAGCTAGAAAGGGTGATCTTATTTAGCAGTAAGTCTCAGAGGCTGAAACATTCTAGGTCTAGATTAGATTATACAGAGGCTGGACTAGACCTCGGTTAGCAGGCAGGGGCAACCAGCCTCGGAGACGACAATTGACATCCAGTGAATAAAATTTATTTTACATCATTGAGTTCATTTTGTGTTGGCCATCTACTGCTGGCCATGGGGCCTGCCCATAGAACTAATGAGACTCTGTTAAGAGAAAGCCAGTTCTTCCTCCGTGAGTGGTTATCAGCCGGAGATAGCTTCTGGGTTAGGGATGGGCTTGTGCCCACGGCCACTCACAGCGCTAGGACCCATCCGTCTCAGACCCGTGCAGGAACTGTAATTTTGAGGGGCTGAGAGGTGGCTCAGTGGTTAAGAGTGCTGGCTGCTCTTGCAAGGAACAAGAGCTTAGTCCTCCAGAAGCCCGACTGTTATTGTATGAATGTCTCGCCTGCACATGTGTCTGTTCACTCCGTGTGTGCTGGGTCCCTGTGGAGGAGTTACAGGCAGCTGTGAGCCACCGTATGGGTGCTGGGTCTTCTTCGGGAGCAGCCAGTGCTCTTAATTGTTGAGCCATCTCTGCAGCCACCCAATTGAAAGATTTTAATCTGATACCCATGGTCCTCCTCTTTTGCTCAGGCTGCCTTTGAATCTGTAATCCTTCTGCCTCCTGAATAGCTGGGATTATAGTCACATGACACTGAAGTGACCATATTCTTTTGAATTTGTATGCCACCTTCTGTGTGTCGAGCAGATGTGTGAGGTCTTGGCCACAGTGAACACTGGTACCATGATCTGGATTTACAAGTATCCTTAGGGCTCTGTTCTCAGTTCTCTCGCATGTATACCAAGATGTGGAATTGTTTGGATTACAACGGTGATTCTGTTAATTTCTTTCTATCGTGGCCTTGCCATTTTATATTCCTAACCAACAGAGCACAGTGGCTCCAGGTTCGTTCCCCTTCTTGCCAGCCCTTGCCTTTTCTGGTTTTTCGAGACAGGGTTTCTCTGTGTAGCCTTGGCTTTCCTGGACGCGCTTTGTAGACCAGGCTGGTCTCGAACTCACAGAGATCCTCCAGCCTCTGCCTCCCAAGTGCTGGGCTCAAAGGCATGTGCCACCATGCCCAGCAATAATAATTTTTTTTTTAAAGGCAAGGACTGAGCCGGGTGTGGTGGCACATGCCTGATCCCAGCACTCAGGAGGCAGAGGCTAGCAGATCACTGTGAGTTCAAGGCCAGCCTGGTCTACAAATTAAGTCCAGGACAGCCAAGGTTACACAGAGAAACTCTGGCGTAAAAAACAAACAAAAAGCTAAGAGTAGGCAGGAAAGAAAGGGCTTCTTTTGGTTTTGCTTTTCATGGATCTTCCCAGTCACAGCTGAGCCTGAGCTTTCCGGGGATTTGTGTTACCTGTGCATGTTTGAAGAAATAGCTGTGAAAATCCTTTTTGTTACATGGAGATAGGATTATGTGACAAGGAAGGGAGGATACAGGTTTGTAGAATAAAAGGTAGATTATTGAATCTACTAACTTCAAAAAATCCTACATTGGTGTGGTAGATTGATAAAAATTTTAAGACTTTTGATTGATGGAAATTTAAGACTTCAACTTTTGCTTCACATTGATAAGAACTTAAATTATATATTGTCATTCATTTTTGCCTTATGTATTATATGTTATATGTTGACAAAATATTATACATTATATGTTAGAAACTTAAGTTCATTTTGTTCAATGTTTATTTAATGTATTATTCATGTACCACTAATGTCTTAAAAAAAACTGTTCAGGAAGATCGGAGATAAAAGTTGGTATTTAGTTACGTAGAAATCCTACTAGATACTCACTTACTTTGTTATAGAAGAGGTTTGTTTAATTCCTTGTATATGGCTTCAAAGGAATAGATTGATAACTGTAAAAATAGAGTTGGTCTTCAAACTCTTCAGAGATCCACACAATATAGCATTTAAGGATGAGGGCTTTCCTGACAGAGAGAGACATCCGCTCCTGGCCGCATCTCCATTTGCATCATTGAAGATGGGGGCTTCAAGAGATAAGGGTGACAGAATGGTCACTGGACTGAGGAACTGCTCTTATCTCTACGGCTGATGACAGGCTGACTGTCTGCAATGATCAACAGTGATGCTGGAAAGTTGACTGTCCAGCTTTAAAGAGACTAGATGGACCAGATCGTCAGATTTCCAGCTTCAAAAAGCAGTTTGTTGGATGTTTTGGGCCGATAAGGCTGAAGACTGATTGCCCCAATGAAGGAGAGAATCCGGTGACTGTCCAGGCGGTCTGCTCTCTCTGTCCTATCCACACTTGGAAGTTGCCCGCCAGCACTTTCTTTATTAGATAGAATTTCCTTCTTGGGTCTCTGATGGGATGGAAGACTAGATAGCCACAGTGTTACTAGAAGCTTTAGTTTAAGAATTAAAAACACATTTATAGATTGATAATTGCAATTTCTCATGAAAAAAAAAGGACTCTCTTTGATAAGATAGTAAAATACTTTCTCTCAGGTTAACAAGTATAAAAGGACTTTGTTATGTACTTGATACCTGATGATTATATATATATGTATATGTGTGTATATAGTTCTTAATTTTTTTTAAAAGAGAAGGGGGATGTGTGGGAAAGATTAAGCTTTGTCACAGGTGGAAACAGTCTTGGCGGGCTTTACTCTTGGGACACCCCATGAGTACCTTGTGACAAACTGAGTGGAGCCATCCTGGGCCTGAAATTCAAGAAGCAGATCTGGGAACCCCACCTGGGCTATTGTTTTCCTAATTGACCCTCCACGGGAGAAGGAGACCGCCCTTCCCATGTGACTCAGGCAGGTGGGGAGGAGAGAACAACAAGGTCAGCCCAGGAGAGCACGTGGGGAGCAGCGAACA
Organism: Acomys minous; assembly: GCF_964271855.1. Taxonomy (NCBI): domain Eukaryota; kingdom Metazoa; phylum Chordata; class Mammalia; order Rodentia; family Muridae; genus Acomys; species Acomys minous. The sequence goes on from NC_140496.1 coordinate 39,563,441, forward strand.
GGCCAGACCAGCATGCAGGCCAGAGAGACACCTAAGGACCCGTCCCTTGGAACGGATACCGAAAGGTTCACTCTTTTGCCCTTTAACCTTTTTTCCTTCTTGTGTAAGCTAGTTGGGTTGTATAATAAAGTTTAATTGTTAAGAAACAGAGCCAACAGGATTACCTGTACTCTGTAGCCCAGGCTAGCCTGGGACAATCCTGTGTCAAATTACAGGCATACATACCACTACACCGAGCTCTTTATTAGTTATTAAAATTGCATTGTTTTTTTGTTATCAAATTTGTAGGGGCTCCTTATGTTTTTATGTTTACTGTATTTATCTAGATTGTCAAAAATACAATTTTCAGATACTTCCCTAATAATATCTTTTGAAACATAAAATATGAAAACTTAGTTAATATGTTTTACTTGTCTTACCCCTACCCCTTTTTCTTTTTGCATTGCTAAGGATTGACACCAAGGGCTTTGCAAGGGCTAGGCAGGCTCTCCATTGCTGAGCTCTCCCACCTTTGGTTTTTGAGACAAAGTTTCACTAGGTAGATCACATTGGTCTTGAACATCCAGTCTTCCCTGCCATAGTCCTCTGAATGCTGGGATTATGGTGTGAGCAATCACACCTGATTCCCTTCAGGGTTTTGGTTTGCTTTGTTGCTTTGCTTCACCTTTCTTTGACCTTGTCCTGAAGTTTTATATCCAGGTAAAATAATCCGGGAGATGAGGGGTGGGAGAGAGGTTTGGCAGCTGGGCAAGGAGATGGGGTTGCTCCCATAAACCCTTTCCGAGCCTGGTAGATCGGGTCAGTTTGGGAAGAGCACTGGTGGAAACCAAGGCCTGAACTGATTATATTCACAGAACTTGTGAGTTATTTTAGATGCTTTCACAACTTGGAGATTGTTGCTGGAAATTCAACTCAGGGCTTCCCTTTGCTTGGAAGCATCACCTTCCTTGCTTACCTTTGTCTTCACTCTCCCAAAATATGCTTGCCTGGGCCAGTGCAACAAAGCTAAAACTTGGGGGTCCAAGAAGAGAACAGTGACTTCAGGCAGAGAGATGCTCAGATTCTAGGTTTCCTCTGTGGGAAAAAGGACAGAGCGAACTGCTGCAAGTGTCAGCCTTAGAGGTCAGAGGACTCAGAGCTACCTTTCCAAAAAGCACCTTGAGGGGTTTTCCTCCTGCTATTATCAGATGGCCCTGCAGTGTTTCACAGAGCCAGCTGAAACCCAGGAGGAGGCTTAGCTGAGTCACAGGCTGCCTGTGTAGCAACACATCTTACTCCATTAAACTACGTTCATTATCAGTTCGGTTCAATATTTAAGTGCCATGTGCTGCGGGTGGCACTGGATGGCGTGGGAAGGTTTGTAAGCTTTGTCACAGGTGAAAGCAGTCTTGGCAGGCTTTGCCCTTGGGCACCCCACAGATACTCCCTGAGATTAACCCTGAGATAGACTGAGTGGAGCCATCCTGGGCCTGGAATTCAGGAAGCAGACTGGGGGACTCCACCTGGATTGCTGTGTTTCTAATTGACCCTCGCCGAGAGGAGACCGGCCCTTGCATGTGAGAGACAGACAGGCAGGGAGGACCAGAGGAGGCAGCAGGTTAGAACCGAGCACGTGGATCGGGAAGAGGATCAGCAAACAGGCCGGACCAGCGCGCAGGCCAGAGACACCTAGGGACCTGTCCCGTGGAACGGATACCAGAAGGTTCACTCTTTTTTCCCTTTAATCTTTTTCCCTCTTGTGTAAGCTAGTTGGGTTGTATAATAAAGTTTAATTGTTAAGAAACAGACAGCGTGACGTGGGGCCCGATGGGTTCCATAATTTCTAATAGTATGAGCGAAGATTCAAAATTCGAGGGTACAGAAATGCTGTTTCAAGCCGGGCGTGGTGGCGCACGCCTTTAATCCCAGCACTCAGGAGGCAGAGGCAGGCGGATCGCTGTGAGTTCGAGGTCAGCCTGGTCTACGAAGTGAGTCCAGGACAGCCAAGGCTAACACAGAGAGACCTTGTCTTGAAAAACCAAAAAACAAACAAACAAACAGAAATGCTGTTTCAGGGTATCAGCAAAGTCGCCACTACCGTTGCAAAACTCTTTTCTGCCTTATACTTAGAGAGAATTCTGTTTTTTCATTATTCTCTTATTGTATTTCATTCTTAGAAGGATTAGAAGAAAGACTTATAAGATAGAAAAGCCGGAAGGGTCCATAAGTTCTATCCTTTTGGAAAAGATTGCAGATTTGACTGGACAGATGGAAAGACTAAGGAAAGAAAATGAAGGGATGGGAAAGCAAATAGCATTTTTGGTAAATGGGAGTGATGAAGGACAGAAAATAGACCGGAAAGCCAGAAAAAAACCAAAGAATCAGTAAGCTCTATCCTTTTGGAAAGAATTACTGATTTGACTGAGCAAATAGGCAAAATGCAGAAAAAACTAGAAGGGCTGGAAAAGCAGAAGGCACCTTTGGTTCAAAAGGGTAGAAAAGGTCAGAAACCAGAGGAAAAGGAAGACAGACAGACCAAAAGATCTTTGGAGGAAAATGTGCCAGTGGAGGACGCCTCCAGAGTAGCCCAGACACTGTCAGCTTTTCCAGTCACTGTAAGACATGTGCCCATGCAAAATGGTGCTGAGTGTTATGATGAAATGGCCTGGCGTCCTGTAGACACGATGGATTTAAAACATTTTAAGGAAAGCGTCACCAAATATGGTATGCAATCTGCCTTTGTTAAACAAATGTTAAACAGCTGGGCTATGCAGAATAGACTTGTTCCCCAAGATTGGGAAAATTTAGTTTCAGCGGTATTAGAAGCAGCACAACAGTTAACAGTGGTTGTCATGGTGGCAAACTGAGGCTGTAAAAATAGAGCAAGAAAATAATACAAGGGGAGTAAATATTAATAGAGATCAATTGCTTGGTGAAGGACAATATACTAACATAAGAGAACAAATTCAGTCTGAAGATAGAGTGATTGAACAATGTCGTAAGGCAGCCTTGAGAGCTTGGGAGCTGGTAGAGGAACCTAGGAAAATAACTATTCCATTTACTAAAGTATTCCAAGGACCTCTGGAACCCTTTACAGAATTTTCGCAGAGATTAGGATCTGCTATGGATAGGGTATTGCCAGATTCTGACACCAAACAGGCATTAAAACTTATCACGGCTTATGAGAATGTAAATACTGAATATAAGAGGATACTTAGACCATTAAAGGAAAGAGGCACTCCATTAGATGACTGGGTAAAGGAGACAGTTAATATTAACTCTCAGGAATATCAAAATAATATTGTGGGCCGGGCGTGGTGGCGCACACCTTTAATCCCAGCACTCGGGAGGCAGAGGCAGGCGGATTGCTGTGAGTTCGAGGCCAGCCTGGTCTACAAAGTGAGTCCAGGACAGTCAAGGCTACACAGAGAAACCCTGTCTCGAAAAAACAAACAAACAAAAATAATAATAATAAAAATAAAAAATAAATAAAAAATATTGTGGGACAAACTTTAGCCAGAGAACCCAGATATCATAATACTCTGTGCTTTAATTGTGGTAAAATTGGTCATGTGCAAAGAAACTGTAGAGATAGGAAGCGCAATAACCTGGAAGAAAACAAAACAAGGAGATTCTGGCCATGATGGTAATGAGATGTTAAGACTTCCAGGGTACTGTAGTTGCCATGGGAAAGGGAAACATTGGTCTCGGGAATTGTCAGTCTAAGAGAGATGTGCAATGCAATATCTTGCCTCTGGGAAACAGTAGGGGGGGCCATTGGATCAGGCCCCCATAAACAATGCCAGCCGAATTCCTGTGGCCAGTCCAGAAGTGACAAACCCGCAGGAAAACGGGAACCGAGTATTAAACTGAGTATTAGTGATCTAATGCATGCCACTGAAGGCAGCGCAGCCTTGGATCTGGCTTCAAATAGCTCTCTTACCCTATCACCACAGGTTGAATGTTACAAAGTAAATACTGATGTTTTCGGTCCTTTGCCTTCAGGCACAGTAGGAATGGTTCTGGGAAGAAGTGGGCTGACTTCTCATGGTGTTATTGTGCATCCCGGTATTATAGATGGAGAGAACTCGGTGACTGTCCAAGTGGTCAGCTCTCTCTGTCCTGTCCACACTTGGAAGTTGCCCGCCAGCACTTCCTTTATTAGATAGAATTTCCTTCTTGGGTCTCTGATAGGATCGAAGACTAGATAGTCACAGTGTTACTAGAAGCTTTAGTTTAAGAATTAAAAACACGGTCGGGCGTGGTGGCGCACGCCTTTAATCCTAGCACTTGGGAGGCAGAGGCAGGCGGATCGCTGTGAGTTCGAGGCCAGCCTGGTCTACAAAGAGAGTCCAGGACAGCCAAGGCTACACAAAGAAACCCTGTCTCGAAAAACCAAAAAAAAAAAAAAAAAAAAAAAAGAATTAAAAACACGGGGGCTGGAGAGATGGCTCAGAGGTTAAGGGCACTGACTGCTCCTCCAGAGGTCCTGAGTTCAATTCCCAGCAACCACACCATGGCTCACAACCATCTATAATGTGATCTGATGCCCTTGTATGGCCTGCAGGTGCACATGCAGGCAGAGCAATGTATACATAATAATAAATAAATAAATAAATAAATATTTTTAAAAAAGAATTAAAAACACATTTATAGATTGATAATTGCAGTTTCTCATGATGGGACTTTCAAAAACTTTAGACAATAGGAAAAGACTCTCTTTGATAGAATAGTGGAATACTTTCTCCCAAGTTAACAAATATAAAAGGACTTGGTTATGTATTTGATACCTGATGATTCTGTAAATATGTATATTTGTGTATATAGTTCTTAATTATTTTTTTTTAAAGAAAAGGGGGATGTGTGGGAAGGATCGTAAACTTTGTCACAGATGAAAGCAGTCTTGGCGGGCTTTGCCCTTGGACACTCCACGGATACTCCCTGAGATTAACTTTGAGATAGACTGGGTGGAGCCATCCTGGGCCTGTAATTCAGGAAGCAGATCAGGAAGCTAACCAGAGGATTCCACCCAGATTAGGATTATTGTGTTTCTGATCAACCCTCCATGGGAGGAGACAGGCCTTTGCATGTGAGAGACAGACAGGCAGGGAGGACCAGAGGAGGCAGCAGGTTCAGACTGAGCTCAAGCATTTGTGGATACCGGAAAGTTTGCTCTTGTTTCCCTTTAACCTTTTTTCTTCTTGTGTAAGATATTTGGGTTATATAATAAAGTTTAATTGTTAAGAAACAGAGCCAACAGGATGATATTAAAATGTTATTTTTATTTTATGTATTTGAGTGTTTTACTTGCATGTATGTTAAGTGTAGCACATACCACATGCATGCCATGCTTGAAGAGGTTTGGTTCCCAGCACACATGGCAGCTCACAACTAACTGGAATGCCAGTTCTAGGGACACTGTTCTGTCTTCCACAGGCACTTCATGTGTTTGGTACATTTGCATACATGCAGGCAAACAGTCGTACACATAAAACTAAAAATAATTTTTTTACTTTTTGGTTTTGTTTGAGACAGGGTTTCTCTGTGTGGCCTTGGCTGTCCTGGACTCCCTTGTAGACCAGGCTGGCCTCAATCTCATAGCAATCTACCTGGCTCTGCCTCCTAGAGTGCTGGGATTATGTGTGTGCCTCACTGTGCCCTTTTTTTAATGCATCTCAGGACTGCAGTGGTACTGTGCTGTCCACATTCAGAGTGGCTCTCATCATACCAGTTAATCTAATCTAGAAACTCCCTTACAGATGCGCCCAGTGGGTTGTTTCCATGGTGATTCTGAGTCCCATCAAGCTGACAAGCCACCATAAGCACCAATCCTAAGCATCATCTGCTCACCTCCCAAGGGCCCCATGTCCTACTACTGTTTCTGTGAGGGAGCATACAAATTTTTTAGGCCCAAACATACCTTTTCTGATGTAAAGATAAAGTAACAAGTGTTGACAAGGGCGTGGATCAGTTGGGTCCCTCTCACACTGCTGCCGGAGATGTAGAGTGGAAATGCCAGGGGAAATTGCCTGGCCGTTCTCAAAGGCAAGCATGCAGTTATTCTTGTAAAAAAAAAGAACCCCCCCCCAAAAAAAAACAAAACTACTAATATATCTGTATCTTTGTGTGTGTGCCACATGTGCGCAGGTGCCCACAGAGGCCAGAAAGGGGCATAGGCATCTCTCACCCCGGAGTACTAGGCAGTTGTGCTAGGGGAACTCAGGTCCTCTGGGGGACCAGCAGTTGCTTTAAACTGCCAAGCCATCTCTCTAGCCCCCAGCATACAGTTATCTTCTGTTACTGTGAGAGTAATTCTACTCCTAAGAATATACTCAGGGGGACTAGAGAAATGGCTCAGAGGTTAAGAGCACTGTCTGCTCTTCCAAAGCTCCCGAGTTCAATTCCCAGCAACCACATGGTGGCTTACAACCATCTACAATGAAATCTGATGCCCTCTTCTGGCCTGCAGGTGTACATGCAGGCAGGACACTGTACACATAAATAAATAAATCTTTAAAAAAAAATATATATATATATTACACATACATACTCAGGAAAATTAGGCTGAATGTGGTGGCACGTGGGTGTGAGAGGCAGAGGCAGGTGGATTTCTGTGAGTTCGAGGCCAGCCTGTTCTACATAGTGTGATCCACGACAGCTAGGCCTATGTAGACAAACCTTGTCTCAAAAAGAAGAGAGGGGGAGGGAGAATAAAAGAAAGAAAGAAAAAAAAAGAAAAAAGAAAAAACAGGCTCATATAAATCATATGACCAAGTATTTATAACAGCCTTATTCATAATAGTCAAAAAGTGGAAACAACCAAATGGCTGTCAGCTGGTGGATGCAAAATGCCGTATCTAAACAGTGGAATCTTCCTCAGTCAGAGGAAGAGAAAGGTGCGGTATTCTGCAGTGTGGACAGTCTTAAAAGTGTGCTGAGTGGAAGAAGTCAGGCACACAGAAAAAGACATGGTCTTCTATTTGTATGAAATGTCCAAAATAGACAACTCCTGGAAACAGATTAACTGTGGGGAGCTGAGAAAAGAGAAAAGTAGAAGTGGCCATTGAATTTCTTTTTATGGTGGCCACACAACTAAATGGACTAACCTCTCTGTCCATGTTGAGGGTTGAACTCACGACATGTTGAACAAACACTGTCACTAGGTGGCACCAAGGAGCCCTCCAGGTGTGCTTATCCTAACACTCTGTAGCATGAAAATAAATACCCATGTACAAGATGTATATATTAATAGAAAAGAGTTCTTGGGTGTGGTGGCGCACGAGGCCAGCCTGGTCTACAAAGTGAGTCCAGGACAGTCAAGGCTACACAGAGAAACCCTGTCTCGAGAAAAAAAAAAAAAAAAAAAAAAAAAGAAAGGGCAATGCTTTAAGAGCCGGGCGTGGTGATGCACGCCTTTAATCCCAGCACTCGGGAGGCAGAGGCAGGCGGATCGCTGTGAGTTCGAGGCCAGCCTGGTCTACAAAGTGAGTCCAGGGCAGCCAAGGCTACACAGAGAAACCCTGTCTCAAAAAACCAAAAAAAAAAAAAAAAAAAAAAAAAAAAGAGTTCTTTAGTGTTTCTTCTTACTTAATACAAAGCTTTATTGTTTCTGCCTTTTAGTCTTAAACATGTCATTATATCTTAGGAGGCTTATTAGTAAATCAGTTGATTAAGGAAAAAAATCTCTGCTGGCCCTAAGTAACATGTGTCTTATGATGCTTTGGTGACCTGACTTTTCTCTGTCACTTTTGTCCAGCAGCATGTAGCACTGAAGAGAGGTAAAGGGTGCAGTGAAGAGGAGCTAAAATCAGTGAGATAAGGTTCAAGTTTTCTTAAATCTTTTGGGGTGTTGAGGATTAGACCCGGGACCTTATGATGCTAGGCAGGCATCCACCAGTGAGCTGAAACCCCAGTTTTAACAATTGTACATCACCACTGTGGTCCTTAGCTTACATGGGCTCTGTTCTGTTCTACAGTCTCTGAGGCCTTTGACTCTTTTCCTAGATCATTTGTTGGCTTAAATTTTTTTTTTCTTTTGCAGAGAAATGAGTTTGTAAAGTGTCTCTGGCTTATAATTATTAGGGTGGGAGTATGGGCTGAAAGCAAGCACTGCTGCTGCTAAAGTTTCACTGTAGTATTGGTATTGTGGAAATGGTCTTCTAATTTAATCATTGAATTATCTTTTTAGGACTTAAGATGTCTTCTTTGATCAGGCACCATTTAGGACATAGAAGACCTTCAGTAGCTAAAAGGTAAAGTGAAATATTTTCAGATGTGTGTCTTGGATTTTTTTTATGCATTCTGGGATAAAAGTAGCAAAATTAGATGAAGACAGAAGTACAGGTATCAAGATTTAACTTTGACAATTATTCTGATTTCACTTTAAGTCCATATAATTCGTAAAATAACTTCATTTTCTGGTTGCAAAAGCAACACACAATTTTATTATTTATTTATTTTTTTGTTTTCAAACAAACTGTTTTGGAATAATTACATTCTTACAAGAAGCTGTAAAAAGTACTTTGGTAAATATATTCACAAGTCTTTAGTGTGTGGTATGAAGTGAGCCCCAGTCCTGTGTAGCCCATTGCAGCTATTCTGACATTTGCAGAGGTAGAAAGTTAATTAATAATAATAATGATGATGATAATAATGATAATAATGAATAATAATAATAATAAGCAAAGAAGTTTACTGACACCTTTGAACACGGAAGCAGATTTAACAGTTTCTGGGCCTTCACTAGCAAAAAAAAAAAAAAAAGCATACCTTTAATCCCAGCACTCAGGAGGCAGAGTTCAAGGCCAGTCTGGCCTACAAAGTGAGTTCAGGATAGCCAAGGTTACACAGAAAAACCCAGTCTTGAAAAACAAAAACAAAAAACAAACAAAGAAAACCTGAGTGTGAAGAATCTGCACCCCTGACCTTTTTATCCACATATATTAATTGCACAGAAAACAGGTTTCATTGTGACATTTCCATACATCAGTGTAGTAGACTGGGGTCACACGTTCCATCCCCTTAGCCTGCGCTGTCCTCTCCCTTCCCTCCTCTACTCCCTTATTCTTCCTTCCAAGTCTCATTCTGCTTTCATGTCCTATTTTTTTCTAAACTTGACAGGAGAGAGAAAACATATAACCTTTTTGTCTTTCTGAGTCCGGCTCATGTAGGGTGATGGGTTATCTCTGCTTTCTTCTGCTTTCTGAAGTCACACTCCCTTTCCCTTAGTGTGCCAGGTGCGTAAGTGTGTGTAGTTGTGCCTTCGTGCATGAGTGTGTCATTCTCAGGAACCTTCTATCTTGTGTTTTTGAGACAGAGCCTCTCACTGGCCTCAAGTTCGTCAATAAGTCTGGGATAGCCAGCTGGCCAGCAAGCCCTAGGAATATAGCTGGTTTTGCCTCCTCAGTGCTGGGATTACGGTAGGGACCACTGTACAGACCCATATCCATCCACCTCATAGTAATTCTGCCCATCAAACTTAAGATCCTCACACCGTGGCAGGCACTTCCTTACTGAACTGTCTCCCCAGTGCTGGCTAATTTTGGTTGTTAGCTTGACACACCTGGAAGAGGGGGTCAGATTGGCCTGTGGCATGTCCTTGGCGGCATTTTCTTGATGACTAAGTGGTGGAGGAGGTCCTGACCCTCCGTGGGTGTCTGCTGCCCCTAAGTGGGTAGGTCTAGGTTGTGTAAGAAAGCCAGCTAAATAGAAGCAGGAGAAGTGAGTCCAGTGTTCCCCATGGTCATTGCTTTTGTTCACCTCCGGGTTTCTGCCAGAGTGTTTGCTCTGGCTTCTCTCAGTGACAGGCTGTGATTCGGACATGAAAACCAAAGAAATCCTTCCTTCCCCCAAATTGCATTTTGGTCAGTTTTATCACAGCAGTAGGAAGTTAGGACCATAGCTCTCCATTTTTCTCTACAACTGAGTAATAGCCAGTGTATATGTCATGCATGTTTTTCCGTGTGTGTGTGTGTGTGTGTGTGTGTGTGTGTGTGTGTGTACACATGCCACATATTCTTTATCCATTCATCTATTGTTGGGTGTCTTGGCTGTTGTGAGATAAATGCAGGGATTTCTGTTACATGCTGACTTTGAGTCCTTTGGTGACCACCAGGATGGTATAGCTGGATTGTAGTATAGTTCCTTTATAACTTCTTAAGAAACCTCTATGCTGATTTCCATAACTCCTATACATAATTCCTGATACAGCTATAAGGAGGTTCTGTGCGTTTGTCTTGGTGATAGCCATTCTGACTAGAGTGAAACTTCCCTGCTTCTGCCTCCCGAGTGCTGGGATTAAGGACGTGTGCCACCATGCCTAGCTCAATTCATTTCCTTGATGGCTGGCTGTAGATGCTGAACATTTTTCATATATTTATTGGCCATAGAAAAGTGAGGGAGGGAGGGAAAGAGGGAGGGAGAGACAGAGAGACAGAGAGACAGAGACAGAGACAGAGAGAGAGAGAGAGAGAGAGAGAGAGAGAGAGAGAGAGAGAGAACAACAATTTTGTGGACTCAGTTTTCTCTATATCTTTTGTTTTTTTCAAAACAGGGTTTCTCTGTGTAGCACTGTAACTGTCCTGTAACTCTCTTTGTAGAACAGGCTGGCCTTGAATTTACAAAAATCCCTCTACCTCTATTTCTCAAGTGCTTTGATTAAATCAGATTCAGGTTGCCAGGCCTTTGTGGTCAGGGCTCTTATCTACTAAGCCATCTTTTTGTGTTTGTTTGTTTTTTTTTTTTTTAAAGATTTATTTTATTTATCATGTATACAAATCTCATTATAGATGGTTGTGAGCCAATATGTGGTTGCTGGGAGAACTGAACTCAGGACCCTTGGAAGAGCAGTCGGTGCTCTCAACCTCTGAGCCATCTCTCCAGCCCCCAGTTTTTGTGTTTGTTTTTTAAATCAGGGTTTCTCTGTGTAGTCCTGGCTGTCCTGGACTGGCTTTGTAGACCAGGCTGGCCTTGAACTCACAGTGATCCACCTTTCTCTGCCTCCCTAGTGCTGGGTTTAAAGGCATGTGCCACCATGCCAGGCCCCTACTGAGCCATCTTGAATGGCCCTATTTATACTTTAGAAATTGTTTGTACAGTGCATTTGCCTATTTTTTATAAAAAGATTTTATGTATGTGGGTGTTTTGTCTTCATGTTCAACTGCACACCAGAAGAGGTCATCATATCCTGTGGGACTACGGTTATAGATGGTTGTGAGCTGCCATGTGGGTGCTGGGAATTGAGCTCATGAATTCTGAAAAAATAGCCAGTGCTTTTAACTACTGAGTCATCTATTCAGCTCCTCATTTTGCCTATTTTCTATTTATTTATTTATTTATTTAATTTATTTTTGGTTTTTTGAGACAAGGTCTCTCTGTGTAGCCTTGGCTGTCCTAGACTAGCTTTGTAGACCAGGCTGGCCTCAAACTCACAGTGATCCGCCTGCCTCTGCCTCCGAGTGCTGGGATTAAAGGCGTGCACCACCACGCCAGGCTTTGCCTATTTTTTAAATTGGATTATTTGTTTGTTGTTATAATGAAAGAAAATTCCAAATCATTCGATTTTTTTTTTTAACCAGTGAAGACTCAGGCACCAGATGCTGGGGTGAAAACCTGCCAGCTTAGAGAGGCAGAGAAAGCACCCATCTGACCTTCCTATTTAGCTCATGTCCCAAAGAAAAAAGCCAAAGCAGCTGGGGGTGGTGTTGCATGCTTTTAATCCCAACACTCGGGAGGAAGGGCAGGCAGGTCTCTGTGAGTTCGAGGCCAGCCTGGTCTACAAAATGAGTCCAGGACAGCCAAGGCTACACAGAGAAGCCCTGTCTCAAAAAACAAAAACAAAACAAAATAAATAAAAAAGCTAATGCTTAGGCGGGGTGTGGTGGCACACACTTTAGTTCCAGCACTCGGGAGGCAGAGGCAAGGGGAAAACCCTAAATAAATAAATAAATAAATAAATAAATAGTTAAAGCTTGCTAATTCAGCAGACAGCCCAGGAGGAAAAAGCCAAAGGCTAAAAGCTAAAGAGTTTTTTTCTTCTCTATGCTGTTAAATACCCTTCAACTCAGTCTCTTCTTTCTGCTTAATTCCTGTCGTCTGATTACTTGCTCAGCCTCTTGTTAGTGTTTGCTTTGCTGTGCAGGGCTTTTAATTGCTGTGTGTGGTGTGCCAATACTGGGGACTGGTTACTGCAGTCCTGTTGAAGGCCCTGCGTGAGCCCGTGTGGAAGTTTTCCCTTTAACAAGAGCTCAGGCTGTACACCGAGGCCTGTGATTGTGGGACAGGGTGAAAGGTAGGGATCGCACTGCCAGTCCTCTTCATGTGGATAGCCAGTTTGCCAGCACCGTTTGTTTAAAAGGCTGGCTTCTCCAATGCATGCTTTTGGCACTTTTGTTTAAAAAAAAAGAATCAAGTAGCTCAGACTCAGAAAGATAAAACACCACGTTTTTTTCACATATGAAATCTAGACCCAAGTTATATGCACATGTGTGTGAGTTTGTAGGTTATGAATTAGAAAGCAGACCAAGAGAGGGAGGAAGAGACACGAAGGAAAAGGCAAAGGTGGAAACACGATAATGCATCCTGAAAGCAGAAGAGGGAACTGTACTGGGGGAGGACTGTAAGGGCACCTGCGAGGAGGGAGAGTGCCTTAGATCAAAATACAATGACATACATGAAAATGCCATGATGACAGCCGGGCGTGGTGGCACAAGCTTTTAATCCTGGCACTCTGGAGGCAGAGGCAGGCGGATTACTATGAGCTCAAGGCCAGCCTAGTCTACAAAGTGAGTCCAGGACAGCCAAGGCTAACACAGAGAGACCCTGTCTCAGAAAAGAAAAGGAAAAAAAAAAAAAGTCTGGTGTGGTAGCACATGCATTTAATTCCAGCACTTGGAGGCAGAGGCAGGCGATCTCTGTGAGTTCAAGGCCAGCTTGGTCTACAGAGTTTCAGCACAACCAGGCTACAGAGAGGGGAGGGAGAAAAGAAAAAGAAAGAAAGAAAGGAAGAAAGAAAGAAAGGAAGGAAGCTTAAAATATTAATAAGGACTAGGGATTCAGTGCCTGTGCTTCACAGTGCTCTGTTCCAGAAGTCTTCTGTGCTGATGATTTCCAGACCATTCCCTACTTTCTGTTCGATCAGGCGAAGTAATGTTGACATTCTGATCCATCTGGAGTTGAGTTTTGTGCAGGGTGATAAGTATGGATCGGTTTGCAGTCTTCTACATGCAGACATCCAGTTTGACCAGCACCATTTGTTGAAAATACTTTCTTATTTCCAGTGTGTATTTCTGCCTTTGTCAAAAGCTCAGGTGTCCATTTACTTGGACTGTTGTTTTTCTGTCCTTTGCTTTGCACTTTGTGTATCTCTGACAGTGAGATGAGTTTCTTGTTAGACAGTAGACCCACTCAGCTAGTCTGTGCCCTTTAGAGTTATTATTGAAAAGCATATAACTCTCCCCCTCTTTATGATCGAGGCTTGCTGCTTTACTGAATGAAAATTGCTCATGTTTTCAGTCACACTCATTCTTTCCCGAGCCCTCGTGGCCATGTATAACTTCGTTCCTCCTCCTTGTATACTTTTCCTCCTTTAAGCCATTTTCCAGTGGTGACTTAGTGATAACAAATTAATTTATGCTTGTTATATGTTTATTTCTCTTGCTTTTAAATGATGAATTTGCTGGGCATAGTAGTCTTGGTTGGCAGTTAGTTTGTTTCAGGGCTTGAAATACACTGGGCAGGCTCTTCCTGCTTCTATGCTCTCTGCTGGGAAGTCTGTTGGTCAGGGCTAAGCTTTCCTCTGTAAGGAGTTTGGCATGGGCATTTGCCTCTTAACAGCTTTCAAGAGTTCTTTTGTTTGTTTGTTTGTTTGTTTTTTGTTTTGTTTTGTTTTGTTTTGTTTTTCGAGACAGAGTCTTTCCTCTCTGCAGCCTTGGCTGTCCTGGACTCGCTTCGTGGGAGTCCCACAGGCTGGTGGGAACAGTGTTCTTGTCTCACTTGCACTCTCAGTGCTCTAGAGATTGCCCCAGGGAAGTGGTTTTGGTAATGCCTGTTTGGAATACTAACTGTCTTTGGTACTTAGATGTTCATTTATTTCTCTGGGGTTGAAAATATTGTTAAAATTTACTGTGTTGATTAGTCCTTCCCCTGTCCCTCTGATTTTTGTTGTTGCTTTCGAGACAGGATTTCTCTGTGTGTCCCTAGCTGTCCTGGAACGTGCTCTGCAGACTAGGTTGGCCTCAAACTCAGAAATCCTTCTGCCTCTGCCTCCTGAGTGCTGAGATTAATGGCGTGAGTCACCATGCTCTGGAACTCACGTGGCCCAAGTTCACGTTGAACTTAGCACAGTCTTCTTTCTGTCCCCTGCCTGCCGAGTGCCAGGATCATAAGCATGCGCCTTCATGTCCGTCTTCTGTGCCTTCAGTCTGTACTTTGGTTCTCCTTTCTGCGCCACAGGTTCTGGTCCCTGGGTTTGCTTAGTCATGTCCCAGAGGTGTTGAGTGTTGTGGTCATAGTGTTCTGTCCTAGAGGTGTTGAGGAGTGTTGTGGTCCGCTTGTATTTCTGTCTCACTATAACAACTCCTTAACCTTCACTCTGAGCTGCCATACACCAGATCTTTTGGTATACCATTTTATTATTTGATTTGTGGAGTTTTTCATTTCTAGGATTTCTGTTTTTTGTGTCCTCAGAATCAATCAATCCATCAGTCCATCAACACCCCAACCCCCCTGAAGTTTTGATGAATTTCTTACCCAAGTCTTATGTCATCTGTTTGGTTTAACTTTCAAGGTTGCTGTAGTTTTCTCTCTGCTGCTGTAATAAAACACTTTACCAGGAGCAGCCTAGGGGAGGAGTTTCAGTTTACATGCCACTGCCTGTCACTGAGGGAAGTCATGGCAGGAACTCAGTCAGAACCTGAAGAGAAAAGCTAGAGGAATGCTGCTCACTGGCTTCTCACAGGCTCAGGCTTAGCCCAGGACACCTGCTGGTACCACCCACAGTGGGATGGACCTCAGCTAACAAACCAAGACAAACTCCAAAGCTGTGCCCACATTGCCTAGAGAATTCTTCAATTGACCTCTCCTTCACAAATGATTGCAGGGTGTGTCAGATTGACAGCTAAAGCCAGCTAGGACAGACATTTCATTTGAGCTTGACATGGTGGTGCACACCTTTAATCCTAGCACCCAGGAGGCAGAGGCAGGCAGATCGCTGTGAGTTTGAGGCCGGCCTGGACTACAAAGTGAGTCTAGGACAGCCAAGACTACACAGAGAAACTCTGTCTCAAAAAACAAAAAAACAAAACAAAAACCACCAAACAACAAAAAACCATCAACATTTTATTTAATTGTAAATATGTATATAAATATGTGTGTGCATATGTGTGACTGCAGGTGTCCTCAAGAGAGCCTCAAGCTGGGTAGTAGTGGCACACGTTTGTAGTCCCAGCACTTGGGAGGCAGGCAGAGGCAGGCGGATCTGAGTTCCAGGATAGCCATGGCTACACAGAGAAACCCTATGAGTATATAAGTGAATGAATAAACAAAGTGAGTTGCCCAGGGTGGCTGCTGAAAACTGAACTCTGACTCTCTGCAAGAGCAGTGCATGCTTTTAACCTCTGAGCTATGTCTCCAGCACCATCAATTTGTTTTTAAGAGTGCCCCTCAATTTTATTCTTATGTTATGTGTATGAATTTGCCTGCGTATATTCTGTATACCATTTGTGTGCACTGCCCCGTGGAGGCCAGAAGAGCGCATCTGATCCCCTGGGTCAAGTGCAAGCATAAGAACCTGAGTTCAGATCCCAAATCAACACAAGAATCTTTTTAATAGAGGGCTGTATCATCTGCAAACAGGAAATTACTTGTTTTGTACTTGACTCCCTTTTATTGAATATAGATTTTTGTCTCACACAATATATCCTGATTATGCTTTCTCCTCCCTCTCCTTGTCCCAGTTTCTCCTCCCCTCCCCTCCTATGCAGATCCGTTCCCTTTCTGCCTCAGTAGAAAACAGACTTCTAGGCTGGAGAGGAGGCTGAGAGGTTAAGAGCACTGGCTGTTCTTCCAAAGGTTGTGTGAGCAGATGTGAATACAGTGGGGTACTGTGAAACAAAGCAAAAGCCCACATTCACAAAATATATTGCAGCATATTGTTTTAATTGTTCCTTAGAGATTTTTAAATCTCTTATAAATTAAACTTAACAACATGTGCATGTGCATGTGGATGGATGGATGGATGGATGGATGGAGCACAGATAGACCCCTGTGTTTAGTTTCAGATATTCATTCACTGGGGTCTTGGAATCTTCCTCCTGTAGCTTCGTGAGACCACTGTTAGGTCATGGTTACCGATACCAGGGTATAATACTTCAATATGCATCTTTTTTTGTTTTGTTGTGTTAAGACAAGGTCTTACTCTGTAGTCCAGGCTGGCCTAGAATTTGTGTGGTCCAGGCTAGCCTCATAGTCAGTCATCCTGTCTCAGTTTCGCAAGTGCTGAGGTTACAGGCACGATCTACCACGCCTGGTTCAGTGTATATTTTTGGAAGACACAATTAACTGAATACTTAGAGTGGACTTTGGAAGTTGTTTTATTTTACAGGAAGTTGGGTGCATTACTACCCACTCATGTCGTGCTGAGGGTGGGTCAGTCGTAGAGCCCTTGTTTAGCATGCACTGGACCCAGGATTTGGTTCCTGGACTGAAAGAATAAAACAGAAAAGCCTCATGTCCTGTATCCTGTCATAACACTGTAACTGATGGAACAGGGATAGGGTAAAGTATTTCAAGGTCATTCTGGCTTTACTACTAAAAAAAAGAGAGAGGTGGCCCACTGTAAGCTCACCATGTAGAAGCCTACGGAAGTGGATCCTGAGTACGAGCACAGCCAGCCTGGGCAGCACAGCCATAGCCTGACTACAAAGCAGCAAACAAACCAGAGTATGTGACCACACTTTCTATGTTGTTAATTTCTGATAAAAATGGGTGTGGTGGTGCCAGTACTCAGGGAGACAGAGGCAGGTGGATAGCTGTGAGTTCCAGGCCAGCCTGGTCTACAGAGTGAGTCCAGGACAGCCAAGGCTACACAGAGAAACCCTGTCTCAGACAAACAAACAAGCAAACACACAAACAAACAACAACAACAAAACTTGAATTGCCCCTTTTTCTACTGCTTTCACCATTTACTTTAGTTTTTGGGAAAGGCTTTAAGTCACACTAAATATATCTACTGAGATGGTATATGTATATATAATTAGATCAGGTTTGGGGGTAGTGTCTAGGTTGGGTTGCTTTTGTGCTTTTCTGAAAGCTAGACTTTGGAGGAAGTGCAGTCTTGTTTTGAAGCTAGTGGGGCTGCTACTGTGGGCATTTACTCTTCCTTGAGAAACAAAATCCTATCAGTATGTATTTACAGCTTGCTGGACACTGGATACTGGGTGGCAAGAAACACACTTGGAAGCACACACTTAGTAGATTGTAGGTGCTCAGATCTGTAAGGAAATGGGCTTGGACCCTAGCTCATGTGTGTCACTAGAGCACACACTGAAAGGTCGCCCAGCAGCCAGCATAAACAGAAAATCCCTGATACTTTTGCTGAGAAAATGTTAAAGAGGAATGAGTAAAACGTAGAACTGTCAGCCAGGTTAGTATAGGTCACTCTTGTTATCTCAGCATTTGGGAAGCTAAGGCAGGAGGATTACCATGAGTTTGAGACCAGCCTGGGAGATATATAGTGAGTTAGAGGCCAGCATGGTATACAACATGAGACTCTGAGAGTCAGGGGAGGCAAAGAGAGATAGAATTGTCAGTTGTCTAACACTGCATATTTGACAAGAGTTGGTGGCACAGGCAAAATGGTGGTTACACACATTTTCCCACTTACACATAACTTTGATGGCATTTCCTGGCATTTATGGTCATTGGCCAGGGCCTAATAAGTTCTGACATGGTCTGAAAGAGCCCACTCTTGTTTTTCCTTTGCCTTTCCTAGATTTCTCCCAGTGAGGGGTGCCAGCATATTCTTCTATTTGTCCAGATATATCTATAAAATAATGGCAAGATGCAATAACATACCCAAGTTGGTGGCCCAAATAAACCATACTATACAGAAAAGGCTCTTGATGTAGCTGAGGCTGCAGATGAAGACCAAGACCAGCTCCCAGCTTTTGCTTCAGGGCAGCTTGAAGTGTTGGCCAGCAGTGGGCTGAGTGGTCCTAGTATGTGGCAACAGGAGATCAATGATATTTGGTTGTTTTAACTAGCAGGTTAACTAACACACACACACACACACACACACACACACACACACACACACACACACACCATCTAGGGGGTTGATTTATTTATACATGAGAAAGGAGGGGCCTCTGCTTGAGGTCTCTGTCAGTCAGATAACATACATTCATGTGTCAGTGGATCATTGCATATCTTCAAGGGGCAGGATCTGTCCCAGTTGTTGAGGAACAGCAGTGAACAGACAAAAACTCCTGCCTGGGAGCTTTTCTTCCCACCAGGAACAAGATGACACACAGGGCATGAGTAATTACTTTGTAGGCAGTTCTCATGGAGACTGTTAAGGTCATTGCTACAGCCCAGAGCTTCAGTGCTGTATACCCTGAATATATTCTTGGATCAGAAAGAAAATCTAAATGAAACCACAACTTCAGGTGATGTGATGATGGTGATGTGTCATCTGCTGCAGGAAACTTGTCAGAAGAACAGAGAACACAGGTGATTAGGAAGATGAAAGGTCCTCCTGAGCCAGTCCCTCTCAGGTGGCACCCAAAGGGAGGAGCTTGACAGGAAACTTCCAGGAGACATAAGACATAGAAGACAGGGAAGGTCCTTCCGGAGAGAGCAACTTGAGACTGTTGGAAGAGTAAGGTCAAAGGAGGGGCGTTAGGTCAGATAGGCTAAGGGGGGGGGGGGGTGCCTGTTAGTCCTGTTGAGGACTGTGCCTCTGGTTACCTTTGTATGCCACAGAGCCCATTTGTTTTACTGTTGGCTTCTTAGTAATCTGAAAATTCCCACTAGAGGGCATTGCAAGGCTTAAACTTGGGCTCAGAAACTTTGGGCCAACTCCTACCAACCTATTTTTCTGCGAAGCTAGGTTTTACCTGCACTCATGTCTGCACCACATACGTGCCCTCGGGAGCCAGAAGAGGGCCTTGGATCCTCTGGAGTTACAGACAGTTGTAAGCCACCATGTGGATGCTGGGTTTTAAACGTGGGCAACCTGGGAGAGCAGCCAGTGCTCTCTCCTAACTGTGGAGCCATCTCTCCATCGCTGACACACACTGGGGTTTTAGAGTGCTGAGAGCCAGGCTGTGAGGCAGTAATGGACACCATTAAGACGCCATTTAAGAAAGCGTATTGCTCTCCCACAGGACCTGGGAGGAACTCAGTTCTTGGCACCTATGCCAGGTAGCCAACGAACACCTGTAATTCCAGCATCAGGAGGAGTTCCCACACTCTTTTCTGGCCTCCATGGGCAGCTGTACTCACACACACACACACACACACACACACACACACACACACACAAAGTGTTCTGTGTGTATTAGTTCACTTTCTGTTGTGATAATTGTGTATTTAAGACACAGTTTTTACCAACTTGACATAAGTTGCAGTCATTTGAAAAGAAGGAGCATCAATTGAGAAAAGGGGCCCACCAGATTGGCACTGTGGGGTGTTTTCTTTATTAATGATTGATGTGGGAAGAGCATCTCTCTACAGTTGGTTCTCAAGTGTATAAGAAGGTAGGCTGAGCAAGTCAGGAGTCAGCAAGCTGTGACTTGCATTGCTTCAGTTCCTGTCTCAGGTTCTTGCCCTGACTAGCATTCATGATGGACTGTGAGCTGAAATTAACCCTTTCCAGGTTGCTTTGGTAGTGGTGTTTTATCACAGTGATAGAGACCCTAACTATGGCAATAATGAAATTCCTGAGGCAGGCTAAAGTAAGGAAGAAGCTGTCTATTGGGAGATTTACAAGCATAGCTCCGTTACCACCTAGCACTCCCCAGGACCTCATGTAGATGGTTATGATGAAAGCACATGCTGAAAGAGGACAGTGATCACATCGACACCGGGAAGCCAGAGCACCAGTTGTGGTAGTTAGTTTTATTTTAATCTTGGTACAAGCTAGAGTCACCTGGGAAAGGGGCCTCTGAAAATATCTGTGATAGAGCACGCCTTTAATCCCAGCACTTGGGAGGCAGAGGCAGGCGGATCACTGTGATTTCAAGGCCAGCCTGGTCTACAAAGTGAGTCTAGGACAGCCAATGCTACACAGAGAAACCTTGATTGTGTTAATTGATTGAGAGGGCCCACCTATTGTGGGCAGCACCATCCCTGGGCTTGGGTCCTAGACTGAAAGAGAGAGAGAAAGCTGTCCGAGCAAGCATTAATTTGTTGCTCTCTGCCCTGGGTTGCCTTAGTGTGGGGTATTTTATCAGAGCAACAGGACACAAAACTAAGACATTAACTAAAAAATTCAGGAATCATCTATAAAACTACCTTAACCGGGGCTGGAGAGATGGCTCAGTAGTTAAGAGCACTGCCTGCTCTTCCAAAGGTCCTGAGTTCAATTCCCAGCAACCACATGGTGGCTCACAACCATCTATAATGAAGTCTGATGCCCTCTTCTGGCCTGCAGATGTACATGCAGACAGAACACTGTATACATAATAATAAATAAATCTTTAAAAAAACAAAAACAACAACAACAAAAAAACTACCTTAATCTCTTCAAAGAATAGCTCCACCAATGACCTAGTGACCACTTTCACAAGGCTCCACTTTTAGGCACTACTGTCTTAGGAAGTAAACTTCCAACACAAAAACCCTTGGGGGTGCACTCAGATCAAAAGTAGACTTCCCTCCTGCTCCTTCCCTTCCCCTCAGCACCGCACTCTAGCACAGGGCTGGTGCATGGCCAGGGAAGGCGCTTGAGGCTCCTTTGGGTTTTTGTCTCTTTAACAAAGCCATGTTACTTTGTCTGTTTCTAGAGCCTTGGTTAAAATTTCTCCAGAGGAATGTTGAAATTCAAACTTTCTAGTGAAATTTAAAATTATGATGGAACTTCTAAGAGAGTGTATCCTTAAAAATCTTTTTAATTTTAAAATTTATCCCCAGAGATTCCTACTCTGATAATTTAATAGATCAGCTGTCTTAGAACTTGAGGTAATTGAGATACAACAGTAAAAAGTTAAAAATAATCAGCCTGGCCTTCCTGGAGGCCTTGGGAATGTATGCGTATTTAACCTGAAAGTGCTTTAAGTGTCTTCAAGGGGCCTCTCTCAACACAGAGACATCAAACTCTGAGTAACTTCTGGCCAGCACGGAGCCTAAAAAACACTGAAGCCTATTACTGACATTAACAGAGCAAAAAGTAAACTAGGAAGAGGCTGGGACAGGGTTTCTCTGTGTAGCCCTGCCTGTCCTGGAACTAGATCAGTAGACCAGGCTGGCCTTGAACTCAGCGATGCCTGCCTTTGCCTCCCGGAGTGCTGGGATTACAGGTGTGTGCCATTGCACCTGGTTTAAAATTCTGTTTTTTAAGGCTCATGGCTTCTGGTGCTTTGTTGTGGCAGGCAGCTCAGTGAAGGCATGACTATGGGGTAATCTGTTGGTTGGTTTCCAGTTGATTTTCACACAAAGCCTTTGGAAACAGTACAGGCCATGCATAGTGTAGATACGTGTGCTGAGGTTTGAGTGTATGTGCCCAAATGTTAGAAGCTTGATTCCTACTGTGGTGTTGGAAGGGAGTCCCTGAGGGATTTTAACTAGGACAGCCCCAAATCTCTGTGGGTTCCTGCCTGGCCCTGCGACTTTACTACAGGACCCCTGGATAGAACTAGCTGTTTGGATTTCAAACCTTTATAACATTTCTTTATAAAGGTTTCCTGTTTCATTATAGTAAGAAAATAGGCATTTTTATTGTGTAAGTCGCTAGGAGTGAATTGGCTAATTTATATAATGAGTTTATGTTTTGGTTTTGTGTGTGTGTGTGTGTACATACACATGTACAGAGACCAAATGCCAATAGTGGGTGTGACGCTCACCTTATTTTTTGAGACAGGGTGTTTTACTTAGTATGGAACTTGCCAAGTCATTATACCCTATGGATCCTACTGTCTGCCTCCTCAACACTGAAGTAATAGACATGTGCTCAGCTATTGGTTTTGTTTTTGTTTTTAATAAAGATTTATTTTAAACTGGCGTGGTGGTACACGCCTTTAATCTCAGCACTTGGGAGGCGGAGGCAGGTGGATGTTCGAAGCCAGCCTGGTTTACAAAGTGAGTCCAGGACAGCCAAGGCTACACAGAGAGACTCTGTTTTGAAAAACCAAAAGCAAAAACAAAGAAAGATTTATTTTACAGTTAGTTATATGCATATGTCTGTGTGTGGGTGTGTGAACATGTGAGTTCAGCTGTTCATGGAGTCCAGAAGAGGACGCAGGGAAGTGCACATTTTTGTAACATGCCTGATATAGTTTCTGGAACAATGGACCTTCTTCTACAAGAGCAGCAAGCATGTGCTCCTAACCACTGAGCTCTCTCTCCAGCTCCTCCCCTCCCTTCCTCTTTTCAAACATGAGTGCTAGGGATTCAACTCAGCCCCATGGCTGTTCAGCAAGCACTTTACTATTGGAGCCATTCCTCTAGTTCCTGTTACACTCCCCCCCCTCCCCCGTCCCCCCTACCCCCCCCCCCCCCGAGACAGGGTTTCACTGTGTATGACTGTCCTGGACTCACTTTGTAGACCAGGCTGGCCTCGAACTCCAAGTGATCCGCTTGCACCTGCCTCTGCCCCGCCCCCCTCCCCCCCCAGTGTTGGGATTAAAGGCGTGTGCCACCATGCCCGGCTTTCCTGTTAAATTTTTAAAGAAACTGCAAGCTACTTTCTGAGGAGATTCATTTGTTTCCCTACCTACAGAAAAAGTTCTGTTTCTATCCTGTCCAGATCCAGACAGTCTTGAGTTGCTCTCACAGGCCTACTTGCTGTACCATGTCCAGGAGAGACCAGGCAGACGTGGTGTAATGTGGAGCCTCCTTCATCTTTTCAGGCTCTTAGATTAGGATTTTTTTCCTAATTATTGTCAGTTTACCTTTCATAAAAAGTGAAAATGGCATTTTTTTCACCCCTCTTCCTTGGCCTTTCATTGCTTTCCCTTTCCTTTAAACAAAGTCAAAACCCCAAAAAAGCCTAAAACCTTGCTGACTTGGAGCACTGAGCTGAGAGGCATTGAAAGAAGCTGGGGAGGTCGGGACGCTATTGGGATGTCGCAGTGGGTCAAAACATTTGCTGTGGAAGCCTGACAACCTGACTTTGACCTCAGAACCCACATGAAAATAAGCTGGATGTGTTCGCATGCGGCTGTAATCTTAGCATTCCTGTGATAGTGTGGGAAGTGGAAGGCTGATATGGTGTCTTGTGCAGTACACAGAGCACGAGAAACATCAAGAATAAGACTCCAGACCTGCCCATGTGCGTGGTGGCTCAGGTGTTCCTGCTCCCATGCATATCTCTCTCTCTCTCTCTCTCTCTCTCTCTCTCTCTCTCTCTCTCTCTCTCTCTCTTTCTCTCTCTCTCACACACACACACACATACACACACACACACACACACACACACACACACACACATGTACACACACAGCACATTTTTTTAAAGAGTCAGGATTTTAGAGTCTAACCCACAGGGAGTTGCACAGTCCTGTGGCATTAGCCTCGCTTTCCTTGTCTTGCTTTACCAGTGTGTGGGGAAACTGAAGCTCCAAGGATTCAAATCAATGCATCAAAACATCTTTGTTTATTGCCCATGTAGGAGGATTTGTTTATATTTGTTAAAAGATTTATTAGTTTCTGTTGAGCAGTATTTGACCTATTATTGAGGTCTTAATGCTTATCACCAGTTACACTGCATTGCCAGGTCAGGGCGAGCATGCAGTGTTTAATAATATCCAGGTCGTGGTTTGATCATTTGCACCGTAGTGGAGATAGAGCAAGCATGTGTAGGTACTCCCGCTGAGGCAGTTCCTGCGCAGTGTGTTTCTTTCCGTAACCTGTTCAGGAAAGTCTCTAGTCTGCTTAGTGGATACTTTGTTTTTTGTTTTTTTGAGACAGGGTCTCTCTGTGTAGCCTTGACTGTCTTGGACTCGCTTCGTAGACCAGGCTGGCTTTGAACTCACAGTGATCCTCCTGCCTCTGCCTCTGCCTCTGCCTCCCAAGTGCTGGGATTAAAGGCGTGCACCACCACCGCAAGGCCCTCAGTTTGTTTTTAAGGAGATCAGGGAACACCCTTTCTCTACTATACTCTCTGGCTTCTGGGATCATGGCTTGTGAACACTGCCTGAGTTTCTCAGTAGCATTTGACCAGGAGTGGCGAGGATGCTGTCGTTTTGGTTTGCAGATCCTTTGTCCAGCTGGCTGAAGTTTGCTAAGAGAATATGGCGCCTTCCCACCAATGCAGAAGTGGGAGATATTTTTTTGATAGTTGAGCCAGTCTGTACAAGTGATGTCAGTGCAGTTTGAAAGGTTGCCCTCAGCATGGGCAGGTAGACTGGAGCTGGAGCCACAGGGAAGCGGGAAGGATGGGTATTGGTAGGCAAAGGATTTGTTTTGCCAGGTGGGGGTGTCTTAAGGCTTTTCTGCTCTGCCCGACCGCTGGGTTTCCAATACCCTGCAGTGCTGCTCCTTAGAGCCGGCTGGCTTTCTTGGCATCATTTGGTTTAGTTGCTAGGAAGCCGAATAAGGCAAATGCAACTTCCTTTTGACTTGCTCACATTGAACCATCTGCTTATTCCTTTTCGTGGCCTTCAAACTTGGCTAGGATCATTAAGAAGAGGGTCGAATGGAGCATCTGCGCTCATCCTTTTTGGAAATGGAATGCTTTCTACTAACTCTTTAACCCTCTCAGCCCAAATTTGTAGTGTTCTTGTCAAAAAACCCTTGTTTCTGTCAGCTAGCAACTTGCAACAAGCATTTTCTTCTGTGTTTGGCCCTTCTTTTTGCCTTAGATCCACCCTATATTAATTAAATGAGGCAGATGGTGGCTGTGTGTGTCAAGGTGCATTTGGAGTGTGAATGTAACAGTGGCCTTAGTGGAAGGTGGTTTACACTGGAGTTAATGTACCCAGACCAGGAAGTGACTGTTATCCACAGTCCGAGTGGCAGCAAATCCTTGGAAATTTGATGTTGGTGGAGCATTCGTCAAAAAGAAGCTTAAAACAGAGCTGGAGGTTCTTGTTTTTATGACTGATAACTGCAGAATCTTCCAGCACTGCACGTTCACGTGGGCATCTCAGACTTAAGCTGAAGCCCCTTCTGTGGCTGATGTAACAGTCTTTTCTGTGTCAGAACTACACATTCAGTTGCCAGCTTTGCAGAAGCAGTTGAACAAACACACTAAGCAAAAATAGAAACAGGTACTAAGGAGTAAAGTAGAGCTTCTGACAAAGACTTGGAAAAAAAAAAGCCATTGTTGGAGTTTTGAAATCCAGTTTTCCTGAAGACTTAATCACCTTTGAGTGTACCAGAACTGTGGAAACTAATGCATGAACGATGGGAAATAATTTCTTCTTGAGTATAATTTGTCTTTGTTGGTTTTTTTTTTTTTTTTTTTTTTTTTTGCAGTAAGCCATCTAAACCTTTTCTGCCAACTTCTTATTCTCCCCACGAGGGCTACTTAAAGGAGTATGAAGACAGGCTAAGGTAAGGTTTTATTGTTGTGGCTCAATTTGCTAAAAGCTTTAGTAGTAATGCAAATGTATTCTTACTGTGCGGATCTAGATGTTTGCTGAAATTGGTGCTATTAATATTTGCTTTTGGGAAGTCCCTTGGGTCAAGTTGATCATATTAACCACTCTATTTTAACTTTTACCTTTCCATCGTCATTTGGACTCTTAACTGAAGTATGCCCCTGGCCAGAAGGGCCTCAGCTACCAGGTCTTTGTCTGTGGCATTTTTAGCCATCTCTGGGTGACTTTCTTGCTTGGTTCATTCTCTGTGGCAGGGCTGTGGCTCTCCTATATGTACCTTTCTCCTCTTGTCTAATTGCTGTTATATGCCGAAAAACAAAAATGTATTTCACTGCCAGAGAAATTAGTACTTTAGAGGTAAATATAAATATCAGTTGTTTTTTAAAATGTGGCTAGACACTCAGGGAGGCAGAGGCAGGTGAGACCAGCCTAGTCTACAAAGAGAGTCCAGTACAGCCAAGGCTACACAGAGAAACCCTGTCTCGAAAAAACCAAAAGGACAAAAAAGAAAAGGTGGAGGAGGCTAGAGAGATGGCTTCGTCAGTGATTTAAAACTCTGCCACTCTTCCAGAGGACTCAGGACTGATTCCTAGTACCCATATGAGGGATCACTAAGTCTGTGCTCAACTCTCTTCTGGCCACTGGGTATCACACATACATGTGGTACATAGACATATATGGAGGCCAAACACCTGTACATATAAGAAAAATAGTTTTGTTTTAACCTGAGGAGTGGGTAGATACATAAAAGCATATGAAAAGTGAAAATTTCTGTTTAGACTGTCCCAGGTTTAGGGGGTTTGTTTGTTTGAACCAGGGTTTCTCTGTGTAGCCTTGGCTGTCCTAGAAAACAACTCTGTTGACCAGGCTGGCTTCAAACTCAAAGATCTACCTGCCTCTGCCTCCTAAGTGCTGGATTTAAGGCCTGGCCTTAAACAACACTTTTCTTTGTTTCCTAGGTTGGTCTTGAGGTCTTGTTCAAGTGACGTCCTGTCTGAGCCTCAGGTAGCTGTAGCTAGGGCAGGTGCCACGGCCTATTGTCTTTAGTGGCTTTAGTGACTCAGACTATTATAGTTCTGAGATGTGCGCACCTCGCTCTCAGGACTCCCCTGTCCTCTTTCCTGTCTTGTATTCGCAGTGCAGAGCCTCCAAGCGTGGCACTTCAGGCTGCTCACCTTGGATCTTTCCATGTGGTTTTGATAAAAGCAGTTTTCCTTGAACTGTATTTGAATTGATTTTTATGCGTATGAACCTTGACAAGGCCTCCCTTCTGCCTCCATTAAAGATGAGTTTCATGACATATTAAATTAATAATTCAAAATTGAAAAACGCTTCCTCGGCTGTAGAAGCACTTGGAAGTAAAGACTTAGGAATGGCTGTTAATAGGGGTTAGTTTCTCTCAGGTAACGTTTTCTGACAAAGACCCAGAATGCCTTCGCTATTGCCTTACCTCCTAAAGGAGGAGAGCTTTGCTGGCCCTCATCTAAAGGGAAGCAGAAGCGGCTAGTAATGGTCAGCTTCCCCTGGGGGCCCACTCTGCCTCAGGCACCGTTCTCTGGCTTTGTCATATCAACTCTTGGATCCCCCAGACAGGCTCTGTTAACAGTTTCCATTTTAGAAGGGAGGAATTTAGCCTGTGTGTGTAGGTACACATCTCTAACCTAGCCTACAGGGCATCAAAGGGTCAGTCATTCTTAGGAACAGGGCCAGTTAGAGGTCAGTGTGACCCTACCTCAAACTAACCAGAAGCAGCTGAACAGAGGTGAGGACTCTGAGAGAGGATGGCGATAAAGCCTTTTCCGCTAGTAAGTAGTAGCTGAGAGAGGGGGCAGGCAGTTAGCTCATCATACACTGCCTGCCCTGGACCTCCCAGAGGCCAGCTCCTGGAATTGCCCGCGATCCCCTCTACTTCCTTGGTTGGAGAGGCAGCGGAACTTATTTTTCACTTTAAGGTACAAAGTCTGTAAGGCCAGGGGTGTGGCTCAGCCAGCGGTAGAGTAGTGGTCTGGTATACAGGGGGCCCTGGTTTTGTCACTACCTCCCCCAAGAAGAAGGAGGGAACGGAGCGGGGGAGAAGGGAAGGGAAAGGACAGAGGGGGAGAGAAAATACAGAGACTGAGGAAAATCAGCAAGAACAAATGTAGCCAGGGCTAGAGAAAGCTGGCAACCATGAGAATGGCTCCAGGACTCAGTGGCCTCTGCCTGTCTAAGCAGACAAAGCTGCAGCAGCTGCTTGCGATGGGAACACTGGGTGGAGCGCAGGAGCCTCCGGGAGGTACTCAGGCAGACACCTCATGTAGTTATGTCTACTCTGAGAGTATATGAGAAGACCCTAAGCCAGAACCTGGGGGGAGAAGCGGAGGGATTGATGCTTGTTGGCAGCATACCGAGCAGTCAGTTGACAGAGTGTACCCTGTGCCTCTCTGCTGTGGTGGTGAGGCCTCTTGTGGGAACACAGCTAATTGCTGCCTGCTGAGACTTCTCTCCCTGGCAGGACGTTCCTTGTGGACAAAAACATTGCTATCTAGATACGGGGGAGCCATAATAAAAGTGCCTGATTTAGGGTACAGAGTGGATCTGATTCCCCTTTTCCTCTGTTAAATCACAGCAGATGTGAGCCCTTTGGATGGCTAATAGATTTACCCAGCATCTGTGCACTATTTTGCACGCTTTTAACAAGGGAGAGTGACTGGCTCACGGGAGCTGAGGAGTGTTAGGAATAAGGAGCTCAAGCAGCGTGTCTTGCTTACATCTAACAAAGGCCCTTAGAAGAATGTATCTAATTGTGCATCTTTTTTTCACAGATGAATATTTTTATAAAAATATTTTTAGTCCTTCAGACTAAGTTATAAGCACGACTCAATCTGTTTGTCTTACGATTTGCATCTTATTTTAAAAGGATAGTGACTATTTAGCATTTTTTAATTGTAGCAGATGAGAAGAAATGATTGAGAAATGGCAGAAACTCTTAGGTTCACATAATACTCTAAAATGAGAACAGATTCCGAGCAGTCTCTGTCTTAGGTAGCTACAGCTTGCGTTGGATGATCTGATATTTGATTTGTATGTTGTGGGGGCATGTTCAGAGAGAAAACATATCTGTACAATTTGAGAAAATGTTTTCATACTTCCAGCAGTACTGAAGCATTATCGGGGCATATGGTTGGTTGTTCAAAAAGGAGTGAAGATAACCGTGAGCAGTGCCAGTACTTTCAGCGAGGTAAGAACTCTGTCAAGACTGTTTACAGCTTCTGACTAGGCTAGAAGAACCACTTTACTGTTGTAAGGTCACCCTGACAGCCTCTGGTCACGTGGAAGCCCCAGTGCACCTGTTTTTCAGATCTTGCCAGTGGCAGAGACACTCAGAGAGAGGAGCTTTTCCAGCACTTCTACCGAGTGCTTCAGAAAGCATGGGATCGAGAGAAACCTTTGGATTGCGTTATTGTCTCTGTGGACACAAACCAGAAGTGAGTTTATTTCTTTTCAGCTTAACTAATGAGGTGGTGTCACGTTATGATGTAAGTGTTCATCCTTGAGTATACAGCTTACTGTGAGTCAGCATTACGGACAGTCCTTGAGAATTGTTAAAAGTGTCACTGTTGGCTTAACTAAATTAAAGGTAGGGGTATCATTTCCAAAGTCTTGTCTTACTCAGTGTTTCTGCATTGCTTGCATTTTTCCCCCTTTGAGGCTATGTCTATCTCATACATTGGCATTTCTGTGCTGTTTAAAATTGCTTCTGTTCATATCTTGAAGACAGTGATGTCATGAGTGATACCAGCTCTGTGGCTTATATCTGTTTTACAGTGTTTGGCTAAGTCTGGCTTGTTGCCTTCACCCACTAAGTGAAGAGCCAGGTGCAGTGAACAGAATTTACTGTAAGATCCCAGGCATACGTGAGACTTGACTATAATAACATAGTTTGGGGCTTTCTCACATTTCTTTTTTTATTTTTTTGAGAGAAGTGTAGGCCCACTGTCCTGGAACTTGGCTATGTAGACCAGGATAACCTCTAACTCACAGATCAGCCTACCTCTGTTTCCCATGTGCTAGGATTAGTTAGTTAGTTAGGGTTCTGCACCACCATACTCTTTTTTTTTTTTTTTTTTTTTTTTTTTAGGTTTTTCGAGACAGGGTCTCTCTGTGTAGCCTTGGCTGTCCTGGAGTCGCTTTGTAGACCAGGCTAGCCTCGAACTCACAGCGATCCGCCTGCCTCTGCCTCCCGAGTGCTGGGATTAACATACTCTATCTTTTATTTACTTATTTTCCTTTTTTTTTAAATCTGCAATTTTAAGGCAACTCAAAATTTTTATTCACTACTTGAAAGCAAAATTATAGCTCCGTCTCATTTGTAGAGCATTTGCGTTGAACCTTGAGAGACAGCATGTTAGAAGAAATGAGATCCGTCACAGCATGGGAGAGGGCCATTCCTTTTACAGTTGAATGATGGAATTTCTCTTTAATTGAAGGATATTCAAGCAGGACATGGCAGCACACGCCTTTAATCCTAGCACTTGGGAGGCAGAGGCAGATAGATCACTGAGTTGAGGCCAGCCTGGTATACAAAGCAAGCTCAGGACAACCAAGGCTACACAGAGAAACCCTGTCTGAAAAAAGAAAGAAAGAAAGAAATCCAGACATGCCTTGCATTAATTTGGTCATGTAGTAAATTTTTTAAAGACTTATTTATTTATGTATAGAGTGTCTTGCCTACATGTACACTTGCACTCCAGAAAAGAGCACCAGATCTCTTTATAGATGGCTGTGAGCCACCATGTGGTTCCTGGGAATTGAACTCAGGACATTTGGAAGAGCAGCCAGTGCTCTTAACCTCTGAGCCATCTCTCCAGTCCATGTCATGTAGTAATTTCAACAGATTTTGAACATAGAAGCGGAAAAGAGGAGGTTTTCAGCCTCAGCATTTATCAATTTTGCCACAGGACTGTGCTTTTGCCTGGCACTGCATTAGTCTTTTGCTAGATTAGCGCCCCACCCCTACTCCCACTGCACTCACCTCTTGAGAGGCAAAGTCTCAGTGTGTAGCCCAGGCTGGCCGTGTAGTTCTCAGCCTCCCAAGTACTAGTCACAGGTTTGAACCACAGTGCCTGGGTTAGATTAACTAGCTGGGCTTTCTAATTTCCTTTTCTCTATTTTGCTTTCTTCCTTTTGACATGGTCTCATATAGCTTAGACTGCTCTCACACTAGTTATGTAGGTGAAGATGGCCTCCCAATTGGGCTTGTAAGCATGTGTCATAAACTCCCAGTTTATGTGGTGCTAGAGATTTGAAGCCAGGGCTTCGTGAATGCCATCTGAGCTATAGCCCGGCCCTTAGATTAGCTTTCTTAGCATTTGCAGCAAGAATCATACTTAGATCATCTCGTATCTCTTTTAGAACCGTGGCTGACTTGAGCTCCTTGTTGGCCTAACACGATCGGGATGTTCTGGCTGTTCTCCCATCAGGGGAGTTGGGCACTACTTCAGGGCAGTCTCTTAAGCTTCAACCTTCTCCTCTCCACTGGAGTGGCATTAGCAGCTACTCCTCGCTCCTGCCTTGTGTTCTGTGGCCTGGCAGTTAGTTAGCCAGGACTCAGGACACTGTAGTAGATGCAGCAAGGAATCATGTTGGCCACAGGGTGTCAGCAGCAGCTGGGGCCCTGTAAGCAGGGCATGTTGTTGGCTCTCTTGTCACTATGATGTCAGGAAGGTTTATAGTGATGGTAATTGGTGGATTCATTCTTTTATGCTGCAAAACACTTAATTTTCAGTTGTTGATATCTCTTATAAATTATTTCTTTGATGACTTTGAACCATAGGCTGTATTAACTTTTTCTTGTTTTCTTCTGGAGTTTATTTTCTGAAATCATCTGTATTTTGCTAAATTGCCAGCAACATGTTTTCCTGCCATCCAAGAATCTTTAGGTTTGTAAAACTTGCATTTGACTAACTTAATACATGTAAAGCCCCATGCTCAGGAACATAAGTGTAGTTCACTAACTGTTACTGTTGGTAAAGGTGCTGTTTACTAGGATAAAACATGCCTACAACAACCAGAAAAGTGGAAGTAGCGTTGAGGAATATGGCTCAGTTAGAAAAGTGGTTCTACCCCTAGCTCGCTCTTAAAAGCCTGGCACTTGGAGTTGGAGATAGGCGAATCAGAAATTTGAGGTTACACAGTGCGTTCTAGGCCAGCCTGCACCACATGAGGTTGTCTGAGACAGAGACACAGGAGAGAGAAATGTCAATCTACTAAGGGCTTACTGCACTAGACGCTGAGTATTCACACGAGAAAGAGGAGGTTACCACTTGTTTTCAGCCTCTGGGCTGAAGACTAGTAAGTGAATAGCAAACAGAATGGCAGAGGGAGAAGAGAAGAAAAAGTGGAGTCATCATCCAGGAACAACGAGTTAGTCCGACAAGCGAGTAGGATGTGTGAAGCCTGCTTAGCTGGGCTGAAGTAATGTCTTTTATTTACACACTTTGTCTTTGCTTTCAAGGCGTGTCTTGCTGTGGCTGAGAATGCTGATCAGGGAGTTTAGGTTGCAGAGCAGGCTTCTGAGCAATTCCTAGGCAAGAGTGACCTGACCGCATCAGCTCAGTGAGAGACTTGGAGAGGCTGGCTGAGGATGGAGGCTGAGGAGACAGAACATGAAATCACATGGGGTTTTTGACCCAAAGCTACTTAATGAGTGGTGAATGCTGGCTGACTAGGTGTCACTCCTGATGGAAATGACGCAGTGAGGGCCTCTCTTAGCCAGTTGAGGCTTACACTGACTCCTTTTTCCTCTCACCTGTACTTTAAAACAATCTTAAGCTTTTATGGTCTCTCAGTTGACATGATATCATCAAGTGGCATCGTGCATTTTGAAAAGAGTGCTCATGGTGCTTCCTTAGCACATGCGCAGTATGCTAACCAGAGCCGCCCTCTGCTGGCTTTGTTGTTCTGAGTCTTGAGAAAGGGTTTGTCTGTGTAGCCCTGGCTGTCCTACATAGCTTGTTCTGTAGACCAATCTGGCCTTGAACTTACAGAAAGCCTTCTACAGCTGCCTCCCAAGTGTTGAGACTAAAGGCACATGCCACTAGGTCGAGTATGCTTTACTAAATTATACACATAGTCAATCTTATAAAGGATTTGGCAATTTCAGAAAAGATTATACTACTTCACTAACATAGAATAAAACCATATTTATTGCCTTACTCCTTCCTTGCTTAAATGGGTAGTGGTGTCGTGAATCTTTGTCTTTTATTACATTGAAAAGTAACCTGTATTTATTTTATTTTATTTTTTAATTTATTGTGTGTGTGTGTCTTAAGGGATTATGCTACAGCCATAGGCCGCCGCTTGCGAAATCAAGGTCTTGTAGTGGAAACAATTCACATTGCCTCGGAATTGGACATCACTCGTGTATTGCAGGATGTTAAAGATGATGGTTCCCCCTTCTGTATTCTCGTGGAGCAGTCTAATGTGCAGTGTTCCTCCTGCACTGTGATCATGTATCATGAGCCCATCAAAAGTAAGTGTCAGTCAGCCTCACTTTAAATATGTGGTGCCTTTCCTTTGTATGTGGATACTTTGAAGGTTCATGCTTGCAGCTGAATTAATTGCTGTTAGTTGAGGAAGAATGGCGTGTAGATGCCACGAGCACTTTTTCTATGTATTGCTGAAAACTGAAACCTAAATCATCTTTACTACATCTGGGTAAGAATTACACAGCCAGGTATGGTGTCTCCCACATATGGGAGTCGGGGCAATGTAGCCCCGGAATAAAAAAGAGCCTAAAATATATAATGGATTACCATCCATAGAGTTTTGGGCAAAATCTTGCCACTGGCTTTTATTTATTTATATTTTTTGTTTGTTTGTTTTTGGTTTTTCTAGACAGGGTTTCGCTGTAACCTTGGCTATTCTGGAACTCACTTTGTAGACCAGGTTGGCATCGAACTCACAGAAATCTACTTGCATCTGTCTCCCCTGGTGCTGGGATTACAGGCATGTGCCACGGAGCCTGGAGGCTTTTATGTTCTCACACACTGTTCTTTTTCCAAGGATTCTCTTAAACTCTGTATTGATCGACTTTCCCTCAATGTGAACAGAAAGAGGATTAGTTTAAAAAGAAGAAAGGTTTGTTGGCTCTGGTTTCTTAGTTTTCCATCTGTGTTCATCTAGAGCCATACACAGTACTTGGCCTGTTCTGAGGCAGTCCTGCACAGCATTAGATCAGAGGAAGCCACTTACCCTAGCTATTGAAAAGTGAAAGACAAGGGGAAATAGAAGGATCCAGAGGGTCCTAGAAACCTACAAGAAGAACATCATGATGTGCGGATCTGGACCCAGGGGAGCTTGCTCAAACTACTACACCAACCAAGGACAATACATACAGTAAACATTGAACCCCTACTCAGATCTAGCCAATGGACAGGACATTATCCACAGTTGTGTGGAGAGCGGGGACTGACTCTGACATGAACGCTGGTGCCCCATATTTGACCACTTCCCCTTGGTTGCACTCAGAGAAAGGATAAGCAGGCTACCAAGATGAGACCTGATTGGCTGTGACCATATGGTTGGGGAGGAGGTCCCCTTCTGTCATACAAGGGGAATAGGGTGAAAGAGGGAGGGAGGGAAAAATGGGAGGATACAAGTAAGGGGATAACAATTTAGATGTAATATGAATAAATTAATAAAAATAAAAAAGAAAGAAAAGAAAAGTGAAAGAGAAGAGCTAGAGGCCAGAGACCAGTATCTCATTTTAGACCCTGCTTCTCAAACACAATGGCTGGACACCAAACACTTGGGCCTATCCAAACTCTTAATTTTAAGTATACCTTTTCTCTGCTTTCTCATCCATTTGTTTGTTTGCTAATGTATTCAAGAGAATACATTAAAATTAACCCCATTGTTTGTTTAGCCAAGTAGGATGGTGCAAGGTTGTAATCCCAGTGCTCAGGGAGGCAGATGCAAGCGGATCTCTGTGAGTTCAAAGCCAACCTGGTCTACAAAGCAAGTCCAGGACAGTCAAGGCTACACAGAAAAATCCTGTCTTAAAAAAAAAAAAGAAAAGAAAAAATAAAAAAATATGAGCCCCTTTCTGCTCCCTTATGTACAAGCTTGACAGACGCACAGATCCAAGTGTACCCTCTTCCTCTCCACTGTGGTCAGGTCTGCTATTCTGCTCCTGTCTTCACCCTGTCCTCTGTAGTCAGAGGTTGAAAATGACATTTTTTTTTTCTCCTGAAGGAAGGGGTGAGCCTCATAGGAGCCTCCTTTGTATCCTGCCTCTTCCTCATCCAGACCTACATAAGTTTTCTAGTCCTCTTTTACAGAAGCTTCTACACTGTTCTGTTTAGTCCAGATGCATTAAGTGTCTCCTGCATCCTAGGCTCTGTATAGCTGCCATCATTTCTGCCATGGTTAGCAGCAGCCTCTGGGTCACCTGTCCCATCAGTATCAGATGCTCATTGCTAAGTCAGAAGACCTTTCCCCTAAATGGAGCCCACAGAGCAGTAGTAGCTAGAACTAGTTCATCCCCATAGCTCTAGAGTTGTAGAGAAGTACATAGAGGGTTAAAGTTCTAAATTTAGCTGTCATGTTGGGTCTGAAGGGAGAAAAGTGATAAGCTCCTGTTCCTGTCGTCCTGGGAAGACTGAGCATCTTTTATCAAGATCATGGTTTGTTTTTTTGCCTACCTGTCAGCTTTTATTCCATATTGCACGTCAGAGAGTATGAAGTTATGATTTTTTTTCTGTACACAGTAGTTTAGAAGGCAAAAAAAAAAATCACAGTTACATTAACATAAGTTCTAAAAAATGTAGAAGAACACACTCTTTATTAATTACAATTCTCAGTCTCCTGGGAAAAGTTTAATTTGTACCAATTGTGAAAAGGACTAATAGTGTTTAGTTACTTAAGTGTTGACATCATGCGCGACCATTTAGGAAACCATCACAAAGTACGTGGGATATTTGTTGAGTACTAATTTTTTTAAAAGATCATCATTACTTCAAAAAGCATTTAATCTTCTGTAAATATGTGTTGAAATCAGGAGATAATTCCTTTTTTTATGTTCAGATGAGTGTTAATGTGGACATTATTTATGTGTCATTCACAAATTATCAGATTCAGATCGTAAGTAAAAAGCACTTCTGCCAGCCAGTGGTGGTACACACCTTTAATCCCAGCACTTGGGAGGCACAGGCAAGCACATCTCTGAGTTCAAGGCCAGCCTGGTTTACAGAGTGAGTTCCAGGACAGCCAGGGCTACACAGAGAAACCTTGTCTAAAACAAAACAAAACCCACAAAAAACCCAACCAACCAAACCAAAACGAAACAGAGTTTTCTCTGATAAGCTGTATCTGTTCAGTGAAGCAAGTGGTGTCTGTTCTCTTTCACGGCCCTTTATAGCAAGTTTGCTTCCTGCTTTGCACACAGCCTCCATTGAGAAGTATGTGGCTTCTGTGCCAAGACAAGTATTTAAAGTAACCACACCGAAGCTTAAAGCCTAGAGGCTAACATGTAGTACAGGCATGCTACTTTCTAAATGTAACCTTAGTAAACGTAGTTTAAGTTGGAGCCAAACATGATCATGGCCCTTGCAGCTCTGAAGAGCCCTGGGCTTTGAATTTGTTCAGTACATGGTAATATATGGCAGGCTAGGTAGGATAGGGACTCCGTTTAAGAGTTAACTGCCATGAAGTTGTCTTCTCCTAGGCAGACCTAGGAGAGACTGAAAGACGTCCATATATTGCTTATAGCCAGGGAGGCTTAGGAAAGCTGGTATAGATGTGTTTTCTGTACTGTATTTCTCTCTTACGTATTCCTGACAGGACTCACAAAGGCTTTTTATGCTCTAAAGTCCCACGGGGCCTTGCCAAAGACTGCAAGACCACTGAGGATGTGGTTACTCCTCTCACGGCAGCACCAGCCTGGAAGGCTTGTGTGCCAGCCTGTCCTGTACAAAATTAGACATAGCTCACTAAGGATGTAGTGAAGACTAACAGCTCCTTGCTGCCTGGAGCCCCTCTCGACTCTGACCACTGCCCTTTCCCGCTCCCGGCCACCTCCCTCTGAGGTGTCCTCTTAGTGTCCTGCGTCCTCCGCCCTGATGCACCTTCGCACTTCAGCCCATCGTTCCTTGTTTCTGTCTTCTTCTCCCGTTGTTGCGTATCCATTGTAAAGCGACAGGTTTCTTAGTGACGCTGTCCAAGTATGTTATGCTCCGTGACAACACTCACTCCCCGTTATTTCCTCCTGTCCCTTCTCTTATCTTGTTTGCTCGAGATAAGGCCTCGTGTATTCTATTGTGGAGTCAGCTTTGCTATGTAGACCAGGATGGTGTTGAAGTTAGCCTCGCAGGTGCTGAGCTTGCAGATGTGGTATCACATTTCATTTCTGTTTCTTGATGTGATACTTTGGCCTTTTTTTTTTTTTAAACTGGGTTTCTTTTCTTTAAATGAGAATTTCTGGCCCTGAGAGATTGCTAAGTGGGTAGAAGTGCTTGTAACACACCCAAGGACCTGAGTTCCATGCCTAGAACCCGTACAGAAAGTGGAGTGCTATAACACACATCTGTAAGCCCGGCACTTCCTGTGGCAAGATGGGCGGTAAAGACAGAAAAGTTTGTGAGCCAGCTAGCCTGGACTTTACAGTATACAGTCATACAAACAAAATAGAATGGAGGAAACCTGACCTCTGCATGGTTGTTCCCTGACTGCCACATGTGTGTCACGCCTGTTTCCTTGTACTTTTGAGCACTCTTGCCCTCTTTTCCTTTTTTGTTTTGGTTTGGGAGCTGGGGAGGTGCGGTTTGAGTCTGAGTTTCTCTGTGTAACAGTCTTGGCTGTCTTGGAACCAACTTTGTAGGGCCTGAAATGAGGCAGGAATGATGTGAAATTCACAAAAGATCAGTAAAACTTTTGAAAAAAAGAAATAATGTCTATTTTTTAAAAAAGGGGGGTGCGCCTGTATGTTTAAACAACTTGTTCTTGTCTCTAGTACATAGGAATATGCCCCTGGAGGATGCCCTGGTGCTATTGGCTAAAGAACTGAGGAGATTTTTAACTGAACAAAGTGCTGCAATTTCTCAGAGGGCTACTGAGCTGGTGGATGACTTCCTGGCCCGCGAGCACCTGACCAGTTACTCTGTTCCATCTAGCATTTGTCACCTTCTTTTCCTGTTGAGTACGGGGAAGCATCTGTACAGTGACGAGCTGGGCCTGCTCATGGACTACCTGGCAACCAGGAAAGAGCAGCTGCCAGGTATGGGACGTGTCCCGTCCTTCTGCGCTCCACCTTTCTCTATAAAGTTATGTGCAAGAAAACTGATGTTGTTATTCAGAGAGAATATTGTCATGTGTGTGTGTGTGTGTGTGTGTGTGTGTGTGTGTGTGTGTGAGAGAGAGAGAGAGAGAGAGACAGAGAGAGAGAGAGAGAGACAGAGAGAGAGAGAGAGACAGAGAGAGAGAGAGACAGAGAGAGAGACAGAGAGAGAGACAGACAGACAAAAAAATAGCTGGTCTGCACGGGTTGCGGATAGAAAATCGCTTAAATTTCTAACCTTTATAGAGTAAAATGCTTTTGAGGTTAAAGTTTCTTTTGAGTCAGATGTTTAAAAATATATGTGAGGTAATTTTTTTTTTCATTTACTATTTTATTGTGTGTGTGCACAGGCATGGATCAGAAGATAACTTCTGGGGATTGTTTTTCCACCATGTGGATCCAAGCATTTAAAGTCAGGAGTCAGGCTTGGTAGCAAACATCTTTACTGGCTGAGCCATCACTGGCCCTAAACTATACTTTTTAATTTATTCTTTGATAATCTCATGCGTGCACATCATGAATTCTGATCACACACACCTCATTGCGCTCTCTCACCCTTGTCTTGCGCCTATGGAACGCATCCTTTCTCACAACAAGTCCCCTCCTTCTTCCATGGCTGGCTCCTGGGCCCTGCTGAGTTTAATTAGGGTTGCTTCGTAAGCATGCGAATGTGGAGTTGTTTACTGGAGCATGAGCAACTTAGTAGCAGCTACAGTGCTGATATAAAAATGCCTCCCTTTGCCCCCAGCAGCCATCAACTGCCCAGAGCTCCTCAGGGGCGGGTGGGGCCTCATGAGCCCCTCCTCAGGCCTCCGTAGAATGTAGACAGGTCCAGTCTTGTTTGGTAACCACAGCTACTATGCATTCCTGAGTGCAAAAGCCATGTAGTGGCTCGAAGATAGAATTTCACAGCACTGTTTCCCTTCATCTGGCTCTCATCTTCTTTCTGCCTCTTTTTCCATGATTCTCCCTGAGTCTGAGGGGTGTTTGGGAGGATTGATATAGACCCCTGTCCCACTTAGGGCTGAGCACTCACAGTCAGTTATTCTCAGCATCTTCACCAGTTTTTTGTTGTTGTTGTTGTTGTTGTTTTAAATTTTTCAAGACAGGGTTTCTCTTAACTTGGCTGTCTTGAACTCACTTTGTAGACCAGACTGGCCTCGAACTGACATCGAACCACCTGCCTCTGCTTCCCTAGTGCTGTGATCAAAGGCATGTACCACACCATGCCTGACTCACCAGCTTTAAGTTGTTGCATTAACTAATGTGCAAGAGTGCAAGAGTGAGAATAGCACTAACTGTGTATAAACATAAATCTTCAGAAGGCAGTTTGACAGCTTGTCCATGTATGTTTTCCCCAGAGCCTGTGACCTCCATCCAGCACCATAGGCTTTTAACCAGGTTTACAGTACTGATCATGAATTCCTTCTTGGAGAGTAGGTCTCAAATCAAATCATCACAGGGCTGGATACCCTGTAACTTTGAAGCCACTGTAATAGCATCAATGAGTACATCTTGCCTGCCTGGTCAGTAAAAAGAGTACGCAGGATACACAATTGGGTAAGCCTGTTGATGGCTTTATCCCATCAGCCTCTAGCTTGATTTCTCTATATCCTACAACGCACAACACAGTGCGTGTCTACAACAGTAGAACCTTACTAGGCTACCGAGAGAAGTGTCAATGGCCTGTACTCCTTCGGGAGCCTTGGGAATCTCCCTAAGCAATAGCACAGAGGGAGGTGTCCCATATCTAGAACTGGGACCAGTGCCTCATGGAGCAGCATCACCCAGCCAGTCAGGGTACATCCGTTCAGACTTCACAAAGTACTTTATTTCTTTATTATGTGCACGATGTGTAGAGAAGAGGGCGTAGGCATGCCTCAGCACATACATGGACGTCAGCACAGCTTGGTGCGGTTGTTCTCTCCTTCCATGTTTACATGGGTTCCAGGGATTAATTCAGGTGTATACAGCGAGTGCTTTAGCCACTGAGCAACCTCTCCAGCCCATCTCTTTTTTCCTTCTTTTAACTTCGCATTACAACATAAAAGGTGGTTTCCAGGTGGCATTTTCTTTTCATACAGCCTTAGTTTTGGTTACTCCTTCCTCTCACCTCACCTCCATCCCATTTAAACCCTTCCATCCCTGGTGTCCCCTCTCTGCTTGCTTTCTTTCTTTTTTTTAAGATTTATTTATTTATTATGTATACAATGTTCTGCCTGCATGTATGCCTGCAAGCCAGAAGAGGACACCAGATCTCATCATAGATGGTTGTGAGCCACCATGTGGTTGCTGGGAATTGAACTCAGGACCTTTAGAAGAGCAGCCAGTGCTCTTAACTTTTAAACCATCTCTCCAGCCTCTCCCTTCTCCCTACTTTTATATCATATATTGAACCAAATTTTCAGTAAATAAGAACAGCTTCTGTCTGCACATGAACAGCGGTATAATTTCCTCTCTGGCCTTCATTTTGTTTGTTAACACTGAAATGTACTGGTGAGTTTTACTGTTGTAAGATAAAGATGCATGCAGTTCCTTATCCGAGGATTTTAAGGAACCTTTTATTTATGAGCTTGCCCCTTAAAGTACTGACTTTTTAGCTGGGTATGGTGGTGCACTCATTTAATACCAGCACTTGGGAAGCAGAGATGTTGGATCTCTGTCATCAGGACAGCCAGGGTTACACAGAGAAACCCTGTTTAAAACACACATACACACACACACCAATAAATAAATAAGCAAACAAACACTCTGCCTCCCGAGTGCTGGGAGTGTTAGCTTGTTTTGGGTGAAGTAAGTGAGACAAAAATAATAACCACTTGTCCCTTTAAGGAAAAAATTACTGCTGTGCAGCACACCTGGGACGCATTAGAGCTTTAATGACTCAGTCATCTGAGAGAGTGTGTTTTAATTTTATATACTTATTATACTTATTTTCTCAGGGTGGGTGGAATCTATAAAGCTAAAACACGACAGTCCTGTTTCTTTTTATGATAGCACATTCTAAGTCAGTACAAGGAAAGACGCTTTCTGGAACAAGCAGAAGTGAAAGCTTTTCTTGAATAGCCTAAGGCCCACTGGCCTGGACTTCAGGCCGCTGCCAACTGCTGGTTCTTTTTACTTTTCTAGGCTGCGAGACTCTGGAGCCAGCTGCAAGCATCAGTCCTGCCTCATTTCAGGCCAGGGTGGCTCCCGTTGTGAACACGCTTTCTTCTAGGAGACAGGCAGGAAGTTGGGCTGCTCCCAGCACCAGGTCAGTCAGTGCCCCAGTGAGATGCAGAGCAGATCTGCTCCCAACAGGGACATGTCTTCCTCTCAGGGGACCATACAACGAGCCTCAATTTCCTCCTGAATGAGACACAGAAACTTGAAGAAATGCTTCTACTGAGCTTTGTGGCCATGGCTAGAGCTGTTTAAACTAGGTGCTCATAGTCCCTACCCTAAAGGCTGTTGTTTCTGAATGATAGCAGTCTTCTAAAGTACTGTAGCTTTTTTTTTTTTAAAGCTTTATTGATTTCTCAAGGAATGTTTTGCCTACATGTTTGTATGTGCACCATGTGCCTTCCTGGTACCCACTGAGTTGTTAGAAAAGGGTATCAGATCTCCCAGAACTGGAGTTACTGACAGTCATGAGTCACCATGTGTGTGCAGGGAACCAACACC
Source organism: Acomys minous (assembly GCF_964271855.1). Classification (NCBI taxonomy): domain Eukaryota; kingdom Metazoa; phylum Chordata; class Mammalia; order Rodentia; family Muridae; genus Acomys; species Acomys minous. Next base: position 39,605,159 of record NC_140496.1, read on the forward strand.
TCCAGCTCAGTGGTGACAGTGCAGGCCTTTAATCCCAGCACTTGGGAGGCAGAGGCAGGTGGATTTCTATGAGTTTGAGGGCAGCCTGGTCTATAGCGCTAGTCCAGGGCAGTCATTGCTACACAGAGAAACCCTGTCTTGAAAAACAAAAGCAAAAACAAACAAAAAAAAATTACATTTCCTCATATCCTTTAAGCCATTTCTCCAACCTCACTGTCTGCTTTTTCTCTTGTGACAGAATGTGCTTCAGGTTCATTTAATACTAGAGACTTGAAAGCTTCTTGACCAGAACCGTGAGGCATTGACTGAACTCAGTCCTAACCTGGGTCCTGTTGCTCAGAAGGGTTTCTCAGACCTACCTCTTCCCTCTGGAAGGAGGCGTGGCTGGCTTTCAGCACCAGCCTCTTTTTTTGAGGAGCGTCTGTGCCTGTGGCTGATCCTTTTCTACCCTGAGAGCAGGAAATTTATCCCTGTGTAGGTCTGAGGATAGAGTTTGTCTTCCACAGAGCGCTTCCTGGGTCTTCACCTTCCTACACCTGTGACTGTCCTTTCTGAACTAGGTTTGGGGAGGAATGGTTCCTAACAGCACATTTTCAGCTTTCCACATAAAAAAGGGACTTGCCAATGAGGTCTTGATTTAAAACATGACTTTTTTAAAAAAAGTTTTTGTTTCTGTTTTTTGGGAGTTTAGGGTTTCTGGGCTTTTTTGTTTGTTTGTTTGTTATTTGTTTTGTTTTGTTTTGTTTTTAAGACATGGTTTTTCTATGCAGCCTTGGCTGTCCTGGACTCGCTTTGTAAACCAGGCTGGCCTCTTACTCAGCAAAGATCTGCTTGCTTCTGCCTTCTGAGGGCTGGGATTAAAGGCATCCACCACCACTCTCGCCTTTAAAAAGCTTTTTTTTTTTTTTTTAATGAAAAGGTTTTATGTATGGGTGTTTTGTCTGTATGTATATCTGTGTACCATGTGCATGCCTGCCGCCTAGGGAGTCTAGAAGAGGGTGTCAGATCCTCTGGGAGTGAGGTGACAGATGGTTGTGAGCAACCTTGTGCATACCGGGAATTGAACCTGAGTTTAATTTTTTAAAGTAAACTTTAGACTCAGGAACACACACACACACACACACACACACACACACACACACACACACACACACACACACTTTTCTGTGTAGTCCTGGCTGTACTGAACTCTGTATACCAAGCTGCCATTGAACTAAGAGATTTGCCTGCCTCTGGCTCCTGAGTGCTGGATTAAAGGTGTGTACCACCACTGCCCAGCCTGTACTTTGATCATTAATTAAACAGAGATTATTTCAGCCAAAAGTCTTTTCCATGAGCACATTTCTACTCTGTGTGTTCATGTGGGTGGAAATAAAAGGAATGTGCTTGTTTGCTTTGGTAACTTGTACATGTGTGATCATTGTCAAGATTGCTATGTGTGGAATAGCTATAGCACTGGATGTAAACCCAACCCCGCCTCCCTGCCGACTTCTGGAGAAGCCAGAGGCCAGATGCACTCTTCTGGTGTTATTCCTTCTTTCATCCACTGCGTTCATCCTGTGCTCCTTCCCTGGTCTCAAAACCCAGCTCTGACTCCCCATGGCCTCCACCCTGGGTGTATCTGCTTAGCACAGCCCCAGGGAGACAGCTGTCAGTCCTGAGGGAAGTGAATGGAGGTTGGTGAGGCTCCCTGATGTGTTTCCCACCCTTATCACTATTGAAAGGAACCCTTATGCACTGGCCTAAACATCTAGTGCTTGCTTCAGAGCCTTTGGCAAGAGCCATGAAGATGCCCTGTGCAGCAAAGAGAAGGCAGTGCTGCAGGCCCTGTGCCCAGCCAGGGTTAGGTGCCGTGTCCAGGGCTGTACTTGGGATGAATGATGGTTGCCAGGTTTGGATGGGCAGAGTACTTCCAGTATGCTGTCGCTCAGATTCTGTGACCTGCTGTAGAGCCTGACTGCTTTGCCTGTTTAAGGATATGTTTCCCAAGTGTTAGGGAAAGTATGTTTTGTGGGAGCTGGAGTGATGGTTCAGCAGTCAAGAGCACTTGCTGCTCCTACAAAGCAGCCAGATTCAATTCCCAGCCTCCACATGGCTACTCACAACCATCTGATCTGTAACTTCAGTTCCAGGGGATCTGATATCCCCTTCTGATGTCCCTGGACACAAGGTATGCATGTTGTGCACACACACATGCAGATAAAAGACCCTCACACATAGACTAAATAAAACTTTTTCTAGACAGGTTTTCTGGCAGATTGGCAGATGGCAGATTGGGTCCTCATCTCTAGTTTGCCTACCCCTGTCCTGGACCACTAAGGGACTATCCCAGTCTGAGAAGACTGGGACAGTGTCCCCAGCTCAGTGAGCCTGGTATGGGCTCAGGTTGCTCCTTGCTTAGGCTGTTTCTAAAGATTAAGGGAAGTCTTGGCGGGGGGGGTGGGTCTGGACATTTCTTCCTGTTTCTGCTTGACTTTTGTTCTCTACAGGACTGGTCAACCCCAAAGGTGCATTTCCCCTGCTGTGCCTGCCAAAAGGCCAGTGCTGCAGAAAAGCCTGTTGGCTCCAGTGCCAGGTGGGTAGCAGTTGAGCTTGAGTGACATTCTCACTAGTACTGCCCAGTAGACCTGTGTGTGGTGGCGGACAAGTTCTATGGCTACACTGTGAACACAGCATCATTTGCCACGTGTATGTGGCTGTTGGAATATGTGATTGTAGCCACCATGAGTGAATATATAAACAATTGTTTGATTGTGTGTGTTTTGAAACAGAGTCTCTTTACCATAGCCGTGGCTGTCCTGAAACTCACTATGTAGTCCAGAAAGATTCACCTGCCTATCCTCCCAAAGTTCTGGGATTGAAGGTGTGTGCCACTACAGTGGCATAAAGATGTAAATTTTTAATTCCTTTTAATTTTAATTGTTCACATGACCATCATCTGTACTGATAAGCCCATAGTGAGCAGCCCAGCTCTAGGCCAGTGGGGGTACTAGAAAGCTGTTGTGTTTTTCACTAAGCATAAACCTGATTTCTTAGTCTTTTCTACTCTCCCTCTTCTCTTTAAAGTTGCACCTATACATAGGAAATATTTCTTTTGTAAGTGGAGATTGTTGTCAGTTGCTATATAGGCTGTGTGGTAACCATAGGAAAAATACGCACACAACAGTGTTACTAGGTTCCTCTTGTATGTTCTTGCCTGCCTCGGGTTGCTTAAACTTAAAGCTTCTGGCTAAGGCTGGACCGTGGTGGCGCATGCCTTTAATCACAGCACTCGGGAGACAGAGGCAGGTGGATTGATACAAACTGTCCAGGACAGCCAAGGCTACCCAGAGAAACACTGTCTCAGAAGAAAAAAGAAAAAAGAAAAAAACCAACAACAACACAAAGGCTTCTGGCTAAAATGGAGATTGCTAAGAACCAAAGGGGTGCTGACGACATGCTAACAGTACACTCTTGTTGGCTTATTGGGACTGGCCAGGAGAGGTAGGCAAAAGGAATTCTCCTGAGACTGTCAGTCAACTGTGGGCCTTGAATCTCTAAAAGCCTCTGTAGGTTTCTGTTGAGATCAAAGAGGCTTCGCTTCATGTAAGGAAGGCAGGCCTGCTCTGCCAGAGATGCTGCTATAGTTGTGATACACACATGTGTAAAATGGCGGAAGGTGTGCAGCAAGCTTTGGCTGTGACTCTACCTTCTGAGCACACAGATCATATTACTGGTTTTTGACATGTCTGTTTTGCCAGTTGGAGTGGCAGGACTTCCTTGAAGGAAGTTTAAATTGTCCCTAAGATGGGCCCCCATGGCTTCTGGAGGCTCTTTTAGCCCCCCAGACAATAAAACTGATGATTGAGGGAAAGTTTTTTAAAACAGAAAAAGGCACCTGGGGATGTAGCTCAGTGTGCAGAGTGCTTGCCTTAGAATGTATGAAGGCCTGGGTCCCGTGCCCAGCGTCATATAAACCAGGTATGGCAGATCAGGAGTTCAAGGTCACCCTCAGCTGTATAATGAGTTTCGGGCCAGCCTGGGTTATATAAGATTGTGTCTCAGAATAAACACTTGAGCCTGGGAAATGTGGCAAATCCAGGTTTAATTCCTGGAGTGAACATAAAAACCTAGGTGCAGTGGTGCCCATCTTTCATCTAGCTCCTTAAGTTATACACACATACAGAGGGGGAGGGGAAGGGAGAGGGAAAAAAAAATCAAAGTATACAAATATATACAGCCCCTTCTACGCATACAAAAGGTAAGCAAGAAGCATGTTAGTACAAAGTAGATGAATAACTATTAGGGTAAATCAAATCCTCACTGGGTACAAGAAAGAGCTGCCTGCCTCTGCCTCCCAAATGCTGGGATTAAAGGCATACACCCAGCTGTATGCATGTGTTTTGCCTGCGTGTATATATGTGCACCACGTGACTGATGGTTGAGGAAGTCAGAAGAGGGCATTGGATCCCCCTTGGAACTGTAATTAGGGATGGTTGTGAGCCACTGTGCGGACTCTTAATGGCTGAGCCATCTCTCCAGCTCTGCTGTCAGTTCTTTTACTTCTGTGACCTTGGTATTGTGGTCTCCTCCACTTAAGTGCCTGTGGAGCCAAGACTGCTCCCTGGCCATGTGACCCTACAGCCTGTGTTCTTCATCACCTTGTGATCCCAGGGCCACATAAATCTTAGCTAATGATGCTGACTTCAAGGGAAGCCATGGGTTTTGCCTGGTTTCAGTTATATGCTGTAATCCTCAGCCTAACTTACAGGCCAAAAGGACAATCATGTCAGCCACCTGTCTGTGGAAAGCCAGAGAGGAGGAGTGAATATAGTTAGCATGGATCTGGGTGGGCCCAGGAGGTAGTGTTTGGGAGGCTGGCAGGGACAGGCATCCCAATTTTTTAGGAAGGGACCTGGGGGTCACATATGTGACTCCCTGGGGATGAGGGTGGCAAGCTGCTCCATGTGGCCCTTCAGGAAGAGGAAGGCCATCACCAGGACTTAGTGAGCTAATAAGGACACTTAAGTCTGATAGAGACCTGCACAGATATGTTTGGTCCTGATGTGGCTGGGCCTTGGGTCAGGTTGGCTACTAGGATGCGAACTGGTACTGCTTTATGCCTCCTTTTGCAGGTCTTGTGAAGCCAGCACCGCCCAGGTGGGCACTCCAAGCCATGTCTTCATGGAACTAAGGGATGCGCTGCCGAGTCTGAAGAACAAGGCGGCTGTGGCTCAGATGGCAGCTTTACATCTTCCAAAAATTGAGGTCCTGCCTGGCTGCAGCACTGCTATGCAAGCATGAACACAACCGTGGCTTTCTCAGACGTATAGTCCCACAGAGACTTTCTCACCCTATACAGTGTTTTTATGTCAAAGAAGATAAGTGTGCAAAGTCATTATTGCATTGAACCCGGAGGTTATTGTTACATTAAAATACAATAAAATGTCTGGTTTTTGCATAGTACTCACCTTCATGATAAAACTGTTTATGTGGTATAATTTTAGATTTACAGGAAATTTACAAAGATTGTGGAAGGAGCTTCTTCATGAAGCTTCCTCAGTAGTTAGCATCTTACATAACCATGGTGCACTTGTCAAACCTAGTGCCTTCATGTGCTGTACTAGTGGGAACTACATTACGGACTTTATATGGGTTTCACTGATTTTCTCACTGATGTCATTTTTCTGTTCCAGAGTCCTAGTCTGGTAACCACAATACATCTGTGTTCTTTTTTATTTTAATATATTCCTTTCTTTTATTGGGAATTACTTTTAGTATAAGTACATTTGCATAAGAAGTACTATAGGGCTGAAGAGTTGGCTCGTGAGCTAATGAGACCTCAGAGCCTGTCCTTGATGACACACTTTCTCCAACAATTCCGCACCTACTCCAACAAGACCACACCTCCCAATGGTGTCACTCTTTATGGGCCTGTGGGAGACATTTTTATTCAAACCACCACAAAAAGTATTGTTACATTCCTATAGTCTTTTTCTCTGCTATGAAAGTAAATTGTAGAGTATATTATCACACAACTGTAAATATCTTAGTGTGTATCTCCCAAGTATAGGGACATGTTCTTACATCACTATGATACCATTTGCCTACTTGAGAAATTAATAACTAGTCTGGAAGGCTGGTGATTCCAGAGGTGAAGGCAAAAGGTTTTCAAGTTCAAAGACCACCTGGGCTACATGGTAAGACCCACCTCAAAATCCCCTACACCATGAGTAATAAAAATACTATTCCAGAATATTGCTAGTTTAAAGGTTTGAATATCTACAGTTGTCTCAAGAATGGTATCATGGCTTTTCTTTTTCCTGAGCAGGGACCTAAATAATGTTTGCTCATTGCATTTGGTTGCTTTGTGTAGAAATCGGTCTTAACCTTTTTTTTTTTTTTTTTTAAAGTGCTGATTTTGAGTTCCAGCCAGTGGGTTTGGAGGTTAACTGTGATTCTGCTCATGTGGACATGGTACCCTTTACCTATCTCAGCGCTCTGTAGTTATTGTGTCTAGAGTTTGCTCTGGTGGTGTGATGGTTTTTCATGCCACAGATTTTTTGCTAGAATATTTTGAGGATAGCACATCACACTGAAGTCCTACTTTACGGGGATTCACCAATGTGTGGCCATAGGTGCAGGTGGCAACTGCCTCATATACGGGTGAAACTCCCCTGGCCCATTCCCCACTGACTCCTGTGTGCACTAATGGTTTCCATGAGGACTGTGTGGGGATTTAGTGTCTGTTTCACAAGAGTCGTGCCTTGCGTGTCACTGAGTTTGGTCGTTCGCGTAACCTCTGTCTGAAATGAGCCATTACCTCAAAGTGCCCCTTTTCTGTCTCGTGCTTTATCTGACTATCATGCCGGGTGTATTGGGTGGAGACTTGGCTGCCTCTGCTCAGTCAGTGGATGTCTCTGAGGACCTGTGTGTTTGTGAGCCAGTGTTCTGGTCTCTTTGTTGTTGACCAGGAAGCCATTGTGTGGATGGGTGTGGCCCATCTCTTTGCTCATTATCCTCTTGATAGGATTTTGGATTGTCTTCATATTTTTTTAAATTGTGCATGAATGTTCTGCCTGTGTGTACATGCTTGGTACTGGCAGAAGCCAGAAAAGAGCAGCAGCCTTCCTAAGAAGGCATTATTAGCCATGATGTGGGGACTAGGAATCAAACCCACGTCTTCAGAAGAATAGCCAGTACTCTTTAACCTGCTGAGCCAACACTCTCGGCCCTGTCTCCATGATCTTGTTCATGACATTTTGTTAGTTATTTTTATAGAACAGTGTTTGTTTCTCTTAGCTTATTTCTTAACATCACACAAATAATTGAGACTCTTGTATAATACAAGGCTTCACAACACAATCTGAGCAGTTTGAGTTCATTCTTAACGCTCTGGGCTATTTTGGCTTACTCCTAGCAAACGTCCCAGCAATCCTTGGGCTTTGTAGCTTTCAAGGCTCTAGCGTCTTCCTCCTGCTCTTCCTTGGACCTCTCCCATGGCTGACTCCCCTCGCTCCATCCCCTACTTTCTCCTATCTCTTTCTCCCCCGCCTGGCAGGAAGTCCAGCCCCGTTCTCTCCCCTGCTCATCAGCTGGCTGTAAGCAGCTTTATTGACACATCATGGGAACAGTTGGGGAGCAGAGTTTATACAACAGTTGAACAATAAATTCTCAGAACAAAGCTTGCCAACCAGACATGAGGGGCACAGAAATCAGCATTTAAACTACACAACTTTTCATGAATGCATGTTTTCATTTTTCTTGATTAAATACATAGAAACAGGATTACCAGACTACAAACAGATTGACTAAAATGTGTCTACCATTTTGCATGGTCCCTGATAGTGCCTGAGCTCTGGTTGCTCCGTACCTTCACCTGATCACCATGTTGTCTGTGTTTGATCTTAGCCTTTTGAGTGACTATGAATTTTGGTTATTGTCTTGATTTTTAGTAATAATAATATTATTATTAGTAATCTACAGTGGTGAAGAGCAAAGCCACTGTCTTGGACGTGCTAGGCAAGCACTCCCTCTCAGCTGTTGGCTGCTCCTCTTTGAGCTTGCATTTCTCTAAGTAGGGTTGGTGTTGAACACCTGACTCATTGTACATTAGGGAAAACAAGCCAGGTTGCAGAGCACTTTGCCTCAGAGGAGTCATGAAAGCTTCCATCTTGTAGACCCTCCCTAGAGCTAAAACTCATAGAACTTTCTGCAGGCATTCAGAAGTGCTGGCAAGATATTATTTTCTACAGCAGTTTTCTTATTTTAAAACAATTAAATACAACAAAATTCACATAGTAACTTGTTAAGAATTTGAAGGCTTTTTTTTTTTTTAAGAAAAGCATTGATTTTCCTGCTCTTAGGACCATTTTCTCTTTGAAAAAAATCTTACATTAAAAAAAAAAATTAGTTGCTGGAGAGCTGACTCGGGATCCAAGTTTAATGCACACTGGCCACTCACAACCACCTGTAATCACCTGCAATTCCAGCTGCAGGGGGTCCAGTCACGGCCTCTGGCTTCCATAGCACATGCAACTTACTTGCACATACATGCATACACACACAGTCTCAAAAACACAGCTGGATGTATAGGTCAGTAACAGAGCATTTGTCTCCCATGTATGAGCTCTGGGTTCCATTCCCAAAACTGAGGCGGGGGGGGGGGGGGGCGGTGACAGATCCATATACAGAACAAAAGTCAAAGCAAACAAGGGTGACAGTGGGGAGCACTGTCCACCTCAGCCTCCGGCTGCACCCTACCATCTCAGCTTCCCTCACTCTCCCAATGTCAGCATCTAAGCACGCTGTAGAGCTTCCTCTCCTCCCGTGTTGTCTTGGTAATGACTGCCCGAGTACATTGCTACAAGCCACTCTGGAGCATAGGTGCCTCTATCTACACTGGGCTTTTACTAATGTACAGTTAAGATCATTTCGGATTTTTTTAAAATGTATTTATTTATTTTTTTTATCTGCATGTACTCCTGCATACCAGAAGAGGACACCAGATCTCATTATAGATGGTTGTGAGCCACCACGTGGTGGCTGTAAATTGAACTTGGTACCTTTGGAAAGAGCAGACAGTGCTCTTAACCTCTGAGCCATCTCTCCAGCCCCTTGTTTTGGATCTTTAGCTGCCTAAACAAAGAGAATTTGCATGCTGGAAAGTTGCTTCTGCCACTTTGACTAGATGCTCATGCTTGCTTACCCTTGGGCTGAAATTAGTAAGTGAGGCTGCTTTTGGGATCCAGCGCCCTCACACTGACATACTTGCAGGCAAAACACAAGTGTACATAAAATAAAAAGAAAAGAGAAAGTTTACGAATAACAGGGGTGCCATGCGTGGTGATGCACGCCTTTAATCCCAGCACTCGGGAGGCAGAAGCAGGCAGATCACCGCTGTGAGTTTGAGGCCAGTCTGGTCTACAAAATGAGTCCAGGAAAGCCAAGTCTACACAGAGAAACCTTGTCTAAAAAAAAAAACTAAAATAAAAAAGAATAACAGGTTGGCAAGATGGCTCACTGGCTAAAGGCTCTTGCCACCAATCTGGATGGGTTGGGTTTAGTCCTCAGGACCAACACTGTAGAAGGAAAAAAACTGATTCTTGCAGGTTGTCCTCTGACCTCTAGAGTTTGTTTCCTTATAGTTATTTTTGTGTCTCTGGTCCGTGTGTGTGTGTGTGTGTGTGTTTTTCTCAAGACAGGATTCTCTGTGTAGCCATGGCTGCCGTGGAACTCACCATGTATACAAGACTGGCCTCAAATGCACAGAGAGCTGCCTGCACAGAGAGCTGCTTGCACAGAGAGCTGCCTGCACAGAGTGCTGGGAATACATATATATATGTATTAATTGTATATATAATATATACTATATTGTATATGTAACACTATATAGTTACTATATGATATAAAACATAGTATTATATATAATACGATATAATATATTATTAATGTTTAATATTAATTATAAATTATATAGTTTATACTGTGATGTATAATGTGTTTATATGGTATATGATGTATAATTATGGTATATAATACTATATATAGTACAGTGTTATATAAGGCTGTCTTCACATAAGAACATAATATACCTTGAACATGCCCTCCCATTCCACCATCCTCCCCTTCTCTCTCCCATCCTGTTAGTCTCCCCCCAACCCCAAACTCTTGCTGCTTCGTTGAATCATTGGTACATGTATTAGCCATCTCTATTTAGGACATGCAGATGAGAGAAAAGCTGTAATCTTTGTTTTTCTGAGACTAATTTGATTCATGTAATATGATTATCTTCGTTTCTCTGCAAACAAAGTCTATTCTTTATGACTGGAAAAAAAACTACTATGTATATGAACTATTTTCTTGACCCGTTCCACTCTTGTGGAGCATCTATGCTGTTTCCATAGCATAGTTGTGTGAGTAGTTCTGCAGTCAACATTGACATACAATCTGTATGTTGACTTGGGTCTTTTGGGTTAATACCCAGAAATGCTAGTAATGAGTTAACCTATAGTTGTTGGGTTTTGTTTGTTTGTTTTTGTTTTTCAAGACAGGGTTTCTCTATGATAGCCTTGGCTATCCTGGACTCGCTTCATAGACCAGGCTGGCCTCGAACTCACAGAGCTCCGCCTGCCTCTGCTTCCCAAGTGCTGGGGCTAAAGGCGTGCGTGTGCCACCACCGGAAGCCAGTATTGCATTCTGTTGCCTCTCAGTGGACTCCGCTTACATCTACTGCTTCTCTGGCTCACATGTGTTCCAAGCTCCCTCCCTGAAACCAGTTCTGGGGTCCAGGAACTTCGTGGTCCATTTTAGGTATAACAACTTCACTTATTTGGTACCAGGTTGCTCACTTGTTTGTTTATTTGTTTTTAATTGCTTTTCTTGTTGCTGAGTCCAAAAATATCGTGGTAGAAACAAATGAAGGGAACGGGTTTGGGCAGGAGGAGGTTTCAGAGGGTTTAATCTGTGGTCACTTGGCTCTGTGTCCTGGGCCCTTTGTGAGGCAGAACAGTACCACTGGGGTGTGCAGCAGTGAAAGGCTTAACTGTCTTTGGCTTTTCAAGGAAGAGCTTGTCTGTGTAGCCTTGGCTGTCCTGGAATTCTCTCTATAGACCAGGCTGGCCTCGAAGTCAGGAATCCAGCTGCCTCTGCCTCCCGAGGGCTGGGATTAAAGGTGTGCGCCCCCTTGCCCAGCTCTGCCTAACCTGTCTTTCACAACCTGTCTCTCTGCTTAGATGCCAAGAGCTTGCTAAACTGTTAGCATGTCTTTGCCTCTTGTTCTCTTTTAAGCAGTTTTTATTTCAGTTTTACACATTTTGTAGGTTTTGTGTGTGTGCCATGACGCACACGTGGGGGGTTAGAAGACATCTTGCCAGAATCAGCACACTTCTACCCCCGCGCGTGGCTGCCAGCTTTGGTGGCAGGCACTCTCACCTGCTGAGCCATCTCACTGACTCTTCCTTTCCTTTCCTTTTTTTTTTTTTTCCCCCTTGCCATATAGTGGTAGTTGATTTTCATTGTCAACCTGACCGGATTCAGAGCCACCATGGAAACGCACTTCTGGGTGTGTTATTTAAGGTGTTTCTAGAAAGATTTAACAGAGGAGACAAAACCCAACATGAATGTGGATGGCACCATCCCATGGGCTGGGGTCCTGGTCTGAATGCAGGGGAGAAAAGCCAGCTGTGTGCCAGCATCCTTCTCTGCGCTGACTGGTGATGGACGCACATTGTACTGAGCCGCCATGACCTGTGTGCCCTGAGCTGCCTTGGTCAGGTATTTCGTCATAGCAACAAAGGGAGTAATGGAGTGCTCCAGTTTGGTTTAGCGCTCTCTCAGCCGTCTCTCCTCCCCAAGTGCTGCAATTGCGGGCATGTGGTACCATCCCCAGTGGAACCTGTCGAGTTTTAACTGTTGACCTGGTGTTTTTCTTCTGTTTTATCTGTAGACACGTTTGCACATGTGTGCCTGTGTACATGTGTCCTTCTAGCTCCGAGAAAGACTGGTTTGGGGCAGCCTTGAGCAGGACCTAGGCTCAGAAGGACCTGCTGTCTCCTGAGCCCAGCTAGGATTGTGTTGGCTTCTCAAGCTTCGTGTCCCGTTCGTCCATGTAAATCCCAGGCTGTTTTTCCTGCCTTTCCGTGCTTATGCTGGGTTCTTTTCCACTATCTGTACTGAGACTTGCTCCTGAGTTCCTGGCATTTATTTCAGTGACGTCAAGACTCTACCTTTCTGTCCTCACAGATCCTGGGCCCAGGTGGCAGGACAATACTTTGTCCCTTGTGTGTCCTGTACCTAACACAGTGCCTAGACCCAGCAGCTAGCTTCCTGATGCATACCTGTCACATGGTTTGTCTAGGTCCAAGGCAGGTGAATGGAGCCCGGGTTTTGCATCCCAGGGCCAGGGAGATCTGCTTGGAGGAGTGACTATCTGGCCCAGCTGCCTTTGCCTGACTCCTCTGTTCAGGACTGTCTGAGATGAGACTTAATTTTCCTCCTCTGTGGGCAACTACTTAAAAACAGAAACTGAAATCCAGCCTGTCTTTTCCAGTCTCAGGGAACATTGCTGAACTTTTTTTTTTTTTTAACGTTTTCTTAAGCTGCTACGTTGGGTCAGGATGTGCCAACAGGCGCCCAAGGACTCTTCCCTGATTTTCTTTCCCCATGCACGCTGTTCTCGGGCCCACTCGGGAGCCTGACCTTTTGATGACTGGTTACACTTACCAACAATGTTTTTCACAGCCGCCAGGCACTCTTCTCCATTGCCATGAGGAGCCGCCCCACTCCTACCGCAGGCCTCTGTGGGCAGCTTACTGTGATGCTCCTGTTCTCTGGAGCCACTGGGCAAACGAATTGCCTTGAACTCGAACCCTTCTCATCTCTCCTGTGCTTGTTTGTGTATGATAAACTTTCTGGAGGCATCTGCAAAGTAAATGTTTGATTTGTGCATCGTTATTTGATCAGCCTTTAGTGCTTGTCGGCGGCCGGGCTGAAGGGGCTCAGGCTTCCTGACCGGGCTGCAGACACGCGGAAGATGCGTTCTTGGACAGCGCAGAACGGTCCTGCCTTCCAGCAGTTTTCTTGTTTGTTTGTTTGTTTTGAGACAGTTTCTCTGTGTAGCCTTGGCTGTCCTAGACTCCCTTTGTAGACCAGGCTAGCTTTGAACTCACAGCAATCCACCTGCCTCTGCCTCCCGAGTGGTGGGAATAAAGGCGAGCACTACTACGCCTGGCTCCAGCAGTTTTCTTACACTCCAGGAAGATGGTCTTTGAAGGAGGAAATTAATGTAGCGAGGGCTTGGTTCTTGTTTTCTTACTGACAGACTCCAGTGTGGTCTCTTGAGAATTCTAGTGAGTGGCTTAGACCCCTCGGGATTCTGTTTTGGTTTTTTATTTTTCAGGACCCCTGTCCTTTCTCTTATACTCCTGCCTGTCCTGGACTCACTTTGTAGACCTGGCTGGCCTCGAACTCACAGAGATCTGCACCATCATACCCAGCCTCCCCTCGGGATTCTGATGTCTGCCATCTCACAGTTGAGGAGTGTGGTGACAGCTGCTTGGAGAATGAACAGCTCCTTTTACTGTTCCAGGAGTAATATACACTCAGGCCAGAAAAATCAGGCCCACAGAAATAGCACAAGAGGCAGAGGCATGCCTGGAGAGGGCGCTTGAGCCTCTTTCTCCTCTTTCCTGGGTGCCCACATGGCTTTGCTTTTCTATTACATTTTGCTATTTCCTTCACTTATTAAAAAACCTTAAACACCCCACCTGTCAGTATGTGTTATCTTACCTGTGCAAACACCACCTGCTATCTAACCGGTCTTGTGGCGAACGTTTAGAATGATCCTAAAGGCTTAAAAAAAAATCTTTATTTAGTTTTATTTTATGTGCATAGGCTTGGACCTGGAGTTACAGACAGTTGTGAGCTGCCATGTGGGTGCTGGGAGTTGAACCCAGGTATGTCCTCTGGAAGAGCAGACAGTGCTCTTAACCACTGAGCCGTCTCTCCAGCCCCCAGATCCTAAAGCTTTATTGCGCTTGCCCTGTGATAGGCGTCCTTCTCACATACTTTTGCTCACATCTCTTTCATCATCTTCCCAAGGATGAATTCTGAGAACTAGAACTCTTGAGTCAAAGGTCTAGGAAGTAAGAGAAGATTGATCAGTGGTGCTGATGCAGAACGATTAAAATCCAATCTAGAGCTTGCCGCTCTGGCCACAGCACTAATAGCTGGGCGGAGCCAGAGGTGGAGCCCTGCGTGTGCTGGGACCAGCCAGCATCCAGAACAGGAAGTCTGAGCCCTCTCGTCGACTCCACCACTTACTAGTTACATGACCGTGACAGGTTACTTCAGCGCTCTCAGCCTCAGTGTGCTCATCTACAAAATGGGATGAGAAAAGTGCTCACCTCACATGTTTACAATAAAAAACAAAATGAATTTCTATATGTGACATGCTTAGAGTAACCTGAGGCCTATAACAAGCGTCATCCAAGTATTTACTTTGTGTCTGCTTTCCTACCTAGTTGCCCCTTTATAACAAACAGCAGAGAAGGGCCCTAATATTCTTAAAGGGGGTGTTGTAGCTCTTGTAAGAATGTCTGCCTGAGGGTCTGTAGGGGCTTGATGCTTGCAGTGTGGCCACTGGCTAGTTTTCCATGTTCCTGTACGCAGCCCTAATCAAAGTCATTGAGTCAGTAGAAAGAAAGAAAGAAAACATGAAAGAGCTGGACGTGGTGGCGCACGCCTGTAATCCCAGCACTTGGGAGGCAGAGGTGAGTGGATCGCTGTGAGTTCGAAACCAGCCTGGTCTACAAAGTGAGTCCAGGACAGCCAAGGCTACACGGAGAAACCCTGTCTCGAAAAACAACAACAACAAGAAGACGTGAACGAGTTCAGCAAAAGTCGAGAGAGGTGGAGACGGTGCAGAACAGGTACTACTTGATTGAGAAAGAGCATCGCTGAGAGAAAGACCAGAGATGAGAGTGGGAACCTGTGAACACGATCAAAACGCATGTGAGAAAATATCACAAAGAAACCCATTATTGTGCATAATTAATATGTGCTAATTTTTAAGCTTTTTTAAAGATTAATTTTAACTTAATTTTAAAGATTTCTTTATTCTGGGTGTGGTGGCGCATGCCTTTAATCCCAGCACTCGGGAAGCAGAGGCAAGTGGATCTGCTATGAGTTCAAGGCCAGCCTGGTCTACAAAGCCAGTCCAGGACAGTCAAGGCTAACACAGGGAGACCCTATCTTTAAAAAAATAAAAAATAAAAATAATTTTAAAAATTTCTTTCTTTTGTATACAGTGTTCTGCCTGCCTGTGAGCCAGAACCATCTATACTGAGATCTGGTGCCCTCTTCTGCTGTGCAGGTGTACATGCAGGTGAAACACTGTATACATAAGAAACAAACTTAAAAGAAAAAAAAGGAAACTGTTTTTTATTTTATGTGTATGGGTATTTTGTCTGCATTCATATCTGTGCACCACATGTGTCCAGTGCCTGCAAAGACAAAAAAAGAGCATCAGATCCCCTAGAACTGGAGTTAATAGGCTGTGAGCTGCCATGTGGATGCTGGGATTTGAACCTGGGTCCTCTGGAAGAGCCACTGAGCCATCTCACCACTATTCTGGTTTTAAACCAGACTTCTGGCTCTTGCTAGTCCTCATCTGTGATAAGTTCCCAGAGCTGGAACTGATGAGCTCTCTTCTTTCCATCCTTCCTTCCTTCCTTTTTCTTTCTCCTCTTCTCTCCTTTATACTCCCTGTCCCCAGTGTGTTCCATGGGTCAACCCTAATTTGCAGGGTCTGGCCTTGACCTTACTCATTCTTTAGAGTTGCCTGCGATTAGAGATCTGGACCAGTTTATGGGCTCACTTTCAGCTATCCTTAAAAAGTGTATATATCTT
This sequence comes from Acomys minous, assembly GCF_964271855.1. Taxonomy (NCBI): domain Eukaryota; kingdom Metazoa; phylum Chordata; class Mammalia; order Rodentia; family Muridae; genus Acomys; species Acomys minous. The sequence continues at coordinate 39,621,047 of NC_140496.1, forward strand.
AAGCCGGGTGGTAGTGGCACACGCCTTTAATCCCAGCACTTGGGAGGCAGAGGCAGGTGGATCACTGTGAGTTCGAAGCCAGCCTGGTCTACAAAGCGAGTCCAGGACAACCAAGGCTACACAGAGAAACCCTGTCTCAAAAAACAAAACAACAACAACAACAACAAAAAAGTGTATATATCTTAAAGCCGAGCATGGTGGCACACGCCTGTAATCCCAGCACTTGGGAGACAGAGGCAGGTGGATCTCTGAGTTCAAGGCCAGCCTGGTCTCCAAAGTGAGTCTAGGACAGGCAAGGCTACTACACAGAGAAACCCTGTCTCGAAAAACAAAACAAACAAGCAAACAAACAAATAAATAAACAAAGTTGAAAGGAGCTGGAGTGAGGGGAAAAGCTAGCTAGTGTGTGTCGCGTCCAGTGGACATGCCCCATTCCATCACCAAGAGGAAGCCTATGCTGGCCCTGGTACAGATAGGCCTCAGTACAAAGCTCTGGTGTGATGTCACATTGAATAGAGACTGCTGGGTACTTGTGAGCTTGTTTCTTATTGAATCTTTATGATTCCTCCCTGGAGGTGACTCGGGGGACAGTCTCAGAGAGGGAGGCCACTTGAACAAGGTCATCCAAATCACAGAGAATTCTGCCTTTTCTGGGCTGTATGGCAGCAAACCTTACTTTTTGGCCTCTATGCAGTTAATGGGGGCACTAGGCTCAGAGTGTGGGTGGCTTTGCTGTCAGGAAGCCATTCCGTGTGGCCTGGGCAGGTCCTGTTTTTTTCTGTGGAACAGTGAGGAAGGATACCGAATGTTTCTAGACTCAGCTCGCTTGCTAGAGTCCTGTTACTGGCCAGCTGTGGTGGCTGCACCTTTAATTCCAGAGGCAGAAGCAGGGGGCTCTCTTCAAGTTGGAGGCTACTCTGTTTAGATATCAAGTTCCAGACCTGCCAGGGTTACTTAGTGAGACCCAGTCTCCCCCAACTCCTCTCCTTGGGAGGGGGAAAAACTATTTGATGTCTGGAGGCACATGGCACTTTCTAAAGCTTTGGCTAAAGAGACTAATGAAGAGACTAATTATAAAGTATGATTTTGTTGGGGTGATACAGATTGTCTGTGTATTATTCAAATGCTGATTTTTGTACGAGAACTTAATACAGGCCAGACTTTGGTATTGTTCTACATCAAATGTTGTAAACACTCCCTCTAACACCTCTGATTTGCTTAATAAAGAGCTGAGTGGCCTATAGAGGAGGCAGGAGAGATAGGCAGGACTTCTGGCAGAGTTAGGAATTCTGGGAAAGAATCAGGCATAGGAAGAGTTGCCAGCCAGATTCAGAGGAAGAAACAGGTACCAGGTCTGAGGAAAGATAACAAGCCATGTAGCTGGAAGTAGGCCAGGCCAGGATTGTCAGGACAGAGTAGCTGGGAATCTGCCCAGCCATGGTGCCTAAGCTTATGGTAAATATAGTAAGTCTCTGTGTCACTATAGGAGCTGGCGCTCCAAAGCAAGTTCCGCTCTGATTTCGGGTAGGGGATACTGAGGCAAGAGCTTTGTCAACTTGAGGGCAGCCCGAGCATCTTAGTGGGACCCTGTCTTAGGAAACTCCAAAAGGTGTCAGAGTCAAGTTCAGTGGCAGAACATTGGTCCAGCATTATGCACTTGGCCTAGAATAGAGGTGCCGGCTCTGATTGGGCCCCACGATCACTCTTCACCCAGGCATCAGAGGGGCAGAGTGAGCCAACTGGTCCAGCTGCAGTTCTGTGTCCCGCTCAGGCATTCATCCCCATCTGTCCCAAACTAAAGCAGGAGTGCTCATGTTCCTGCTTAAAGATTTAGGTGGGCAAAATGTTGGAGCCCATGACCCTCACCATGTCACAGGAGAACGTGAGGCACTGAAGCACTGCTTTAGTTGTGGCGTATTCCTGAGGTAGGAAATTATCCAGTATGATATTTGGGTCTAGATAGATGGCTCAGCGGTTAAGAGCACTGTCTGCTTTTCCAGAGGCCCTGAGTTCAATTCCTGGCAACCACATGGTGGCTCACAACCATCTATAATGAGATCTAATGCCCTCTTCTGGCATGCAGGAGTACATGCATGCAGAACACTGTATATGTAATAAATCTTAAAAAAAAGAAAGAAAGCATACATTAGAGTTAAGACTATGGAGCAAATGCACTGATAGGATTAATGCTAGACTATGTTGAAAATAGGTTACAAATACATAAGCTATATGCTCTCGGCCATGTGGAGTATATTTATGTTTCAAAAAATGCTGAAAGTATTCCAAAATGCCCCTTCTAATTATGGCAATATGGGTGTATTTCTCCTGTAATTGATTTCCTTTACATTTTAAAAAACTCTAATTATATATGTACCCAAGAAACAAGCATTCCGTTTTACAAATCTGAGCTACAAAAATGACTTCCGCAGTTCCAGTGTGTGGCTTTTCTGTGCAGTAGCCAGTGAGGAGGAGTGGCAGGAAGGAAGGGGGCCAAGTGCACCGTCTCAAGCCTTGAAGGAAGCTGCCAGCAGGTCTTGGCCCCACTGGGCACACATGGTGGGAGGTATGTTTGGGTTGGAAGGATTGGTAATTCCCTTGACCTCCTGTAGAGGACCTCATTCACTCACTCAGTTCTGCACACCAACACTCCGCAGACAGGTGCCCCAGTATGCCGCGCACGCGCGCTAGGAGCAAGGCGACATTCCCAGGAGCTCACGGTGGTGGATCTTACATGTACCCTAGGCCTGGCTGGTGAGCAGCCATTGGCAAGAGGGCCTCTGAAGGGTTGCTTGGACACCATGTGGACACAGCAGCTGATTGTAGGGGACAGAGGTTCCCCTATGTGGACAGAGAGCTAGTACAGAACAGTGGTCCTGCTGCCTCTCAGGCTGTTAGGGGTGGACATGAGTGTCTGGTGGATGGCTAGATAGTGGGGACGGGGAAGTGGGGGGACCCCCCCCCAAGAAAAGAGCTAAGAAGTGACTTCAGGAATTATGGCAGAGAACAGGGAGCCCTAAAGAGGGAAGGGGGGTGGTCCTGGAAGGGCCCGTAATGGGCATGGTAGCTATAGTCAGACAGACAGACAGACAGACAGACAGTGAACACACAGGTCATAGGAGGAGGTCAGGGAACAAAGATCCCACTCACGCACTCGGCTGCGCCATGCCATACGGTTGGTCGGTTGCAGATTTCATTGTTACCACACTCGGCAAGTCCAGACTCTCTCTTCTCTCCTCTCTCCTCCCTCCTTTACTCCTCTTCCCCCTCTTCCCCCCCCCATCACCACTCTCCGCCCCCCCCCCACAGAGACAGGATCGAGGAGCCCAGGGTGAGGCCTGGACCTGAACATAAGATAGCTGAGACGTGTGATCTCCTGCCTCCACGCCCCAAGTGCTGGGATTACATGCATCGCCACACTTGGTTCATCAGTGCCTCCTGCATATTAGATAAAAACTCTACCAACAGCTGCACCGCCCCCCCCCTCCCCCCAAACTCTACATGCCCTCTTGTAACATGCGTTCCCTGCTGGGCTTTCAGAGGTGGGGTATAAGCTTGCACCGCCTTCCTCCCCTTGCTCCCTCTCTGGGGATCCCCACCCTGAGAACCCAGCCACCCTACTTCAAGGAAGCCAGGCTACATGGGGATGCTGTGTGGGCTGACAGGCCCTGCTGAGCTCCTGGCGCCTGTGGCATCACACACCTGTAAGAGGAACCTTCGAGATGACGCCAGCTCCAGGAGCCGTCAGCCTACAGCTTTGTGTGCGGCCCTTGCTGGAAAACTACTAAGCTGGGCTCTATCAAGCTACAGGGCGAGACAGGTGACAAATCACATTGTTGTTTCAAACCTTTGAATTGTGGATGAGCGGTTTACCCTGTGGTGCATGAATAGATCAACGCCGGCTGCGCCTTCTAGACAAACTATCCCACAGAAGTATTTGTCAGCCGGCTCTCAGAGATGCACCTCCTCCTCACGTGGAGCTATGTGTGACACATTGCTGCCCCCCCCCCAATCTGTAGTTAATATTAGGGCTTACTTGGCGGTATGTTTGGACAAACCCATTGTCGTGGTGTCACAGAAGAGTTGCACTGTTTCCAGAACCTTCTAGGCACTTCTGTCCACCCCTTCCCCCAGTCGCTGGCAACCACTGATGCTGCTAGTTGCCACCGTCTTGCCTTTTCCAGACTGCCACGCTGTGGAGCCACAGTTCCCTGCATAGCTTTCCAGGCTGTCTTCTTTTTCTTACGGATGCTGAAGGCTCCTCCACACTTTTCCTGTGATCGCATCAAAGAGGTCCTCCCCACCCCCTACCCAGCACATGAGGAAGGTGTGATTTGGGCTTAGACCAGCATGTGCCATTGCCTTGGTGGTGGTGGGGGACACAGGGGGAGGGGGACAGGGCACCTATGACCCAAGCTGGTCCCATTAGCCCTTCTTGGAGTCTATGCTAGGACTTACTGGAAACCAGGTACTCATATGCCTGCCCTGACTGCATGCCAAACCCTTATGGTATCATCCTAGGGCTATGATGGAAGAGGAATCCCACTGAGAAGGAAACCTCCACACGGGAAGGCAGTGTGAGAAGCAAGCCTGCCCTGTTTATGACTGTGTGAGACCTAGGTCCACCGGTACTGGAAGGTAGCCTGCTCTGGCCTGCTCAGTTACCCAAGGCAAGAAACCCACTTTTATACATAGCCCAGCTTGAATTGGTACTTGTCACTTAAAAGTGAAAGGGCCTAGATTAACAACCTTTAAGAACCATGCAGAGGGTTGTATACAGCACACTTTCTGGAAAAGCAAACTTTTTTTTTAACAATGCATCTATCTTTTTCTCCTTCCCAAGGCCCCCCCTACCCCCCACCCCCCACCCCGTGCCCCCAGGTCCCCAGCACATAATGAGGCTCCACGAACCTTTCTGTATAAATCAGGCTCCTCCAGCAGATCAGAACCTATGGAATGGGTATGTGATTATGGGAGATGTAGTTGTCTGGCTCACACAGGCTGGGTGGCTCCGTGATGGCCTCCTGCAGGCTAGAGAGTAACCGCTCATCCCGAGAAGTCAGAAGCCTTGGGAGAAGGACCAGTGATACCGCCCCAGTCCAACGTCGAAGGCCTGGGGAGCTGAGGGTTCAACGAACGGAAAAACCTGGAGACTCGTCGTCCCTGAAGGACATTAGCAGAAACCATGGTGCTCACCCAAGAAGGCGGCTCAAAACAAGCCTCGCCCTTTACTTCCTGTCTGTGCCGCCAGCTTGTGAGACAGTACTGCTCACATTCAGGATTTCACTTAACTTGCCACCTCACACTGCAGTCTTCCCTGAACGTACTCTCACAGACATGCAGGAGTGAGCTTTGCCAATTTTTCTAGACGGTCTCCGTTCATTTGAGTTTGACAGCCAAGGTTAGCCTTCCCCTCCGGTGCCCGCTCCCTCGGCCTGGTTGGTGGTGGAGCCGTGCTGGTTCTCCGGAATTGCTTTGGTCTCCGAAGCTGGAGCTTATGCCGGTCCTACCTGAGTCGGCTTGGAAAGCTGATCACAGCCAGTTTGAGTGGAGGCCAGCGGTCAGTGGCTGTCCAGCCCTGCCTATCCTGGCTGAGAGTGAAAGCGGGACCTCAGCGATGAACGTGAGGCCAGTATGGCAAAACGGTCACGGAACCCGCCTGCACCCGGGATCGCCTAGATCTGCTCACGGCTGAGCCCTTGGACTTAGCTTTAACTTCTGTCCTCAGGGAACGTAACAGACTTAGAACCTGCCCTGGGCTCTGCTGACAAGCATGCTTTACCATGTCTCAGCTGGTGTCTGGGTCTGGGCAGTGTGCAAAGTTAGGCCAAATCTAACTTTTGAGTTTTCTCATATGTTAAAAGCTGAAAAGGCAGAAAATCAAATGTTTTCTCGAACTGTCCTTCATGCGCACAGCTTTGAACACATGATGCAATTTAACTGTGCTAGGACAACTAGCTTATTAATTTTTTTTTTGAGGTTTTGCTTTGTGTTTAAGACAGAATCTTTTTATAGGTATCCCAGGGTACCCTTCAATTTACAGCAACCTTTCTGCCTCAGCTTCCCCAATACTAGGGTTATAGACATACATGACCATATTTATTTTTACAAAATAATTTACAAGCCATTGAAGACAGCCTGGTCTTGTGAGGGAATATGAGTTCAGGGTAAAGAATGCTTGTCCTTCAGCCCAGCTCCTCTGGCTTGTGCAGGATAGCAACTGCAGTGCTGGGCAAAGGTTTGTGATAGTGAGGGGACGACCCACCACCGTGCCACCCTTAGAGCCGAGGAGGGGCCCAGAGGCACTCACCTGCCCTCTACCCCACCCCTGTGCTGGTATCTCTGCCAGCCTGTGTCATCCTGAGAATTACCAGTCACCAGAAGGGGGCAGGCTTTAACTTCTAAAGCCAGGACACAAGGAGGCAGGCTGGATGAACCTGGCCATCAGACCAAGGGGTAGGTACCTCAGCCTAAGCTGGGCCCGGGTCCGAAGGTCTCAAGCCAGCCTCTGGTCTTGTGGCTCTGTGGGGTTTCCTTTGGGCTGAGTGCTGGCCTGAGTGTGTCCTAAAGCAAAGCAGGTCTTCTGGGGGGTGGTATGGGGGTGATTATGCTTCCCCTAAGTTACTCTGTGGATGTGGCTTGGCCAATGCTAAGAAAGTTCAGGCTTCAGAAACCCCCAGAGCCATGGTGGCACATGCTTTTCATCCTAGCACTGGGGAGACACAGGCAGACGGATCACAGTGAGTTCAAGGCCAGTCTGGTCTATAGAGCAAGTCCAGGACAACCAGGGTGACACAGAGAAATGCTGTCTCAAAACAAACAAACCAAAAAAAAAAAAAAAAAAAGAGCTGGGCAGTGATGGCGCACCCCTTTCATCCCAGCACTGGTGAAGCAGAGGCAGGTGGATCACAGTGAGTTCGAGGCCAGCCTGGTCTACAAAGGGAGTCCAGGACAGCCAAGGCTACACAGAGACTCTGTCTCGAAAAACCCAAAAAAGAAAAAAAAAAAAAAAAGAAGAAGAAGAAGAAGAAGAAACCCTCAGACCAACTATGTTGCCTCATCCAAGGAAGACACAGCTGCAGACCCTCTAAAATGTTCTTCGGTGTCCCGACGAGAGGTGAGCAGCCCCATTCCTTTTCTCACCACAGCTACAACACAGGCGTTGCGGCACCAGGGCACCAAGGGCCCTAGGCCTGGAGCCTTCTTTAGGAGCGCCCTCTCAGCAGTGGGTCCCCATGGGGTTATATCCCTGCCAGAAGCACCTCTTCTGTCTGTTTTCTAAGCCGTGAAACAACGCAGCACCGGCATGGCTTGAACAAAGAGAATTTTAAAATGACACACACTAAGACACACTGCCACAAGAGGGTGTCTGGCCAGATTAAGGCAAGCTCCAGCATGGGCCTTTGAAGGCCCCTTGATTTCCCAGGGTGAGGATGGATTTGCACAATGGAATTAAGAAGAGCCTAGCCAGCCCTCACTCAATGGCTAGGCAGGCCTCACCCCCATCCGTTGAGGCTGCAGGAGAGGTCTCTGGGCAGGCGATTGGTTCGTATTCCCACTGTACTATACGCATTGCCTTAGCCCATTGTCCCAACACCAGAGTCCCTAGTGTCTGTCCCTAGTGTCCGTCTGACACTGCACGGGCCTCTTCCAGCAGGATCCTGCCGTGTCGGCCTGACCACAAAGTACAGGCCGTGAGTTTGTGTTTCCCTCCCACTTCCGCCAACCCCACGCTACAAGGCATCCCTAGGTCCTTAGTGCCCCTTCCCTGAAGCTTCCGGCTCTGTACTGCCCACCCCTCAATCCCTCAAGCTGAATACAACTGAATTCCTTCTCCCTACCAAGACTGCCCCTCCTGCCTTTGTCCTGCCCCCTCATTTTTGTGTGGTCACATATCCTGTTCTTTGTTATAAATTTCCCTTTCCCTTTCCCTCAGCCACACAGAACAGCTGGGCACCAAGCTCATGCAGTACTCAACAAGCGAATGCTGCCTGATTTTGGAGAGGGAGGAATGAGGGGTTCACGGAGCCTTGAGGGGGTCTGCTCCCTTGGGTAAAGGCATCACTGGGCATGGGACCTCTCTCTGAAATGGAGGTGTGTTCGCCCAGAGGCAGGAGGACCCTCCTGCCCCTGAGTACCCCCCACTGTCCAGAGCTGCCCCCAACCCTTGTCCCTCCACCCCAACGCCCCAACTTGAATTAGTTTTCTGTTGCCTTTCACCTAGGACCTCCAACAGGCCTGAGCTGAGCTGAGCTGGCTACCTGCAGGTTCCCAACACAGGAGCAAGTGCCACAAACTAGAGGATGCCATGGTGACCAGCTTTGCTGTCAGGGTCCTGCCTTTCTCTCCCAGGCTTTACCAAGGCCCCTCTTCCGGGGAAGGATAGGTCCTAACTCCATCAGCCTCTTAAATATCGCGCCTCTAACCTCTTGCTCAAAGCCCTTGGGCGCCCTCTTCTGGACTCTGAAGGTACCATACATATGCGTACACACACACATAGGCAGAACTAAAGTTAAATCTTTTTTGTTTGTTTGTTTTGTTTTGTTTTTTGACACAGGGTCTCTCTATGTTAGCATCCTGGACTCACTCTGTAGACCAGGCTGGCCTCAAACTCACAGGGATCCACCCGCCTCTGTCTCCTGAGTGCTGGGATTAAAAGGCAAGCACCCTAAAGTTAAATCTTAAAAGAGCCATGAGCACAGGGCTGGTGTCCTCAGTTCTAGACTGATCTGGACATTCTTGTCCTTCTCAAGAAAAACTTTTCAGTACATTTGGTGGCTCATGGGAAGGGGCGGCAAAGGACGGTAAGCCGGCAAGGATGCTGTGCTGTGGGTAGAAGAAGAGCCCATTGGGAGCTCTCCCTTCTGTCTGCTCCGAGGGCTACTTTGGTGCCAGCACAGGGTCAGATACCCCATAAGCAGCCTCAGGAGCCCTGGGGGAGTTGTTCCAGAGGTGCCCTGGGAGGCAGAAGGCCCTGTCCCAGCTCCTGTCCACTCCTCTGAGATACTGAACAACCATTAAGTCAAAGCAGCAGGTCAGATGGCCTCAGGGGCTGGGACAGTCCACCCATGTGTCTAGTAGGGAGAGCAATTGTGCCACTGGTGGGGTTAGTACTACAGCTAGTGGGACCTGGCAGATAAAAATAGATGACAGCCAGTGGTGGTGGTGGTGGCGCCTTTAATCCCAGCACTAGGGAGACAGAGGTAGGTGGATTTCTGAGCTCAAGGCCAACCTGGTCTACAGAGCAAGTCCCAGGACAGTCAGGGCTACACAGAGAAACCCTGCTTGAAAAAACAAATGAAGATTGGCATGGAGAAAGAGAGAGAACAGATTGAAGGATTGTTTTCAAGGGGAAGAAAAAAATACCTACGTTATTACCTCCGGCTTTTAAATGTTGGCTAAGCTTGCGGGGGACAGCACAGGACACATATTCCCCACACCTGGAGGGCAGACACAGGGCGATGGTGAATTCCAGGTCAGCCTGAGTTACAAGGCAATGAATGCCCTTTGTCAACAAACAAACAAACACACTGGATAAATAAAAATAAACACACAAACAAATGTTTGCTCAGTTACTAAAGCAAACAAAACCCAACCAAGCTGACAAGGCAAATAAAATGGTCTTGTGAACAGTATTTGATAGCCCCCCCCCCCCCGGAAAAATCATGGTGCTGCTGCTCGGAATAGGGGAGGGCGCACACAACCCTTTCTAACTAGTCAGTTCCTATTTAGCTTGGACTCCTGGCCACAGCTGATTGCACCAGGCTGCACTAGAGTGACTGAAGTCAGATATATATATATGCCTTAAGCCGTCCTGTTCCCATTGAGTCCAAAGAGCCCTGAGCTAGGCTCCTTCAAGCCTGAGATTTGTGCTTAGACCTCCTTGCTGAGGTCTCCCCTGACTGCCCCTGTGCCACGCTGTGTGAGCAGGGGGTGTGGCTAAGTAGTGACCTTGAGGGCGTAAGCATGCATGAATCTCTGGGTTCCATCCCCAGGACCCTCCCCAAAGCATTCAAATTGGAATAAAATAAAATAAATAGATTTATTTCCCATTTTGGTGTATGTGGCATGCCCAGAAAGGTATTTAAGGCCTCATAGATCTTTACCAGACTTATGTTCAAAGAACCCATGAGTGTGTTTGTCATTCCATGTCCCCTCCCCATGCCTGTCCTAGCTTTAGTGAGACCCTAAAGAAACCAACGAAAGCCCAACGTCACTGGCCATTGTGCAGGGCCAGAGCGATGACTCCCACAGCACTGTTGTGGCCACCTGGCCCATAGCTGATGTTTCTGGTTTGAGATCTTTGCTCTCAGCTAGCGTCCCTCCTGCAAATATTTCAGTGGGGACACTTTGATGCTTCTGCGGTACACCAGAGACTCTGACCGTCACCCGCAAGCTGATCTGAGCAGCCCCACAGCTCACCAAGTCCCAGAGCTGAGGATCCCCTCTCCTGAGCCAGTTCGAGGCCTCGTCAGAGTGGGATGGAGGATGCTGGAGTCGTGGCTGATGGAGAGAGCATTAGGCAGCTGGCTCATACTCCCTGTCACCCAAAAAGAAAAATCAATTGTACACATCAGATAAAATATGACAGGCATTTAAAGAATGTATTTTACAAGCAGCACATTATGATGATAACAGGGCTGGCGGGAGGAAGATCTTGTGTCTGACCCGTGTCGGGAGAGGTCTGGCCGAGACCCTCTTAGTGTCGGCTCCACTGGCTGCAGCAGCATCACACAGCTTCAGATGCCCAGACTTGAGGGCGCCTTGGGCCGCACTGATGGCATCTGGGAGACTGGCCAGAGAGGGTCTTGGCCTGGAGGTTAGTGGCTTGTGTGCTGGGATCTCTTGTTCACTGAGAGCGAGGAAGCCAGTCCTCAGGTCACTGGACTCTTCCTGGGGACTATGGCCAGGTGCTTCTCCAGAATTCAGGCCTTTTACCTTTGAAATGGGGCCTAACCCACACAGACAGCTAAATGGGGGGAGGGAGTAAAACAGCAGGACTATTGTTTAATGGTGCTTATTATTTATTTATTTACTTGATTTATTTATTATGGGGGGTGTGTATGTCAACACAGGGTTTCTCTGAGTAGCCCTGGTCCTGGGACTCACACTGTGCACCAGGCTAACTTTAAATTCAGAGATCTACCTGCCTCTGCCTCCTGAGTGCTGGGGTTGAAGGTGTGTGGCCAACACCATCCAGCTTTATTTATTTATTTTAGACAAGACTACCATGTAACCCAGGCTGGCCTGGGACCATCAATCCTCCTGCCTCAGCCTCTGGAGTCTTGAAATTGCAGACACACAGCACAGGTCTTTTACCCTGGGGGAACATCTTTGTAGACTTTGCTGTTACCTCAGATGAAGAGATTTCAGGCTTCTGAGCGGTCTGCCCTGTAGGTGGGCACTTCTGGGTCCTAAAGATCCTGTATGTGCAGTGCCCTGCACAGAACACAAAGGCCAGGGGAGGGCATCAGATCCTCTGAAAATGGAATTACAGCCGGTTGTGAGCTCCCAGGTGGGTGCTGGGAACCGAATTCAAGTTTCTTTGCAAGAGCGGCGAGTGCAGCCCTCCCCTGGCCATGGAAGTGCTTGATGCCATGTTGCTGAGGTGGGCGCCAGTGTGCTCAGACTCCCAGGAGCTCATCTTTCCTTTTGAGCAGGTGCTGCCCCCCTCAAAGCTGCAGATCTGGACTGTCAGACAGAGCCAGCCAGGTCCTGGTTCTTCCCTAGTCCCCACCTCTTTTGAAGATGATTGGCAGAGAGGGTTCATCTACCCATCTTGTAGTGGGGTACATGAATATGGCGCCCTCTTCTGGTCGGCAGGAGTACATGCAGGCATGACACTATACATAATAAATAAATAAGTCTTTTTTTTAAAAAAAGATTTATTTATTCATTATTATGTATACAGTGCTCTGCCTACAGGTACACCTATAGGCCAGAAGAGGGCATCAGATCACATTATAGATGGTTGTGAGGCACCATGTGGTTGCTGGGAATTGAACTTAGGACCTTTGGAAGAGCAGGCGGCACTCTTAACCACTGAGCCATCTCTCCAGCCCAATAAATAAATGTTTAAAAAGAAGAAGAAGAAGAAGAAGAAGAAGAAGAAGAAGAAGAAGAAGAAGAAGAAGAAGAAGAAGAAGAAGAAGAAGAAGAAGAAGAAGAACCAGCAGAGTTGGAGGCTGGTAGGATGGCACAGGGGGCAAATGCACTGGTTATAAACAGCTGTGTGCCATTCCCAGGACCACAAAGGTAGAAAGAAAGAATTGACTCTGAGCCGTTCTCTGCTGTCTACACACAAGCACACACAAAATAAATTACACAAACAAGCAAAACCAACAGGGCAGCCTGGTCTACAAAATGAGTCTAGGACAGCCAAGGCTACACAGAGAAAGCCTGTCTTGAAAAGCCAAAAAAAAAGGGGGGGGGCCAGGTGTGGTGGTGTACGCCTTTAATCCCAGCACTTGGGAGGCAGAGACAGGTGGAACGAGTCCAGGACAGCCAAGGCTACACAGAGAAACCCTATCTCAAAAAAGAAACAACAAAAAGAAAGAAAGGAAGAAAAACAAAACAACACACACACACACACACACACACACACACACACACACAGAGAGAGAGAGAGAGAGAGAGAGAGAAAGAAAAGAAAAGAAAACCCAAAACAAACTACATAGGACAAGACACAATGGAGATGTTTCAGGGTAAAACTAACATCTGATAGACTTCACCTGTCACCTGTTTTTGTTCGTTTGTTACCAGAGCATTAGGTAGACCATGCGTCCTTCTACCTGACAGGGAAGGGAACTGGTTGCCCACATAGGGCTCAGGTCACTGACTGTCCCACGGACACCACACCTCCTCACACAAATGCTGTACTTTGCTTCTCACCCCAAGTTCCTTGCCCTCCCTCAAGGGCTGGCCTTTCTGGAAGAGAGAGTGGTTTTCTTGGTGCTTGAGTCTCGCTGACTCTTCCTCTTGCCAAGGGCTGTTTAAGCCTGGTGTGCGATGAGGTGCTGGCTGAGGAGTCTACCCTCAAAAGAAGCCTTGCCTGTGCTCTTCTAAAAGTGCCACCTTAGGAACGCTCCCTTGGCTCTTTGTGCCCTCAGTCACGGCTTCATGTGGTTGCTCGGAGCCGTGAGGAAGGCTGGCTGAAGTTCAAGTCCACGCGCGTGCCTGGGATGTATATTGGTTGCGTTAGGACACAACGCTGTGCAGTATATGACACTTAGTTAGAAATTGTCATAAATCAGGGCAAAGGTGGGACAGGAAGATTGTCAGGGCCAGAGGCAGGAAGGGCAGGGTGCAATGGTGTCTCCTGGACATGACAGGACATACGAACCCGTAGCAGCTGCGGTGGCTCGCACAAGGTCAGGTCAGCTGACGTTCTAACATGGTGAGAAGCTATAACCACACCCCTGGCTGAGGAGGTAGGCACAGCTGATGGTTTCTGAGGGAGGGAGAATGAGTTTCCTTTAAGCGTGTGATCTCAGGCGGGTGGACCATACCCCAGTAGATGACCCCATAGCTATGCATTCATAGGCTGCATGAATTGGACTCAGTAGTTATAAAAATGTTGGCAGGGGTGGGGTAGTTATTGTCAGAGATAAGGAGAAGAGTGGGGGGTGAATATGATAAAAAAATACATTGTACGGAAATCTCTGAGAATTAATGCAAATATTGTATATACATAAAAAATAAAATTGAAGCTGGGTGGTGGTGGCGCACGCCTTTAATCCCAGCACTCGGGAGGCAGAGGCAGGCAGATCGCTGTGAGTTCGAGGCCAGCCTGGTCTACAAAAGTGAGTCCAGGAGAGCCAAGGCTACACAGAAAAGCCCTATCTTGAAAAAAAAATAATAAAATAAAATAAAATACAATTGAAAGGTGTTACTCATTGATTGGAGTTGGCCCAGGCTTTGTGTCTCTCCTACTCTGGGAATGATAGTGGAGGCACCAAGGACAGGCCCTGAGGAGCATGCCTGAGGCTAACCTCTGCCTACATCCATCTTCCAACAGAAGTGAGTCGGAGCAAGGTGTGCAGTTGGGTTTGGTGTAGGTGCCTCGCCAGCACAGGGCAGGAGTTAGAGGGCAGAGGTGAGAAATGCAAGCCACGACTCCAGTCTACCACAGTGGGCAGGTAGAAAGATATAAGAATCTGTTCCTTAAAGCCTGGAGAGATGGCTCAGGGGTCAAGAGCACTGACTGCTCCCCCAGAGAGCCAGGTTCAGTTCCCAGCACCAACATGGAGGCTCACAACCATTTATAACTCCAGTTCCAGGCTTTGATGCCCTTTTCAGCTCCATGGAATCCTGCCCACTTAAGCGTACATAACCACAACCACACAGGCATACACATAAAAGGAAAAAAACTACAAAAATTTGAAAGAATCCGTTCCTTGAGTATATGGGAGAGTCAGTGTCCTCGCCTAGCTCAGGGCTGCCCTACCTTGGTGCTTTTGGTTGTTCAGGGAACAGAAAACTTCTCTAAGCGTTTAAGAACTGGGCCTTGCCAGGCAGGTGGTGGTGCATGTCTTTAATCCCAGCACTAGGGAGGCAGAGGCAGGTGGATCTCTGAGTTCAAGGCTAGTCCGGTCTACAGAGTAAGTTTTAGGACAGCCTGGGCTACACAGAGAAACCCTGTCACATACATACATATATACATGCATACATACATGCATACATACACACACACACACACACACACACACACACACACACACACACAACTAAATACATATATAATAAAAGAATTGGGTCTTTTATTCCTCACAGCCCCGAGCTGGGAAGTGAATGCTGAGACCTGGCAGGACCCTCTGACATCTTGGCCTGAGCGCCTTATTCTGCCTGCATGCCTCCCTCTGAGAGTGTGATGCAGCCTCCTCCCCCACCTCTGATGTGCTCCAACGGGGTTGTGAAGCAGGGCCTGGTCCCAGTGTGCTCTGGTGATGCATAGACTCAAGCGCTGGCCTCTTTCCTCTGGAGAGACTGACTACTCTACCTGGTTACTGTTTACTCAATGGCTTTTGTCCTAGGCTTTGGAACCACTGCATGTGAAGACAGTATTGTCATTTGTGCAGCATTAGGACCACACAGAGCCACGTGGTGCAGTCCTCTGCCTCCATGGAGGTTCCTCTGCCACACTAGGCTGACAACACACCACACAAGGCCAATGACTTCCTTTGGCCTCTGTGAGCTGAGAGCCCAGAAGCCCACTCTTTACACTTTCCCTTCAGCCTCCTTATTGGTTTTGCTTGTAAAGAACAGATTATATGAGCCGGATTTCCCCCGTCTTTCCCCAAATTTGAAAGGTGGGGATAGTGGTGAGCAGTCATATTTTGTTTGTACTTGTGCTAGGTTAAAGTCAGCAGCATAGAAACAGAAAGCTAAAAAAAAAAACTGTCTTGTCTCGTTTTGGGTTTTGTTTTGTGTTTTTGTTTTGTTTTGTTTTTTGAGACAGGATTTCTTTTTGTAGCCCTGCCCGTCCTGGAACTCTGTAGACCAGGCTGCCCTCGGACTCACAGAGATTCACCTGCCTCTGCCTCCCTAGTGCTGGGATTAAAGGTGTGTGCAAAAGCTGCATTAAAGAGGCTACAACTTATGTCTTTTTCCCCCTTGAACAAGTCCAAATGTAGGCAGTCAAGGATCATACGATAACTCCTCCACCACCAGCTACCTGCCTTCTTCTTGTTCTTCTGCCAACCACAACATCGGTTTTCACTCTCAAGATCCCTAAGTGTTCTAAAACTGCTGTCTGAGCTCATGTCCTCATGGCCAGAATCACAAAGCGAGTACCAGGACTACACAGAGAAGCCCTGACTTTACAAAACCAGAGAGAGAGAGAGAGAGAGAGAGAGAGAGAGAGAGAGAGAGAGAGAGAGAGGCAGACTGAAGAAGACAAAGACAGCATGTCTGCATATACAAGGACATGTTAGCGTTCTGCCATGGCTTCAGAGGTCTCAATCCATTCTGCTTGGTCCTGTCCCCTAGTGGTGACCAGAAAGCAACAAGAGAGGAGCTGAGACCAGGGCTCTCATATGTCCTTCAAGGTCAGTGCTGTACCTTCTGGTAACCAGGCCCCCTCTCCTAAAGCTTCCACCAATTCCCTGGAGATCTATGGGCTGGGGGCCAAGCCTTTAGCACATGGGTGTTGGGGCCGTTCAAGGTCCAGGCTGGGTTTTCTCACGAGACAGCTGACACGCAGCCCCTCCTTCCCAGGCGTCATAGTGAGAGAATGATGGAGCAGAGTAAAACGTAGTTGGACTTTATTCCCAGGTTAAAGTGGGTTTTTTAAGAAGTTCTGGTAATGTGGCCTGCAGTGTTTCCTCATGGTCACTCTTTTTTTTTTTCCAGATTTATTTATTATTATGTATACAGTGCTCAGCCTGCATGTACTCCTGCAGGCCAGAAGAGGGCATCAGATCACATTACAGATGGTTGTGAGTCACCATGTGGTTGCTGGGAATTGAACTCAGGACCTTTGGAAGAGCAGGCAGTGCTCTTAACCACTGAGCCATCTCTCCAGCCCCATCTCGTGGTCACTCTTACTAATAAGATCCCTCTCCTGTTTGTTGCAGTTCCCACCAAGCTCTGCTGCTTCACATTGCAGAAACTATGGCTCTGACAGCCGAGTGTTTAGCACCCGAAGGCTCCTCCTGGTGGCTTGTCAGACACATGCCAGGTGTCTCTGTGTGGATAGTGAGCTGACGCCACCACTGCCAGCCTTGTGGCTCAAACTTGATAGAAACTGTGGCTCTCAGGAAAGGCAGCGATTCCAGGTATAAAAAGACCAATTAAATCAAATCCGTATTCCTTCTGGACAAGAAATGTTCTCAACCTGCAGGTGGAAAAGAACTTTCTCCAGGTGCAATAGTGGAGCTGGAGGGATGACAGGTCCACGTTTCTCTCCTCCTCACCAGTGTCAGGTGTCAGTGGCCCAGTGTCAGGCCAAAGGTGCCCAGGAGAGAGGGTGTGTTTAGGCTCCCAGGTCCAGCAGATACATGGCACCCACACTCAGCTCTCTGAGGAGCCTAAGGTCCTCAGTGCGCACTTGCATCTTTGCAGGCTCCCCAGGAAAGCTTCTGAGCCCAGGGCCTGTGAGATCTTGCTAGAAGCAGCTTGTATCTCCCTTCAGTGCTCTGACGGGCTGAGACTACTTAGACTGGGTGAGCCCCAGGGTGCAGCGGACCTTCCTGGGTGGCCTCCTCCTGCCCAGCCCAAGGGCGTCTTGCAGCTATAAATTGAGTAAATTGAAAATGTTACTGGGGTTGGAGATAAAAGAGAGAGCTGGTGTCTCCATGAATAAAACATGGGACGGAGGCCATTTCTTGGAAAAATAGAGAGAATAAATTGCGGTGGATCAATTTTATCTAATTTCTTGGCCGAGCTTCTGACATGCAAATGAATGCGCTCATAATTTATGAGTGAGCTGTGGAGATTACCAGAGGGAAGGGAGGCCGGAGCTCTGTCAAATAAGGGGGTGGGGGGCGGCACAGCCAAAGATTTAGCGAAGGCCACCAGGCGTTTTCTCCTTAATACCATAAGATTTAGAAGCCCTCCTGAGGAAGACAAGAGCCAGAGTAGAGAAGATTCTAGACTCCTGGTCTAGTCTTTAGGGCCAATTCTGCTCACCCACTCTATCCCAGCCACCCTGCTAGCCAGCCCTGACAGCAGCAAAGATGGTCAGGCCCCAGGCCTTTGCTCATCCCATCCTGCTCTTTCTCATCCAGCTTTGACCAGCTTAGTTCTCCCTCGACCTTGGGTCAGGCCTGAGTCTAGCCCAGTGCTCCATGTAAATTACATACCCTTCTTCTGTGCTCCAAAAGTGTACACTTGCCTCCTGTCCTAAAGGTGGCCCACTGGCCCACTGTCACCTCCCAGTGTGTTTCCTTTAGACTGACAATGGCTGTAAGATGTCTGCATTGGTTACCAGTGTTAAGCAAACCAGGAGATCTCCCTGTACAGCAGGCTTTACCTCCTATTGAAGATTAGCACAGCGGGCACTCGGGCATCAGTATTTGCTCTCAGTAACTGGCTCTGAAGCAGCCGCTGGCAAAATAAGGCAGATGGACAATCTTGTCACAGACTCTACCACTCTCTCTTGCCCCTCTGACCAGGAGGCAAAGGGGTGGTGGCTATTGGTCAGTAGATGTGCCCAGCCATTCATCTGACAGGAAACGTAATGGGATGGGACCTCTCTCTGCCCTGTGTGGACTCTAACTAGATGGGGAAGAGAGGGAGGGAGGGAGGGAGGGAGGAAAGGAGGGAGAGAGGGAGAGAGATAGAGGAAGAGAGGGAGGAAAAAAGAGGGAGGAAGAGGGGTTGGAGAGATGGCTCCAGAGGTTAAGAGCATGGGCTGCTCTTCCAAAGGTCCTGAGTTCAATTCCCAGAGACCGCATGGTGGCTCACAACCATCTATAATGAGATCTTCTGGCGTGCAGGTGTACATGCAGGCAGAACACTGTATATGTAATAAATAAGTACATCTTTAAAAAAATATATAAAAAAAGAGGGAAGAAGAGAGAGGGGGAGGAAGAGGAGGAGAGGGAAGAAGGGGGAGAGAGAGGGAGAAAGAGAGGGAGAGAGAGGGGAGGAAGAGGGGAGAGAAAGAGAGGAAGAGAGAGACAGAGAGACAAAAGGAGAGAGAGAGAGAAAATGCACAAATCTGAAGTCTGACTACGGGTGTGCTTTTTCTTTTTGGTGGGAGTGACAGATGACCACTGTGGTAATGACATGCAATGGACTCCTTCATGGCACTGAGTGTTCTGCAAAGCCCTGAGTGAGCCACAGTGTGCAGCCTCTCTTCTGATCCCTCCTCAATGATCTCTTTCTGAAGTGGGCGCGGGGGAGCTTGGAGAGGGTGTATGTACAGCTCTGGGCCCCACGCCATCCTCCCTGGAGTCATGCCGTACAGAGAACAGATAAGAACTGAGTGTGGCCGGGCAGTGGTTGTGCACGCCTTTAATCCTAGCGCTCAGGAGGCAGAGGCAAGTGGATCTCTGAGTTTGAGGCCAGCCTGGTCTACAAAGGGAGGCCAGGACAGCCAAGGCTACATAAAGAAACCCTGTCTCAAAAAACCAAGAAGGAGGCCGGGCAGTGGTGGCGCAGCCTTTAATCCCAGCACTCAGGAGGCAGAGGCAGGTGGATCGCTGTGAGTTCGAGGCCAGCCTGGTCTACAAAGCGAGTCCAGGATAGCCAAGGCTACACAGAGAAACCCTGTCTCGAAAAACCAAAAAAAACCAAAAAACAAAAAACAAACAAACCAAAAACAAAAAACAAGAAGGAGGAAGAAGAGGAAGAAGAGGAGGAGGAGGAGACCTGAATGTGTGTCTGGTATCTTGTTTGAGTGGCTGGTTCTGGAGGAAGGATTTTGTTTGGTTTTATTTGGTTTTTCGAGACAGGGTTTCTCTGTGTAGCCTTGGCTGTCCAGGACTCTCTTTGTAGACCAGACTGGCTTCGAACTCACAGCGATTCGCCCGCCTCTGCCCCCTAAGTGCTAGGATTAAAGGCATGTGCCACCAAGGATTTTGAAGAGTGGTAAGTTTTTGTTTATTTGTTTTTTCTTGAGACAAGATTTCTCTGTGTAGAGCTATGACTGTCCTAGAACTCACTCTGTGAACCAGGCTGGCTTCGAGCTCAGAGATCTGCCTGCCTCTGCCTCCTGAGTGCTTGGATCAAAGGTGTGCGCCAACACTGCCCTGCAAATGGATAATCAGGTTTTGCATTTTTAGTGTGAGACCTTCCTGCCAGGGCCAGTCCGGCTCGTGGGCCTTCTTTCACTTGCAGAGGGAGACAATAGCTCCTCCTCTCTCCACCAGAGGGCGCCGCTGAGAGGCAGGGAAAGTGCTAGTACTTCTCTCCAGACCCTTAAGAAAGTGGTGTCTGGGACTGGGGCATATAGCTCAGTGCTGGAGGATTTTTCTAGCAAGCATCCAACCCTGAGCTCTGTGGTCAACACTGAAACAGCAACAAACCCAAGCTGGCAAGCAGCTCTCCGGAGTTTGGTTAGAGCACCCTGAGCTAAGGCTAGCCTTTCCCCCCCCACCCCCGCCCCCCTGAGGTGCTGGAAATGCTACCGAGGCTTGTACATTCTAGCCACGGACTCTACCACTGAGCTGCATTCCTAGGCCTCAGACAGAGCCTTCCGTCACTTTGCAGATGAGGAAACTGAGGCACAGAGCTTGGTGAAGTGTGCAACTCAGGTGACTAGCCGGAAAAGACTAGAACGGACTCCTGTCTAAGCAGCTTCAAAGCTCCAACTCCCTAGTGTCCTTCAGCCCTCTCTGGCTACCTTTTGCTTGCTTGGTCAGTCAGAATGACAGGATTAAAAGTTAAAATGACAACCCTCACGTGAGCAGTGGCTGTGCACTTGATCTGCCCCATTTCTCTCATGACACTCTTCTCTGTCCCTTAACCCTGACAGAAAGTAGGATACTTGGCAGGAAGCTTGGTTTCCTCCCCTTGGAGATGGCCTTGTATATTTTTCTCCCAGCCCACCCCCCAATACTGCTTTTTTATTATTTATTTATTTATTTATTAAGCATACAGTGTTTTGCTTGCATGTACGCCAGAAGAGGGCATTAGATCACATTATAGATGGTTGTGAGCCACCATCCGGTTGCTGAGAATTGAACTCAGGACCTCTGGAAGAGCAGTCAGTGCTCTTAACCGCTGAGCCATTTCTCCAGCCCTCCTTATCATTTTTTAAAATTAAATTTTCTTTTTCTTTTTTAAAGATTTATTTATTTATTTTATGTATATGAGTACACTGTCTTCATGCACACCAGAAGAGGGCACCAGATCTCATTATAGATGGTTGTGAGCCACCATGTGGTTGCTGGGAATTGAACTCAGGTCCTCTGGAAGAGCAGGCAGTGCTCTTAACCGCTGATCCATCTCTCCAGGCCCAGTTCCTTATCATTAAGAGTGTGGCCATCCTCTAAGAGGCCCCTCTGGTTTCTTTTGTGTGTTTGTTATGTGGACTGCATGTTCAATTCTGTGAACTAAGCTCCCAGAATGCAGAGCCTGCACCAGACCACCCCCTTCAGTTTGCTTTAAGTAGGTGCTTTAAGTCGTTATTGAAAGAAAGTGGGGAGTCGGGCATGGTGGGGAGGCAGAGGCAGGTGGATCACTGTGAGTTCGAGGCCACCCTGGTCTACAAAGTGAGTCTAGGATAGCCAAGGCTACACAGAGAAACCCTGTTTCGAAAA
Source organism: Acomys minous (assembly GCF_964271855.1). NCBI lineage: Eukaryota > Metazoa > Chordata > Mammalia > Rodentia > Muridae > Acomys > Acomys minous. The sequence goes on from NC_140496.1 coordinate 39,642,250, forward strand.
AAACAAAACAAAACAAAACAAAAAAAGGAAAGAAAGAAACTGGGGAGCCCAGGTTTTTCACCCAGAGAAGAGGGGGGCTGCTAGGCAGAGGCTCTGACATTGAGACAAGGAGTATGGGGGGAGGGCGGGAGGAGTGGTGCAGCTGCCTGCTGCAGCATCAGGTGGACGTGAGATCATGTTACCACCCGCAAGGAAGGCATCCGCACACGGAGTGAGCCACCAGTGCAGGGGCAACAACATCTAAGGACCCTGTGGTGAGAGGCCCACTAGTGGGTGTTATCAAGGGTTCCAGGCGAAGGCTGGGTGTCTCTCTTCGTTCCTGTCAGTACACTCTGTGGCAGCGGCAAAAATCAGATTTTCCTAGAATGCTGGGGCTAGGAAGGAAACTGAGGTCAAAGGACAGGAAGTCCTGGCCTGCATCACAGGAAGTACACTAGACAGGAGGAATCTATAGAGAGCTGAGTCTACAGTGGGCCTCTTTGGGTCCAGAGCGTTGAAAATAAGTGGAGACATGCCCAAGTAGGGATTTAAAGTCTCAGTGTAACTTCATTGCTTACATTGAAAACCTAACACTTTAATATACTCCAACGTGATTGTGAAGTGTGATTCTGTACTTCAGAGACCTGAGGGGGGGCAGGGCAGGGTGACATGGAAGACGGGTGTGGTCTTCAGTAACATTCCTGCCATGGACTCTGTTGGCATCCGTTGGCATGCCTGGAGACTCTTCAAAGCCTGATGTGGCAAAGGCGCCATTGGGCTCCAAGATACCAGACCAGACAGTTCCAGATGCGGGTGTCACTTGGGGAGCAGCTGACTGAGCCTCCTGAGCCTCTAATTTCCAGAGCTAATAAACGGCGTGCCTCTCTCCTGTCTGCAGTGATGATCTGAAACAGGGTGTGTGAAGTGCTTGACAAGGCCAGGTTCATGTGCAGGGCTGAGCTTGGGCTCTGTGCGCTGTCCCTGCCGCTGTTTCTCAGGATGGGCCCAGAACACTTTGCTGAGGACATGTCCTTTGAGAGCAGAAAATAGGATTTACTTATTTATTTAATGCGCAGGAGTGTTTTGTCTGCATGCTTGTATGTGTACTGTGTGCATGCCTGGCGCTCCTGGAGGTCAGAACAGGGTGTCAGATCCCCCCTGAACTAGAGTGACAGACAGTTGTGAGCTACCATGTGAGTGCTGAGGTTTGAACCCAGGTCCTCTGTAAGAACAAATGTTCTTAACTTCTGAGTCATCTTCTCCAGCCCTGGGACTTTTCTTCTTAAATCCATTCCTTATGGGAAGCCTTCAAAGAGAATTCATATAATTTCTCATAATTTCATTTTATGTGCAGTTACAAACAATGAACTGTGAACATTCATTGGGAAGACTTGGGAGATTTCTTTTGTCTTCAAATCACAGATCTTTTAAATCCTTCTCGGGCCACATAAGAAGTCGGCCTGAGAAAGTGAGCTTCCAGGGGTGTCCTCGACAGCTGTGTGTCTTGCAGCTCCTGATGTTGCACAGTGGATTCTTCAGGAAAGCAGGCCCCTGCATTCAGTGCGCCTAGAAACCTGCCCTGGTATGACCAAAGGCTCCCCGGGCCTCATCACACATATGTGTAAGAGTTGAAATAATGGCCTTGTCATTGGCCCTGCCTTGTCACGTGATAGGTCTCTATGTATTCACCCATCTATACAACACCTATCCAAACATCCAAATACCTAAACATTTACACACTGATCCTCCCATCCTTCCACACATATAGCCATCAATCCAACATCCATCCATCCAAACAGCCACACACCCACCAACCTATCCATCCAATTATCTATGCACTCACCCACAACTGCATCTATCATCTATCCACACAGCTATGCATGCATGCATCCATCCATCCATCCATCTTAGTTATATAGCTATGAAGGGACACCATAAAAAAGCAACTCTTATAAAAGAGAACATTTAATTGGGAGCTTGCTTACAGTTTTAGAGGGTAAGTGATGATCATCATGGTGGGAAATCGAGAGAGGCATGGCACTGAAGTGGTACCTGAGAGCTTTATATCCTGATCCAGAGGCATCAGGCAGAGAGAGAGAGAGAGAGAGAGAGAGGGGAGGCACTTGACCTAGCATGGGCCTTTGAAACCTCAAAATTCATTCCCAGTGACACATCTCCGCCAACAAGGCCACACCTCCTAATCCTTCCCAAATAGTTCCGCTAACTAGAGACTAAGCGTTCAAACATATACGCCTGTGGGGGCCGTTTTTGTTCAAACCACCACACCATCCATCCATCTACACATCTAATGCACTCTATCTTCCACATCCCGACAAGCAACATTTGCTGATACCTGCTATGTGCCAAACTCTAGGCATAGGACTATGCATAAACCAGACAAAAGTCCCTTCTCTACTCGAAGCCAGTATTTATTAACGAGGGGAACAAAGATAGAAAGCGCCTTAAATAGGAACATTATATAGCCAATTAAAAGAATAAGTACTTGGAAGGGAAATGAATTAGAAGTGGTGCCTGAGCCGGGCGGTGGTGGCGCACGTCTTTAATCCCAGCACTCGGGAGGCAGAGGCAGGTGAATTGCTGTGAGTTTGAGGCCAGCCTGGTCTATAAAGTGACTCCAGGACAGCCAAGGATACACAGAGAAATCCTGTCTTGAAAAACAAAAAAAAAAAAAACCAACAACAACAACCAAAAAAAAAAAAAAAGAAAGAAAGAAAGAAAGAAAGAAAAAAAAGTGGGGTCTGAGATAAAGAGAGGAATAGAGGCTGGGAGGACAGGTGAAATAAAGCAGTCAGACAGGCCACCCTAAGAATGTGGTGCTGGGCTATGAGCTTGAGGCGAGCCAGGAGGCAGGCCAGGGGTGATGTGGGACAGGAATACCACAGGAAGGAGAAAGACAAAGACCCAGCACATAGCAGAGGGCAGGCGGCTGGACAAAGACTGTTCACCTTGTAAGGACTTTGACTCAGAAACTGAAACCATCGCATCACTCCCAGCAGAGACATGACACGCTCTGGTCTACTTTGTAAAGGCCCGTTCCAGCGGCTGCATTGAAAGCAGAGCCGCCGTCTGCTCATTGTTGAAGGCACCGGCCACCCGTAGCTGTTGGGGGCTTGAAACGTGGCTCATCTGAATCAGCCCGTGCTGTGTGTGTATCCGTGCAGCCTGATGCCAAAGCCTGAGAGTGAAAAAGGGCACAGGGGTTCAGGCGGTTTCAGCAGCAGCTTTAAATGCTGATTGCACGCCAACATGATGATGCTTTGGGTAGAGTCTGTTGAAATTATGGGGTTAAAATTCATTTCATCTATTTCCCTTTATTGTTTTAAAAGCCAGGAATCTGGAGAAAAAAAAAAGCTGGTTTTTGGAAGTAGAAAGTAGGATGGCGGGAAGGTGGACATGAAGTGGGGCCTGGAGAGAGGCCGGACATGGTGCGGAATTGTCCAGGTAGAGTGGCTAAGTGCTGGGGTGACCGTGGTTGATAACAATGCTCGGTGTGCTTCAAAACAGCCGTAGGATCAATGGTCTCACCACAGAGGAACGGCAAATGCCTCAGGTGACGAGTACACTAACTGCCCTGATTTGAGCTTCACACTCTGGACGCGTGTATCTATACAGTGTTTTGCTTGCATGTATGTCTGCACAACGGAAGAGGGCACCAGATCACATTATAGATGGTTGTGAGCCACCATGTGGTTGCTGGGAATTGAACTCAGGACCTCTGGAAGAGCAGGCAGTGCTCTTAACCCTCTGAGCCATCTCTCCAGCCCTGGATGCGTGTATCTAGACAAGACATGGTACACTAGGAAGACACGCTCTGTTTTTACAGTACTTGGGGATCAACCCCAGGGCCTTGCCCCCTCGGGGTACACACCCTACCTCTGAGTTATACTTGAAGGAGAGATAAACCTGGTTTTTAGGATCCCAAGTGCAGGATTGGACCGGTCTTGTGAGAGAACAGGTGAGGTTAATCCACTAGAAGACCAACCACCTCATGCGGGAGCTTGATTGTTGCTGGCTGAAAAGATCCTGTGACCAGACTCTGGGAGGAGATATATAAATGAGCCCAGAGCTGGAGGCGGGGCTTTTTGGAGACTTGGGATAGTTTTGGCTGTTCATCGCTGCACTTCAAGACGCTCCTAGAGAGAACCGCTCGAGGGAAGGCTTCGGGGTTCCGGCTCCTTCTGAGGTTCTGGGTTCTGGTTACTCTAGGTTTCAGCAGAAGAAATCCTGCAGATTGTGCCAGGAGAATCGTTCCTCGGAACTGATATCCTTATAGTTTTGTTATTGTGTCCATTAATCCTCATTTCCTATTGTTTTGGTTAGTCGGGTTATAAGTGATGTACGCTCGGTCACTAAGTTGTTAATAAAATATATTGGCTAAGAAAATTGAGCCTACAATTGCTCAAGCAAATGTACAACTTTTTACCTGTCAACTAAAAGTTCATTCTAGTGATGGGGAGATAAGCTCACTCAGTGAAGTGCTTGACCTGCATACACCAAGGTCTGTGCTCAACTCCCAGCACTCACATCGTGGTGTGCATAGCGGTAGTGCAAGTGGGCCTACTGTCAACAGTTTGGACACACCAGACCCTCCACTTTCTCAGCTGTAAAATGAGGGCGAGCAATAGGAGCCAGGTTCCCAGAGCTGTGGAATCTGGATAAGCAGGTACAGGGGGCCTGGGCTAACCTGTGTTCTCCCTGTGGGCCCAACGATTACCACAAAGGCAGGGCTGTGAGCAGGAAGCTGAGGTGCACCTGTCACCCCACTGCCCTGTTCCGCTACAGGAAGCTTCTTGTAGTCTAAATGCCAAGGCATTAAGAATGCATGTGAGTTGGATGTGCTCAGAACGTGGTCTACATTGGCCCAAGCTAAAGCCTTGATCCTCTGTGCCAAAGGGGAAAGGGCTCTCCGGGCCCTTCTCAAAGCACAGCTACAATAGTGGGTAGAGGTCCGGGTTGGGGGGCTGTATGGAAGCACAGCGCCTGTAACTTGCAGCACTTAAATCCATGCAGTACAGGAGGCCTGCACGGAGCCACTTGGGAAGGCAGAGGTTACCAGAGCCCTGCCATTTAGCCCAAGGTGACTCGCAGCCTGTGTTAGGAAGCTGTGACAGAACAGGGGCAGGAAGCAGAAGCCATATGCCCATAGGTGGCTTTGCTGGTCTTGGTCTCTGCTGTGCTGTGGCCAGGAAAGCCTCTACTTCCTTCATTGCCAGCCCTCTCCCAGCATGGCCTGGGGGCAGAGCCTGGCACCATAGACCCAGAATGCACCAGCTGTGGAACGTGTAGGGGAATGCTGGGATTCACAGGTTATGGTTTTTTTATTTTTCCAAGACAGGGTTTCTCTGTGTAGCCTTGGCTGTCCTGGACTTGCTTTGTAGAGCAGGCTGGCCTTGAACTCATGGCAACCCACCTGCCTCTGCTGGGATTAAAAGCGTGTGCCAGCACATGCGGCTTGAGAATCTTGTTCTTTATACTTTCTATGGTTTCTATAACATTTCAAGCTACTGGACATCTGGCCTAGGGCCTATGCACAGGGTGCCCCTCCACCACCTAGGATGCTGTGTTCTTCCATCTTTGCCTAAATTACAGTGTCTCGTTACTTTTGCCCTCGTTGCAATGTCTGATCCTGACTCTGGGCCTCGTGATCTAAGAAACCCTAAATTACTTTCCTATTTCAATACTTGCTCTCATACGTCACTGCTGACAACCTTCTCCTTGCATAGCTGGTTCTCTGTGTGCCATGATGTCCCACCAGAATGTCAGCTCCGGGAAGATATTTGTACCTTGTCCACAATCTACCTCCTTCTAGGACAGTGGTCCTCAACGTTCCTAATGCTGCAACCCTGTAATGCAGTTCCTCATGTTGTGGTGACCCCCCCCAAACATAAAATTATTTCGTTTCTACCTCATAACTGTAATTTTGCAACTGTTATGAACTGTAATACAAATATCTGGTATGCGACCCACTGTTCTAGAGCCTGATGTGATGTGAACAGCAGCAACTATTTGACCCCTGAGCCAGTGTGTGTGTGGGTGTGTGTGTGTGTGTGTCTCCTGAGCTCTTACTGTGTGCTAGCTCATCTGATCCCTCACTGTGACACCGTAGACTTGAGTAGACTGTAGAGTCACAGGACCTGACCCCAGAGCTCAAGCTACTGAGTGCCCTGTGCTGCAGCTGGCTGACCCTGTGATCTCAGGCACTGTCCCTACCTGCAGCCACAGCTGCCCTCCACCAGCTGGCACCAGTGATGCTTTCTCCGTGCCTCTGAAGGTCCAGGTGTGGCATCCACAGGAGACAGGAGGGCCCCTTGGGAATGTTCATGTCTAGGATAGCCCCGTGCTAATGTGCACTTCCAAAAGGTCTTTCTCGTGGTTCATTATGAATACAGATGCATCTTTTCTTTGGGAATATGGTCACTTGTAGGTTGCCCATGACCCAGGGAATGGCCACGCACCCAGGCACAGATGGACTCAGGAGTAATTAACACCAACAACAATGACAATAATAATAATAATAATAATGATGATGATGATGATGATGATGATACATTAAGCCAGAAGGGAGACACATTAGAGAGTCTGGAGGGACATGGGAGGGCGCTTGTAGGGGGTGGATATGATCCCAAAACATCATATAATCTATGACATTTACAAAGAATAAATTTAAAGTAGCATTTAAAAATAAAATAAATGCAGATGCATAAGCTACACTCGGCTTTGTTTCTCTACTTCATTTATGTTGGAGACCAATTAAAGACATGCTACAAACACATGGGGCCTCTATGGTCTATAATGGGAGTCAGACCCATGGTTGCCTGAGGATGACAGGTCCAGGCTAGGAGCACACACGGAACCTGCCAAGCCAGGCTTAATAGCTGATAGGACACCGCTGTGGCAGGCAGGGTGTGGTGGAACTGGACAGCAGGCCTGGACCTAATGAGGTCAGAGATTTCACAGGCCCAGACTTAGACACTCCGGGACTGCTTGGCCCTTGAGACCCATCTTGGAAAGAATGAAGACAGCCAGGGACTCAGCTTCTTGGGGTCCGTGGTGTCCCTGTTCTCCTCAGGGCAGCCAGAGCCTCGGAGCACCCTGGGGAGACAGAGTATTGCCAAACTTTTCCAAGCCATTTGCCAGTGACCCGAGGCATTCTCTAAGGACATGCATGTCCTGATGCGTCCCTGGGCTAGGCTCCCTTGGAGGCATCACCCTGGGAGGGGCCTGTGGGTGGTTGGAGCTGGGTGGCTCCTAGTGGACCTCTCCACCTTCAAGATCTCTTCCCGGGAGGCCCCAACCCCAGAGCCTTACTTTCCAGTCTCTACCCACAGGGACCTATTCCTTCCATCTGGGGCCTGGGTTGCTGAGCAGAGGCCACCAAGACTCAGGAGACCAGGAAAAGCCTCAAGAAATCCCCAAAGATCAGGGTGCCCAGAACCTGGTTGCCAGCCTCACCTTCCCGCCTCCCCCCACCACCTGGAGATCAGAGATGCACTCCCTAAGGTTCTCTGGGCTCCCCTGGGCCTCTGAAAGGCCTGGGTGGAAAAATGGAATATTCGAGTAGTTGAGCTGGCACAGGACCAGCGAGCAGTAAGCGGGTGTCTTCTAAGTGTACTTAGTGATCCGATTTCCAGAAAAAGGGGGTGCTCCTCCTGGGGGACACCGGGGCAGGGGAGCCCCTCCGGGCTCTCTGTGTGGTCCACCCTCTTGGGCCGTGCACAAATGCATGCAGCCACTCACTCATTTTGCATTCTTCCTGTGTTTATTTACTGAGCACCAACTCTGTCCTAGGTTGTAGGAATAGGACTGAAGAAAAAAGGAGCCGCCTCTGATCCTGGGGAGGAGATCGCTAACAAACAGGGGGCCATCTCCTATGAGACTAGCAGGCCAGCATGAGCTGGCAGAAGTAGGGAGGTTGAGTCCTGGGAACAGGCCATCTGGAAGGGCCTTGTAGAGGAAGGACTCGCCCTGGAGGTCTGCCAGGAGCACCCAGGTCATGCAGGAGGTAAGGCCTGGAGGCAGGAGCTGCAGGTGGATCTCCACAGCAGAAACGTGGCTGCAGTGAGGGTCATCATCAGGATGGTCCTGTCTCTCATCACTAGGTGTTAAGAAGTAAATAGCTCGTCTGGAGAGATGGCTCAGCAGTTAAGAGCACTGGCTGCTCTTCCAGAGGTCCTGAGTTCAATTCCCAGCAGCCACATGGTGGCTCACAACCATCTATAAATGAGATCTGGTGCCCTCTTTCTGGCCTGCAGGCACACATGCAGACAGAACATTGTATGCATAATAGATAAAGAAATCAAAAAAGAAGAAGCAAATGGCTGTAAGTTCCAAAGAACTGATCTTAGGCCTGCTGGTGGGCAGAGACCATCGGAGTCAGGGAGGGTAAAGGGCCCTGAGCCTCTGCTTCCCCTCAGATGAGGCTGCAGAAAGAGCCTTTTGTGGGGACTGTAGAGATGGCCTAATAGCGCTAGCCGAGGACCTGGGTTCACTCCCTAGCACACTGACAGTGGCTTACAACCACTTGCAACTATAGTTTCAGGGAATCTGACACAGTCTTCTGGTCTTCTGGCTTTCCTGGGCACCAGGGACACACTTGGGGCATATATATATATATATAAACACAAGCAAGACACTCATACACATAAAATAATTTTTTCAAAGTCTCTGTGGCTGGGTGGTGGTGGCACACACCTTTAATCCCAGCACCTGGGAGGCAGAGGCAAGCTTATCTTTGTGAGTTTGAGGCCAGGCTGGTCTACAGGGTGAGTTCCAGGCCAGCCACAGCCACACAAAGAAACCTTGTCTCAAATAAATAAATAAATAAATAGATAGATAGATAAATTAATTAATTAAAAAGTCTTCTGTGTTTGCTTACTGTTTTTACTCTAGTTGCTGGTCTTCCAAGGCTGAAGCCTGAGCCTGAGGAACATTTAAGGACCCTAGGGGCACTGAGGCAGAATCTGGACCCAGAGGCAGGTAGGTGTGCAGATGTGCCCTTTGACCTCACAGAGCTGCTCCAGCAGGCAGTGAGGGCGGGGTGAGATGATGTCCGGAACAGAGAAGAGCCGTTTAGAGCGAAGTGACTCTAGTGCCTGGAGGTCTCCCCACTGGGGATTCTGGGGGGTCATGTACGGGGCATCCACAAGGAGCAGGGAGTTGGGGGTCTTGTCACCATTGGTTGAGGGCTGTCCACAGGACGACCACTCCATAGCACTTGGGCCCACCATACATGTGAGCAGCCAACTTTGGTGACCAGAGAAAGTCCTCAGACACAGAAGTGGAGAAGCTGGCAGCCATGTGTGTGTCTGTCCTTCAGGCACTGGAAGAGCTGGGAAGGGGGACACAGGAGGAATCCCTCTGTCCCTGCGACAGCAAGCCGAACCCTGGGCCTAGTGATTCATCTGTTAGACTAGACAAAAGAGGGCCTTCCTTTGGGGTTGCAAAAAAAGTATGTTTGTGTGTGTGTGTGTACACAAATTGTTATATTTTTATTTTATATGTATGAGCATTTTGTCTGCGCAGAAGCCAGAGGAGGGTGTCGGATCTCCTAGGACTAGAGTCAGAGAAAACTGTGAGCCACTAAGTGGGTGCTGGGAATTGAACCCAGGTCCTCTGGAAGAGCAACCAGTGCTCTTCACCACTGAGCCATCTTCCCATCCCCAAGAACAGCCTTGTTTAAAAGATGAGAGAAAGGGAAGGGGCTGCCCACAGCTGTAGCCCCAGCTGCTTTATTGTTTTTTTTTTTAAAAAAAGATTTATTTATGTATTGTGTATACAATAGTCTGCCTGCATGTACACCTGCAGGCCAGAAGAGGGCATCAGATCACATTACAGATGGTTGTGAGCCACCATGTGGTTGCTGGGAATTGAACTCAGGACCTCTGGAAGAGCAGTCAGTGCTCTTAACCACTGAGCCATCTCTCCAGCCCCCCAGCTGCTTTAGAAGAGGGTGAAAGAGGATCTTTAAGTCCAGGGGCCCAAAGCTAACAAAAGAAACGAGGGTCAAAAGAAAGGAGAAAGGAGAGAGGGAAGTTAGGAGAAGGGGGGCGGGGCGAGGAGTTCCATCTCTTAGTATATATAAGAGAGACCGAAGGAGAGGCCAGCCCTAAAGTGTGTGTTTCAGAGCAGGCACCATGTGTGCCTCTGGAGGGTGTTTCCCAAGAGATTTCTCAGAGTAGCCGGCATACAGTGAGGAACAGGAATGGTTTGAATCTTACCATGTGCTGTTCCATGTCATGAGGAGCCAGCAAGTAGGTAAGGGCTAGTGTGACCATCATGGACAGGCAAGATGAGATGGGGCAGCCATTATATCATGTGTGGGAGCATGGTCCCTAGAGCCACCGGCTTCTGGGTCTCCCACTGGGGTCTCCCATAAAACCTATTGCTGTGAGGGAGGGCTGGGGTGGGTGGGGTTTGTGTGGAGGAAGGGAGTTAATGAAGGAAAAAAAAAATCCGCATACCCTGGGGCACTAGAATACCCATGCAGAGGAGCATCCTGTTGTAGACTGAAGCCAGTGAGGGGAGGAGGGACAGTGGGCTGCCCCTCCTTTCTCTGCCCTCCACATCAGGAAGAGATGACCTGACCTAAGACATACAGTGAGTTGGAATTTTGCTGTTGTCACTGATGGTACCTGCCTTTGGCCCCATGGCATACACCACCTAAGTGTGCCCATCTGGCTTCGGGCTCCCAGCCTTTAATTTTCCCCTGGACTTTTCTCTTTCGAATCCCGCCTGATCTGTACAAGTCATCTGGGAAGCACTGAGGCTTTTGTGCTCCCCTAAAGATGCTCCCCTGGCACAAACTGGCACCCTACTCTGTCCTCAGAAAGACATCCATGCCTTTCCCTGCCTGGCTGTGGGGCCTTCCACCTCCCTATAATTGGCAGTCTCGCAAGTCTGCTTCCAAGCCTCCCTAGCAGCTTGCCAACCACCTGTCACCTTTCTTCTACCCTCGTGTGACAGTTTCTCAGATATCTTTTGACATAGGCGTGTGTCACAGGTGTGTATAATGGTTCATTTGGCATTTGTATGTAACTCAATGTTTTCATTTGCTTATATTTTTTATTGTGCTAAGATGAACGTGACATTAAACTTAGCATATTTATTTTTTGATGCTCGCGTAGACACCAGGGCCTTATACCACGTAAGCCACAGTCACTGCGCCAGGGTCTCCCAACCGTCGCATGTTCTTTTAAAAGCGTTTGTCTCCTGTATCCCAGGCTGGCCTCGAACTCACAATGTATCTGAGGATTAGCTCTTCCAATTCTCCTTGCTTCCACTTTCCAAATGCTGGGATTACAGGCATGCACCACCATGCCCAGTGTATACCTCCATCTATTCAACATATATTTGTTATTATTATTTTAATTATGCGTATCTATATCTTTGCATGACTATGCACACATGAGTGCGGGAGCTCCCTGAGGCCAGAGGCCTTGGATCACCCAGAAGCTGGAGTTACAGATGGTTATGAGCCATCCGGCTTTGGCACTGCGAACCACACTTAGGTCCTCTGAGAGAACAGCAAGTGCTTCCAAGTGATGAGCCATCTCTCCAGTCCCACCCACAAAGATGTATTTGTACACACACACACACACACACACACACACACACACACACCTACCTTACTGCCAATCTTTTTTTTTTTTAAAGAGATTTCTTTATTTATTATGCATACAATATCCTGCCTGCAAGCCAGAAGAGGACACCAGATCTCATTATAGATGGTTGTGAGCCACCATGTGGTTGCTGGGAATTGAACTCATGACCTTTGGAAGAGCAGTCAGTGCTCTTAACCGCTGAGCCATCTCTCCAGCCCCTTACTGCCAATCTTGATAGTTGAACTTGATCCTTGGTCTCCACATAACCCCACATTGTGGGTGGGAGGAGAGAGGTAATTCCTACAAGTTGTCATCACACTTGCACACACATACACACACACACACACACACACACACACACACACACACACACACACACAAAGAAAAGAAAAGAAACTTAAGATAAATTTATCATATAAGAGCTGGGCAGTGGTGGCGCAGGCCTTTAATCCCAGCACCTGGGGAAGCAGAAGCATTTGAGACCAGCCTGGCCTACAGGGCGAGTTCCACGACAGCCAGAGGGCTGTTACACAGATATAAAGTCTGTCTTGCGGGGAGGGAGAAGGGACTGGATGGGACAGACAGGACCAAAACAGAGACCACCCCTCAAAAATAACAAAAGAAGCTGGGATGGGGGGCCACAGTGGCGGACGCCTGTAATACCAACACTCAGAGAGGCAGAGGCAGGGGGATCGCTCTAAGTTCAAAGGCAACCTGGTCCAGCACAGCCAAGGCTACACAGAGAAACACTGGGAAAAAAACAAAAAACAAACAAACAAACATAAAGCAAGAAACCGAGCCTTGTCCATGGCTGAACGTCTAGACCTAAGCAGGACTGGTACACTAGCTATCCTTAGATCATTTGCTGGATAGCTTGCTTAAGTGGAAACTCAGAATCTCCAACCAGGAAAAAACCCATCCGATGTAGCAGCTAGCTCACCCCAGTCTTGGGGTACTCCACCTGCCTTCTAGCTGCCAGCCCCTCTTGCCTGGCCTCGGTATGGGTTTCCTGGGGTCACTGGGGTCCATTTTGTCACCCCCATAGCACACTGGGCATGCTCTAGAAACAGTCCGTGGTGGGTGATGGACTGTAGGGGCTGGAGGTACACTTCCTAATTCCTTCTTCCTTGCACGGGTCCCTTGCGTGCTCTTCCCTGACTCCCACGCTCCCCAGCAGCCCTCAATGGCATCAGGCTGGGTGGTACAGCTCTGACTGGCTGCCTTGTGCCTTGCCTGCCTGTCTACTGACGTCTTCCTCCCTCCCCTTCCTGGTACTGGAATCAAATGGACACCTCAGCATGGGCCTGGGAAAGGAAGATACTGAGGACATCAGATTCATTGTCCACACCTGAGAAACCCATTCCCCCACCCCCACCCCCACCCAATTGCTTTCAAAACAGCATTTTGGACGTATGGAGACACCAGAAACTCTTTTTTACCCCCCCCCCCACCAATCCCTTTTCCACAGGGGTTACGCTAACTGGTTTGAGCTTCTCAAAGAAATAGAACATTGTAATTAACGTATGAAATCCTTACTTTTGATATTATTAAATTTGTTACGCTTATACAGTGTGGAGCATATTGAAAGGCAAATTAAAATGTTATGTGTTAATAAGCTTGGATTAAATTGGGCTTTGAGAACCCAGGGAAGTAGAGTTGGTCCCACATGGATGCTATGTGGGGTTTTTAAGGAGTCTTACCTCCCTTTGAAGTCGCCATCACTGAAATCACTCAGGAACAGAGTTGGTCCTGAGAGGAGGCGCCAGCCTGAAAGTGTGGGTTGGTGAGTGTTTCTGTCAGGTGTGTGTGGAGAGGTGGGCTTCTGTGTACCCCCATTTCTCCACGGTAGCATGAAATTGAGAAAGCTCTTGAAAAGAACCTGCTCTGGGCAGAACAAAGTTAAGGAGCCCCTTCCCCCCCTCCCCTGCCCAAACTCTGGGCGATGGGGGCCCACGTCTGGAGGAGGGCTGTGATCAATTTTGCTCCAGGGAGAGGTGGTACTCTTCCTGGTGCACAGAAGGACAGAGAATCAGTCCTCTGCATTTTCAGTCTCCACCCACAGATTCAACCACCATGGATTGAAAATATTTTTAAAAATTAAAAACAAGCCAGGTGGTGACGGCCCATGCCTTTAATCTTAGCACTTGGGAGGAAGAGGCAGGCAGATCTCTGAGTTTGAGGCCAGCCTGGTCTAAAAAGTGAATTCCAGGACAGCCGGGGCTATACAGAGAAACCCTGTCTCAAAAACAAAAAACACCAAACAAACAAATAAATGGCTGGGTATGATGGTGCACACACACTTAATCCCAGCACTCTGGAGGCAGAGGCAGGTTATTCAAGGTCTGCCTGGTCTACATGGTGCTTTCCAGGCCAACCAAGGCCTATATAGTGAGACCCTGCCTATAAATAAACAAACACATAAATAAATATCAATACAACAATAAAATATGATGGAGAAAAAAAATTTAGGATTTTTTTAAATTACATATACAGTATTCTGCCGGCATGTACATCTTCAGACCAGAAGAGGGCACCAGATCTCACTGTGGATGATTTGAGCCACCATGTGGTTGCTGGGAAGTGAACTCAAGACTTTTAGAAGAATAGCCAGTGCTCTTAACCTCTGAGCCATCTCTCCAGCACCAATGAAGATACGTTTTATGGTGTGAGTCTGCGACACCGAAGCGCCACAGGCTTGTATTTTGAATGCTTGTTCTCTTGAAGTTGGCACTGTTTTGGGAGGTTGTGGACCGTTTAGGAGGCCCGCTCTAGCAGGTAGAAGTAGGTCAGTAAGGGAGGGTCTTTGAACTTATCCCCCGGCTCCTAGTTTGGGTCACAGTTCCTGTATCCTGGTCCATCACCAAGTGAACAGCCTTTACCCATGCTCCTGCTGCCCTGGACTGAGCTGCTCAGCCACTTCCCCGCTGCCCCTCCTTGATGGATTGAAACCAGCATCCAAGGTAACCCTGGCCTTCCTCAGTTGTTTCTGCCGGGTATTCTTTTCACAGTGATCCCAAAGTAATGTGAAAATATATAGCATGATAAGTAGTTTACAGCATTTACATTGTCTTGAGTAATTTACATTGTGTTGAGTAATCTAGAGATGGTTTGCAGTAAACAGGAACATGTGCTTAGCTTGCATGCAACCACACAATTTGATGAGGGGACTTGAGCTTTTGGAGATCTGGTACCTGTGGGCTTGCTGGAGCCTGATCCTCTTGGAAACTGAATAAGGACTGTATGAGGAAACCACCCTCATTCCTCCTAGAGTGACTCTTTCTCTTCCTCCTCCAAACCTTTAGCCTCGGTGTACCTGGACCACCTCCACCAGCATCCCCCTAAGTGGGTACCATCCTCTTCCTCAGTGGCAGTTCCTGTCTTCTATCTCATCTGATCTAACATCACACTGGGAGTCCAGGGCACCATCCTCAACATTGTGTTACCACAGAACTAGGAGCTCAGCCCAGTGGCAGAGCACATGCTTAGCCAGGTGCAGTACCCAGCAATACACAACTTACATTCATATTGCATGCTTATGTTATTAAATATTATACATCACTTGTATATTTATGCTACATATTTCTATCATTCCATTGTATGATGCATAATATATAAATGTTTACGTATTATACTTTATATTTAAATTTAATTTGTTAATGTGACATACTACATAAAAATTTTATGTTTTCTATATTGCAAAAACATTCTTCAAAGTCAGAATATTTCATAGCTGAGGAGCTTCCCTCCCACCCCCCAGAGACAGGGTTTCTCTGTGTAGCTTTGGCTATCCTGGCCTCACTTTGTAGACCAGGCTGGCCTCGAACTCACAGTCTCCCTAGTGCTGGGATTAAAGGCATGCACCATCATGCCTTCCCTCTGAGCTGCCCAACCTCCTTGCAGGGTGGCCCCCCAGCTCTTGCCTAGCTTGGAGGAAGTGTTACCTCCTCCAGCGAATTCCGTTTCTGTCTCTGGCCAGATCCTCTGAGTTTGACCATGCTACTTTCTGGCTGTAGACCTCTTCATGGATCCTTACCATACTTGGCAGGAACTCCAGACTCTTCCACAGTCAAGGCCTCCAGCTCCTGGCTCCTGCCCTTCCCATAGGTACTGTGTGACCAGCTACACTTGCCTCTGCTGGGAAGGCTATTGTGGATCAGTGGCTGGTGCCAGGGCTGGGGAGCCAGGCTACCTGGGCTCTGGTCTCATTTCTCCTATCTGCCAGCTCTGCAACTTTTTACACGTTTCCTACATTCCTTGAGACAATGAGTATTTGAGGCAGGCAAGCAGAGGCCAGCTTAGCAGCCTATACTCTACGTAGCTTGGGCCATGCTCAGACCCCCCCTCTTCTTTTTTTTTTTGGTTTTTTGAGACAGGGTTTCTCTGTGTAGCCTTGACTGTCCTGGACTCACTTTGTAGACCAGGCTGGCCTCGAACTCACAGCGATCCGCCTGCCTCTGCCTCCCGAGTACTGGGATTAAAGGCGTGCGCCACCACGCCCGGCCCAGACCCCCCTCTTCTAACAGTGAGTTTGGCACCTGATAGTCTTACCTGCACATAATATGCATACACACTCCTCTCTAAACTGTACCTAGCAACTGTTAGCGACCTGTGGCCTCACCTGCCTTCAGCTGCACACTCCACTTGGAACAATGGAATAAATGAAATAAATGTCTCCTTCCCCTAGCAAACTTGGACATTTCCAATTCAAACATTCTCGATGTATATATGATGAAGAAAGGAGGGCCAGTCCGGCTAGACTGTCTTAGGGTGCAAACTGTGTTCCTAAGTGAACTTGTTGGAAGAATTCCCTATTTACCATCTTCTGCCTTTACATAAATAGGCATGTATATGATTAAAATCATATGCATTATGGAAAGGGGCACATGCAGTAGGCAAATGATTACATATTTGTCAATCAAAGGACCAACCAAACTATGCCCCTTAGCAATAAAAAAAATCTCCTTCTGTTGAGCGCCCCTACCAAAAAAAAAGTTCCAAACAACCAGGCCTGTTGTGTACCTTGTGGAGCACTGTCACTCCTGATGATCTGGTCTGTTCTAATTGCTTCGTTTTGAACAAAGTCTTTGTGATGCTTTGCAACCTGTGTGCACTTTTCCTTCTTTCTTGAACAAGATGTCAAGAACCAGCTGGGTTCGATGTGGTGTGGCAACCCTTTAATCCCAGCACTTGGGAGACAGAGGTAGGTGGATCTATGTGAGTTTGAGGCCAGCCTGATCTATAAAGAGAGTCCATGATAGCTAAGGCTACACAGAGAAACCCTGTCTCAAAAAACCAAAAAAAAAAAAAAAAAAAGAAAGAAAGAAAGAAAGAAAAAGAAAAAGAAAAAGAAAAAAAAAGAAAAAAGAAAGAAAGAAAGAAAGAAAGATGTCAAGAACCTGGAAACAGCCGCTGGGCGTGGTGGCGCACGCCTTTAATCCCAGCACTCGGGAGGCAGAGGCAGGCGGATCGCTGTGAGTTCGAGGCCAGCCTGGTCTACAAAGCGAGTCCAGGACAGTCAAGGCTACACAGAGAAACCCTGTCTCGAAAAACCAAAAAAAAAAAAAAAAAAAAAAAAAAAAAAAAAAAAAAAGAACCTGGAAACAGCCAGTCCAGACCCCAATCGCACTAACAGACTCAGTGGGTTGGTTAACACACAGGAGGGTTTAGCACAGCATCTGGCGCATAGGCGTGCCCAGTACGTGTGTGATGTCATCAGTATCATTTTCACTCTCCAAACACACAAGCATTCCCATGGAGAGTCCTACACAATGATTGTGCTTCCGGCTTCTTCAGCCAAGAGGATGCTCTATTACTTGTCTTGTTGCTATGACAAAATACCAGACTAAAGCAACTTAAGGAGGGAGGGGCTTGTTTTGGCTCACAGTTGGAGGGTTTACAGTCCACCACGGTGGGAAAGGCATGGTAGCAGGGGCATGAGGTGATCACCCACACTACATCTGCGGTCAGGGAGCAGAGAGAGGAACTGTGGTACTCAGCACACTCTTTCTGTGTCATTCAGTCCAGGACCCTGAATATGTATATATATATATATATATATATATATATATATATATATATTTTTTTTTTTTTTTTTTTTTTTTTTTTTTTTGTCCCACCTATACTTAAGGTGGGTTTTCCATGTCGGTTAATCAAATCTAGAAACTCCCTTACAGACACGGCCATTGTTCTGTTTCATACATGAATCTAGATCCTGTCGGGTTCACAATACGATCCATTACAGATGTTATGGAAGGCTGGGCTTCAGACCCCCTCAGGCAATATGATGCTGTGGGAAATCGCATGGACTCTCATCCCTGCCTCACACAGACAATCCTCTCTCAGTGGCAGGTGAGTCTCAGCATCATGCTGGTCCATGAAGTGAGACTCCAGCAGAGACCCAACACTACAGGGTGGAAGCCAGCTGCTTCCACCGTGCCCACCACCCTCCTGACCTGCAGACGCTGTAAACACAATGAAATATTCCCTTAAGATGCCAGTTTGGGATAATTTGCTATATAGCTTTGCCTTTCATTGCACAGCAACCACCTATGCATTCCTCATTAAGAACCTGGACCGGGCGTCCTACCTCCTGTGACGTGCTCCTGCATTCCTCCTGTGCTGGCAGCTTCTTAGGGCTGGGTCTCTCCTGGCCTTGCCTTACAGCAGATCTGTTCGTTCACTTGTTTCTCCCCTCACAGATTAACTTCTAGGAGGCAGAAACCTGGATCCTAGGATCTGATAAGGGCTGCATAATGGAGTAGATTATGTTTGGTGAATGAATGAATGAATTCTGGTCTGTGTGAGAAAACTGTTATATGCTAGCGGAGTTTCCACATCAGGGACTTTGATGGCTACTGACAGGGTGAAGAAGAGGCCTGGCTTATCCAAATTCATTCAGTCATCAAGAGCTTTAAATGTTTAAACTTAATTAAATTAATACATTAAATATTTCATAATTTAATAATAATTAAAATAAATTAAAACTGCCAGGCACACTGCTGCTCTAGTGCAACTGCCTCAGACCACCTCCGGATTGGGGGAGGGGGCAGGCCACCTGCGCTTTGAAGACCTTTGCTTGAGGACTGCAGTATGAGCCAGGGAGGGCCCAGGGCTCTCCAGACCTAGGGACAGTATTACCAATAACACTATCCTAGACTGCCTCCCCCGCTTTCTCCTCCCCACAACTTCTTCCTCCTCCTGCCCCTGTTCCCCCCCACCCCCACCCCCCAAAGCCCCAAGAAGGACTCACTCTGTATCCCCAGGCTGCCTTTGAACTCACAGTCCTCTTGCCTCAGCCTCCTGAGTGCTAAGTGCCAGATGTCCTGAAGTTTTTCAATTTATAGTACCACCCTATGAGGAAGAAGCTATAATCAGCTCAGATTATGTTTTATTAAGACATAAACAGTTTACAGTGATAGGTACACAGTCATAGGACAATGATCCGCACATGTAAAGGATGTAGTTTATTTTTAATCTCTTTTTATTAGTTGAGACTTTCATACATGTATTCAATATATTTTGATCCTATTCACCTTGACTCCTCCCTTAACGCCTCGGATTTACTCCCAGTCCGCTCTCAACTTCATCTTTATTATTTATTTATTTATTTATTTATTTTACAGCCCAAGTCTAATCTATGCTGCCCATATAGTCATGGATATGGGAGTCATGCTGCACTGTAGTGTGGAAAACATCCCAGGAGCCACACCCCTTGAAGACAACTGACTCTCCCTCCCCAGCAGCCCCTAGCTGTCAATAGCTCCTTAGTCAGATCCCTTCTCTGGACCAGGGTGTGGACTGACTTGATCTCACGCAGGCAGACACAACCTGCATAAGGGAGTTGCTGGAGGAGAGTCTCCTGAGCTGTTTTCAGATGCTGATTTCAGTGCACTGAGATCTGTTTACTGTCCTGCCGCAGGCATTGTTATGAATGTTGAACCATCTCCTGTACTCACGTGATGTAAAGAATCTTCCCCAATTATCCCTGATTGGCTAAATAAAAGGCCTACACACCTGGGCAGGGCAGAAGTGAGGGGGCGGAGCTAAGGTTTGAAGGCTTTGAGGACTGAAGGATCACGGGAAAGAGAGAGACAGGTAGAGGGCAAAGAAGGGGAGCCGCCACGGGATAGGTAAAGAACCACGTAGGCCGGGAGGCGTGAACCCTGAGAACCGCGTGGAGAGGAGCGACCCAGATGGAAAGCGTGAGTAAGTGTTTATGGGGATATTGGAGGGAAGAGGCCCAGAGCAGGTGGCCTGGGATGGGGGCTGAGAGGTAACGAGGTAGATTAGGGGGGAATACCTGCCCAGCCTCAGGTGACACGAGGTTTATTTAAATACAACAGGTGTCTGTGTCTTTTATTGCTATTGCTATCGGCATTTAAGGTAGTGGGTTAGTAATAACTGCCATAATAATTATAGGCTTTTTTTTGTTTTCGAGACAAGGTTTCTCTGTGTATCCTTGCCTGTCCTGGTCTCGCTTTGTAGACCAGGCTGACCTCGAACTCACAGCGATCCACCTGCCTTTGCCTCCCGAGTGCTGGGATTAAAGGCGCGCGCCGCCACACCCGACCGACCCTAGGCTTTTTAATTATAAACTTTATTAGCTATTTTTGTTTTCTACAACAGTGAGTGTGGTCCTGTCATGCCTAGAAGACACTGATTCCCCTAGTCCTCTGTCAGAGAACCTGGTTCTGGTTCTGCCTGTTTTTGTTTTAGTTTTTCCAAACATTGTTTCTCTGTGTAGCCCTGGCTGTCCTGGAACTCACACTGTAGACCAGGCTGGCCTCGAACTCAGAGACCTGCCTGCCTCTGCCTCCAGAGCGCTGGGAATAAAGGCTTGCGCCACCACCACCTGCGCCAGTCTGTGGTTCTTACTTCCGCCCTCAATCTACCGTGATGGCCCTGAACCTTAGAGAAAGGGGATGTGGCATAGACGTCCCATTTACGAGTGAGCATGCCGCAGGTACTAATTCACATAAAATGAACCATACCCTGGTGCCCCGGACCTACAGGTGGTTTTATATATCCACGAGCTCACGACCACAGCACAGCAGTCAGCATCTCCTTTCCACCGCCATAAACCAGCTGGTACTTTCTAAGAAGTGAATATAAATAGAATCTTGCAGCAAGTGCATTTTTCTGGTCTGGCTTCACTTGCTATAACAATTTAGAGTTTTGTCCACATTAATGTGATATTGTGCAGTCCGCTATTTCTCGTCACTAAGTGGTATTCCTTTGTCCAGACAGATCACACTATCTTCTGTCTTTCAAAAATGAGGAGGCTAAGCCGAACCGTGGTGTCTTTTGCCTATAATCCCTGGCAATGTCTTCAAAGTATCAGTGCCTGGGCAGAGTCTGATTGATGCAGGAGTTGGGGCTGTAGCTGAAAAAAAAAATTTTAAGCCCCCTGAGTGATTTTTATAGGGTATTTTTTTCATTGTATCTATAGCCATCAAGTCCCATTGTGTGGAGGCTGAGGTAGGAGAACTGTATGAGTTCAAGACCAGCCTGAGCTACCCTCAAGAAACCCACCAAAGCAAATAAAATGAGACTGAAGTTCAGAGAAGTGAAGTGACACATCCAGCTTTGCTTACCCAGCTGCTGCCTGGGCCTTAGCTTTTCCCAGGGTGCCCTTCCTTCCTTCCTTCCTTCCTTCCTTCCTTCCACAGTGCTAGGGGCATGCTGCCCTTCACTGTCTGAGGTAGAATAACAGCCCTGCAGGTGTCCCTGTCCTAATTCCTGAAGTCTGTGAGTATCCTATGAAAGGTGGCAGGGGACAGAGATAGCAGCTAAAAATCAAGGTTGCTATGAGACAGCCTTAAGATAAAAAGACACCCTCGGTGTCTTCCACTGGGTGGGCCCAAGTGTAGTCACCAGGGTCCTTTGAAGCAGAAGCAGGGGTTGGAGTCAGAGATTTGAAGATTCTGGCTTTGAAGATGGAGGAAGGGGCCACAAAGCAAAAGATGGAAGTGGTCTTTTGAATTTGGAGAAGGTAGAGGAATGGATTTTTCCATTCATGGAGATTTGGCAAAGCTTAGCGAGGCCTGCTTCACATGGCCGACCTCCACAATGGAGGATAAGTTTGTGCCGTTTGTGGAATCTTATCTCTTCAGCCACAGAAAACAAACACAGTGGCTTTGGCCAAGCTGTTCTAGATCATGCATCTGAGCCCAGGAGGACAGCAAAGGGCAGAGGGTCTCCAAGGAGTGCTGGAACAACACAGCCTGTCTGTCAGAGGAGGTGGCTTGCCTTCCACATCGCTGAACCACCGTGGCCTTAGGCTGGGTGATGTTCCTTGGGGCAGGACAGCCAGGAGAGGGAAGCTTGAAGTCAGAGATACCTGAATAAACCAGCTGGTAGTTCTCTGCAGTTCTGGGTGAAAGAATAGTCTCTCTACCAGAGCAGCTGACAGAGCAAGGCCTGCCTGCACAGGCTGCTGGGAACTTGGACATGCTCGCCCAGGGTCAGCCATGCAGTGGGGCTTGAGAAAACATAGGACAAAACTTGTCCGGCATGAGGACCCGTGGAACTCATCAGTCCTCATATGACAAGGAAACAGCTTTCTCCCATTGTGGTCCAAATGTGAATAGTTTCCTGCCCCATATAACCTTTAGCTGTCTATGGTTATTGGCTGGCGGTTTTCTTACTCGGTTCAATTCTCACACAATCCAGCCACAGCACAGACTGCAGAGCTTAAGGGCTTAGTCACAAGGCTGTCTTCTAGTTCCCAAGACAGTCCTAGGTTCTGGTGGGTCACCTGGACTTGGGACCAACTGGCTATGTGTAGGAGCAGCCACCACACTGGCCTTAGCTTTGATGACCTGATAAGGTGGCTCACAGAATTTGGGAAGTGCTTGCTGCCTTGTCCCTCAACAAAGAACCCAGATGAGGGTGGAAAGACACCAGAAGGAGATGCTGGAACTCATGTCAGCTACTCCTGTGGCCTCACTGCCCGCAGCAGAAGTTACATCCACCAGGAACCCAAGGAGAAGTAACCGGTGGGGACACTGGTGAAAACACAGATGTGGGCGTGGCTCTGGTGGGACAGGAAGGGTTTATTGCTGAGGGGTCAGGGGACGGTATAAGCTTTGTGGGTTTATACTCACACTGCACATGCTGAGTACTTGGATGAGGGAAGAAGAAAAGTGAGGCTGCTTTAAAATGGATAAAGTGAAGAAAGCAAAAGGTTTCACTTAAGTTCAATGCAGTGTCTGGGGCAGACTGTCTGGGACCCCCAGCAAACAATAGGACTGCCAAAGATGGAAGAAGAGAGCCAAAGGTAAACTTGAGGAGGAGAGTTGAGTGCTTGTGGTGGTGCAGGCCTTTAAACCCAGCACTTTGGGGCCAGAAGAAGGTGGCTCTCTGAGTTTGAGGCCAGCCGGGTCTACATAGTAAGTTCCAGGACACTACATAGAAAGAGACCATGTCTTTTGAAAAAAAAAAATGTAGTTGAGGGGCTGGAGATGGCTCAGCAGTTAAGAGTACTTGCTGCTCTTCCAGAAGATCCAGGTTCAATTCTCAGCACCTATATGACAGTCACAACCATCTGCAATTTCAGTCAAGGGGGATCTGATGCCCTCTTCTGGCCTCACTGGGTACTGAGGCACACATGTGATGCACGGGCAGACATGCAAGTAAAACATCCACACAAATTAAATAAATAGAAATATGGGTATGATGGGGCACGCCTTTAATCTCAGCACTTGAGAGGCAGAGGCAGGTGGATTTCTGAGTTTCAGGCCAGCCTGTTCTCCAAAGAGAGTTCTAGGGCAGCCAGAGCTACATAGAGAAACCTTGTCTTGAAAAACCAAAAAGAGCCAGGCAGTGGTGGCGCACGCCTTTAATCCCAGCACTTGGGAGACACAGGCAGGTGGATCCCCATGAGTTCGAGGCCAGCCTGGACTACAGAGCAAGTTCCAGGACAGCCAGAGCTGTTACACAGAGAAACCCTGTCTCGAAAAACAAACAAACAAACAAACAAAACCAAAAAGAAAAAAAAATAAATACATAAGAGAAAGCAGTTGAAAGCATCAGTGACAATAGCAAAGGGACCAGGGCGGGGTGGTGCACGTCTTCAACTCCCAGCACAGGGAGGCAGAGGCAGGCCGATGTCTGTGAGTTTGAGGCCACCCTGGTCCACAAGCTAGTCCAGGACAGCCAGGGCTACACAGAGAAACCCTGTCTTGAAAAATGTAAAAGCAAAGATGGGTTTAGAGGGGAGCAGTGAGGAGGCGGGGAGGCTCTGTCAGAACAAGAGGGGAATAAGAAGACAGAAAAGAAAAGGGAAGGACTAGGAACTGAGCATGTGGGAAGGCCTCAATTGTAAGACTGTAGGCTAAGGAAGAAGAAAACAGCTCAAAGAGGGACCTGACCAGAGCAGTGAAGGAGTGATGTTGGGTCAGGACCGGAGGGGGGAAGACCGGAGCTAAGAGGAGAAGATCTTGGGCAAGAAAGAGAATAGGGGAGAGAGAGAGAGAGAGAGAGCGCAAGACAGAGAGAGAGAGAGAGAGAGAGAGAGAGAGAGAGCAAGAGAGAGAGAGAGAGAGAGAAGAGAAGAGAAGAGAAGAGAAGAGAACACACACACACACACACACACACACACACACACACACACACACACACACACACACACACACACACACACACAGAGCACTGAGCCAGGAACTAAGACAGGCCGAAGGTGCCTTGGGAGGGGAGGAGCTAAGAAAGGGAGGGGCGGAGTAAGCAAAATGCAGGAGTGGGAAGCTAATGAGAGACGTGAGTAACTGTGGGTTAGAAGAGACAGAGGCACTAATAAGCAGAGGGACGACAACGGGGTAGAGGGACAGTTGCCAGGGCAAAGAAAGCAAGAATAGACCTAGGCTAAGGGCGGGAAAGACACTTATTCTCTGCGCTTTGGTGGCTGTACATTTCTTCATGAACTACGGTCCTCTGTACAAATGAACTCCTGAAAGCTGTACTAATAAACTGAAAGATGCAACAGTAGGGTTCCCATTTGAGGGAGAACATATGTCATCTGTCTTTCTGTGTCTGGGTTACCTCATTCATTATAATGATTTCCAGCTCCGCCCGTTTATGTGCAAACTTCATTTTTCTTTACAGCTGCATACAATTCCACTGTGATTGGGTACCACATTTTCATTATACATTCCTGGGTTGATTGACAGCTGGGCTGTTTCCATGTCCTAGCTACTATGAACAGAGCAGGAATGAACATGGATGAACCTATGTTTCTGTAGCATAAATTAGGGTCCTTTGAAAACATGTCCAGGAGTGGCATAACTGGGTCACACGGTGTATCTACGGGTAAGGTTGTTTTGAGGAGGATTCACACATAGTGGCTGCACCAGTTTGCTCTCCCACCAATGGTGCATGAAGGATCCCATTGGCTAGCATTTGTTGTCTTTTCTTTTTCTAATCTTAGCCATTGTGACTAGAGGAAGATGCAATCTCAGTTTTTTTTTTTTGCTTTTTTGAGACAGGGTTTCTCTGTGTAGCCTTGGCTGTCCTGGACTAACTTTGTAGACCAGGCTGGCCTTGACCTCACAGCGATCTGCCTGCCTCTGCCTCCAGAGTGCTGGGATTAAAGGCGTGAGCCACCACTGCCTGACTGGTTATTTTCTTGATGTTCAATTTTTTTTTGAGTTGTTTGTTTGTTTGTTTGTTTTTTTGGTATATTCTAGACACTAATCCTTTATCAGATGTCTAGCTGCCAAAGGTTTATTTTTATTTTTTCTCTTCTGTAGGTGCCTCTTGACTTGAGAAACCATTTTTTTTCCCAGTCCAAACAAGTTTGTTTAATTTCATGAAGTCCCATTTATTGATGTTTGGTCCTGTTTCTAGGGCAATCATGTCCTATCCACAAAGTCATTGCCCAAGACATATTCTGTACTTTTCTAGAATATTCAGAGTCTCTGGTCTAATATTGAGATCTCTGGTCTATTTTGGATTGATTCGTGTACAGGATGAGAGGGAAGGATCCAGTTTCATTCTTCTGTACATGGGTGTTCCTGGCACCTTTTTGGTTTTTTTTTAATTTAATTTAATTTAATTTATCTATTTATTTATTTATTTATTGGTTTTTCGAGACAGGGTTTCTCTGTGTAGCCTTGGCTGTCCTGGACTCGCTTTGTAGACCAGGCTGGCCTCGAACTTGCAGCGATCCGCCTGCCTCTGCCTCCCGAGTGCTGGGATTAAAGGCGTGGGCCCCCACGCCCGCCTGGCTTTGTTTTATTTTTTGAGACAAAGTTTCTCTGTGTAGCCTTGGCTGTCCTGGCCTCCCTTTGTAGACCAGGCTGGCCTCGAACTCACAGAGATCCACTTGCCTCTGCTTCCCTGAGTGCTGGGATCACAGGGGTGCACCACTGCACCCGGCTTCCCTGGCACCTTCTGATAAAGATGTCTGTGTTCCCTGGGCTCTCTTCTCCTCTCCAAACCTCCCCTTCTTCTCCTCCCTCCCTCTCTGCCCCCACACTTTCGGCCTTCTTGGAGGAGAGCTAGCTACCTGGCGCTGCCTGGGTACCTCAGCTGAATTTCCCTCCATCCTCATCTTGCTTCTCTTTGCATGCGAATGTTCCCAGGACAGAAGTCCTCCCTCAGATGAGTAGCCAGCCTGGCTGGGTAGCAGACAGGCAAGACTATCCATCCAGGATCCAGACTCTCTTTCTTATCCAGAGGATGGGGTAGGGTGGTGCTAAGGATTGGAGATGGCAGGTGACTAGCCTGTGCTCAGGAGTCCATTAGAACAAAGGAGACTGCCAACCAGGAGATGCTGAGAGACTGTGGTACCATGCCAAGAAGTGGGGAAGACAAGATTTCATATGTATTATATATATATATATATATATATATATATATATAAATTATATGCACAAATGTACATGTATATGCAATATATGTTTTCTTATTTATTGTTTTTGAAGCAGGGTCTTGTATAATTGGGGCTGGCTTTGAATTTTTTCTTTTCTGTTTCTTTTTGTTGTTTTGGGGTTTTTTTTTTGTTATTGTTTTTGTTTGGTTTGAGTTTTTTTTTTTTTTTTTTGAGACAGGGTCTCTCTGTGTAGCCTTGGCTGTCCTAGACTCACTTTGTAGACCAGGCTGGCTTTGAACTCACAGCGATCCGCCTGCCTCTGCCTCCCAAGTGCTGGGATTAAAGGCGTGTGCCACCACCGCCCGGCGGTTTTTTTTGTTTTTGTTTTTTAAGATTTATTTATTTATTATATATACAGTGCTCTGCCTAAATGTACACTTGGGCCTGCATTACATGATAGATGGTTATGAGCCACTATGTGGTTGCTGGGAATTGAACTCAGGACCTCTGGAAGAGCAGTCAGTACACTTAACCTCTGAGCCATCTCTCCAGCCCGGTTTGGTTTTTTCTTTCTTTCTTTTTTTTTTTTTTTTGGTTTTTTTTTTTTTTTGGTTTTTTGAGACTGGGTTTCTCTGTATAGCCTTGGCTGTTCTGGACTCGCTTTGTAGACCAGGCTGGCCTCGAACCTGCTTTGGTTTTTTCAAGACTGGGTTTCTCTGTGTAGCCTTGGCTCTCCTGGACTTACTTTATAGACCAGGCTGGCTTCGAACTCACAGACATCTGCCTGCCTCTGCCTCCCTGAGTGCTAGGATTACAGGCATGCACCACAGCAAACACTTAAACTTTTTTCTTTTCTTTCTTTCTTTTTAAAAAGTTATTTATTTATTATGTATACAGTGCTTTGCCTGCATGCATGCCTGCATGCCAGAAGTGGTCACCAGATCTCATTATAGATGGTTGCTAGCCACCATATGATTGCTGGGAATTGAACTCATGACCTTTGAAAGAACAGACAGTGCTCTTAACCTATGAACCATCTCTCTAGCCCTTCTTTCACCTTTTTTAAGACAAAAGTTCTCTGCATAGCCTCGGCTGGCCTGTAGACCAGCCTGGCCTTGAACTCCAAGATTCTTCAGCCTCTGCCTCTGCGTACTCTGATTAAAAGTGAGTGACCGTATTGCCTGATTGGCCTTGAACTTTCTATGTAGATGACCTTGAATTCCTCTCCTGCCTCGGCCTCCAGGTATTAGCACTACAGGTGCATACCACCCTGCCCGGCTCAATGCTTCTTTCTGTAAATCTCCTTACAGCCCATCTCTTTCTCCTGAGGCACAGATTCCTTACAGCTGAGAGATGCACAACCCAGAAGACACCAGCAGTACCGAAAACTCATGAGCCATTGACAGCTAACCTAGTCCCTCATCCTCTCAGCTGAAATTCCCCCAGGGGGAGGCCCCACTAGGGCATCTAGGGTGACTGACTCAAAAGAAAACCATCTCCTGCCCTGTGCATCTCTCTGGGTCTTCATGCACACAGTCTCACCATTGTATAGCCTATGTATTCATCCATGTGCCCTCTGACAACCGTCCCTCCTTCTTGAATTTGCACAGATTTTTCTCCCTTAGGAGGGGGCATGAAGCTCGGCCCTACTCTGAGCTAGGCTGTAAGCAGTGATACCACCTTAGGAGGTCATTGTCCCTATGGCTTCTGGTGGGATCAGAATTAGCTGGCTCTCTGTGGCACAGGCAGCCCAGCTGCATCCACTATCCATCCCACTTGTAGTTGGCACAGGGCCAGCCTGTCCTACAAGGCCCTTTGAAATTCTGACCTGAAGCTCAGAGCCAGCTATGGTATCTCGATGGGGAACAGCCTATGACTGCTGTACCAGGAGAGAGAGAGAGAGAGAGAGAGAGAGAGAGAGAGAGAGAGAGAGAGAGAGAGAGAGAGAGAGAGAGAAGTCAATGTGATACAGAGGGGGGAAAAAAAAAGACAAGGCTTGGGGGCTGAAAAGGTGGCTCAGTGATTGAGGGCACTGGCTGTTCTTCCAAAGGACCTGGGTTCAAAATCTCAACACCCACATGGCAGGTCACAACTGTCTGTAATTCCAGTTCCAGGGGATTTGACACTCTCACACAGACATACGTGGAGGAAGAACACCAACCTATTAAAAAAAAAAAAAAAAGACAAGGCTTGAGTAAGTACCATGCCTGGGCTACACTGTGAGTGAGATACTATCTTAAAATAACAAGGCCTGTGGATGTTGCTTGTTGGTACAGCACTTGCTTGGCATTGCTGTGTAAGTGCCTGGGTGTCATCCCCGGCAATGGGGGAAAAATCAAGTGGGTCAAGTTTATGTGTGACAAGTTCTCTCTAGTTGACTGGTGGCCATTGGAGAGGAAAGGAACAGACACGAAACGGAGTTGTCAGAAGTTAAGAGTAATGTACATTGAGGGAGGGGACATTTTTGGGAGAAAAGGAACAGCTCGCCCCACAATGGGCCTAGACTTGGCCATGATGGCTTCAGATGTTTTGGGACTTAAACCCTGGCTGCTGGGGCTCCAGGGCTGGCCAACAGCACCCATACCCAAATGTCAAACCTGCCCAGGATGCCTGGCACACTGGTGTAACACGCTATATCCGCACCTGTAGCATATGCTATTTGGGAAACTGAAGCAGGAGGCTCTTGAGCTCAGGACCAGTTTAGGCTTCACAGCAAGATTCTGTCTCAAAACAGCAAGCACTTGGGCTGGAGAGATGATGGCTCAGTGGTTAAGAGCACTGCTTGCTCTTCCAGAGGTCCTGAGTTCAATTCCCAGCAACCACATGGTGGCTCACACCCATCTATAATGTGCTCTGATGCCCTCTTCTCTAGATAAAGCACTCATATACAATAAATAACAATTAAAAAAAAACAAACCAGCAAGCACTAAGGATGTATCTCTGTGACTGGACACTTAACCTGGCATGAACAATACCCCAGCGGCTTCAAAAGGACATAAGAAAAAAGGAGACTGAAGTCAGGAAGAAATTGGCCTCTTTCAGGCCAACGAAGCCTCCAAGGAAACCAACTTGGCTAACTCTCCATCTTAGACTTCCACCGTCTAGCACAAAGTCCTTGATCCCCGTCTTCCAGATTTAGTGAGCGTTATCAACAATGGTGTATGGATCGTTGTGTTATCCTGGTCTCTGCTTCACACACACCCCGGGTGCTGCTGCTGCTGTGGCTGAGACCAGGCTGGCCTCGAACACATAGAAATCCATGCGCCTCTGTCTCCTGGAGTACTGGAGGCACTACCCCTCCCAGCCCAGTTTGTAGTCCTCTTTACAGCAGTCTTGGTTGGCCCAGGTCCCACCCATCAGCTCCCCATGACAGGCAGCCCCAGAAAAGAAAGGATACTGTGCCTGGCACCCTGGTCAGCAATACCCTTGACCCTGACTGGACAGCAGTAGTGGAGACCTGCTAGGCACCCTAGGATGCTGTCACAGCATTACTTTTTCTGTGGTGACAGCTAGGCTCCTGTAAAGAGGCCAGGGCACTGAGTCCCATACAGCAGGGAGGGTCACAAGGACTGTCTTGGGAGACCTAATGGCCTGGAGAGATTTTCATCTCCTGAAACTCACACAACATAACCTCTTCTGGAAAGAGTGATCCAGCCATGCTTCCTGAGTCTTCCATAGGCCCCATTGGATGGCAGTGTGGTTTACGGTGGAGGCAAACCCAGTACATCTGTTTTTTTTCTAGAGCCCTCTCTGAGCTGAGAGTGGGCACCTATCTGGCTGCTTTTACCAGACTCAAACATCTCTTACTTTGGCGCTGCCATCTGAGTTGCTGGCTTATTGCTTGAGATGACCCAGGCTGGCCTTGAATTTTTAGTCCCCTTGCCTCAACCTCATGAGTACTGGCATTATGGTCATGTGCCACCATGTCTGGAATTGACTATATTTGTGTGTGTGTGTGTGTTTGTGTGTGTTGCATGCAACCATATGCACATGAGTATGAGGCCAGGAGATCAAAGAAAATGTTGCCTGTTCTCAATGACTTTGTATCGTTCCTTTGAGACAGGGTCTCTCCCTGAACCTGGTGCTCACCGGTTTTTGGAGGCTGGCTGGCCAGCAAGCTCTCATGGTACCTCTGTTTTCTCTCCCATGGTGCTGGAGTTAAATTCAGGTCTCCACACTTGCACCCTTAATCATTTCCCCAGCCCACACTTGTGCTGCACAACAAGAAAGGGTTAACAGCTCCCAGTTTGATTTGTGAAATTAGAAGACAGCGGAGAGGGCATGTGGCTTAGTGACAGGCCCTCCCACCCCCACCCCCCCATTTTCAGAACCGCAGGAGCATGAAAGAAGGCAGCACCCCAGCATACCACCCACGCTCAGACCCCTGGAATCTGACCTGCTTTAGGGTCTCCACAGCCACCGTGCCGCAGCACCCTGTCACATCAGGCAGCTGCACCAGCTCCTCAAATGGTCCTCAGTCCTCAAATCCTTTCCAGCTGTTTCCCATGCTTCCTGAGTAGAAGCAAAGTGAGAGTGGCCCCATGGCTGCCCCGTCTGAGTTGCATGTCCCCTGCCCCTGCCCAGTTCTCTCTGCAGTGTCCTCTGTCCCCAACAGCTATCATGAGGGTCCCACCTGTGAAGAAGGCCTCTTGGCTGGCACACTGTCCTCCTGCAGCACTGTGGAGCGGGGACACTGGGCAGGGGCTTCAGAGACCAGAAGGTGTCTCTGGGTAGCCTTTCCTCACACAGAGGCCTCCCCAGCTCGGCTAGGTAGCCTCAACTGAAAAAAACGGTTCAGCAGCAAGCTGGGTGGACTCAAAATGAGCTGCTGTGAGAGCCAGGGCCCTGGCTTCAGCCAGCCTCCTCCCTGTCCCCTCCCCTTCTCTGCCCCTCCCCCTCCGCTACCCTCCTCTCTTCCCTTGTGGCATTAGGCTCTGCCTCCAGAGAGTACAGGCCAAGACCAGCTCTCTCTGTAACCTGACCTGTAGGTGCCTACACAGGTCTTGGCCTCTCTCGGTGTCCCATCCACTTAATGACAGGACTCATAAATCAGGACTCACTGTTGCCTGACCCTCCAACTGTTAGGAAAAAAAGGTCAGATTTTGGTGCAAATTTGATTTTTTTTTTTAAATGTTCAAAATTAACATGGGAACATAAAGGAAAGAGGCCAGTGAGCCAGACTGGGCTCTGCTTGCCAGCTTTGCACTAGAAAAATCTGTCACTCGTAGCACTGAGGAAGTACCTGGCACTTACTGGCTGGGTGAGACAGTTCCTTGCACACAGGAAGTAGCTGCAGGGCTGAACCCTGACTGCGCCCACCCTGGAGACTGCCTTGGGGACTGGAGTTAAGTGATGTCCCCTTGCTGAGGACGGCAGGCTGTGGGCAGAACAGTACAGGAAGGATTCTTTCTTTCAGGGAAGGTGTTCTGTGAACAATGCCAGGAAGCAACTGGTAGCTGTTTTGGACTTAGTGGCTTGAGCTGTACTTGGAAAACAAGTCCATTGACTTCAAGACTGAGACATAACAAGAGCTCCCCACAGCTGGTCCTTGAGAACTTCAATTCGGGGCTCCTCTCTGCCTCTGGCCAGCTGTGGAGTTCAACTGTTTGATGCAACCGGTCTGGGCCGCAGCGGGGCCAGCTGTGACCATGTTCCGGCCAGGGGGCTTGCTTTTCACTGCTGAGTGTTAGAAATATACCTTAGACTAAGAAGGGTTCAGGCAGGGACTCAACAGCTCATAGCTTTGTGGAGTGCCCCAGGGATCCCCAGACAGTTCTGGCTCCTTGCAATGCACTGCTAGTTAACACTGTAAGTCTGCAGCTTGACTCCCTCAGGGAGACAGGCTGGCTTTTAAAGAGGAAATCCGGTCTTGGAACGCGGAACCCAGGCATTTGACCCCCTGGCCTATGTAGAGTGTCTTCCTGGGTTGGGCAAGGTGTGAGGAGAAGCTGCCGAGCCCAGTCAAGCTGTGGTCAGTGGGAATGCATTAAAAACAAAACAAAAAGTTATTCACAAGGATGTTGGGCAGCGGAGCGTCTTGGGGCCCTAGTTACCCTTCGGAGAGCCACCGAATCTCTGACCCCAGGGAGAAAGAATTCAGGACCTTGAGGAGTCATTGTCCAGGCCTGGCAGCAGGGGACGCCCGATTCTGAGCACTGACCACGTCCTGTGCCTTCAGAGGCTCCCCTAGGGACAGGACTCCCCCGCTCCTAGCCTGGGAACCTTGCTTGCCAGTCATTCAACAAAGACTTTGCGCTTGCCTCCAGGTCCCTGGCTCTGCGCCCCGGGTTCCGCCTGGTCCTCCCCCGACCCGGACAGCTGGGCAGCTTAGCAATGGTGGAAGAGGGACTCCCCTCCTCCCTTCCGAACCCCTGTGGCGACGGCAGCTTCCTCACCCCGCCCCCCATCCCCCCCGTGGCTCAGGAATTCCTGGTGGAGCCCGCTCGGGAGCGAACCCCCTCCCATGCCCTGGGCGCGGCTGAGTGTGCGGGACGTGGTGCGCCAGGCTCGCGGGCTGAGTGGGGCTTGGCCCTGCTCGCTCGTGTTTCTGCATCCAACCGTGTTTATACACCGGGGCATAATTTTTTGTGCACACAGTCAGTGACGCTTGGGGAACTTTCCTGAAAATCCTGGGCTGGCAGTTTAAATATAAAAAGGCTTTGTTTAATGCCAGAAGCATTTCCCCCCCTGTTCTGGGAGTCGCGGAGCGTTCACCTGCTTCCTCGCTCCTTTAAAGACCAGGGAGGCCAGGCTTGTTTTAGGGGTGAAGAGTTGGGGAGCAGACCCCAGGATCTGAGCACGCAGTTATTTTCTAGGTTCTGTGCCATTTGTCCCACAGCCTTCTCCATGCCTGTCGCCCAAGGCTCATGGAAGGCTCTAAACCTTCTAGTCCTGTTTCTCTCCTGGGGCTGTTTAACTTTGGATCTTTCCTCTGCAAATATCTGGGAGTGTTAGAGTGATGCCAACATCATTGTGGCTGTGGAATTCGAGTTGAAATGTGTCCAGAACTCGGAAGGCTGAGGAACAGTGGGCTGGAGGAAGCTGTAGCAGAGGGTATTGTGGGTAAGGCGAGGTGACATGGGAGGGCATACCCTCTCCCAGACTTGACCACCTTAAAGGGGGAGGGTAATATTAGCTGGTCATGGGCTCTCATGCCGTTAATCCCATTACTTGGGAGGCGGGGGCAGGTGGATTTCTGTGAGTTGGAGGCCAGCCTGGTGTGCAGAGCGAGTTCCAGGACAGCCAGGAACAGAGACACTCTGTTTCAGAAGAAAGAGAGAATGAGAAAGAGACTCTAATGCAGTGGTTCTCAATTTGTGGGTCCAGACCCCATTGGGGGTCACATATCAGATTCATAACTAGCAAAATTACAGGCGTGAGCCTCCAGTCCATCATGGCAGGGAACATGAAGTAACTGGTCACATGGTATTCTTAGTCAGGACGCAGAAGGAGAGGAACACTGGTGTTCAGTTCTTTTTCTCCTTTGTATTCAGTTCAGGGCAAAATAGTAGTACAATGTCACCCACATTTAGAGTGGGGATTCCCTCTGCATTTAAACCTTTCTAAACACACCCTCATAGAGACATGCCAGTTGTAACTTTTTGGCAGAGTGCTCTGAAGTGTGCGTGAGGCCCTGGGTTCAATCCCTGGCATTTCATAAGCTGGGTGTGGTGGTTTGGGAGGGAGACATGGGAGTCACTGTATGGGTATAGGTTGAAGCCACCGTGGGTGTTGCTTGGGTTAAGAATGCACATAGCGGGGCCTGGAGAGGTGGCTCAGCGGTTAAGAGCACTGACTGCTCTTCCAGAGGTCCTCAGTTCAATTCCCAGCAACCACATGGTGGCTCACAACCATCTATAATGTAATCTGATGCATACTGTATACATAATAAATAAATCTTAAAAAAAAAAAGGATGCACATAGCGCATAGGCATACATGCAGGTAAAACACCCATACACCTAAGATAGCAAATATGTGTGTGTGTGTGTGTGTGTGTGTGTGTGTGTGTGTGTGTATTTTTTTTTTTTTTTTTGAGACAGGGTCTTTCTGTGTAGCTTTGGCTGTCCTGAAACTCACTCTGTAGACCAGGCTGGCCTCAAACTCACAAAGGTCTGCCTGCCTCTGCCTCCCAAGTGCTGGGACTAAAGGCGTGTGTCACCGCTGTCTGGCTTTAAAAGATTTTAAAGAGCACTTACTGCTCTTCCAGAGTACCTAAGTTCCAGCACCTATGACAGGAAGGTTAGAGCCCTCTGTAGCCCCAGCTCCAGCTCCAGGGAGATCTAACGTCTCTGGCCTCTTGGAAACCTGCACTTAAGTACACACCCCCTCTCCACCATATACACATAGTAAAAGTAATAAAGAGAAATCTTTGATTTTGACAAAATTTTTATGTGTATGCGGGTTTGCCTGTATGTATGTATGTGTATGTGTACCACAGGTGTGTCTGGTACATGTCCTCTGGGACTGGGTTACAGATGGTTGTGATTTACCATGTGAGTGCTGAGAGCTGAACCCAGGTCCTTTGTAAGAGCTGCAAGTGCCCTTAACTACAGCACATCTTTCCAGCCCTTAAAACAAATCCTTAAAAAGCATCCTAAGCCAGGCATTATGGCATATAGTTGCAGTATCAGAATTTGGGAGTTGTCAGCTATACAGTGATTTCAAGGTCTGGGCTACATAGACCTTGTCTCAAAAAGATCCATATATATATTTCCCAACTAAAAAATAACAAGAAAAATTAATTGGGGTTGCTGGAGACTTGGGGGCTGGTTATCACCTCTCTTGGCACCTGGTGTGACTGTCTGTGGTCCCCAGATGTCATCTTTATCTCTGTCTACCTAGTTGTATCAACGTCTGTCTATCTCAGCATCCAGCTATCTGAAATCAATAAGTCAATGCTGCGCTTCAGGCAAAGTATAGA
The DNA here is from genome assembly GCF_964271855.1 of Acomys minous. Lineage (NCBI taxonomy): Eukaryota > Metazoa > Chordata > Mammalia > Rodentia > Muridae > Acomys > Acomys minous. Next base: position 39,677,580 of record NC_140496.1, read on the forward strand.
AGCTGAAATTAACTGGAGAGGAGGAATTTCCTGCTCCAAAGGGAGATCTAGCTTGGTTTCAGCTGCTAAGGCACAGAGGCTAACACCTGTAACCCTAGTTTATGGGAGGCTGAGGCAGGAGCATCACTAAGAGTCTTGGGGCCAGTCTGAGCTATTCAGTAACGTGCTCTCACTCAAAAAAAAAAAAAAAAAAAAAAAAAAACAAGGGCTTGGGGTGAAGCCTCATGTTAGTAGTGTGCATAAAGCTAGGTATGGTGGCCCATGGCTGTTTTCTCAGTACTAGGGAAGTGAAGGCAGGAAGGATCATGAGTTCAAAACTGTTCCTGGTTCCATAGCGGGCTGCATGGTGAGTCTGAATTGGACTAAGTTAGACAAAACTGAAGTTGCCCTTGCCCCATCCTAGTCAGGAGCAAGACTTCTGGCAAGTTCTGGGATCCTGTGGGGCAGAGGGTGAGGAGTGGTTGTTTTGCCCTGTGTGTTGGTTTTGTGATGGCAAACTGGCACCCAACAGGAGACCAAATGTAGGAAGCCTGGGCTGGCTGTGAAGAGCCCCAGGGAAAATGTCCGCTGGCACATCATATTCGTGGGGGAACATATCGCAAGAGGCATCAAAACAAGGAGTCTTCTTCCATCAGGGAGCACTCTTGCCTCCCTGGCATTAGGGTGAAAACTGAGATGCTTCAGAGGCTGAACTAGACTAACCCAGCTGGACCTTGCAATAGGTGGGGATGGGGGTGGGGGGTTGGGGGTGGGGGTGGGGGTGGGAATGGGGGTGGGTGGGGATGGGGGTGGGGTGGGGTGGGTGGGGATGGGCGTGGGGTGGTAGGGGTGGGGGTGGGGGTGGGGGTGGGGGGGTAATCCCACTTTCAGACACGACGAAAATGCTTAAACTCGCGCTCAGTATTCTTTCTTTCTTTCTTTCTTTCTTTCTTTCTTTCTTTCTTTCTTTCTTCCTAAGAAAGGCAAACAAGCCCAGTGACTTTGTGAACTCCTAGATCTTCTCAGTCTCTCTGTGGCATCTCCTTGCCTTCTTGGCTCTGAGATCCTGCAGTATTTCAGAATCAGAAGGGAAGGTTGGAGTGTGTCATGTGTCAGAGCTAGTGTATCTGTTAGCTCACCCCTACTCAAGATCCACCTGGCCAGGGACTTCTCCATCTGGCCCAGCTGTGTCACTAGTATCTGGCCCAATGCCCGTCATAGCACAGACCCCAGGAAGTAACCAATAAACAGTCACCGAGTAGAGAAAACAAGCCCTTGCATGTACAAACAATAAGAGGCAGCTTTGGGCTGGAGAGATGGCTCAGAGGTTAAGAGCACTGGCTGTTCTTCAAAAGGTCCAGAGTTCAATTCCCAGGAACCACATGGTAGCTCACAACCATCTATAATGAGATCTGGTGCCCTCTTGTGGCGTGCAGACACACATGCCGCCAGAACATTGTATAAATAATAAATCTTTAAAAAAAAAAAAAAAAGAGACAACTTTTTCGAGCACTGTACTAAGTATGTTACCTGCTGGCTCACTTAACCCAGCACTCCAACAAGGTGAGCATGGATGGAGTCCTCCTTTCACAAACGAGGAAACTGAGGCACAGAGAAATGAAATGGCTGGCTGGGAGACAGGACAACTGAACAGTGACAAACCACATTCCTGCAGTCCTAAGGTGTTCCTGGCCCTTCCCCCAGACTCTCTTTTGTTACCTGGTGTGGGACCTGAAAACAGTTTTTTGTTGTTGTTTTCTTTTGTTTTTCTTTTCTTTTTTCTTTTTAGTTTTTCGAGACAAGGTTTCTCTGTGTAGCCTTGGCTGTCCTGGACTCACTTTGTAGACCAGGCTGACCTCAGACTCACAGAGATCCACGAGATCCACCTGCCTCTGCCTCCTGAGTGCTGGGATTAAAGGCCTGCGTCACCATGCCAGGCAAAGTTTATTTATTATTATGTGTACAGTGCTCTGCCTGCAAGTTCCCCCCCAGGCCAGAAGAGGGCATCAGATTACATTACAGATGGTTGTGAGCCTCCCTGTGGTTGCTGGGAATTGAACTCAGGACCTCTGGAGGAGCAGACAGTGCTCTTAACTTCTGAGCCATCTTTCCAGCCCTGTGTTCTGTTTTTCGAGACAGGTTTTCTCTGTGTAGCCTTGACTGTCCTAGACTCGCTTTATAGACCAGGCTGACCTAGAATTCACAACCATCCACCTGCCTCTGCCTCCTCCTGAGTGCTGGGATTAAAAGGCGTGGGCCATCACTTACAGCCTGAAAACCGTTTTACTCCTGTAAACTGCTCTCCGGAGATGGCTTTCCCCATCTTTCTGGTCCATTCTGGATCATCTGATAGGACCCTTCTTGGTCTAAAGCCCAAAATACCGTGGGCCTAGTAAGGAGTACCTGACCCTTTGTTATCTGTCCCTGCCATGTTGGCTCTCAGGGCCAGGAAGACCCGGAGTGCAGGCAGAAACTTCCAGGACCCTCCCCTCCTCCTGCTGTGCTTTTAGCTTTGGACAGGGCTCCAGGGCCTCTCCCAGTGGGTGTCAGAGGCCAGAGCTGCTTTTGTCAGCCCCAGGAGGCCAGCCAGGCGCAGAGGCTGCAACCAGCCCCTGTCCAGGCTTGGGAGATGGTTTTTTTCCCCCCTGTGTGTTGCAGCTGGGACTGGTTATAATAGGGGGAGGAGGGAAAAAAAAAAAAAAAAAAAGGAGAGAGAGAATGACCAGGCCAGCCGGCTGGAAAATAAAGAGACTTAAAAAGAAAAGGGCCAGGCCTGTTCTTCTCCTGTGGAGGCTTTGGTTAAGCAGAAAGTTTTAGCTTCTTTCTGAAAGGCATTTGGGCTTTTGAAGTCCCCTGCGGGAGCTCCCTCCAGCCCCTGGGAAGCCAGGCCTTGGCATGTCCCAATGTGCATGACCAGGATGGGGCCAGGCCACTCAGAGGAGGCAGCAGCGGGCCCTGGGAAATGTGCACCAGGCCTGTCCACTGGGGCCTGGGCCCCACCCCCTCTGCTCCCATCCCTGTGGGGCCCAAGCCCCATAACCTCTCTTTAGTGGCCTTTTCCCTGAATTCCCTGTACTCCCTCAGGCTCTGAACTCTGGCCTAGTGCCTTTTGGGCCAGAAGGTGGTTCTAGAACTGTTTTTTTTTTTTTTTTCATCCAGAAAGCCAGAAGGATTTTGCAAATGGGGAGACTGAGGCAGATAAAGGCCACCCTGGGAAATCTAAGCCAACCAGGCTGTGCTTACAACCATAAAGAACAGGCAGCATTTACTGACCACTCACTTGCAGTAGGAAGGACCCTCTCTCACCCCCCCTCCCCCACCCCCTCCTCCACCCCCCCCCCCCCCCATGAATTGAGGGAACTGACAAATAAAAACACGTAACTCTTCCCAAGGCTCCTCTGGGGAGCTCTTTTGTCCTCCAAGGACTAGCTGGTTCTAGTCCTTGTAAGTGGGCTTGCTTCTGTGCGAGGCAACCTGCAGCACTGTTTCAGCTACACCCATTTCTGAAGTTGAGCACCACTCAGATGCAGTAACAACCACCCAGGTCTTCCAGTGTACAGAGTGCTACACGCAGGCCACGCTCCAGCCCCACGGGGCATAGTATCACTAGATGCTCCCTGACAGACCTACTGCTCACAGCCACCCTGTGCTGTCAATGTGATTCAGCAAAGCTTCTTCCTGATGGGTATGGCTGGTACAGGATACACATGGGTTCTAATTCAGATCTTCCTGGCTCTCCCTACAGTATGGGCCAGTGTGCTGCATGGCGGGGGCCCGTCTGTCCAGAGCTCACCTTTACTAGTTTCTTCAGTTACTACCACTCGCTGGATAGACTAGGGCAACATGATCTGATGGGAGGGAGTACTTACCAAAATCTAGGGCTCTCTGTCAAAGAGCTTTTGGTCTAGTTGAGCAGAAAAAAAAGCTTTCTAGCTATTTAGTTTTTGTTCCCACCAGAAAGCCACCATAAAGTGATGACAATGGTGAACAACAAAAAGACGTATTTGGTTAACTTTTCTGTCTGTCCCTGAGATCGATGGTTCTTGTTTTAAGGACATCACTATATTCTGGGCACCCAAAAGGCACTGGAATGTAACGGGGGACTCCAATGGACCCATTCTACTTCTCCATGTCTGGAGCATCCTGTGTGCTCAGCTGGAGAGGGCATCCTACATGCTGATCTTCTGAAATCTCCATGGTATTTCTCCACACCTTGGATTCTTTTTTTTTTTTTTTTTTTTTTTTTTTTGGTTTTTCGAGACAGGGTTTCTCTGTGTAATGGCCCTGGCTCTCCTAGACTCACTTTGTAGACCAGGCCTGCCTCGAACTCAAAGATATCCACTTGCCTCTGCCTCCCGAGTGCTGGGATTACACACCTTGGATTCTAAAGAAGAGTTTTTCTTTTCTAATACCATATGGATGGTCAAGGAAAGGGGCAAGCATGTACACTGGGGAAAAAAAAAATAAAACAAACAAGCAAACGAAACCTCCCCCTCAGTGATCTCAGCCAGCATGGTCTTTCTTAGGAACTTCAGACTCTTCACAAAAGAGACTGGAGATAGGGGAGAGTTTGCTACTGCCTCTGCAGCAGGTGACAGTGAAAGAGGGTCTCAGAGCAGACCTAGCATAGGCACAGATCATTACCAGTTGACCTGTCAGAAGGCAGGCTAGACAACAATAAAAGCAAAGCCAGTCTTTAAACGGCTTTGTCAGCTCAGTGAGGTGCAAGCTTTGTCTTTTCGGGGCATCTGACTGTTGACGCTTGTTTTTTAAATTCTATTTTATTTTGGACATTGAAGCCTCTACCTTCCTTCCATCAACCCCTTAAGCCTGGGTAAGAGAGAAAGAAGGTTAGTGGGGAGAGGGGGGCCCCAGATCCCTTTACTTCTCCCAGCTGTTTAGGGTTGATTGGATTCTTTTGGAGCATACTAGTTTCCGTCAACAGCAAATGCAACAAGCAGTCTCCTCCGAGCGCGGTTTCTCTCCATCCGCCATATTGGTCTCTGGTCTCTCCAAACTGTGTCACTGCATGACACACCTTTCCTCTCTGCTTTATCCTAGTGTCCTAGACTACAACCCTATCCGTGCCTCGTGAGGCAGGCTCTTACCAGCTGGTAAAGATAATGCCCTGCACGAGACAATTATAAGCTGTGGACAAACTAATTCCCAAACTAAGATTCCATTCGTGGGACTAAAACAAAAACTTATTTACATAATGTAATTGAGTTTACAAAGAACCCAAAACTTCTATTCCATATCCATTATATCTGACCACCCCTTTGTCACAACTCTACCATCAGCATCGTACAGTAAGAATTACTGCTCATGGTGGGACCAGGACCCCTTAGGAGCTGAGCTCTGAGTGTGTGTGCATGGCAGCAGGGTGGTGGTAGTGCGTACAAGTTGTCCAAGCCTCACTTGATCATATGGGGTGGTGATGGGGCTATGTTGTCAAAAGTGCCTTAAAAGCCTTTAAATTTGAGTCTGCGTTTACTTCAGTGAGCATCTACTTCTAAATCTGTCACTTTTTGCCAACAAATTTCCTAGCTAACTTGGTTGATGGTTGATTAAGGTCAACAATGGACTTGTGATCAGTTGTAGAACATCATGACACAGGCTCAGAGGTTGCATGCTGGGAGTATTTTATCCAACCATTCCTAGCTAATGCTTTTTAAATTGGATACCACATTCATTATACTGCATTTTCTTCTTCTTTTTTGAGACAGGGCTTTACTTATGTTGCCCTGCTTAGTCTGGAATTTGCTATGTAGACCAGGCTGGCCTCTGCCTCTTGAAAGCTGGGGTGAATGGCATGTGCCACCATTCTCAACTCATTATACTGGATTAAAAAATTTTTTTAAATTTAAAAATATGAAATATTGAAATGTATAAAGCCAATCACAGATACTGTACAAGAGATATTTTGAGAGAACAAAGCAGGAAGTGAGCTTGGCTCAAAGGTTTGAGTGCTACGCCCCAGCCAGGGTGGCTAGTTGGGGTCTGTCTGGTGGAGGTTTTGGGCTGGGCCAGGAGCTTTCTGAGGGCGTTAGCCTCTTGGGACCCTCCTGCCACGTTGGTTTCCTTGCTGCCGTGTGGGTGTTCGCGCTGCAAAGACTGCTGATGCTTGAAGAACTAAATAATTATAATAATGATGATAAAATAGAAATGGCTTTCCCAGCTGAGCAGAAACCGGAGAAGACAAGGAGGTTCTCACACCCGACTTATTGTTTTTGGCACCAGGCTCCTACAGCCCCAGGGAGGCAGATGTCTGGGCCTGCTGCTGGCCTCTTTGAGTTGTGGTCAGGGGGGACAATGGAGATGATCTCTGGGGAACTTCAGAAGCATCTGCAGGGGGGTTCCCTCCCCCGAAACATTGGGCTGAGAACTAGAAGCAGAGAAAGGAACGGTCTTCTATCTCGTGCTTTGCTCTTCGGGAGTCCCCCAACGCCTCTGCACCAAGTCCCTGGGAGGGAGACCCTGTGCTGTATGCCGTAGAAGACATGGGGGAACTCAGGAAGGGGGGCTGCTGGTCAACAGTGGCTCACAGGCTCAGAGATCCAAGCCAAGGGCCCTGTCACTAGAGCCAGAGCATCCAGGGGAAGCGGATTCCACAGATGGAGACCCAATCATTAAACTACAACAGATACACATGGAGGTGGCGCTAGGCTGTGTGTAGCCTCGTGAGAGCACATTGCTTTCACATGCTCAAGGCCCCAAGTTCCATCGTTATTACTTGATGCATGTGTGCGCACGCGCTCGTGCGCGCGCGCACACACACACACACACACATACTACCCCACAAAACCCTCCTGATACATCTGGAGCAGCTGGGAAGTTTCTAGAAGGCAGGGGCAAGTCTATCTTGGGTGGACTTCAGGGAAGGAAGAGCCTACCAGACAAGGAAGGAATTTGTGTTTATGTGACTGTCATCTCTCAATGGTGAAAGTGAGAGATGGGAAAGGAGGGTGGGTAGCAAAGGCCTGGGAACAGCTTCATGGCCTCACTTGAGCTAGACAGGCAGCACTCAGGCGGATGCACACTGTCTGCATTCCCATTTTGCAGATGAGAAAATGGAGGTAAGAAGTTTTTTCTTTTTCTTTCTTTCTTTTTTCTTTTTTTGGTTTTTTGAGACAAGGCTTCTCTGTGTAGCCCTGGCTGTCCTGGACTCACTTTGTAGACCAGGCAGGCCTCGAGCTCACAGTGATCCACCTGCCTCTGCCTCCTGAGTGCTGGGATTAAAGGCATGCTCCACCACACCCGGCTCAAGAAAGTTTCTTGTTGCTTGAGGCTACCCAGTAAGACAGTGAGGGAAGACGGAAAGTTGACCGAGTTGGCTCTCGAGCCTGCCCATGGTGGCCTTCTTCGTTCCTTTGCCTGAGCTGTGCAACTTCTCAACACTGCCCAGAACCTTCTCACTCCAGGCACCTTTACACGTAGTGTGTACCCAGTTCTTCCTTGATGCTCTCCTTTAGACTCTTGGCTAGACCACCACTGTGACCCTTGCTGTTTGGTATCACTTACGCTGTGTATATTTTTTCTTACGGTTGTTCAAAAATAGATTTATTAAAAGTTAGCCTCCCTTTTTATTCCCCTAAAGAGCCAGGCCCAACAAATCCCAATGTGGTCCTTCTCGTTTGTTGTTCTGGCACACAGTAGGCTCACAATCAACAAGTTCTTTTAGAGTTAAGAAGCGGACCAGGAAATGAACTTGTAATCATCACTCCTCCAAATGGCGATTTTCCTAGTAAGAGAGAGAAAACAATAACAAAACCACTAATTTCAGATTGCATATATTTAAGTGACTTGTTATTTAAATTAACCGTGTTTGAGGTCTGTATTTGAAAGTACATGAACAGGGAGAAGATGGTCACCCGAGTCATATAGTCCAAATAATTTTTTTTTCTTCTCGTCTTTGGAGAGTGTCTCACCGTGTAGCTTAGGCTGGGCTCCAACTCTTTTTTTTTTTTTTTTTTTCAAGACAAGATTTCTCTGTGTAGCCTTGGCTTGTCCTGGACTTGCTTTGTAGTTCAGGCTGGCCTCGAACTCACATGGATCCGCCTGCCTCTGCCTCCCTAGTGCTGGGTTTAGAGCCGTGGGCCACCACGCCCCGCCTTGGGCTCCAACTCTTGATTCTTTTGCTGCTGCCTCCAAGTGCTGGGATGACAAGTACTTTGCCTGCACCGACACAACTCTTGAAAAACACATTAGGGACTCTTCATGAGTTTAGAAGCCTCAACCCCCCAAACCCCTCTTTTAGTGTTCTGTTCTCTGGTTCTGTTTGGTTTCTGCTGTCCCTCGGACCCTCTACAGATGGCTCTACGGGATGCCTGCCTATGTCTGGAAATAAGCGGCGCCTTGCTCTGAGGTGTCCAGAGTTGCAGCTTCAAAGAACACTGAGCCAGAATGGCAGTGCCTGGGGCAGGAGTCTTTGCTGCCTTTCAGCCAAGAATGGGCTTGGAAGGAAGAGTGCCTTGACTACCCGGTCTCTTTCCTTTGCTGGGGGGTTTCCCAGCCATTCCTCTGAGCAGAGAAGGCTGAAGGTCAAAGGGCCCTGCTTTACCAGGAGCGGCCCAGACCTTTGCATTCCCTCAGGAATCGGGCAGGAGGTAAAACACCATCAGAAAATGACCTCTTTCTGGTCCCATGTGAGAAGCAAGGTCCAATGGTCGCTATCGGTATTTGCTGAGAGCCCAGGGTTGGGAGCTCAGGCGAGGTGAAGACCGTTGCGGGCAGGGGGCGGCGGCGAAACTATTGGCTTTTTTATTTTTATTTTTTTTATTTTGGTAGGCTGGTAGTTTTCCTTAAAACAACACTTTTCTGGAAGGAGTTAAAAATGAAACAAGCTTCAGAGAACTCCAGCCGCTGCTGTGGGACGAGGTGGAGTTCCCTGCGCACCCTGACTGCGGCTGAGCTGGGAGACCGCAGCCGCGCGCCAGTGGGGGGCAGGGATGAGCGTGGAGAGGAAAACGTGTGTGACTGTGGAGCGCGGGAAGGGTCCAGAGAACTTTGTAATCTACTCCACCACCCTTCTCCTTGAAGATTAGTTCCAAACAGTCCATCGCTGCCCCTTCCTCCATCCTGTTCCTACCACCTCCGACCTCGGAGCTTCCCGCAGTTCCCGGAGGCTGGAAAACAGGCAGTGGCAAGGGTCTTTTAGTCATGCCTCTATGCCAGTGAGAAACCTCTTCTTTAATCCAACACACCCCTTCCCTACCACGCTCTTTTGTCTGACCCTCTCCCTCAAGGCTCTCGGCTCTAAGCACAGTCCGCAGTCTCAGCGCCCTAGAGGGCCAGAGCGCACAAGTTGGGGGCTGGTCCCTTCCCCCTCCACCTAGGAGAGGCAGCCCGCGGCGGGGGCACCCCGAGCCGAGGCCAATCGCCCCCCTCCCCCAGCGTGTGCCATCTGCCGCCTGTCAGCCTCTCTCCATGGGCCTCGATCCCAGGCGCCGGCGGGGGTAGGGGAGCGGCGGATTCCGCCCCTCCTTCTTGGCGCCTTCCCAGGCGCCTCTCGGCCTCTAACCCTGGCCCTTGGCACCCCTTCTCCGTCTAACGCTGGACGTCCCTGGGCTGTGGGCGGCGGCTTGAAGTCCCTGCGGGAAGCCGGGGATGGTGTGCACTCAAAGAGGCACTGGCTGCGGAGGGGAGGGAGATGGTCCGGGATGACAACACTAAACCCGAAGTAGTAATGGCCCCCAGTGCCCAAGACCTAGATGGGGGGTGGGGGTGGGGGAGGAATGTCAGGGACACCCTACGCGCCCCAGGGAGCCTCGCCCTATGTCTTCCACAGGCGGAACGTTTGCCTTGGCGACGCATAGCACTGTCACCCGATTCATCCTTGGAGATGGCCCTAGATGCGCGCACACGGGCCCCCTTGCCTCAGGCCTTTCTCTGCAGCCGCCGGCCTTAGATCCCAAGCCGCAGGGTTGCGGGGGTGGCATCTACCTCGGCAATCAGCCCAGCACGAGCTTGGCGAAAAAGGCCCCGCAGGACCGGGAAGCAAAGGGGGTGGGGTGGGGGAGCGCGGCGGCTGGCGTTCAGGCCCGGGAACGGCGGGGCGCGGGCACCCTGCTTGGGGCGGGCGCCACTGCTGGGCTGGGCTGGGCTCTGCTCTCCGCGGGCAGCGGGTTTTTTTCCGTGAAAGGTTGCCCTGGGTAACTCGTCTCCGAGGGGACACAGCCCTCCCCTATCCAAGTGGCAACTTATCGATCCGCGAGATTGATAACCCCCAGCGCCGCGCCGCTCACCCGCTTGGCTCACCCTGCTGCGGGGCGCGCCGGCCTAAGGTGGCGCCACTTGCTGGGAGGGGGCGGTGTCAGGACCCCTCCCCAGCCGCGGCCAGGCCTTCGCGGATGGTGGGAGAGGCATCAAAGGGCAGTTTAGGGGAACCGCCTTGGGATGACAGATGCCAGGGCCACAACTGCAAGAACTGCAGCGATGCAAGGCGCCCCCTGGTGGCTGGGGCAAAACTTTGTAGAAAGTAGGAGCTGTTTTCTTTCCCTAGGTGGAGGGAAAGGGTGAAATAAATATACAAGGTGTATGGTGTATTCGGTGTCTAGTTAGTTCGAAACGAGAGCGAGAGTTATACAGATGGAAGCGTAGGTTAGCTCAGTGGTGGAAGATTCTCTTTGGTGCGGGGCAGAGATAGTTTTGGAATATGGAACCCTTGAGAAAAGCCAGGTTCTGGAGTAATTCTTGTGCGTGAATCAAAAGTCTCGGGGGCCCGCAATGCTGAGGCATCTCACCTCGAGGTTTGCTCCCCTTTTTTCTCACTTTTTCAGTTTGGATGCTAAAGGCATCCGGGCAAACCTGTCAGCCCGCGTGGGCCTGTTATCTGTTCTCTCCTCCCGCCCAGTGCCGTCAGCGCCCAAGCCCGGGCTCTGCGTGCCGGTGCGGTGCCCGCGCCCGCGCCGTGCCTGCCGCCACCGCCGCGGTCCGGGTTTTGCGGGCGGCCGAAGCTGTATTTCCAGCGCTGTCCATCGCTCGGTGCTGTTGGCCCTCTCTCCGTCTGATCCGAGCCGGAGCAGTGCGGGGCGCCCCACGGGATCAGAGCGCTCCCCCGCCGGGACTCCGCTCCTCACATCCTCCTGCTGGGACCCGGCTACATTTCCAGCCAAGCCTGGCTTTATTATGTGTCTCTGCAGTGCAGCCCCAGCAGCCGGATCGGGAGGAGGAGAGCCAGCGACCACAAAGAAGACAGGAGCGCGAGGGAGGCTGGCGGGCGGGCCGGCGCCGGCTGGAGCGCGGAGGAGCCGGGGCGCAGCCGCCGCCGCCGCTGCCCGGGAGGACGGGAGCCCGGGCGCCGCCGCCGCCTGCTCTTCCTCCTCCTCCTCCTCTGCCACCGCGGCCGCCACCTCCCCCCTCTCCCAGCCCCTGGTCCATGGAGGCAGCTAGCGGGGCCGGCGACTTGGCACCGGCCTGGGGATCGACTGCGCGTCGCGCGCTGAGCACCGCAGCCCTAGGGCTGGCAGCGGCGGCCCGGCGCACCGGCTGAGCAATGCCCGTGTCACGGGCGCCCCTGTCCGCTTCCGCCTGAGCGCCCCCGCGCTCCCCTTACTCCTCCGGGGAGCCGACATCAGATCGAGCAGAGAACCAGAGAAGGGGGCGTGAGCCGGGGACCCTCAGCCGCGGCTTACAAGCCACAAGCCACTGCGGACGTTTAGAGCCCCCCCACAGTAGGCTGAGTTGAGGGACTCCCCCATCCATCATAATTTCCAAAGCAGGCATTTGGGCATTTTTGAGCCATTAATATTTATTATTTTTTTTGTGTGTGTGTGCCTGTGTGCGGCAGGGGATAATTTGAAGGCTTTTTTTTTTCCGGGGGGTACTAAGCTCCTGTGCTCCGGACCGCCTCCGGTCTCCTCGCCCCCTGAGACCCTCCCGGCTCCAGCCCGTTCCCCCTCCTCAGATGGGTTCATTGTGAGCTCCGCACCGGGCTGTGTGGCCGGACGCCTGCAAACTTTGCACAAAAATCCGGCAAGGGGCGGAGGAGAAGGAGGAGGAGGGTGAGGGTGAGGGTGGCGGTGGTGTGGGAGAGAGAGGGAGGGGGCCGCAGGGGCCGGGGGCCGGCGGGGGGTGGGGAGGAGGAGGGGGGCGGCTTTTTTTTTTTTTTTTTTTTTTTTTTTGCATAACTCGGCTTGGCCGAGTGGCCTCCGGACTCCCCGCGCCGTTGGGACCGCCGCTGGGACCCGGAGCCCCCGGCTGCCGCATTGCAACAGGCAGGGCCCCGGCGCGCCCCCCGGGCGTCCCCCCGCCCCCGAGCGGCCTGGGCCAGCCAGGGCTGCACCCCCCAGGGAGGCTGCCCGAGACCTGCGGTCCGTTCCTTACGGCCGCCGACCCGGCTGCAAAAAACAAAGTTTCCGAGAGGCAGGCGGAGGAGAAGGGGGAGAAGGGCTGCCCAGAGCGGCGGGGGGCGGCGCGGGGAGCCGGCCGCGGACGGCGACGGAGCGCCCGGAGCCCCGGACATGTCCAGGCGGAAGCAGGCGAAGCCGCGCTCGGTGAAAGGTGAGCGAGCGAGGCCCGGCGGAGGCGCGAGCGAGAGAGGAGGGAGGGAGCGAGCGAGCGAGGGAGGAGGGACCGGCGGGCGGGCGGGCGGCCGGGGACCGCGCGAGCGAGCTAGCGAGCGCCGTGAGGAGGAGGCGGAGGGAGGCGGAGGCGGAGGCGGAGGCGGAGGCCGCGAGCAGGAGGCGCCGGCGGCGGGGGCAGGACGCACACCCTGCCCGCCGACCGGCTCTCGGCCCGGCGCCCTCGCTCTCGGGGACCCGGGCCGAGGGGCTCAGCGTAGGGGGCCCTCGCGGCTCCTAGCGCGCCAGCCCCGGGCCCGCGTGGCCAATCAAGGGGTGCGGGCCGACTTGGCGGGGATTGCGAATCTCGGCGGCAGCATGAGGAAGAGGCGGCGAGGACTGATGCCCCAAAGGCCGGGAGCCCCGAGGCGCCTTCCTTGGCCCCGGGCCTCGCTTGCGTTCTCCGGTGCCCTCCTGGTCATTCGGGGACGCGGAGAGAGAGCAAGCCGGGCGCCCCCTCCCCGCCCAGGGCCCAGGCCGAGCTCCCGGTCCGGGCCCCCGCACTTCCTGCCGGCTCCACCGAGGCCAGCTGGGCAGGGAGCCTCGCCAGGAGTTCATTGTCTGTGCCTAGCCGGCGGGATGCTGGTCCCCAGGGGAGCGCAGCGGCTGCTGTGAGCGCCCCTCGGAGCAGGGCGTCCGGTACCACCCGGGCAGCCGCGCCGCGGGCACCAAGGCTGTCTTCCGTACCGAGTCCCCAGGGTGCGCACGTTTGTGAGGAGCTATAGATAGCCAAGTACACACAACCCCCTTGCTTTCTATTTCCTCGGGGAGCCCCAGGTTTGAAGGGACCCCTGGAGAGCAGATGCCTCAGGGAGAGGCTGAGCGAGGGCCTCAGCTCCTCCCTGTCCCTTTCCCCCTCCCCAGCTAGCTTCTGCAGGCATGGCCTGCTGCTTTGTACCCATTCCAGCCCCTGCCTGGGGAGCATTGGGAGATAGATGAAACAGGATCAGGAGGAGAGTGCCCGTGGAGCCTGAAGTCCTGAGGCCCTTATCCTGGTCCATCTCCCCTGATGACCTCTGGCCACAGCCCAACTCTGCTCTGAAAAGTTCATTTCCTTGAGGCTTAAGCGGGAAGGCGTTGGGGCCCGGCTCCCTTCCTGCCAGTCTTGCTTCTGGTTGGAATTGCTGGTGCTGAATCTGCACCACGTGGGTTTCGAGACACTTTGCTTCTCCTTCCTTCTAGAGCCCCAGAAGAGTCCGGGCCCACTTGGCCCCACCGAGAGACCCCTTCCCGTGGGCTTAACTCTCAGTGCCGGCTCCTTTCTTTCATTGAGAGAAGTTGCTGTAGCTGGGCCGGGGCCCATCCAGCTTTCCAATCTGGGGCAGTCTGACTTGCTCCCTAGAACTGGAGGTTCCAGAGGGTTCTGATTGTGGGACAAGGAGGCCAGAAGAGAAGATTCCCAGAAGACGTCAGGGAAGAAGAGAATAGAAAGAAGAGCTTTGCAGTTTGAAATAATATTTGATTTCTTTCCTCTTTCCCCGGCTAACTGCTCAGTTCTTGGAGAGGCACTTAAAGCAACCCAGAAGAAAAGTAGAACTGGAATTGCTGGGGAGGGAAGCAGTTTGCTTAGCCGAGGCAGTTAGTTTTGAGTTAAACCTATGTAGGGAAGCAGATTGTGTGTGCGTTTGTGCGTGTAGATGCGAAGCTTGTCCACCTATAATTTGGTGTCTGTGTCTCCAAACCATTTATTTTAGGAGGCAGGCCACAGAAAGCAAAGGTAGGGCAGATCACAGCAAACAGATGGGTGGGTGTTTTCAGAGTTGCCTGAACCGAATTCCAAAAACACTCCCTTGGATCACAGAGAAAGAACTAGGATTGAGCTTCAGCGTTTCGTGAAACGATCCTTGAAATGATTTTTTTAAAAAAAATGAGTGTCTATCCCTAAATATATGTGTTTCTATGTAGCAGACAGTTCAAGCAGTGATGTGATGATGGGCAGAGACTGCAAAGTGGCTGGCAGACCAGCAGAAATGTCTTGAGAAGTTGCACAGGACATCAGCTTTTCCATCCTTGGAGTCTGAAGGACCCTTGCCTCCCTCCTGACTGTCCCCAGGGCTCTTTTCCAAAAGCTGCTCCAGCCCTTTTCTCTCAGCACTTTACCTTTTAGTACCTTTCCTGAGGCGAAGACCATGGTGATGCGGCCACTTATCAAGAGAGGAATTTAAGAGAGAAGATAGTTTGAATAGATAAGAATTACAATAGGGGGAAGATGTATTGCCTCTCAAGAACTGCCCCTTCTCTCTCAAGCAGTATTCCAAAGTGTGCACGGCTCCCTCCACACCGTGGGTTTGAACCAACAGGGTCTTCACCTCTAAAGATGCTTGAAGGTGCTTCTTAAGGAAGGAACAGCGGTTGCCTTTTACAATGTATTTTATTCTACTTTAAGTCTACTGCTGTGTGTCAGAGCTGGTGTACAGGCATTGTGGACCTCCCCCAGCCTGGAGTATTCTGCTGTGAAAGTCGCTTGACCGTAATTTGTAATTGATCTCAGAAATATGAAAGCCCGTAGCAGGAAGGAAAGACAGAAATGTAACAATTTTGAATGAATGCTCAGAAGGTGTGATTTGAAAGAGTGGGCTTTGAAAATCAAACAAGCCTCAGGGGTCACTTCCCACTCTGGACACAACCTCCCTCTGGAGTGGGGTCACTTGTCCCCTCAGGATGTTTGTCCTTCTTTGGAAAGCTCGGCTCTATAGGGAGGATGCCCAACAAATGGGGGAGGGGGGTGCCGAGGCAGGAGGGCAGGAGTGAGGCCTGCTTTTCAAAAGCCTTGTGATTTTGTAAAAAAAAAAAAAAAAAAAAAAAAACAAAACCTCCAAACCACCCAACAAATTCATAAATGCTACAAAAGTCACATTTTCTGACCGATTTTCCTTTTTTTTTTTTTTTTTTTTTGTATGCCTGTCCTGGTGGTGTGGCAGTTGCAACAATTTGTTTCCTTTGATGATTTTGGCCTCATTCCCTAGGCTGTTGCCATCTCACTCACTGATGCTATTTTGGCCGATGATACCAGGTAGTTTGGTATCCATTACTAGCAGGTCTCTCTGTCACTCAACATTAAGGAGACCCGTCCCCCTTCTTCAGCAGACAACACCTCTTCATTTCTGTAGAAAATGAATACATCCCCCCTCCTCAGTTAAAAACTTTTTAATAATTTAGCCTATTGTTGATTTTCTCTGTTTTGGCAACTGTCTGTTAGTTAATTACAGTTCTTAATATTAATTAGCCTTTAGGCTGTATCCATGAGCCCCGCCCCCACTCCCCCCCATCCAAAATGGCCAGGAGTGACTTCTGTACTTCCTTTCTTTGTCTTCTTTTGCCAGCCCGAGCACCTTAGAAGTCCATCTTAGGCATTTGGTGGTCTAGGGACTTGGGAGCAGTGTAGTTCACCATTGTGCCTGTTTCCATGGAAATAATTGAGATGTAATAAACAGAGGCGTTCTGAGGTTACAGGTTTCTTGATTCAGCAGAGACCACACACAAGTGTAAATGGTTGAGATTTGTTTGGCTAAATGTACCTGATCTTGCAGGAAGGGCAAGGCAAATCCTTTGTAGATTCCTTAGCCTTTTCTGGGTTCAGGTAGATGACATTTGAATCCTAATATTTAATTCCTTTCCACGCCAATTAAGTTTCTAATTCTCAGCTTTGGAAGGGCCTGTTTCATTCGAGGAAATTTCCTTTATGTTTAGTAATTGCTGTTTGGGTTCTTACACCTGTTTTCCTTGCAAGAAAAACTTAATAAGCAATAAAATAAGATAACTATGTGCCTCTGGCAGGAGAATCTCGCTAAATGTTTAACTGTGAGGTGTCTGGTATGCATTTGCCAGGAAAGGTGCAAGATGCCGGTGACTTTGCAGTCATAAAGCAATTCAGTAGAAGAACCAGCCAGCCCTGGCAGTGTTGTGGCATGTTAACAGAGGAGGAGGAGGACCACAGGAGGAAGAAACTGGAGCACAGCGTCCTAAAGTGCCGCGTTCCTGGCTGGAGACAGAGAGAAGGCTGGAGATCTGGTTCAGTCTAATAGAAAGTTGCAACAATTGCTGTATCGGTAGCCAGCTCTTAAGCTGGTGGCTGTGGAATTCTTCCCCTGATGTTGGATTTAATAGTCTGGCAATTAGATGCATTGATTTCTCTTAACTGTTCATTTGGATGTGTAAACGAAAGGAGCCCACCACTGAGGCTGTGGTGCAGGCTTGCGGCCTGGCTCTCTGGAAGGTTGCTTTGGGGGGTGGGGTGGATGGGTGTGTGTGTGTGTGTGTGTGTGTGTGTGTGTGTGTGTGTGTGTGAGAGAGAGAGAGAGAGAGAGAGAGAGAGAGAGAGAGAGAGAGAGAGAGAGGGAATGAATCCTCAAGGGAGCATTGGGATGACTTCTTTTAAATTTTCTGTCATCTTGTAACCAAATGAAGCGCACCTGTTGTTTCAATACTGTCTAGCTAGAACAAAGGTGTCCATTTTTTTTAATGGGATGAGTGAAAACACCTTTGTCTGCCAGAGGTGCTTTTGGCTTAGCATTTCTGTGTCCGGGTTAGAAGGAAATACATCCTGTTGCTACATTGTCTATCAGGTGTCAGAGGGGCCAGTCACACCACCTGGGCTCTTCCCTCCCCTCCCTCTATCACAATCGTGCAAGCTCTGTGCAGGCGTGGAGCCTTTGAGGGTCAGGAGCACCATCGTTTGCTCTCTGGTTGGCTGGTGGCCGGGTGGCTTAGTTTGGGAAACGTACGGATAATAAGCTCTCGTGAGCTTTTGCCTGGTTCCCTTGCTGTCTTTGGATCTGCAGTTTTGTATGTCACCAACGGCAGATCCACAGGCATTAAAACTGTCTTGAAATCCTGGAATTGAAGGTGGCTAGGTTTCCTTGTGGCTGGATCCTTTTTTGCCAAGGTGAGAAAGTAGGTTTAGGACCTCATCTTGTATACATCCCGCACAAAACAAGCCTGGCCCTTGGTACAAGACTATTGCTTTCATGCCTTGAAACATTTGCCCTTAGGATTCCTTCAGATGTGTGGGTCTAATGTGCAGACTTTCTTGGGCGCCTTATTCCTATGGGAAGTTGGGAAAATTCACATATATGTTTGCTGGCAAATTTGACAATTTCTGCAAATACCTATCTGCTTGTAAGGGCATTATATGCATAGAGTCCTATGAGTTTTGTTCCCAAAATGACTTGACAAATCCTGGGTTGGTTATATCTTGCTTGAAGTTTTCTGGCAGTGGCTATTGGCCTTCTAAGCTTGCTGTGGGCTCCGGAAAGGGTGAAATGAGTGGGAGAAATGAGAATGGAAACTTCTGATTTCTAGCTTACCTGCCAGGGTCTGGGGCAGCCAACGATTGAGGCTGTACACTCAGTAAATAAAAATACTTTACCTCTTTCGAGGATGCCAATTAGCTGATTGCCCCTCATGGCTGTCTTTAAGGGAATGGTGCTTTACCTATCTTCTCGTACAAAGGTTTGATTTTTAATGTCTTGTGAAAAGGATTCTCTTTGTCTTGATTGATGTCAGGAATAAAAGCATGATGGTAATATCCCTCTGAAAGCTATTGTATTGTCAGGCCTGGCTGACAGCAGGAGGGCCTCCCAGCGTTATAGATTAGTGCTGTGAAAACACTGACATTTTCTTTGTTACACTGCTGTTGTTGTACTTGCAAAGTCAATTACACAATGTCAGCTCAGTTACCGAGTTGACTTTGGAAGTAGCGATGTTTTTCATTCTCTTTTTAAAGATATAATTTTCCTTTGTTGTTGTTGTTGTTGTTTTGTTTTCTTTTTTAACCTGTCTTCCTCTATGGTTACCTCCCCTCTCTTGTGCACCGCTGCCACACACACCGCCCCCCCCCCCAATAGATTCAGCTAGACATACATTCTGGTTTCATTTGTGACAAGTCACAGTCAGAGACTGCCACATGGTTATTTTGGAATCCTGCTCATTCATATTTCTGTGGCTTCTTATTGCTACAGTAGCAACCAAGACACAAAGAGCAAACAAATGAGATTAAAGTGTTGATAATTAATCTCTTATCAAGTGCATTGTTTTCTGGATTGGGGGGGGGTCATTGAAGTTGGCAAAATCAGCTTTCTTCCCTTTTCTTTTTGATCTGAGTCTGTAGCTGAGCTTGGTTCTTAGGTCCATAGGACCCTGGTAAAAGGCTTTATTTAATTACTTTTTCCTTTTTCTTTTTCTTTTGTTAACAAGATTTTTCTACATGGCCCTGGCTGTCCTGGAACTTACTCTGTACATCAGGCTGGCCTTGAACTCACGGAGGTCCACATGCCTTTGCCTCCTGAGTGATGGGCTTAAAAGCGTGTACCACCACAGCCCACACTAATTTTTTTTTGTAAAGACTGGATCTTGTTGTGTGGCCTTCTGCCTTAATTAACCTTCTAAGTACTGAGATTATAGGTTCCTGCCTCTACTTCTGGTTGACAAATACTGGTTGACAAGTATCTGTAAGCACTTGGCCGTTGGCGCTTGAGTTTGGATAGCATAGTGTCAGAGTAGAGGGGTCTCATTGGAGAGTCACGTACTTTCCCTCATTGCCACCACAGAGGGCCCACGGAATTCTGAGGTGGTCTCATGAAGTGGTTGCAGCCTTTTCTGGATACAGGAGGACTTGTCGTCCTCTTTGCAGTGTTGGAATCTTTCTGAGGAGGTGGAAAGCTTTGGTGTGGCTGTCCACAGTATTCTCCCATCTCACCATCCCCGGCTTCCCTTCAGTTCCCTAATCTGGTCATGGAAGAGACAGGCACCTGTCTGTGGAGGCTTGTGGGAGCTTTGCCTCACTGTTGTCTGGCAGGGGGACCGCCTTGTGAGGAGCTGCCACTGTCCTGGACTCCAGAGGACAGGGAGGGATCCATCAGGAAGGTCTGTCCTAGGACTCTAATTGTGGGCCCCCGAAGTTGTTATGAACCACCAGACAAGAGCCAGGATTCGCCAGCAATTTGTCAGGACTAATTTTGTTTTTCTCCAATAATTGAAAATTAATGTCTTGAAGTGAAAGCAGATGTTCATGTCATCTTCTGAATTGGGATATAAAATGGGGCTCTGCGGATGTGCTCACTAATTTAACAGCCATTTTTCTCTCTTAGATAATGGGGGTGTTGGGGCTGATATCACTTAAGGGCCGGGACTAGCTGAGAGAAAGAGAGTGAGAGAGGAGGAGGAACGTGTGAAGCATTCCTGTGTTCCTGGGGGGTTCCTTTTGGAGGGAGAACACTAAGTGAAAGGGCCGTGGGACTTCTAGAGCTTGTTGTTTTGGCAGTTCCTGCCTGCAAGACAGTTTGGGGCGTTGTGTGGGGACTGTAAGAGAAACTGTGGCCTGGGGAAGAGTCTGACTTCCTGCAGACTTGTGGCTTTCCTATTGTGTGAGTAAAATTGATTAAGATTGCAAATTAGTGGCTCACCATCCCCAGAGGCAGAGGCAGGAGGATCTCTGAGAGTTCTAGGGCAACTTGCTCATATAGCAGGTTTGAGGAAGCCCCCCCCCCCTTTTTTTTTTTCTTTAAAGAAAGAGACTGGAGAAATGCCTCTGCGGTGAGGCGCACTGGCTGCTCTTCCAGAGGACACAGGTTCAATTCCCAGCACCCACAGGTCAGCTCACAACTGTCTGACTCCGACACACACACACACACATACACACACACACACACACACACACACACATGCATGACAGGTAAAACACCAATGTACATAAATTAAATAAATTAATTTTGTTAAAAGAGAGAGAGAAAGATTGCAGATTATGGACCCAGGCCTAGAAAGGTTCATCTGATTGGTCTGCGAAGTTTTTTAACTTTATTTATTTATTTATTTATTTATTTATTTATTTATTTATTTATGACAGGGTTTCTCTGTGTAGCCTTGGCTGCCCTGGACTCGCTTTGTAGACCAGGCTGGCCTTGAACTCAACATCAATCTGCCTGCCTCTGCCTACCGAGTGGTGGCGTGAGCCACCATGCCTGGTGGGTGGTCTGCGAAGTTTTTAAAGGATTGTAAAATAGGGCTGGCGTGATGGCTTAGTGAGTAAAGGTACTTTCCACCAAACCAGATGACCTGAGTTCAATCCCTAGGACTCCTCACATGGTGGAAGGCAAGAATCAATTCCAGCAAGTTGTCCTCTGACCTCCACAAATGTGCCTTGTGCACCAACCCCAAACAAACAGATGCGATCTGGAAAGATTATGAAACTGTAAAGTCAGTAAAGTTTGCCATCGTAGTATTTATAAGGGATTAGTATGCACCACACGGGGTTCTTTGGCCATCACTGTGATCTTTTCATTTATCGCTATTGCAGTGTGGGTTGGAGGTCTGTAGTCTGGAAGGTGACATTGTGTTGGGTCAGGGGCTACCGAGTGGTCTGGTGGCCATTGTCCAGATTACAGCGTTTGCCTTGTCCTCAGGGATCCCGCATTCCTGGTTGAGTCTGACTAGACCAGGAGTCAAGGTAGGCCACAGCTCAGATCCCAGAACTTGCAAGGACCCAGACAATCCTAGCCTGCCTCCCTCCCTCCCTCCCTCCCTCCCACCCTCCCTCCCTCTCTCCTCCTTCCCTCCCCCCCCCCCCCCGCCCCCTCTCTCTCCAGATTGGCTCACCTCAGAAGGGAGGAACAGCTCCTTGGAATGGCTGCTCTGAATCTTTTTTTTTTTTTTTTTTTCTCGAGACAAGGTTTCTCTGTGTAGCCTTGGCCATCCTGGACTCACTTTTTAGACCAGCGATCCGCCTGCCTCTGCCTCCCGAGTGCTGGGATTAAAGGCGTGCGCCACCACGCCTGGCTCTCTGCTCTGAAAGTTCCAACCTATGCACACTGGTGCAGAGCTGTCGGGTAGTCGGGGCGGGGCTGGGGCGGGGCAGGGGCGGGGCGTACTTTTTCTACCACTGCCTTTCCTATAATTGAGATTAGCCCTTTCAGTACGTGGACAGGATTATTTTGTGCAGCACTGTCATTTCTGTCCTGTTCTGAGGTTTATTTTACTTCTTCTGTTGATCCTAATTAAATAAAACACACTGCCCCTCTGACTCCTATAATATCCAATTTTACTTGCCCGAAGGCAGAGTGATTGCTATCTGGATTTCATGAAGGGACCCGACACGGCTGGACAAGACACCCAGGTGGGGGTGGTTACCGCCTTGACCTTAGACCCTTGATGCAGGTGCTGTGGGGCCTTGCAGCTACCAAGATATTTCTGGTTCCAGAGCAGGAGTTAGAGCTCTGTCCCTAACCCCCAGGGGCGACAGGATGGCACTTAGGGAGGGTAGAAGCAGTCAACTCCTGGGGTTCTCCAGGGAGAGAGGGTGCAGGAGGAGAGCAGGGTCCCAGAGGAGACAGATGGAAAGAGGGGCTCTGGAGGCTACAGAGTGCTGTGCCACTGGGGGCCTGTGAGCAGTGCCCAAGGTAGCACCTCTGTACATACTCCGTTGCTCCTCCTGGAGGAGTCAGCCAGTCAGGCCTTGTATGTGCTAGGAAGTTTCCGGCCTTTCCTATTTTACCTTTGGGTCCCTCCATCCAGAAGGTCGGTAGATGAAGAGCAACCTTGGATTCAAACTCATCTTTATATGTTTCTAGCATCCTTAGTCTCATCCAGCCTGGACTGGTACACTTTGGCTCTCACGGAGGGCAACTCTTTCTGCACAAACATGCGTTTGGTTCTAACTGTAGAGCTGTCTGCCTCTAACGTAGCTGTGGTAGTCTCGGTTCTGTTTCCCAGGGCTACCGTCCTTAGTCCTCAGAGCCAGCCCTTTTGAGAGATGACAGCATCCATCTTGCCTTATTCAGGAGAGAGAATCCACCGAGACGTGGACACACCGTTGGGCGTGTGGGGGCTCTGTACTCATTTATACGTGATCTTCACCTGGTTGCCTGGATTGTGGGTCTGAAAACCTAGGACTGGGCAAATGTGTTGGCTGTTAATGGGGTTACATATGAACGGGTGACCAGTGAGTGGGTAGTGAAGACACGTGTGGGAAGTGTGTAAATGAGTTAATCAGTGCGTGAGTGAGCAAGTGAGGAGGGGTGGGCTGCTGGGGCACACAGTGTGGTGAGGCCTGAGCAGGACTTCCTGGCCTCCATGTCTGAGGCAGGTCCTGCGTCCTCCCTACCTTCCCAGCCTCTGCCACTGTGAGCCTTCTGCCTGTTGAAGCTGGGAGTGCCTGGTGCCATTTCCCCTCCATTCCTGGCCCCCTTGTTCTTACATACCTTAGAAGTGAGAGCTTAGCGTGCGATTTCTTTTTAAGCAACAGTTTTATGTAAAGCGGACTGCTTGACCCGAGCACACGCCTCATGCTACCCATGCTGAACTGCCACAGAGCTGCAGGGGTCAGAGAGGAAGTGGCCTGTTTGGTTCGGGGCTAGCCAGGGCTCTCCAGTTCAGTCCCACTGGGGGCCTACAGGACTGACTCTTCTTGTCGTCAGGGTTTGCCTCAGGAGCAGGGGCAGGAGTGAGGGAGGGGTGGGGTTGAAGCGAAGAGCATGAGCAGTGATGGCGTGACGTCCTGTCGGTTGTCTAGGATAGAAAAGAAAGGTCCCCTTTCCTGAAGGTAAACCTGGCTTCTTTCATCACGGCATGAGGGAGATTCTAGAACGTACACTGAGACCTTGGGCAAGGCAGTTTCTTGTCTGTGTCTGTTTCCGGCTTGCAGAAGGGTATGGGACTCATTGCATTGTTATTGTATGTGTTGTGCAGTGGAATTGAACCCACAGCCCTGTACCCAGGGCCTTGCACGTGCTAGACAGGTGCTGTATACACTGAGCCACACCCCCAGCTCTGGTTTGTTTGTTTTTTTGGTGACTGTTTTGCTCTGTAGCCAGCCAGGCTGACCTTGAACCCCAGCTCTTCACGCTTCAGCCTCCGGAGCGCTGGGGTTATAGGCGTGTGCCGCTGCGTGCAGCCTACGTATAGTTTTTAATTCGTGAAAGGAGGAAAAATGAATGATTTGGTAGTGATGAGTCCAAAAGGATTGTTCTGGGGAATTCTGCAGTGGGCAACCGGTCTTGTCCTGCCCTCCTGCCTTTTTGGAGGCTGAGGAGTGTAAGAGGCAAGAGAAGACGGACGGCCTAGGGCCTGACAGTGGTGTGTGAGTGTGTTCAGAACCTGAGACTCTAGAGTTTGTGATGGTGCTTGTGCCAGCAATGTAGACAATTTTGGCCTGGGGCTTGGCCAAGTGTCACTGAAGTTGGTTCTCTCCGTGCCTTTTTAATCCAGGGGGTGACAAAGGTGCAGAATGGCCAGGCCATACCCATGTCCATCCAGGGCCATGGGGAGGACACAGGCGTGGTCAGTGCTGTACAACCGCATCCCATTTGTTCTTCTAAATGGTTCTCGTAGCAGCTTCATGGGTGATTTCTGTTCTAGAGACCTGTAAACCTCAGCCCTGAAGTGCCCTGGCCAAGGTCATTCAGAAGAACCAGCATTTGAGGAAAAATCTTAGCCTACTGCAGAGCCAAAGCCAGTGGCTACTAGCTTTATAATTACACCAGCGGCCCTGGGAAGTAGTAGACAATCTGCCTTCTCTTAGGGCTGCAGAAGCTCCTACCTCCGTAGCAACAGGGGTTAGCCCCGCTTCCACTATTCTGTCGACTGCCTTTTGGGCTGGCTGTGCTCACATTTTAAAAAGAAAGTAAAAGATTCCTGAGCTGGTGGTGGTTGCACTCGCCTTTAATGCCCGCACTTGGGAGGAAGAGGCAGCTGGATCTTTGTGAGTTCAAGGCCAGCTTGGTCTACAGAGTGAGTCCAGGACACCAGGGCTACAGAGAAAACCCTGTCTTAAAAACAAAACAAAACAAACAACCAAACAAAAGATTTCTGAATTTTAACATAATTTTTTTCTTCCTAGTGACAGTGGCTGTTATCTTTATACCCATATTTTTTCAAGACATTTATAACTTCCTCACAAACACACAGATACTGTCTTATGCTGCCTGACTATACCGCCTCTTATTTATTATTTTCACATAGCAGTGGGGCTTGGTTGCACAGTTTTTTTTTTTTCCCTTAGACACCAGAAGTAGCAACACAACCTGGGACCATAGTGCAGAAATTTTGAAGATAAGGTCCCAGGTTAGTCTTTCTTTCTTTCTTTCTTTCTTTTTTTTTTTTTTTTTTTTAGATTTATTTATTATGTATACACTGCTCTGCCTGCTTGTACACCTGCAGGCCCGAAGAAGGCATCAGATCTCATTATAGATGGTAGTGAGCCATCATGTGGTGGCTGGGAATTGAACTCAGGACCTCTGGAAGAGCAGTCAGAGCTCTTAACCACTGAGCCATCTCTCCAGCCCCCTAGTCTTTCTTTTAAAGCTTCCTGTAAATTGAATGTACAGCCGGGGCTAACGGCTGTTAGCATGGAAGTTACTACCGTGTTAGTGTTGTACATCCCCGCATTGACAGCCGGAAGGCACGGGAGTTCATGTACAGTCCTCTGCTGGTGGAGGTGTAATCGCCTCCAGTGTTTCGCTGGTAACGGCAATGTAGGGAGCACCCTCACTTACACATTTTTGTGTTCTCGTTTGAACATTTCTTAGACAAGATCTCTAGAGGTGGGATAGCTGGGTGGAGGAATATTCGCTTGAAAAATTGTGTAGCTATTTCCAAAGTGACTTGCAAACATCACACCAGCTCACCCACCACTAACTGGTGTGTCAAGGCCCGTTTCACCTCATCCTTCCCCAAACAGGACCCCCCCCCCCCCCCCCGCGCCTTGTTTTGTTTTCCTTTTGCCAAGCAGACAGCCGAGAAACCACACATTGTTTTCCTTTGCACTTGGTTTATTAGTGAAGTTTCTCATGTTTATGGGCACTGCTTGGGGTGTGGCATTGTTTTCTCTCCCTGAGTCCTTTAGTCTCCTGCCCCTCCCCCATCTCCTTTTTCCTTCTCCTCATCTATCCATTCTTCCTGGTACATCCTTAGCATCTCACCTAGGAGGATTCAGAGGGATCTAGGTGCAAGGCATGCTGGGAAAGGTCTGAAACCCTGGAATCAAGACACAGGGCAGCCGGGGGGGGGGGGGGGGAGAGAGAGAGAGACAGAGAGAGAGAGAGAGAGACAGAGAGAGAGAGAGAGAGAGAGAGAGAGAGAGAGAGAGAGAGAGAGAGAGAGAGAGAGGCACAGGCCTTGGGCTGCGGTGGAGTAGACAAGGGAGTTCCTTTGATAGGAGAATGGGCAGAATCCAGCATTTTATTTGTGCCTTGAGGATGGGATCACACCGCCAGGAGTAACTAACACCTAATGGATGTTTGTATATAGTCACAAACTGCGCCTGTTAGAGGCAGAGTTTGAATGTCCTTGAGTCTGGGCACTCACTTTGTCTGCCTAGGTGAGACCTTGGGCTAGCCTTTTTCTGAGCAATAAGAATTCTTTGTTTTTTGTTTGTTTTGTTTTGTTTTTAAAGACAAGAATTTCTCTGTCTAGCCCTGGCCATCTTGGATCTTACTTGGTAGACCAGGCTGGCCTCGAACTCACGGAGATCCGCCCGCCTCTGCCTCCCAAGTGCTGGGATTAAAGACGTGCGCCAGCATGCCTGGCGCAATAAGTATTCTTAATAATGAGCCTTAATCATGACTCCTTGGCAGAGCACCCTTCTCCTGAGGATGGTCAGAAATGCCCAGAAAGCTGCACATCAGGTGTCCAAGGTTGTGTAGTCACCTTGTCACAGAATTGTGCCTGGGGGAAGAGCAAGGGCATCCTGGGAGCTTGCTGCTGTGCTGACCAAAGGCTGTCTTCTCCTCCTCCCTGTAGATTGTTCCCTTGATGGCTGGCCCAGGCACAGGAAACTTTTGTTGGGCGAGCAGGGCATTGCCACAGAATGGGTGGTGTGTGCTCTTGCACACAGATCCCTGTGTTCCTGTGAGTGTGCGTGCGTGCATGTGAATGTCTGTTTTCTCAGCATGTTTCCTCGAGTATGCCTCTGTCTTTGTGCACGTGTGTCAGAGTTGAGGCATGTGCATGTCTGACGTACCCTCGGGTGCCATCAGCCTGGGGTGGAGGCTGCTCTCAGCAGTGATGGGCTTTGTGTGTGGCTTCTCTGTAGCTGCCCTTTAGGTGTTCTGGAGCACTTCCTGTGTGCCCAGCACTGTGCCTGGCTGAATCCTATTGCAAATACAAAGAGGCAAGCACCCTCCCCCCCCCCCCCTTTATTTTTTGAGACAGGGTTTCTCTGTGAAGCCTTGGCTGTCCTGGACTTGCTTTGTAGACCAGGCTGTCCTCGAACTCACAGAGATCCGCCTGCCTCTGCCTCCTGAGTGCTGGGATTAAAGGCATGTGCCACCATGTCTGGCCTGCAAATCCTTCACTTAATGCCCTTTGAGTGTTTATAAAATCATGGTTATGAGAGTGGTACAATGTCCCCTGTGGCCAGATGCAACTTGGTAACACTGGATTTAGTTAGAGCTAGAACTTTCTTAGATCCCTTGCAATGCTCATGTGAGGGTCTCTCAGAGAGCCTCACGGTTTGTGCTGTCCGCTAGATCTCTTGTTGCGGGGTCTTCTCATGTCGGCTTGGGGGTTTCATGGCGTTTAGGATCCACGCTACTGCTGGTTGTTCATTTGCTCTTTCATGCATCCTGTGTGTTTCCTGATAAGCATGTACTCTAGGCCAGGACTCGATGCCGAGGCTCCAGCAACAGGTGCACGGATAAGTTCACTACAGTGAGAGGGGAGAGGCTTTTGCAAGTATACCAGTCAATAACACAGTTCCTGTTCAGAGGGCAGTGGTGGGGAGAAGCTGTCTGGACAGGACCGTCCTGGGGTGGGGGTGGGGGGGCATGTAGCTAGATGACAGAGATTTCTGATGAGAGGGGGCCTGAAGGGTTTTGCTTCCACAGGGGCTAAGGGAGATTGTGGGAGATGGCAGGGTATCCCTGAGTTCCCTCCCTACTCCTTTTTTTGGGGGGGGGGAGGGGCAGGGCCCTCCCCCAGCTCAGCTACTTTTGTTTTTTTCTGGTGAAATCTAGGCCCCAGAGAGATTCCCTGGGTGATGGGTCAGCTCGACTAAGGGCTGTCCCCAGCAAAAGCTTAGAGTCGCATTCTTGCCCCAGGAACTAAAGTGCCATGTCCTCCACCCCCACCACAGACACACAGGTCTCTCTCAGTATATCTGCCTGATGGGAGGCCTCAGGCCATGACCGGTCCTTTTGAGAACCGTCCAGCAGAGTGTCTCCTCTGTCTGGTCACTTCATTGTCCCCAGCACCTGGCAGTGTAGTCACATTCCAGACTTACTTGACAGATGGGGAAATGAGGCCAGGAGGTCCCTCAATCTCCTTAGAGGCCCAGTCCAGGACCCGGCCCTTCCCCACACCGGGCTGTGACCTGAGGGTAGTGATGTTGATGAGAGAAGCGCCTTGGGTGTGGGGGACACCAGTGACTTACAGGACAAGAGGCAAGGAGTTGGGCCTACTGCAGCCTGTCTGTGGACTTGTCTCAGAGATCTGGGTGCAAGGCTACTAGGGCAGGGACAGGAAGCCTGTTAGCCAGTGCTCGAAAGGGAAGAAGTCATGGGTGGGCAAGAAATGGGAGTGGGGAAGCAGTTGGGGGAAAAGAGGGGGTGGTGGTGGTGAGGTAGGGGGAAGGGATAAGTTGTAGGCGAAGCAGGACCTTGGTTCCAGCGCTCTTTCGGCTTCACGACCCGCGAAAGCCCGGTGGCCTTGGGAACGTGGCCCTTTCGGGGTCTCCACCCTCCTTCCCAAGGAAGGGGGCCCTGGGGCTCCTTTGAGGCGCCGTCCTGGGAACGCGCCGGCTGCCCCCCTAGCCCCCTGCGCTGAGGACTCCATGGCTGCGACGCTGTAACTCAGGGCCTGGGCTTGGCACAAAGCGACCGCGGCGGGGGACTGGCTGGGAAGGCGCGGGCTGCGCTGCTCGCGCGTCGCGGGGTGGGCCCCGCCACTCAGCTGATTCTGCCGCCCTCAGGCCTCAGAGGCCTAGGCCCGGCGGGGGCGGCGTCGCGACCCCTGCAGGGTGCCGGCCGGGGGTGGGTGATGAGCTGCAGCCCGCTGGCCAGATGTGCACCTTAGGGAGTCTTGGGGTCCTGGAGAACGATTGGCCCCTGGCTTCGGGGCGGGGCTTAAGGAGGTCAGAGGCTGCAGCTTGGGCTGTGCATAGTAACACAATCAGTGCCCTCCACTGATTGCTTCTTAGAGGCCAGGGCTGTTTTGAGCACGACACACCAATGTGAGCATCACTGACACCTATGGGCAGGTACCGTGATCATTTGTGCGTTACAGGGGGGCGGCGGTCGCAGCTGAAACATAGGGATGTAAAGTCAATTGCTCAGTGCTGGGCAACTAGGACTAGCCCCTATTTGAAGACAAGCTTGGAGACCACAGAACTATGCTGTGTCTCTGCATTATGCCAGGAATACGTAGATAAGCTGGGCATATGGGCATGGCGTTGCTTTTTATTTTTTGAGCTACAGTCTCATGTATTTCAGGTTGGCCTAGAACTTGCATTATAGCTGAATATGATCTTGAATTTCTGGTCCTCTTGCCTCTACCCTACACATGCTGGGATCACCAACATGTACCAACACACCTAGTTTATGCGGTGCCAGATATCCAAGCTCTGGCTTTGCGCATGCCAGGCAAGCACTACCTAATGGACTACAGTCCCAGCCCTTGAATGCAATTGTCCAAGAGAGCACAGGCAGAAGACCTGCAGGCAGACCGGACTCAGCTAGTTTGCCTCTCAAAATTTCTCTCCCTGCTCATTCAGTAGATGGCTGGTACTGCCTGAGGTGGATGGCCACTTCAGAGGCATTCTGGGTAGCTGCCTTTAGGGAGCTGACAGCGGACTTCACAGTGAGATGGTCAGGCAGAGCACACAGTCCAGCCAATGGCTGGTTCTCACTGGGAGCCTGCTCTCCTTATCTGGGTCCTCTGGGAGGGCCTTACAGAGGAGGTGATGGGCTAGCCGACATGGGAAGATGGGAAGGAACCACAGAGAAAGCAGACAATCTTCTTTGTCTTCGACCCCTGGGCTGCCTTCCTTTGCCTGGGCCCAGCCCTGCTATGGCTAGAAGGAGAAGAAAAAGTCACCGACTCCCCCCTTGAGAACCCGATGGAACAAACTCTGTGGGAACATGGGTTTGCCTGTCTGGAGGGACTGGGACAAGTCTGGGTGGCTTTCCTTGAGGCTAGAGTACAGCAGATGGAAGAGACAACACAGAATAGTGGGAAAGACTGCTGGGTGTGGGGTGGCAATCTGGGGGTAGTCTGCTGGTGTGTGCACACAGTACAGAGCATGCTCCATTCTAGGAAGCCCCCAAGACCGCTGCCTGAGCTTTGGTGTTTGCATTTATTTCTTTAGTGTGATGTGCATGTGTGGGTGTGCACACATCCTAGCATATGTGCAGAGGACAGAGGACAACTTGCAGGCGACTGTTCTCTCCTTCTACCACCTAGGTTCCAGGGATTGAATTTAGATCACCAGGCTTGGTGTTAAGTCCTCTTACCTGGCTATTCCTTGGGCCTTGATTTTTTTTTTTTAAGGCCTCTTTTTAAATTTTTAAAAAAATTTTTCTGAGGCATTGACTATTGAACTAGAGATTCATATATGTTAGACAAGTGCTTTACCACCAAATTATGTTCCCCACTCTTCATTACTTTTGTTTATTTCTTAAATCTATCTGCTTATTGTATGTGTATAGAAGTTTTTTGTCTGCGTGTGTGTCTTGAGTACCACATGTGTGCGTGGTCTCTGCGGAGGCCAGAGGATAAGCCTCGGATCCTCTGGAACCGGAGTTACAGGTGATTGTGAGCTGCCATATGTGGGTCCTGAAAATTGAACCTAGGTCCTAAAAATTGAACAGCCAGGACTCTTCACCATGAAGTCATCGCTCCAACCCCTAATACCTCCATTGTTAAGTGAATCTAAGTCACTCTGCCCGGCATTCAGCTTGCATTTTGGCGGCAGCCTCTGATGAAGTGGTCTAGGTGGGTGCTACCATGCCAGCTCTTAAAGGACACATAGGTTTTATACAACCTCTCTCTGTGGATTGTGTCATTCTAGAGGCTCACATGGCACCTCCACACATCCAGGGAGATAGTTTTGGCATGGTCCCTTCTGCTGTGCCAAGTGAGAAGGTGGGGGAGGGGGCGGGAATGGTGGGTGGGTGGGGGGGTGAACGGTGGTCCACAGAAGCTATAGGCTTTGTTCTAAGTTCAGGGGCAGCAGGGCCATTTGCTGTTGTTAACTGGGCCATTTATTTTCCAGTGTGCAAGACCTTGCTGGACCCCATGACCCCATGCACACTGTTAGGATTGGGGGGATGGCAGGGAGACACCGACACTCCAGCATTGCTACTAGTCCTTGAGTCTGCCTAGCCAGGCCAGGTGGCTCCCATCCCCCACCCTGGATCCAGGAGAAGCCAGCTGCCCACATGTGTTCACAGTTCAGTCTGTTTGGGTGTCTCACGGGGCTTTATTCCGAATGTCCTGTCCTCTTCCCTGGCTCTAAGCACTGGTTCTTCTCGTTCTCCAGGGGGAATGTGGAGGTCTGTGCTGGGCTTCCTGAACTCATTTCCCACTTGGATGTGCTGGGTGAGGCTGAACCTGTCCCCACCTCCCCGTCTATCTTTTCTTTGGAGAGGCTACCTGGGAGGTTTGGCCCCTGGGTAAGGGGCAGTAGAAGGGACAGGGTGTTTATCAGTTTTTTATTTTTTTGAGGCCTGCAGGACGACTGCTTCATAAATTTCTCATAATCCCCTCAGTAGCCCTGTGAAGTTGGCACCTACCTGTGTGCCCTGCTAATGGGCGGTGAGGAGCAGCCTATTGTCCAAGGTCACAGGGGCTAGATGCTGTGGGGCCTGCTAGTGTCTCTCCTGGGCTGCCTTCTACACACCTGGTGAGTCCCAGTGCCAACCCAATTTCAACCCCAGGACGTGGTTTGGACAGTTAGGAGACTGTAAAAATTCTGGACTCTGGGGTGATGACACTGTGTCCCCCCGAGGAAGGTGGTTAGTGTCATTCCTTCCCTGCTTCTGGGCTGGGTCCCCTTTTGGGGCCCCATTTGGGAAGAAGCAGTTGGGACAGGTTAGAGAAGGGAAGGCTAACCACGGTGTCCAGCCGTGACAGCCTAGAGGTTGCTGGACCAGGATGTGCTTGCTTCATGGTGTTTTGAGAGCCTGGCAACACCCAAGGCTAGCCCTTCTGTTCTCTGAGGTGGGAATTTTAGTGTTCTCAAGGATTTAGGGGAGGACTCCTCCCTTCTCCTGTGGCTTTCCCCATCCCACTCCTCCAGGCTTTGGGAATTCTAGGTCATCAGGGATCTTGGATGTGATTGGTGTGTGTGTGTGTGTGTGTGTGTGTGTGTGTGTGTGTGTGTGTGTGTATGTGAATACAAAGTAGGGCGTCTGCTTGAACAGCCCTCTGGGCCTGGGCCTGGCCTGTAAGCCTGCATCATGTTTCCTGCCACTATCCCCCCAACCCCCGCCATCCCATGGGTGTATGCCCCTATACGGAGGCTGCTGTGTCAGGTAACTCTTAAGTCTTTGTCTCCCTGACCTTCCTCCCTATCCCCCAAAAGCTTGGAGCCCTGGGTACACTCCTATACCAGGACACTGAACCCCTCTACATTCTCTGCCCCCGCCCCCTTCTTGCTTGGCTTCCTGGAACCCAGGCACCCTGGAGGTTTCTGGACCATATCGAGTTGCCTGGGTGGGTAGATGTTTCCTTTTTTTTTTTTGGCCATGAGTCCGGGAGTTTCTAAAGAGACTGGTGACTGAGCTGGGGCTAGTCATGGGAGGAGTCGGACCACCAGCTGGTGTCTCCCTGGATCATACTGTGTCCCCAGTCCTTCCCCTGAGAGCCCTGGGACCTGGCTGCCCCTCCTGGGTGGGGATCAGCTTGGGCGGCATTTCCTGCCTCCCTCCCTTTCCTTTTTCACTGGACTCCCCGAGGATGCCTCTTGGGGGGACAGGGGCCCACTCCAATCTTCTCACTGGTAAGCTGTGGCTGACTTGGCCTGGCATAGCCACAGTCCCGCTGAACTAGGGCCCAGCATTGGCTGGGCTACACTTCTGCTCCCCACTCCAAGAGCCCACCTCCTGGCGGGACAGCTGGGCTCCAGCTGGGCACACCTCCTGGTCTGAGCCAACCCGCTGCTCCCTATGAACCGAAGGGTGGGCTCTAGGAGAGACTAAAAAGACGGGGAACAGAGCCTCCAAGGCCAAGGGGTGGGATAAAGGGAAGGACCAACCTAGGGAGGAGTCCGAATGGACAACCCTCCCCCCTCACCTCCCGCCCCTGCCCTGCAGTTAATTCTGAGGCGATTTTTGACAACCCTCAAGTCTTCTTGCAGCCGTTCAGCCACTCTGCCTGGCCCCCCAAGGCCTACTGCACACATGGTTTTGCTTTTCCAGGCATCCTCCCCTGGTTCCCTCCCCCTGGGTGCCTTCACGAGCTCTTCGGCCCCTTCCCCCAGCCCTCCTGGGCCCCCTCCTTCCTCCTTGACCCACTTTAGTCCCCTGTTGCTGGGGGAGGGGAATGCGCAGCCGGCGGCTCTGATCCTGGCTGCCTCCCCCAGCATCCCTTGGGGCGGGCTCTGGATGGAGCCAGCAGGCTGAGCCGGCCTGGCCCCAGGGACTGGCACACCGCGAGCTCCGTGTGGCAGTCTCCCTGCCCCCCTCCTTGGACAGACAGTTCTGGACAGCTGCCCCTGCCCGGGCCCCTAGGAGGCCCTGCCAGGACACGGCTCTGGTTTCCCCCAGCCCCAGGGAGCAATGGCTGCAGAGATCCCTCCCACCTCTGTCTCCTTGCAGAGCACTTCCGGGAGGAGCCGTAGGGCAAGGGCAATACCAACTGAGTTTCCACCCATCATTCTCCTCCATCTCTGTTGGAGAAGCTGGAGCTGGGGTTTTCTTATATGTGCTCTTAACCTGTGTGACCTGGGGAACTCTGTCAGCGCCCCCTCTTGGGCCTCTTCTGTATAGTGAGGGAGTCAGACTACATAGCTAACCTTGACTGAACAGAATCAAGTCCCAAAGACTGCACACTACCATGCGCTTAGGTCTCAGTGTCCTGTCACAGCATCTGAACCATAATTTCTTACTCTTGTTTTAAAAGGGAGGTCATCCTGCAGGGGGTCTGTGCCCCTACACCTGGACTGATACCTTGCCTCGTCCTCTCACATTCCATGGTCCACCCTGACATCTGGGCTGTAGATTCCTCAGCTGCAGTGGCACAGCTCTCTACCTGCGGCTTCCTGCACCTTGGGACCCTTCCTAATGCATTGACTGAGTGTCCCTTTTTGCTCTGTGGTAGGTGGTAGGAAGGCCAAGTACTGGCCTGCCAGGTCTGGGGCTGGTGTATTGAAATCTTTTCTTGAGGTCGGCCAGCTGACCCCAGCCAACACAACCTGGGGATGTAGCCGACCCCAGCTGGGGTCTGCTTTCAATACCAGCCCAGGCTGGGTAGGAGCAGCCAGGAATTTCCTGTGCCCTGCCCATGAGCCTCTTGCACATTGTCCCTTCCACCTTTCCTGCCTGCCACCCCACTCATATACAAGCGTGAATAGGTGGGAGGGCCTGAGGGGTTGTTAAAATTTGTGAGGGTGCCCCCTCCCCCCCAGATCTGCCCTGTTTTCTTTTTCTTTTTCTTTTTTTCCCCCTTTCCTGGAGCTTTGACATCTTCCTTCCTCTGGGAACCTTTTCATTTTGCCGGCATTGTCTTGCAGCATAAAGCAGGGCTGGGAGGTGGGAGGGGGCCCTGGGAATGAATGAAGTCAGGCCATCTTTTCTTATTTGCCTAATTTCCTCACTCAAATGTGTCTTGTGATTAAACATTTTCTTAGCATGCTTGGTCAGGGCCAGGCTGGGGTTCTTTTCATAAACATTGGCAAGTGAGTTTAAGAGCCCTGTTTGTATTAGCTGGAGGTTTCATTTGCATAGTGATTGTTCTTATGAAACAGAATAATCACTTGCAGTTTATGAAACTGTATAAATACCTGGGTCTGCCGTCTTTAGTGCATGCATGGGCCTTTCTTCCCACATGTAAATGTATCCCTGTTTGGGGGATGAAGTTCAGACTCCTGGGGGGAAAAAAAGCTCTGTAGTGCTTTGGGTTTCTCAGAGGAACCCAGGGTTGTTTCCCTGGCTGGAGTGTTGTGGGTGTTGCTGATGGGCAGAGCTTGTGACTATGACACCCCAGTGCAACAAAACCAGGGGGCAGGTGCACATCTGAGCCCCCTTTTCTGACTTTTGCTTAGGGGTTTTTTGTTTTTGTTTTAATTTTGGTTTTTGGAGACAGGGTTGCTCTGTGTAGCTCTGGCTGTCCTTGAAACTCTAGATCTGGCTGGCCTTGAACTCACAGAGATTCACCTACCTGCCTCTGTCTCCAGAGTACACAGAGTGACAGTGTGCACTGCCACTGCCCAGCTTTAGAGTCTTTGAAATGACCTCACTGTATAACCAGGCTGTACTCGAACTTGTGATCTATATCCTCAGCCTCTTGAGTACTTGGAGTATGTATGGGCTTGCACTATCATCAAACCCTGCCTTCCCATCTCTTAGATAAAGGCTACAGACTGGAGGCCTGAGGATGAGTGTTGCTTATGGGTTTTTGGTTTTTGAGACAATTTCTCTGTGTAGCTTTGACTATCCTGGACTCGCTTTGTAGCTAGGCTTGCCTTGAACTTACAGAGATCCACCTGCCTTTGCCTCCCAAGCGCTGGGGATTAAAGGCTTGCGCTACCACTGCCCGCCTTGTTTTTGGTTTTGAGACAGGCAGGTGCAGGTGTTACTGGTGCACATCAACCATCCTGCTCACAGATGCTATGATAGGCTGCACTGTCTTTCTTTTCTCTCTCTCTCTTTTTAAAAGGGTTTACTTATTTACTTTATCTATATGAGTGCTGTTTTCATGCACACCAGAAGAGGGAATCAGATTCCATTACAGATGGTTTTTTGAGCCACCATGTGGTTGCTGGGAATTGAACTCAGGACCTCTGAAAGAGCAGTCAGTGCTAAGCCATCTCTCCAGCCCCACTTTTCCTCTTTTTTTTTTTTTTTTTAAATTTTAAGCCACGTGCAGTGATGCATGCCTGTAATCCCAGCACTTGGGGAGACAGAGGCAGGAGGATCTCTGTGAGTTCGAGGCCAGCCTGATTTCTGTGAGTTTGAGGCCAGAGTGGTCTATAAAATGAGTCCAGGACAGCCAAGGCTACACAGAGAAACCCTGTCTCGAAAAAAAATTTTCTTTTATGTGTGTGAATATTTTGCCCACATGTATGTATATGTATCATGTGTGTGTCTGGTGCCCACAGAATCCAGAAGAGGGTGTTGGGTCCCCCTGGCACTGGAGTGATGGATGACTGTGAGCTACCACACGGGCTTGAATGCCATCCTCTAGAACAGGTTCTCCAAACCACCGAGCCATTTTTCTAGCTCGTGCAGTGTCTTTGAAGGGGGAAAAACAATGTGGGAAAAGCTGGAAATATCACAGCAAAACTCATATTCTGGCTTCCTTTTCTAGTACTGTAGATGGACCTGGGACCAAGGCCCACTTTCCTGCTTGCTAAGAGTCCTGAGGCTTCTAGGGGAGCCATACCTACCAAAGTCTCCTGTCTAAGCAACTGATTTTTTTCTCTGTGGAAGTTTCCTGTGGAGCTTGTTTTTTTTTTTAAACCCCTTTAAAACACACACACACACACACACACACACACACACACACACACACACACACTCACACATCTCTCTATCCATCTTACTGTCCATCCATCATCTCTCTATCTCTCTATCTATCTTTCTATCTATCTATCTATCTTTCTATCTATCCATCCATCCATCCATCTATTGTGTGTGTGTGTGTGCACACATGCCTGCACATTCCACAGTGAGCCTATGGAGAGCAGAGGACATCTGTTGGCATCTGTTCTCTCTTTCCACTACATGGGCTCCTGAGGTTGAACTCAGGTCAACAGGTATGGTGGCAAGCACCCTTGACCACTGAGTCATCTCCCTGGCCCAGAGCATCTGCTCTCCTGGCTGCGTTCTTTGTGGTCCTTCAGACTCATGTCCGTTTGGCACTGCCCTTGTGACTATGAGTTCAGGGAAGAAAGGAGGTCCGGAGAAAAAGGCACTTCGAGAGGTTATATCTTTATTCCCAGTGGTTTCCCTTTTCTAGAACATTCTTGGCTTTTTCCTTCGTGGCTTATTTTAGATCATTTTGTAGTCTCAGTCTGTGCTCTGGACTCAGACAGCATAATCTGGATGGGTCAGCTGACTTAGCTGGGATGACTTTTTTTTTTTTTTTAAAGCTGATTCTAAAGCAACTGGAAATCTGCTTGTATTGAGTGGACCGAGAATAGTACCATCCCGTTAAGAAATGGCTTGACAAGGATGGTAGCTGGAGGAGCAGGACCTAGCCCACATCCCCATGGTTCAGCTTTGGCACCCAGAGTCCTTGGATCTTCGCTAATTTGGGGGAGCCTCCATTTTAACAGAAGGAAGCAGCGAAGTCAGATCTGCTGGCTACCTTGCACCTCCTGATGCCTGGATGGGCTGTGGTGTCCCCTAGGGAAGCAGCCTCTGCCGTCTCCAGTGAACCTTGGTATTCGCTGTGGACAGCCTGGCTGGAAATGTGCCTCGTCTGTGTTCTGTGCTCTTCATACGGTGGTCGCCTGTTATCTTCCCGATAGCCTGAAGTGGTATTCTCCTGATTTTATGGATATCTGCCTGAGGTCATGTAACTGGTAAATGGACAGAAGTGAAAGGATTTGAACCTAGGTGTCTTGGCTTTGGAGCCGGCCCTCTCAACCCTTATTCCGTGTTTTCAGTTTCTCCAGCTGCCAGTAATGTTAAATAAGAAACTAACAGAGGAGGCTTCCATTAGGAGCTCCCTCTCACCTCTCTTGTCGGACGGGAGCCTGGAGTTGAACGCTTTCTCAGGTGTTAGGCCATCCTCTTGATGACCTGTACTTTGCTCTGGGTAAGGTTTCTTCTGCCATCAAAGACCCCCCCACCCCCCCACCCCCACCCCCCACCCCCGCCCCCGACCGAAGTACAGAGAGGGGACGGAGCAAGCTGCTGGAAGAACTGGCTGGCTGACAGGGGTGGTACCATTCGGAGAGAGGGTCAGCAAGACCAGTAACAGCCCAAGCACAGGGGGTTGTTGGATGTAATGGGAGGAGAGAGCTTGAGGAATGTAGCTGTGGAGCACTGCTTACTTCTGCCAGCCTAGACCCTGGTATTTTTCATGGTTCTCCTTTGTTCTGGTCAACATATTGGCGCTTGTTCTCAGATTTTTGTCTCCTTGTGGAAATGTCTGTTGTTGTACCAGAGACCACACCCCAGGTGTTTGTGTCCAAAGGTGTGTCTGGGGGGAGGTGTGAGGGTTTCTTCTTCCAATGACCCCCACAGTCCCTCCTTTGTGTCTTGTTGGTGAGAATGCCATCCCATGAATATCCAGTCCAGCCACAGGCCAAGTAATGGAGCATCACTCTTTGGAGCTAGTGGCCTCTGAGGACATCCAGATAAAAATCTTTGTTGGATCAGCAAGAGACAAGGAGGTGGGGAGGCTGTGGATGAGAAGGCTCCAGAAAGGACTGCAAATTCTTCTGCCTTTTTACCTGCAAGGTTCTGGAACACCATCTCAGTGTCCCGAGCTCTGCTCCACCCCGAAACAAACCCTTTTCTCTGTGCATCTTTCTCAACAGGAACACACTTTCTTTCCTAGACTCCAGACCCCTCACAGCCTTTGGAGTCCCAGCCTTTCTGCTCAGGTGCTTGTGGTGGAAGAACCACTTCTCTCTCTCTCTCTCTCTCTCTCTCTCTCTCTCTCTCTCTCTCTCTCTCTTTCTCCCTCCCTCCTTAATGCCAGATGAGCTATTCTCAGCAGAATTGATTTGTTTTACTTGCTTGTAGTTCCTTCCTTGATGGACTTTTAGCTCCATCTGGACCGAGTCCCTGGGCTTCAGGAGGATGCTCAGAGGGGAGGAGGAAGAACTCAGAAGTGCCTGGCATGCCCTGGCATTTTCAGATCTTCCCTGAGTGGAGGACCCTGGGTTTACCAGGCTCTTCTTCTCTGTGACCTGCCTTATCTGCTTGGTCCCAATCTCTTAGGGCACCAGTCTTTTGTTCTTTGTTCTATGAGGAAGAGGGACCCCCAGGAGACTCTGGACCCAATCACTCTTTATAGTGGCATAATTATGGCAGGGCCAGGACCAGTGCGGGGGTGGGGATGGGGGGATTGGTGTGTGTGTGTGTGTGTGTGTGTGTGTGTGTGTGTGTGTGTCTGCCCTGCCTCAGGGCACTCGATGGCAGGTCTGGGGATGTTTGGTTGGCAGGACTGTGGCTGAAGCCCGCAGACAGCGCAGATGCATTGGCCTCCAGGGTCTCACCTTTGCCCACATTGGCTGGGTCACTTTGTCCCAGGACAGCTATTTCCCATTGTTGGGGACTTAGTGTCATCAGCCCTCCCTGTCCCAGGAAAGCAACAGTGTGGGCTGCTGTTGAGTAGGCGGGCTGGCCCAGCACAGACAGCACAGAGGTGATGAGAACAACTGAGCCCTCTTTGTCCAAGGCAAGTCGTCTGGTAGATGTCAGGAATCCCTAGCGGGGAACTAGCAGACTGCTCACCATAGGAAGCTGAGTGGATTTGGGCACACCCACAGGATGTGGATGCAAACCACCTTTTTGGAACTTGGGAGGGGAGGAAGAGATGGCAAGCCTAGACCCTAGGAGAGTGAGTGGAACACAGGTGGACGGCAGGGAGGAGTCCAGGCCAGCAGAGGAAGCCCAGAAGGGAAGGGCCATGAAGGCAGCAGTCTTGTCACCAAGCCCTGGCCATTTGGGTCCTCAGGCTGCTCAGCTTAGCAAGTGGGGTTCTCCCTGAGTGTAGGAAAGGGCTCCCCTGGTCTCCAGGCCTCCTCTCCTCCATGGCTGTCTGGGGCAAGATTGGGGCCTTTTTGAGTATGCGCAGGGCCATTCCAGCAGCCCAGTGCCTGCCTACCAAGGGCCTTTTTTGGAATGTGTTGGCTGCAGTGTTAGCATAATGAGCGAGAGGCTTGGTTGTGGGGGCTTCAGGCTCTGTCCCCCAAGGTGGAATTGTTGGAGCTGGCAGGGCCTTCCAGGGCCTTGCCTATGTCGCCTTTCTTTTCAGTGGGAAGTGTCGGTGTGAGTAATTACATATATTTTTCACAAACTCGAACCATGCCTTATTTAAACTTTTATAAACATGTGTGTGTAATTCTAATTAACTAGTCACATAAAGCCATCAGAAGGTTAGGTGGGAGAAATGCTCATTTGCCAGACTGGTGCCTAAAAAGCCAAGGAAAATATTTTGTTCTCGCAAACAAATGGTCTATTCATATAGGTGGTTACCGCGACCAACAGTAGGTATTTGAGGACAAGTCGGGTTCTGAGCAGCAATGGCTGAGCCTCATGTGAGGGGGTCCCATGGGGGTGTGTTTTGAGTGAGCTTTGGGGAGAGTTGTCCATGAGGCTCACCCGTCTCTGTCCATGGATTTCTTGTAGTGGTTGAGGCTAAGACCTTCTGGAGAAATGTAGAATGTAGGTTCTTGGGGCTGGGCTGGTGAAAGGGAGGTCAAATTTAAAGTTGACTTCTGTCTGTCAAGTACCAGGTGAATGAGTTTCTTTTTTTTGTTTGTTTGTTTGATTTTTGTTTTTGTTTTTTTGAGACAGGGTTTCTCTGTTTAGCCTTGACTTAGCCTGGACTCGATTTTGTAGACCAGGCTGGCCTCGAACTCACAGCGATCCACCTCTGCCTCCCGAGTGCTGGGATTAAAGGTGTGCACTACTCCACCCTGCCCCATGAAAGACATCACACGGTCCTGGGACCACAGCAGCCCTGGTTGTCGGGGTAGGGGTGGGGTGTAAATAGGCAGGATAAGGGGTGCTAAGCACAGGGTGTTATGACAGAGAGACTGTAAGGAGTGATAAGAGGAGTGGCTGGAAAGCGGAAAGAGCTGCTTGCCCCTCCCCTTAGTGAAAAAGACTTTAAAAAGATGGTGTGGAACTGGGCACAGTGGCACATACTTAAAGTTCCAGCTTCTTGGAGAGCTGAGGCAGGAGGGTAGTTTGAGTGCAGGGAGTCTATGATCAGCCTGGGCAACATAGTGATACCATCTCTCTAAAGGGAAAAAAAGAAGTTGCCATACTTACTCAGTTGCAGATGGGAACAGATATAAACAAAAACAAAACCACCTCTCTTCTTTGGGAAGAAGAATACTGTTATCCTTGGGGCCCTCCTATTGGATCTCTTCATTTATCATCATCCTCATTTTCCTAATTTTCTTTTCCTAATTTTTTTCCCCAAAGATCTTAGAAGAGCAGAACATGACGGAACAGATTCCAGCACGGGGGTGGGGGTGGGGGAGTTGAGGGATACTGAGCCAGGAGGATGGAGAGCTTAAGGCCAGCCTGGGCTATACAGTGAAACTCTTAACAAGAAGCAAGCAAGCAAACAAACAAATGCCCACAGGTCCTAGAGAAGTCCATCCAGCCTTCTGCTGCAAAGTCCCAGGTGTCTAACTCTTCGGTGGAGACCAAAGAGGATTTGGTGTGCTCTGAAAATACTTGAGATTGGAGTCTGGGTACCTTTGGTAGGCTTTTTGCTGCTAAAGCAGCTGTGGGAAGGCAAGTGCGGCAGGCTTGTAGAGGTAGCATTCAGTGGTGATCCGTGGAGATCTCCTACGTCCCAGGGCCTGTACCTAGGCACTCTAGCTGTGCCAACCCACTGAGGCAACGTGGCTCCTATCATTAGTATAGACAAGAAGCTGAGCACTGGGGAGGATAATGTCCTCTGCTGAATCAAACAGATTATTGGGGACCACGGACATTAGGACGTGAACGTTTCAGTCCCACTGCTGGGCAGGATGTTACCATTCTGTTAGGATGTGGAGCCTGGAACAGTTTCTTACTCCGGAGCAATTCTTGGGTAGCCTGTGCTGCTGTATCTCCGAGGGCCATTTGGGGAGTTTGCCCTGCTGTACGCTTTCAGCAAAGCCATCTTGAAAGGTTTATCTGGGTCCTCCAGGCTGGACCAGAGAAGGATGTGACAATAAACAGGGACCCTGGCATGGGACAGACCCTTTTAAGGAGCAGTGGGTTGGTTTTGTTTTTGTTTTTTTTTTTCCTTTCCCTTTCTTCTTTTGGTAAGTTCCTGTGAAAACCTGAGAGCCAATAGGAAAATGCCACCCAGAACCACCTGCGTGTTATTGCAGGGCTGGTGAGATCGGGTCTGGAGGTGAGGGTCTGTGCCACGCTGCTTCATTCATTCCCTCCCTCACTCATTCATACTGAGGTGTGAATTTCCAGCAAGGAGAGTCCCTTGGTCTCCAGTTTCCGGAGGCGCCCTGTACAGTCTAGATTCCAATTAGCTTAATTGCTTCATATTAGACTTCTTAGAAATGATTTTTTTTTCCTGCTGATGGCTGAGGTTCCAGGAATGCCTCCCTCTTCCTTCCTGAATCTTCCTATCCCTGTGTCTTTCAACTCGACTTCTCCGGTTCTAGCCTGTACCTCAGTTTCCCCAATCCTGGTGCTGTTAGATCCATTTA
The DNA here is from genome assembly GCF_964271855.1 of Acomys minous. NCBI lineage: Eukaryota > Metazoa > Chordata > Mammalia > Rodentia > Muridae > Acomys > Acomys minous. The sequence goes on from NC_140496.1 coordinate 39,719,619, forward strand.
CCTCCGAGTGACCAAAGTAGGGGAAATAGCTTTACGATTTATATTAATCTTATAGAGTGTATGTGCGAAAGGAAGGACACACGTGTTTTGAAAGAGAGAATTCCTTTCTAGGGTGTGTTTCGGCAAAGGAACTGGACACGAAATACACCCTGGGTTCTGACCCTGTTCCTTTTCCTTTTCTCATCAACACCAGGTTAAAAAAAAAGCCCCTTTCAACAACCTGAGGAAACAGTTACATCCTGATTGACACACAGGATGTTGGAGCAGCATTCTTGCTGTTAAGTGATCAGAATTTCAGCCAAGGGAGTATAATGAAATCCACATAAAAATTTATTTACCTAATGAAAATCCTAGAGTAATGCATAAGTGGTTCTCTGATAATAAAATGCAAATCTCAAACTATAACCAGGAGGACAATAATCTTCATTAAACGTATTGTCTAGAGGAAGCCCACGACATCCACTTAACGGTGATTTGATTTGTTTAGTAATTTCCAAGTAATATTTAAACTTTATTTCGAGCCTTAAGACCCGTCCAGGAGTTTCTTTCCTGTCGTCGAGGAGGGTAGCTGTATTTGGGCTGGGGGCCCACCTGGCGATCCCGGGGGCCGCCTCTGTTATGGGGTACCCTGAACTAAGACCTTGACCAGGCATCTTGACATCTGGTTTGGGAGATGAGATCCCAGAAGAGAAAGCAAAAGGGTCTGGTTTCCTCTCTGGGGGGGGGGGGGGGGCGGGGATAACCTAGCAAAGCTCTGAAGGGATTGAGGATGGGAGTCCTGGAATACCTCCAGAAGGGAAGCGCCTTGCCCTGGTTTCCGCCTGGCCTGGGTGGAGCCCAGGCCTCCAGCATTCAGCCCTCTGCTCCTGCTTTCCCTGCAGCGCTGTGCAGAATCTGCCATCCTCACAGCCCGTGAGCTGCCGGCCTTTACTCTGCATGGCGTGCCTGGAAGCTGGAAGAACTGTGGACGTCTGGGTGCTAAACCTGGCCCTGCGGCCACTTGTTAGCAGAGGAGAAGAGAGATGTGGGTGGTCCACCCCCCACCCCCACCCCACTCTGTGAGCCTCACTCTGACCTGTCATCCTCATTGCCCATCTCATGGAGAGGCTCCCAGGTAGCTTGTGCCTCAGTCATTTATGGTGTAGAAGTTTCTGAGTACAATACAGAGAAGAATTTGAACCTGAGATTTTCTTTTCTTTTCTTTCTTTCTTTCTTTTTTTCTTTTTTTTTTCTTTTTGTCCAGGTTTGAAACTGACGAATCTCAGGCCTGGGTGAGCAAAATTTGCCCTTTTAATTTTAATTTTATTTTGTTTTTAGTCTCGAGGAGTGAGCCTCCTGTTTGCCAGACAAATGTTCTGTCATGGAGGTACATCCTCTGCCATTTAGCCTTATTAATTTTTGGGAAAGGGTCTTACTAATTTGCCAGGCTGGCCTTGAACTTGTGATCTTCTTGCCTCAGCCTCCAGGCCTAGTGAGCCTTTTGGATGTTTTCATATTTCTGCATTCATAAAGTCTCCCATAGCAGGTGAAAGCTGCTGTATGTGCACTAACTGTGTGCGGGCGCCTACACGCACATTCCATGTGTTTGGATATACGTGAAACTTTCCTTCAAACACGAACAGCTTGCTGATTACCCTCCTCTCTGTTCTGACTGTCCCCTTTTCCTTTCTATCACAAACCACAGCCTCTCCACACATGACACAGAGATGTACTCTGACCCCCTTAATCCAATGGCTAAGCAGGGCTTGTTCCAGAACCTTCATTAAGAGGCTGGTCATGAGTGCCACCTCAGTTTCCTTGCCTGGAATTCAGGGTGAACCCCCATGCTCTGCTGTTTGTTGGAGATCAAACAAGATACTGTGTGTAAAGTAGTTAGCACAGCGTCTGGCCCTTTCTCAGTGAACGATGAGCAGGAGTGGCTTTGTTGCTGCGGAGAAAGGACTGTGCAGAACAGAGGCTGGTGAAATGGAGAAGGGACGCTCGTATCCGCTGGGGATGCCAGCGCCGGCAGACCGGCCAGCCACCGCGCCCGTGTTTCCATCTAAGGGCTGGCTCGGGTTACTCCTGGCCTGGTAGTAACTCTGTTCAGGGCTTGTGGCCGCTTAAGTTCAAGGTCGATCCCAGGATTCCTGTCCCCACATGGTCTTCTGTCTTGCCCAGAGTCATTAGTCACCAGGATGGCCTGATGAGAGAGTAGTGATGACTCAGGCCCCCTGGGCCACACCCAGAGCCAGGTCTTGCTGATGGAGGGTCCACAGTATCAGCCATTCAAACACATACAAAAAGCATTTCAGTCCTGGCTTCAGCTGACCCCTAGCCAGGCAAGTCATTTAACCAGGGTGAGCTTTGGTGTTTTGATCTGTTCAATGGATGTTTTAGGGCCTCTCTGTGAGATGGAGTGGGTTACCAGCTTACTGCAAGCAGCCCTGCTACTTCTCCCCAGAGAAGGTTCCTGGAGGAGGACGGAACTTATCCCGGGAAAGAAAAAGCCATGGATTTATGAGAAGTGAGCCGGCCTTAGGGCTGGGGCAAGGGAAGATGTAAAGTGCCGAAAAGCTCAATTCTCACCAAGGACACCTGGGGCTGACCCCCTGGGGCCTCACAATGGGATGTGCATTTTCAGGAAGAGGGATAAAGAAGCTGCTTCCCCCCATCACCCCCTTCCTATCTTCAAAATTTCCTGCAACTGCCCGAGGTGCAACCCCAGGGGTAGATCACTTACTTGCCTAGTACTGAAAACAATTATAATCTGAACTAGGATGGGTCGATTCCTGTGGGAGTGATGTAGGCAAATGAGCTGACCTTTCAGGTGCAACATGCCTGAAATCTCACAGCAACCTTAGGAGTTGGCAGCTGTCCTCAACACCGCAACCCGTCCCAAACACCCTGGAATGTGCTGCCATGGTTCCTATGGGGAGCCAGCCAACTGCTGGAGTGTCCCTTCTTGTCACCTCCTAGGTTCTGCAGCTCTGCCCTACAACAGAACAAGAGCCATGGAGATAACCAAGCCACTAGGGGAGGCAGTGGTCGGGGTGGTGATGGTGATGGTGGTATTTGGACAGACAAAACCAAGGAAACCTGGCCTGCATCCTCCCAAGGCCCCTTGTGGGGGTGCACTGCAAAACCTTTGGCCTCTGAGTGCACCCTCCAATGCGGCAGAAGGATGGGGGCGGGCATGGGGGTTTGCAGTAACTACCCCAGGCTTCTGACATCGCTGTGGCTTCCTTCCTTGGACCCATGAAAGGCCTGAGTGACAGCCGGACTAGTCCTTTACGCCTAGAACCAGACCAGGGGGTTGGAAGAGAGTGAGCTACAGGGCCAGAGGAGGGGGCTGCCAGCTGGCGACAAAGGCAGCTACAGAGAAACAAAGGAAGAGAGAGAAATCTCATGCTTCTTACCTGTGATTTAAAGAAAAAAGTGACCTGCTAGCCTAGGAAGGCTTTACGTGCAACTCCGAGTTCACGTGATTAAAACAAAACAAAACAAAGACAGAACCCAGGACCTTTGACAGCGCAGAGCTGCCCAGAAGCGCAGGTGAGACGTTGTCCTAGTGCTTCCCAGGCAGGAAGCGTCCCCACCCCATGCGTCCAGGCAGTTGGAATCAGGAGCTGGCATCTGCTGCCAAATTTGGGAGTAAACATTTTTCTTTCTGGATTTAAATAATTGCATTGCATCCTCAGCTCTGGGTCTCTTCTGAAGCCAGCCCCAAATGACACTTGGCAGGCTAACCATGCTCTCCCGCCCCGTGGGGCTTTCTCAGGGTATTCTCCTCAGTGTCTGAGTAGCTGGTTTCTAAACCAGTTCATTACCCCTCCCCCCACTCTCCCTCTCCCCTTCCCTCTGTTCAGGTCTCAAATTTTATTAAATTTAAATTTTATTCCATTTTTAGGCTATAAAATCTCCAAAAGTGGCCTTGAAAATGAACAGATTTTGGCATGCTGGAAATAGGTTACCTCCAATGCAAATAAAAGAGGCTAGCTTCCGAGGAGAACAAGGCTCCAAGGGTTGGGAAAATGTGTGGAGTGCTTAGAGACACGTAGCAGGAAAATGGTCAGAGACCAATTTAAAAGCAGATATACTTTAAATGAAACATTCTGTGGACATATGGAACCAATAGCTGTGCCAGAAGCTCAGTTTTGGGGATCAAGTCTTAAGAGCTAAACTTCAGTCTTACTACCCAAGGTGATTTTTAGCAGACAGATGAAAACTCCTTTTTGCATTCTGGTCTAAGGGGAATCTTAATACATTTTTAAATTATTTGGCATTTTGAATTAATTTTCTTAGAATGAAACGAGATTCTTAAATTGGGATCTTGTAGGGAAAAGACAGCCAGGTAATTAGCGAGCTGATCTTTTTTTCCTGACACATGGATGCAGAGGGGGGATGCTCTCCAACCAAGGTGCACACAAGTCTATTTTAGAGCAAACATTTCAAAGTAAGCAACACCATCTGCTCTTTAATTATTTCTCTTTATAAAAAAGCCGCTACATTTATTTGGGTTACTTAGTTGGAAAGAATCGTCTTCAAGACTCTCAGAGACCGAAACTGTCGAAGGCAGAGTGTCAGCTCTTGTTTGTTAGGTATCTAAGAACTCAAAATAGTAAAGGCATTTTAGAATCGATATTTCTTTCCAACACGAATCCTTCTTAGTTCAGCAGGGTGTGGTGACAGGGCCTTGGGGGACAGTCCTCAGCTGCTCATGTCTGGGGCAGGGACAGTTGGATTGAGCAGAGGGTTATGACAGGCAGTTAAGGTAAGGTTTTGTGTCAGGGGGTTTGATCTCTGAGAGTGAAGGTGCTGGAGAGTCTGATCCTGACCCATCTAGATTTCCACCCACCTATTATCCATCCATCTGTCCGTCCATCCATCCATCCATCCATCCATTCGTTTGTCCATCTGCCCCTCACGGTTTATTCATCAGTCTGTCTGTCCATCTGTCACTTCCATCTGTCTATCCATTCCATTTCCACCCACCTCTCCTTCCCTTCTCTCCATTCCTTCATCACCACTTCTTGAGAGCCCTCTGTGAGCTCAGCACAGTATTCGAAATACAGAAACTGGCGGAGGTGAGTCTGTGGCTGCCAACGATGTCCGCTCTAGGTCCAGACTGGTGTTATTCAGCAGGACTTCCACAGTGTGCAGATGTTTGCACGTATGATGCTCAGCATGGTGGACACTGGCTGCGTATGGCTGTCGTGACTAGTGACCAAGAACTACTTGTTTATTTAAACTGTTGTTTATTCACATGTATTATGTGTCTGCGTGAGGACAGGTGCCAAAGGGGGCGAGAGGAGGGGTCAGGTTCCTGGGAGGTGGAGTTGTTGGTTTTTAGCCACCATGTAAATGGAGTCTGAGATTCCATTAGTCCCCCAGGTGGCTTGTGTAGCCTTGTCTCTGAAAAGTAGCCTGTGGGTGTGATGCTGTGGTCCAGTTCGGTTACACCAGAGCGCACTGGAATAGCAGACTGGATTTCAAATGAACCTGAGAAAAGACGTGGTGGCGATGTGGCTGAGGAAGGAGTAAAGACGTGACAGTGGACTGGTGTGTGGGGTGGGACTGTGGGTGGTGCTGGCTGTACACAGCTTACCACACCCAGTGGCAAGAAAGGCTTGGCACCTTTAGTGGACTCAAAGGGCCACCATGCTGGAGTTAAGAGAACAGAGGCTTGTGAACTGATGAGACAGGCTGATAGAAGGCCTGGCATTGCTGCCTCTGTGGTTCTGGACCAGTGTTTTAACCTCTCTGGGCCTCATGCTCACTATTGATGAGTGGTAGATAAACTACACCTGGTTAGTACTTACCTGGTAGAGCCAGATGGCAGGTGGGTAGGTAAGGCTGCATGAAGCCCCTGATGCAGAGCCCGCGGGTTGGCTGGGATGAGTGAGCTAGTGGCTTTGTTTCCTACTGATCGCCCTTTTTTCTCCAATCCTACCTTCCGCTCTTATCCCCCAGGCTCTCAGCTCTGCTGAGGACTGTTTAGAGCAATTCTCCCCTCCTCCTCTTAATTGGGCTAATGTGTGTGCTGGTCCCCATTACTCTCTGTCCTGACCCCTGAACTCTGGTTTAGGAGACCCCACTGGTTCTCATCCTGCCTTGCATTTGCTTCCTGGGGAACCCTGCCTAGACCTGAGCGTCTGTAGTACCATGCAGGCTCCCCTTGGAGCCCTACTCTGGAAGCTGGGGACCAGTAAGAGCACAGACTTCTAGAGTCAGAAGCAACCAGATGCCTTTTGGGTAAGGCTCATAGTAATTTTTAGCAGCATCTTTTCTTTTTTGTCTAGACCTAAGATCAGCGTTTTAGGGAGAAGTGTCCAGGCAAACTTTCTCCCGCCTCCCCCTTCCCTCCCCAATTCAGGGACTCCTCAACTCCCATGTCAGGTGGCCGGAGCAGTGGCCAAGCCCCAGCCATTTGGCAGCAGAGAGCTTTGTCTCTGGAAGATGCCAGCCTTGCTCTGAGGTGGCAGATGTGGCGGACACTTCTCACTGGACGGACACCAAGAGTCTGACGCAATCAGGGCATGTTCTAAGGGGGTGTCGGCAGGCTCTTACCTAAGCTGCGTTCTTTGCTGGGCTCTTGCGGAGCCTTGGCCCCGTCTGTCCTGCACTGGATACCTGAGCGCAGGAATCATCCGGTATAGTTCAGTTAGTTCTATTATTATCATCATTATTATTTTGTCTCCTCTCCAGACAACGACATCCATAACTAAGTCTTGAAATCCTCTTTTTAGAAGAATGCCCAAGGAGAGCACGGCTTGTAGTAGTGGGGTCTGAGCCATCGGGCCAAGACACTGATTTATGGAGAAAGATACTTTCCAAGCACTTCTCATGCCATTTTGACTCACTGCCAGGAACTCATCCTTAGGCCCTGCACTGAATCCTGAATCCTGGACGGAGGCTGCTCACTGGTAACCCGAGATGCACACACAGTACTGGAGCTGGGAGCTGGCACACTCCTCCTCCTCCTCCTCCTCCTCCCTCTCTTCTTCTTCTTCCTCTTCTTCTTCCTGCTCTTCCTTTGGTGGCTGCTCGGGATTAAAATTGGTTTGGAATTAAGGTGGAACACTTACAAATTCAGTAAAGTTATGGCTGGAAAAATGGTGCAGTGGCTGGAAGCACTTGCTGCACACAAGGCAGACCTCCAAATCTGGGCTGCCCCCCCCCCCCACTCCCACCCCTTCCGGCCAGCCAGTATGCAGCAGGGTGAAATCGGAGGTGGAGTCAGGAGACACTCACGCTCACAGGAGCTCCAGGGCCAGCTAACTTGAAGTATGAGGAGAAATGGCAGAAAATAAGAGAGAGACCCTGCCTCAAAACAAGCTAGAAAATGAGAATGGGCCCCCGAAAGTTGTCTCCCGACCTCCACATCTCCACATGAGCACTGTGCCTTGTGCTCATGCCTGTACTCAGCCCCACCCCCCCTCTGCCTGTTGCCGGTCCCCTGAAGTCTGCTCTCCCTCCCACTCCTGTTCCACCCGCTCTCCTCTCCCCATCCCATTTCCGCTTAATGATTGCTGTGTGACATTGCCCCTGATGTTGTACACAGGTACCACATCTCTGTTCTTTATCTTTCCTACTGGCTGGTGGAACACCAGGCTAGACCAGTGCCTTCCCACTGTGTGTGAATGTGCCTGTTGGGGGAGGTAGGGTGCGAGCCGTTCCTCCCCCTTTGTCAACTAGGCCTGTTCATTCGATTTCTTTTCTTTCTTTATTTGGTTTTTCAAGACAGGGTCTTTCTGTGAAGCCCTGGCTGTTCTGGACTCACTTTATAGACCAGGCTGGCCTCAAACTCACATCGATCCACCTGCCTCTGCCTCCCGAGTGCTGGGATTAAAGGCATGCGACATCACGTCTGGCTCATTCGATTTTTTAAGGAAACATAAGAGCCTCTGCTTGGCTCTCCCGGACAGCTTATCCATGTTGACTCCATGTCAAGAGTGGCAGGGTGGGGTGGAGCCTCTTTATTTCCCATCATGGGGCCGTTGGCATAGGGAGGGAATAGTAGTACTTTTTGTTTGTTTTTCAAGACAGGGTTTCTCTGTGCAGCCCTGGCTGACCTGGAACTCACTTTGTAGACCAGGCTAGCCCCATTCTCAGAGATCCACCTGCCTCTGCCTTCTGAGTGCTGGATCAAAGGCTATGCCAGGCTGGGGACAGTAGTCCTTTTAAGGATTACATGTTGAGTGCCTCTATTATGTCTCTAAAGTAGGTGCTCTTTCTTGTTTTACAGAAAAAGGAAAAAAAATTATTATTATTATTATTATTATTATTTTTTTTTTTTTGAGACAGGGTCTCTGTGCCCAGGTGGGTCTTGAAGTTAAGATCTTTCTGACTGAGCCACTTGAAACCGAAGTTATGAGAGGTTGAGAGACTTTGCAGAGGCCGTACGGCTGAGGAGTGGCAGGAACTTGGGTTAGTTTTGTCGTCCCGAGGCAGCAGTGTGGTGCGGCCTGTCTGTCTGAAGTGGCTGTTATAATGAGCGGGTGTAGAAAAGAGACTCAGGGAGGGGTCCCTGCAGAGGTGAGGCCAACGAGCTGCAGCTGGTTCCCAAGAGGCTTGGGGCCCCTGCTCTAGCTTGTCCCCACCATCTCCCTCTCCCTCTCGAAGAAGCTGGCTGGCCTTCTGCTGCCACTCTGCTCAAGCCCCAGAGCCCCTGTGCCAGAACTGTTTGGGGCCTTGTTCCTTGTCTCCCATGAGTTAGAGAAATGGGTAAGAAAGTCTGTCAGGGTATAATCTTTTTTTTTTTTTTTTTTTTTTTTTTTTGTGGTGTTGTTTGAGGGGACAGTAGTGGCTAACTAAAATCTCTGGGTCAAGTTGTGTAGCCTGATGAGTTAACTTGATTGGAGCTGGGATGGTTTGGGTGATCTTGCTCCCTGAAGAACCAGCCTGTGTCTTCTCTCCCTTAGTTGGAAAGCTACCCAACAACCATCTTGGGTTCCAAGGGTGCCCCCGCTCATGAATGGCTCATCCTACAGACAAGGTGACTAGACAAGCTAATGTCACAGAGCTGTCTGAGGTACCCAGCTTCAGTGAGCAGAATCTCTGATCCTGATTTTGGCTCCGGGCAGCCTTTAGGCAGACCCCGCTGGAAAGACGCTTCTGGGATGTTGACAAGGAAGTGTGGATCTCTCACAAGTCCTGATTGTGTCCTTCAGGAAGGAGCTGCTTTTTGCTTCCTCCAGCTTCCTCTGGGCAGCCCAAGTGGGTGCCTCCTGACGTGTGTGTGTGTGTGTGTGTGTGTGTGTGTGTGTGTGTGTGTGTGTCCCACATTGTCTAGGGAGCACTGAGCCTTTCTTGGGTAGGGGACAAAGGTGGGACTTTCTGATGGGCACAACTTACTGTCCTAACCATGGCATTTAATACCATTTAAATACCATTTAAAAATTTATTTATTTATTCACTTTATATTTTGATTGTAGCCCCATCCCTCCTCTCTTTCTGGTCCCACTCTTCTTACTACCTCTTTCCCCTACCCTCCTCTCCTACTCCTCAGCCACCCCATCCCACCATGTCAAGTTGCATCAGGACCGAGTGCATCCTCTTCCCCTGTGGCCTGGTGAGGCAGCCCTGCCAGGTGGAAGTGATCAAATATCAGGCAACAGAGGCTATGTCAGAGGCAGCTCTAATCCCCTTACAAGGGGGTCCCACATGAAGCTGGAGCTGCCCATTGCCTACATCCGTGTAGGGGGCCTAGGTCCAGTGTCCGCATGGTCCTTGGTTGGTGTTTCAGTCTCTGCCAGCCTCTCTGGGCCCCACTAACCATGGCATTTTAAAGAGCTAGAAAGAGAACATTCAGTAATTAGATCATGAAGCAATTGAATGATCCTGTAACTACTTTTAAATATGGTGCAGCATGTGTGCACCAAAACATTATTTGCAAATATAATCAGTAATTTATGAAAATAAATTCTGCATAGCTTTCCTGTCACTCAGGATATAGCATCTTAAATTTCTTGGACGGCTAAGAGAACGAGCAAGAGAAGAACCTGAGGGGCACTAGTGGAGTAAGCAGGAGTAGACCTTAGGCTGGCAGTCAGTCCTCTCTTACGTCCTTACACTTGAGATGCTCCACTGGAGAGCGGGTGTCTGGGGAGAGAGATGCTTTCAGCTGGCTTGGGAAGGCTGAATCCCTTGAGCTCTGTGTGGATAAGAGGTGGGCATGTGTTCATACATTTACCTCTATGGATAAGGCTGTGAGCAGGTATGGTCCATGGGCATCTGGAGGCCGATGGGTTGCCTCATTGTTGCTGTTCGTCTGTAGGTTTGTTACACCATCTTGGAGAATCCTGGAGTTCAGGGTGTCTGGGGGCTGAGTGGGCTGTGGTCCATTTGGTCAACTTTGGACTGTAGAGTTGAATTCCCTAAGTCACAACATGTGGGCTATTAGGATGGGTGGATCCTAGGCGGAGCCCCACCAGTGTCTAGTGTACACAGACAAAGGGACATAGAGAGGCCATGTACCCCAGCCCCCAGCCCGAGAAGGCCAGATTTGAATGAGTGCCACAACTTTGTGACCCAAACTCACGTGGGTACACTGGTGATGAGGCAGTGGATTCAGAACTGTTACTTGCTAATGAGTACATAAGACACAAAATTAGCCACCGCCGCAGCTACCCACTTGCCCTCCTCCCTGGAGGGAGTGTGTGGCCACTGCTACTTACCACTTCTGTTGTGTGCTTCTAGAGCAGCGAGTTTTTTCTTAAGTATACTCTTGGGCCGGGTGGTGGTGGCACATACTTTTAATCCCAGCACTCGAGAGGCAGAGGCAAGTGGATCTCTGTGAGTTCGAGGTCAGGCTGGTCTACAATGTGAGTTCAGGACAGTCAAGGCTACACAGAGAAATCCTGTCTCTGAAAACCAAAACCAAAACCAAAACCAAAACCAAAACCAAAACCAAAATCAAAACCAAAACCAAAACACCTCTTGGTCTGCTTCCTAGGGCCAGATCTTGCCCTAGAACAGTAGTCACAGTGCAATGGCCCCTTTGGATTTGAGTTACTATGTCTTTAAAAAAATTTTTTTTATTATATGTGTATGGTGTGTGTGTAATGTATGTACACATGCACACACATGCCTCTGGATACTAGAGGTCAAAGAATAACTTTCTTGGATTTTTTTTCTCCTTCACTTTTGTGTGGGTTCTGGGGATTGAACTCAGGTCGTCAGGCTTGCATAGCGAATGCCTTTTCCCGATGAGCCGTATCCCCAGCCTGGGTGTTTGTTTTCATTATGTTTTCTGAAAGAAGCCCAGGCAGCACATCCCCTGAGGACTGCTCCCCGGCCTGCTGCGCTTGTGACACACCATGAATGATGGTGGGGTCAAGCCTGGGGTTGCTCCTGGGGCCTTGCTGACCTGGGTTCCCCCTGCTTCCATTTCCATCGCCCAGACCTCCGTTCTCTGAACCACACATGTCATGTTTGTGCAGCATACCTCCATAAGAACAGGGCGGATTTGGAGGAAAACCACCCAGTGTGTGTCAGTTTGGCTTCTTCCAGTCCATCTCTGTGACGTTGTATCTGCCCCTCTTTGCTCTGCCATAGTCAGTCAGCTGCCAGTCTTTGGTGACCAAGTACTGCTGAGGTCATACTGCGAAGTCCGCTTGATTGTGTCACTGAAGGAAGGTCTGTTCCAGCCGCAAGTCCTGTAGGTACAAGGGGGAAGAGAGAGGGGCGCGCAGGCCAGAGTTCTGCTTTGCCTTCTGGGGTGTGCACCCCACATGAGCAAATGGCTCTCTGTGTGACATGTGGAACAGAATCTCCTCCATACCCTGTGACCTTCCCCCAGCTTCTGGCTAGCTGCCCTGTTCCCTAGAGCTGGGGTTTCAGGCTGGGTGGCTGAGGCAGGCCAGTCAAGTGGCCCCCCCCCCCTGCAGCTGACAAAGTCTCCCAAAGGCCTGGGAAGCCAGCTGCAGCCCCAAATTGGGGCAGAGCTCCAAGTTGGCTTTAACCCCCTCTGTTCCCATATATATGGTGACTCTTCTCGGCCCCACAGTGATCCTTCTTTGTTTGAGGTGGGGGCCTCATTTGTCCCATGAGTTTTTGTTAGACCACAGTGGGCCCAGGTGTGCACTGGAGGGGCATTCACGTATAGGCCATGGAAACATTTGGATTCTGGGTCCCTGTGAGAATGTATCCAGTCCATGCTGCATAGACTCCCAGGGGGATGTGTGCTTGAACAGGCTGGTTTGAATTTTTCTTTTTCTTAAATGTTTATTTATTTATTGTATATGAGTGCTTTATCTGCAGAAGGGGGCATCAGACCACATTATAGATGGTTTTTAGCCACCATGTGGTTGCTGGGAATTGAACTCAGGACCTCTAGAAGAGCAGGCGGCGCTCTTAACCACTGAGCCATCTCTCCAGCCCCAGGGTTGAGTCTTTCAAAGTCCATTTGTCCCTCTTGACTCAAGCTGCCTCCTCTGTAGTCACTGGAAGTTCCAGGGGGCTTTGCTTGGTCACCTCCCAGGCCAGGAGCCTTGCCACCTCCCACTTGCATCCTCCTTCAGGTGGCCTCTGCTGATGGAATCCTCTGTTCCTTTTTGAATCTCTCCTGTCCGGACTTCCACTGCTTGGCCCTTGCAATTGACCCCTTGGGGCCACACAGCAAGCTCATGCTCTCTTCCCAGTGACAGCCCTTCAGATGCCTGAAGACAGCTCTGGGCCCTCCTGAGCTTGTCCCACTGGGCTAACGCTGTCTCTTCCTCAGCTCTGTTTTCTGAGACCTGGTTCCACGAGCCCATCTACCCAGTCACTCTTCCTTGGGCACATCCCTGTGGGCCTGTGGACGTCCTACAGCTGCTCTTTAGGAACCCTTGCCCTGCAGCCAGAGGGCCAAAGACCACTCAGTGCATGAAGACCAACTTGTGTTGAAAAAGGGAGGTGTACACTCATATGGGTGTTCTTATCCATCAACCTTGCTTCTGGCAGGGCATTCTATGTGTCACCTGTCATTTTCTGTGTGCGCACCTCTATTTAAATGTTGTCCCTGCCGGGCAGTGGTGGCGCACGCCTTTAATCCCAGCGCTCAGGAGGCAGAGGCAGGCGGATCGCTGTGAGTTCGAGACCAGCCTGGGCTACAAAGTAAGTCTAGGACAGCCAAGGCTACACAGAGAAAACATGTTTGGGGGGGGGGGACAAAAAACAACAAAACAAAACAAGTTGTCTCTGTAGTCTTGGGGATTTAAAAAGGTAAAGAAACAAAGGGCCTTGGATGAATTCAGAACAATCACTCGATGGTAGGTATTCTACTGGGAGGTAGGTCAGGGCTGAAAGTAGAGAGGAGCTGGGGCTTGCCACACGCAAGCCTGATGCTTGGGATCTTGGCCATGGGGGTGTCTTGGCTGCACAGGTTGCTGAGAAAGGTTTAGGGGAAACCAGAGGGGAGTGAGGCTCTGTTTGTGCCGCAGTCTGGGGAAGTGTCTTGGGTATTGAGATCAGGTGGGGGGCCTCCCTCACTGAGTGGGCTCAGCTGAGATGGTAAGAAAATCGGCTTTTGTAGCCCAAGTCTCTAGGGAAGGCACTGGTGGCAGAGGGATGGGGCTGAGTGGGCACCAGCCTTAGGTAGAGAGAAGTGTCAGAAGCTGCAGGAAAACATTGCAGCAAGCATGGTTGCAGGGCGGGAGAGACTGGAGAGACTGGTCCCGCAGCCAGGGCTGGTCTGTTCTGCCCTCCCAATCTGTGGCTGGGTGACCTCTGACCTGCCCTGTGATGTGGGCTTTGCTGGCTGGGCTGCTGAAGAGGAGGATTACATGAACTAAAGTCCAAAAAGATACTGACCCCAGCATCACCCAAGACTCTTTGTGTGTGTGTGTGTGTGTGTGTGTGTGTGTGTGTGTGTGTGTGTGTGTGTCTCATCTTGAGTGCTTCCTTGCGCCAAGCTGGTGTGACTGACATAGATAACCAGGATCCAAACCACAGTCGGCTGGGTTTCCATCAGACTAACTGGTCCTGCCTTTCAGGTCTGGGGAGGGAGATCTTCCTGGGGAAACTGTACCTGCCACAGATAACTGCCCCGGTTATCTTCTAGCTTGTGGAAGGTGTGTCTTCAGGGCTGTCTTCCAGGCAGGGGGAGCTATGGCTGCAGGGCTGGGGGAGTTTGTGGCAAGCATGGTAGGTTCTGCCCTCCCAGCGGGAGCTGGATAAGCGCGCCTGGCACAGGAGAGCAGTTGGGAGTTCAGCCTTGGGTGCCCTGGGTGGGTCCCCAGGGCTGTAGCAGTTGGGAGAGGGACTCTGTGCTCTTCTTGCCTTGTGGCTGTGGCCTGCTCAAGGATGGGGCCAGGACAGCTTCTCCATCCCAAGGGGTCTTGGGACCCTAGGGAGATGGTTGTCACCGGCCTTTGTGTCATCAGAGGAGTGGAGGAAGTGACTGGAGTAGATCCTGCTTGTACCCCCAATCTTTAAACTGGAGTCTGTGATCAGCAATGACTAGTACAGCCGGTGCAAGCCCAGCGTCTTACTACCCTGGCCGCTGTAGTAAGAGCCTGGTCCTGACCCTGGAGCCAAGGTTGGGCTGGACATATGTGCGATCTTAGCAAGTACACCAGTCCTTGTGACATGTGACATAGGATGTGTGATGTAACCTATGATACTGCCCATCCTGACCCAGCACTCTGAAGAATCAAGTGTAGTTCTTCCTGGATGGGAGAACAGGTGACTACAGCAGGGTGGCAGCTGTGTTTGCTCGCTTGGTGTCATTTGCTGAGACCAGCTGCTCCCCCCTGCTCCCATCCTCCTACATGAAGCCCTTTCACTGTATCCCAGGTGCCAAACCTTGACTCCCACCTCACAGCTCAGTTATCTCCTTGCAGGACCTGTTAGGGTCAATACTAATGTGGCCCTGTTTGTCCATGTCTAGGAAACAGAGGCTCAGAGAGGTGGGCTGCACGCCAAGGTCCCACAGTTGTTAGTGTCAAAGGCTAGGCTTGTCTGACTCCGACCTTGTGCTCTGCGATGTTCAAGTCCTGACCATGAGCCCTGAACGGGCCACACATACACAGTGTGCTTCTCTGCCGAAGTGTGAACAAGAAGTGGAGGCTGGTGTATGCCAGGCCAGGGAGCAGGATGTGCTGGGGGCAGGGGCAGGGTCACCAGGCCTTAATGTCTGCTGTAGAGGCCCTTCTCTTGAGATGAGGAGCCTTGAAGCCATGGCTTCCTTCTATACAGTGTCTGCTCTCTGCCTCAGCCCCTGTGGATACCCGAGGCTCTTTCTGTATTTGCTTTTTACCAAGGTGGCCGAGCCTGAGTGTTGAGGAGCTAGGAATGGGGTGGGGGTGGGGCCAGTGCAGGGGGGTTACTGTGGTCTGCGGGGAGCAGTTCCCAGATGGAGTTTGGGCACAGGGATGCCCCTGTCATGAGGGGAGAACTTGCCGTAGGAAGAGTAGGGATTGGGCTCTGTGATTGTGCCCTGTCATCTGGGGAGAGCTTACACGGCCATGGCAGTGCAGAAACAATTTCTGTCTCCCCCCCTCCTGCCCCCTCCCCCCCCCCCCCCCCCCCGCCCTGCTGGGTGGTCACTTCAGTTCCCATCAGTGATGTCTTTGTCCTGAGCCTAGGGAGCATGTTTCAGATGCCTCAGGGATAGAACACCAAACCTAGTGCAGAAGAACAGAGAGAAGGGCTCTTTCAGGCTGGACAGTCCACCCCGAGGGCCCCTTCTGCTTGCAGGAGGCTGGGCATGCTGCCGAGGGTGGGGAAGGCAGCCCTGTCCTGTGACTCTCCTTTCACTCTGTAGCCCACTTTCTCCTTCAGGCTCTGTCATCGAGGGACCTTGACATATCTTGGTTCCCCTATAGCTGGTCACCTAGAGCTCTCTGAGGCTGGGGCCAGGGGGAGGGGTGCCTGAGACTGTGGCCAGAGGGAGCCAGGCACTGTGTGGGGGCACACAGTACTTGTGGATGAACTCCAGCCTTCCCCCAGTCCCAAGGGCCTTCCCTGCCAGCAGTGGGCCAGATGTCTTCTTGGAGTGTGGAGGGGAGCGTCTGTGTGGGTGTCTTCTCATGATGTGTGGGCTGCTGTGTTTTGAAGGGAGCCAAGCTGATTTTCCTGTTCCATCTCTCTGCTGTCCAAAGCCGAAAGTTAAATAAACACAGCCAAGTATTATCATAGGACACAAGAAAAATGAACTTGGTCTTTCTAAGCGGCCCACATCTGGCATGGTTTGGGTCTTTCAGGGATGTGGGATGAGGCAGACATGGTTGGGGTGTAGGGATACTGTGTGTGCCTCTAGCCCAGTGTCAGGCTCTCTTAGGACTCTGTGTGACCTCAAGAGTCTGTGAGGGCTCTGGCATCTTTCCTTCAGTCTCATTCTTAACCGTGTACAGGCTCCTGAGGCCTTGCTTTGGGCTGGACTTACCATGAGATTTCCTGAGGCCCAGTCTACACGGTCCAGCCCAGATGGATGCATGGTCTGTGAAATGGGCCAGTGTCCCTGACTGAGAACCTAGCCCTGGTGCTGGGAGAGGACCAAATGTATCTGTCTTCCTTTCTTCTTTCCCCCCAAGAACTGTGGTAAGTGGGCGGGCCATGTGCCCACCTCCCTGCTCAGCACTGCGCTTGGATTGCAGCAATTGGCTGTCACTTTGTTAGGTTGGATGGTGGGTCCCTGCACTCCTTACAGCACCCACTGACAGTCACACTGTTCTCCACATCTGTGAAATGCCCAGATGGTCTGGTTTTGTATTTGTATTTACACTCATGTCCGTCAGTTTGAGTCACATTCATTTGATTATTGGTTGGGGGAACTTTTTCTTTCTTTCTTTCTGATTTTAGTTTAAGATCTCACATAGCCCAGTCTGATCTTTAACTTGCTTTGTAGCTGAGGCTAGACTTAGAGTTCTTGGCAACCCTGCTTCAGTCTCCAGATTTTTTGGCTCATGTTGCTTCCACACCACATTGCTTTTTATGTCTGTTTTTAAGAAGTATTAGAGCTGCCAGGCGCGGTGGCACAGGCCTTTAATCCCAGCGCTCCATAGGCAGAGGCAGGATCTCTGTGAGTTAAGTAAGGGCCAGCCTGGTTTACAGAGTAAGCTCCAGGACAGCCGACGTTACACTGAGAAGCCCTGCCTTAGAAAAAAAAAGTATTAGAAAAGTGGGTTTCTAGTGCAGCAAGTGTGTGAAGGGAAGCTAAGGAATGTGTGAAGAAGGGAGTTTGGAAACATAACATCTGTGTGTGTGTGTTTATGTGTGCGCATATCCATGTGAGTGTGTCTGTACCTATGCTTGGTGGAAGAATGGGAAACGCCCATCACCTAGGAGTTGCCTGCTGTAAGGCTGTCACTGCTAGGGAGTGTGCGCTCCTTCCCCTCTGCGTGGGTGCTGGCTGGGTGTAGTGATTGAAGGTTTTCAGGAATCTTGGAGATCCTGTGCAGGTTTGACGGAAGCTTTGGCTGCGTGCAAGCATCTGGCGGATGGGGAAGCTTGGGACCCTGAAGGTCTTTCCGTGGGCACGGTGATCACCGGGGATGGGCGAACAGGCAGAGTGGGGAGGGGCGCAGCACACCCGTGCCCATGAAATGTCCCCTTCCCAAATTAGACTTATTAAAAATAGCAACTTCTTAGGTTGTGAAGCATTTTGATTACTTTTACCCTGGGGACATGGAAATGGCATTTTGTGGGAGCTGTGGGGCTGCCCCTCTACAGAAAGTATGGAAGACCAGCATGCATGTGGTCGCTGCTAGCGTCCTGCACTTTTCAAAGTGGTCAAACTGTGACACTATAGATACTTTTTACCACACAATTGGAGAAAGGGGTAATGAGGAGGGGGTGGCAGAGAGGAGACAGGTCTGTATGCCTCAACCAGTGAAAATATGCTTCCCACACTATGTGCTCGTGTGAGTGTGCACCATCCTCTCTCTCTCTGTGTGTGTGTGTGTGCAAGCGTGTGCACATCAGTTTACAATCAGAGCCTCAGTTTCCTTTTCGTGGGCGTGTAAAATAAACCCCATGTATAACAGAGCTCCTCCATTCATTCATGGTACGTTAGCCCAGGGGCCAAGTTGTTAAGGGCTCATAAAAAAAACTCACCAATTTCTACTTTATTATTCTTTTCTTCAAACAAAAGTACAAAAAAGAGAAAAAAGTGGGATTCTCCCCTTCTTGCTTTTAGCCCTCAATGGCCACATTTCTGAGTGCAGGTCGCGTGAGGGGCTGGGTTCCACTAATGTGCTCAGATCTGTGTAGTCCTCGTCCTTGCCTGCTTTACAGCTGGTGCCTCCAGGCAGCCCTGCTTGTGGGTGACCCGTGGCCCCTCCATACACTGCTGATGCCTTCCACGCGGCCATCATTCTTCAGAGTGGGGCAGCTCATAGGAGAGACCCCGTGTTATCCTCAAAACACCGCAGTCACGTTATGTCACGCATGCATGTTCTTGTGTGCATTTGGTGGGTCAGTGAGAACACAGAAGGGTGACTGCGTGAGAGATGATTCTTTCAGAAGATGGTCAACCACAGGGAGGGACTGGATCAGGCAGGAGGGCAGCCACCGGGGCCTGTGTAGGCAGCTCCTCAGAGAAGAGGGGGAGGGGACATAGAGCAATTCTGCTTAGTGTCACCCATTCTCTGGGGACACTAAGCCAAACTCCTTTCCTGGGTTATTTCTCTTTGTCTTCAAAATGAATGGGAGTTTTATTGCCCTCATTTTACGAGGTGGAAATTAAGACTGAAAGAGGTAGAGCCATTGCTTGGGGTCACACTGTAAGGCAGAGGGAAAGCTGGTGATTGACTTCCTGGCATGCTCAAAGCCAGCCCTCATAGCCCCGCGCTTGCTTGCGCCTGCATGCGTCTGCAGGGCTTGGGGTAGAGGAGTCTCAGCGCCACCTTCTCAATCAGCCTCTGTCTTTCTGGGAAGGTGCAGGCGTCCCCGGAAGCTCAGATAGTAATGGCCCACACTTGCCGCCTGAGGAAGATAGTACCCATCTGTGAGGCAAGCTTTGTGCTATGAGGACAGGCCCCAATTCAAATCTAGACGCCCCTGCTTGTATAATACACCCAGGCTCTGTTCTCCTCATCGGTAAATTGGGGACTGACGCCTTAGGGTGGTTGGGAAGATGAAGCCGGAGACAGAGTTCGTAGTGCAGAGGTCAAAGATTAAAAGTCCAATCCTTCTTCTGGTCACCTAGATACAGTACCTCCCTCCAAGGGTTAGAGAAAGTCAAACACGTTGACAGTGTCTCCTTGTAGCCTCAACAGGGCTGAAGTCTTTGTTCTCCAGACTCTGTTTTCGAGAACTAATCTTAAGGAAAATTATCACACAGTCCTGTGGTCAGGTGTGATGTTTGTGATTGTGTGATGCAGCGTAGACACGGGCGGTGGGAACAGCTGGAGGCAGGCTAGGCATCTGGCAACAGGGGACTGGTTAAATTAGTCCCCAAGGCTCCGGTGGTAGGGCGCAGAGGGTCATCAGTAGCCATGGTCTCTTGTCTCTGATTTGATGGGAAAAGATGTTGGCTGTGTTCACTCACGCTGAGGCAGGAATCCTGATGCGTCTGCCTTCCTCAGTTACACTGGCTGGTCCAGCCTTCTTCTGCAAAGTTGGAACAGCGTGTTTTGTGACTGAGAAGTTACTCTTCTAGTTCCTTGATTTTTAACTTCTCCATTTCCTCGTTTAATGCATTGTATACATGTATACTTATGTGGGCAACTCAAAAAGAAAACGAATGCAATCCGACAGGAAGAAAATGGCGTGGGGGTGGGGGTGGGGCGGGGCGGGGACGTCTCTTGAACTCTCTGCTTAAGCATCTGCCAGTTGCTCATAAGTAAGTCCAGGCAGGGTAGCTAGGGGGAACTGAGGGAGTAGGCAGGCAGGGTTTCTCTGTCCCCTCAGCAGCCTTGCAGCTTCTTTTCTGCCCCCAGAGGTGCCTGCTGATGCAGTGAGGCTTTCTCTGTCCTTCCCCCAGCCCAGTGCTCAGTGGTGGGGATGGGGGAGAAGAAGTTGATGCTGACCATGCCTGGATAACTTATGTCACAGGTAGTGGTGACCACTGCAAACACGAGCCGTTTCCTTCTCAAGAGCCACCCACTAAACACTTCCTAGCAAGCCATTGTCTCACATGGCTTTCCGGGTTGCCTTAAGGGGCTTGTGCACTTGGTGACACCCAAGAGATGAGCTCTGTTCTTAGGATGTCCTCGAGCTGAGAGTGTGGGGTTGGAGATAAAGGAGTCTTGTGGACAGTGGGGTCATGGAGTAGGGCACTGAGAGTGTGAGTTAGAATTTGAGCTTGTGTAGAGCCACCCCATTCTATCCGGAGCTAGAGCTCTGCTTTCCAGAAGTAGTAGGGGAGCAAAGGGTTAAGGACCCAAGTCCAGCCCCATGCCTGCCCTATGGCAATTGCTTACTTAGCCTTACTTTTTTCTCACCTATAGAACGAGCTTTGAATGCCCTGTTTGATTGGCTTGCTAGGCCAGTGGTTTGAGACCTCCAGCAAAGGTCAGATTCACTTAGAGAAGTCCAGATTCCTGAGGTCGCCCAGGGTGAGGCTCTGTGACATGCTTGCTGCATATATGGCTCCTCTTGCTGGCAATGTTGTTCTGGCAACAATCATCAATGCTGCCACCTCCCAACCCATGGAAGTGGCTTCATTGGGAACCTAGTCACCTCAGCAGCTTGTTCTGAGGTGGGGAGTCTGGCTCTAGACTTCCTGGGTTCTAGGTCCTCTTGACTGGGCCCTGGTGAGCTGTTTTGCTTCTGTGGGACAGTTTCACCCTCTGTGAGATGGGGCAGCAGAGCTGGGGTTTTCTGGCAGCGGCTGAGGAGGCATCTGTGAAAGGCTTGGTGTATGGTTCTGGTATAGGGTGTTGCTGAAGGATATCAATGGTCCAGAGATGTGCTTTGCCTCTTACGTCACCAGCTGGGGACCAGCATGGAGAAGCAGGTGTGGGGAGCTGCCTGTACCACTCTCCAGGGCCCCTACTTCTCTGTTCTGTGTCTTATTCTTCTGAGATGTGAAAGTCTCAGTAAAGAAAGAAAAAAATGTTTTCATTTGCTCAGGGCACTAGCCCCTGCCCTGTTGTCTTTGTGTTTTCCCCGTTCCTGGTTCTGTTTTTCACTCCTGTTAACATGGCACATGGCTCTGACACTTTCCTTTCTGTTCTTGCCTGAGGTTAGGCTAGGCTGGACCAGGGTGGGGCAACCAAATGAAGGCTGGTGCGCACAGATTTCTTTTCCACTTTCTTCTTTCTTTCTTTGCCTGTGAGCTGAAGCCACACTTGAAAACAGCTGTACTATTCCTGGGAGATGTGGTGGCTTCCTGGGGCTCCTGTCTTTGCCAGAAAGGGGGTGGATAAGGGAACCCCCATGTGGAGGGCTGGGGGATGAAGGGGAGCAGGTGTTGGATGCCTAACATAGTGCCAGGTACTACTGTGGTTCTGCACAGGCTAGCTTCCCCTGCTACTGTGTGTGTGTGTGTGTGTGTGTGTGTGTGTGTGTGTGTTCGTTCTCCCAGGTGCTTTATGGGGAGGAATGAAAGTTCTCAGCAATAGCCCTCACTCACACCATGGACCGTGTGAAGCTGCATCTCCATCCAACACTAAGAGGTGTGGGTTTGATGAGTGCTGCTCTCTGTGGCGGGGTCCTTTGAGCCAGACCCCCATTTTCTAGCATTTAAAAGACTTTATGTCTAAGTTCCAACTCCTCCTTCTCCTCCTCCTCCTTCTCCTCCTCTACCACCAACTTGTAGCTTCCACCCTCCCCAGGCCTCTCCCTTTACCCTGAAGCTTAAGATGGTACAGATGACAGGGCAGATGGAGAAGGACATGGGTCCAGTTGTGGATTCCACGGTTCTGACTCTGCATTAGGGTGAGGAGGTCAAGGCTGGGTCTCAGGAAGGGCCTGGGCTTTGGTGGAACTGTACCGTGCTGCTGTGCCAGGAATTTTTACTATGGTTTCATCTCTGTCTCTCTGTCTCTCTGTCTCTGTCTCTGTCTCTCTCCCTCCCTCCCTCCCTGTCTGTCTCTCTCTGTCTGTCTCTCTCTCTCAAGATGGTATGGAACTTGCTATATAGCCAGGCCTGATCTAATCTCTGGGCTCTCCTGCCTCCAGAAAGTAGGTTTGTGAAAAGATCAACTCAGCTGCTTTCCTGTGAGGTGCTGGTCCTGGGGGTGTGGCCAGAGAACCATGAGAGGGAGCTGAGAGTCCAGAGGCTGCCACTTAGCCTCACTCTAGGACATTGCTGGCCCTCCTGCCTTGCAGTTAAGAGTGTGAGTCAGCCTCCTTCCTTACTCCCTCCCCCATAACCATAGCCAGCTTCTGGTTCTCCTGTCCCGGCCTCCTGAAGGCTGGGATGGCGGGTATATATATATTGCTGTGTCTGGCTGGCTGGCTGGCTGTCCTCATTTTAGCGTATGACCAGAGAGGATAGGGAACACGGGGTTCCAGGGTGGGAGTGACACTCGTGCTGTTTCCAGGCTTCCGAGGCAATAGAGGGGTCTGGAGGGAGCCTCTGCCACGCCGGGTGCTGGCTTTGTTCTGGAACGTGGTCATCTTTCCTGGAAGCTCGATTTCAGAGGTGACCACAGGCTGCGCTCTGCATTCCAGCCCTTTTGTGCAACTTGGACAAGGAATCCGTCCTGCTTTTGTATTGAAGTATACATAATCTTTTCCCTGGGCATCTACAGCCCCTGCACCAGGATACACTGCTTGGTGAGCACAGAAGTTTATATTTCAGTTCCCTTCTACTACCTTTTCTTGGCCTTTTGTACAAAGCAGGAGCTGCACATCAACACACAGTAGGCCATCCTCTGCCCCATCCCAGCTTGTTTATTTATGTGGTGCCAGGTATCAGCTTCAGGCCTTTGGCCATATACTTGCCTGATCTCTGAGCCCCACCCTCAGCCCTGTGTGTTTTTCATTCCCTGCCAGCGAGGCTCTCCTTTATGCTTGTTAGGGTAACCTCTTGGAGCCTAAAACATGGCTTCTCTAAATATGAGTTTGCCTGGCTTGCCACTTCCTGTGGGATAGGGGGACTCTTAGGAGTCCCTTTGGAGCCAAGGTGAGCCTGGGTCCCCTGCAAGGGTAGGGTGGTCCCTGGGTCCAGGGGAACAGAACAGAGTCTACTAAGACCCCAGGGTCATGACCCAGAGTAAAAACAAGCAAGCAAGCAAGCAAGCAAGCAAACAAACAAACAAAAAAACCAAACTCTCCAAAGAATACAGAGGTTCTTGACTTTGTTGGCAGGTGGTTGTGGGAGCGAACATTTTCCTAGATAATTTTTGGTGAAAATGTTCTTTTCCCAAGAAAAATGCTCGAAGGGCTGTTCCTCGTGGCCGTAGTCCAGGTCCCAAGTGAGGGCCATGTTTACAGGCTCCCCGTCTCTTTATTCCAGGGCAGCTGGGAGTCCAACATACCTCCCATCTGCTGAGGCCAAGCCATGTGGGGTGAGCACCTCACGGATCCTGCCTTGCAGGGGCAAGTGTGTGCCTGAGGCTGCCTTACCGTAGCCTGGTTCAGAGCAGAGCTGGCTGGGAGGGAGGCGGAGCTCATTCTGTGGGGGCCATGCCTTGTTTACTTACTCATTCAGACGTTTGTGCTTCCTGCTGTTGGCATTGAGTGCAGCCTTGGCCTTAGCAGTGACAAGATGACAGGTATGTGGCGTGGAATGAGATAGACTAAAGCCCAAGACCTGGGAGGTGGGACCACTTAGTGGGGACAAGGCTGTGGAGAGCTGAGCAGTGTGGGAGATGGGATACACACTCTTTTATGGGGTTGGTACACGGGGGCGAGGAAAGGCTAGCCCAGCTGTGTGACATGTGACCTTGGGCACATCCAGCTTTTCTGTGTCCCATCCGTAGCCTCTGTGTGTGTTTGTTGTGCTCTTGGGCACAGGATCCTGGACAGCTACTGCTTGATTCTGAAATGGAGCTAGTTTGTGAGAGCAGAAGAGAAACCTGTTTGAGAACACTGTAAACAAAACTCCTCCAGTGCCCATTGCTACCAGAGGTGACTGATGGCGTTGAAGGAAGAGAGAGACTGTGATCTTTCCAACAGGTGACAGCTCTTACTTATGCAAACGTCACCAAAAATGCCGAACTGTACAATCTCTGGCGCGTCTTGCATGTGACGGGCCTGGGGCTGCATCATGTGCCCTGCCAGTGAATTCAGCTCCTCCTAGGCCTTTCTGCTTGTCCACTTGCCTTCTGTGAGCTTCATGTCCCCTCCTGTGCCTGTGGACTGCGCGCAGCTTTGATGTGGACGTAGCTCCCACTGCACCAGCCTCTGTTTCTGTGCCAGCCGAGTACTGCCCTGGGCTCTCGTGCCATGTTCCTCACAGATGCCCCCTACACTGGAGGCTTGTTATGGTGAGAGGTGTGTCTTGGGTCTCATGATGTTAGATCTCGTAAACTTGTTGCCGGGGAGGTCTGTAGAATGCACCACCCCTGGATGGTGAGTAGCCCTCCTGGCATGCTGCTAAGCTCTGGCCTTGCCTCTCTAACATGCCTAGTTACCCGTGGGTTCTTTGTTCCTCTGCAGCAGAATTTTAGTCTGAAGATACGGGGGCTCCCAGCGAACAGTCCCCGCTTTCCCCTAGGCAGCAGCTGGTATAGTTTCTTTTCTGTGCCTGCTGGTCTTGTTGGTCCTGTTGGCAACTCAGACTGGGCTGCAGAGCCTGGCCAGGCAGGAACCACTCTTTATTCCCACAGCTTTGGACAGTGAGACCCTTGTGTGGAACGCGACAGGTCGGGCATTTCTTTTTCTCATCAAGAATGTATAAAGGCCATATGCTTATACTTCCAAAAGGCAGAATGTGGGCCAGGGCTGGCGTGTGTGTGTGTGTGTGTGTGTGTGTGTGTGTGTGTGTGTGTGTGTGTGTGTGTATGGGTGTTGCATGCCAGCAGCTGTGGGAAAACACATTCATGTTCCAGGCACAAGGCCAGATGGCATATGGGGCCCTCACTGAGAGGGCTGCCGTGGTCAGGGCCACCGCGCACACTACAGGAAGTCTGCACCATGACCTGCCAACTCTGACCTTCCTCGCTAGCTGCACTGGACTGCTCTCTTCCTCCTACCTCTCCAGTCCCCTGTCTCCAGGACAGAGCAGTCTTCGGTCCCGTTCCCTCACAGGGTACAAAATGGGAGATGTGTTCACATTTGCGTTGTCTTGTGGCTGATGTTAGCTCTTTTTATGGGAGTGGCCATCCTCAAGGTCAGGGAGTTGGAAATTCAACAGCCTTGAGTGGACTTGGGTGTAGGGCTCGAGGTCACACAGCTAGTGAGGCCCAGAGCCAGGTTCTGACCACAGCCAGCCCTCTCCTTCTTCTCACTGGGAGACTCCTCAGCATACTGCCTGCCTGCCTTTGAACCGACTAGGAGTCTAAACATGCCCTTGGTGCCCTGGTCAGTAGAGGACTCTTTCCTCATGGACCACCTGGAGTTGGGGCTTAAATGCAGCACAGGCTCTCATTAACTGCAAGACTTTAGGGGCTCCTCAGCCGAGGGACACTGAACACAGTGCTTGTTTCACGGCGGGCACCCAGCAATTCCAGTTACGGTATCAAGGGCAGAGAGGTGGGTGGCTCAGGTCCCTTCAGCTTGCACGTGCGCAGAGCTGCAGGGCCTGTTAAATCTGAAAAACATGTGTGCACGTTTTTGGCTTAAACAAAGTTCCATTTACAAAGTCCATAACCCAGCTTTAATATTATTATGTACTCCAGACTGGGACTAAGTCCAGGACCAGAGTGCTATTAGGCCGTATAGTATTTCTCCCCTGCTCCCCACCAGCCTGGTCTCAAATGCTGGGGTCTGGGGTAGGGGAGACTCCATCCCTGTCAAGCCTCATTCTGTGGGGTCCAGGCTGAAGTGGGGGGAAGGTGAGTTCCCTTGCCGTGTTGCCAGCCAATGAGCTGCAATGTGTCTGTCTGCTGGCCTGGGAAGAGCGGGCCTTTGTGTGTCCTGAGGTCTGTCTGCAGGTCATGACTCCCGAGTACAGAACAGCACTGCATATTTTCAACTCTGAGAGCCACCATATCTGCTCCTTACCATTATCAAGCTAGCCTTTGTATCTCAGTGGTAGGCAATGTGGCCTTTGGTCGGGGGAAATGCCTGCAAGATTAGGGACCGTTCTGAGTCTTGCCTCGTTTCTGTGAGTGGCAGATGTTTTGCTCATGAGTAGAAACTATGTACTAATGGTTGTAGTACTGAACAGAAAAAAGATTCAGATATGTCTGTCTAGAGACAGCGCTGTGATTGATTAGTGATGTCTGCCAGGATGCAAGGCTGCGGAAATACAATGGAGACAGTCTTTGCCATTGAGGGTTGATACTTTTTATTATTTATAGTGTGTGTGTGTGTGTGTGTGTGTGTGTGTGTGTGTGTGTGTGTGTGTGTGTGTGTGGACATGGAGGACAGAGGACAACCTTGGGTGTTGGCCTTTGTCTTTTAACTTGTTTGAGACAGGAGCTCTTGTGTGCCCTTGTAGACGCCAGGCTACCACTCCTATGAGCTTCCTGAGAGTCCCCTGTCTTCGCCTCCAATCTCACCATAAAAACACTTGGATTACAGATACATGCCCTGGTGTCCAGCTTTGTGTGGGCTATGGGGACCTGAACTCAGGTCCTCAGGCTTGCATGGCAGTACTTTTTCCACCAAACTTGTCCTAGCCCTTGTGTCATATTCTGATCACTGTTTCATCTCTGTGACAACAAAAGCTATCTCGTTGTAGGTTTTGTGTCCCCGACCCCATGGCAGATGGTGTACAAATACCCCCCACAGTGCTTCCATCTTCTCTGACCTGTGTCCTACCCTATGACCTACGTGTGCAGCTTCCAAACTCCTCACAGCCCTTCTTTCTTCTCTTGCAGTTGAAGAGGGGGAGGCCTCGGACTTCTCGCTGGCCTGGGATTCCTCTGTGGCGGCAGCAGGTAAGTGCCCAGGGGCTGGTGCAGCATTGCTGGGGGGCTTGGGAGACTGGCCCCGGGGAGTCAGAGAGCCACCCAGCTGGTTATGGAAATGGTATTCCTCTTGTCACATTCCTGTGTCTAGTCCAGACTTCCCCGTGCAACACAATGATGTATCTATTCCATATGGCCAGTAAAATTCATTCCATATGGAGACAAGTATACCCTCTCATCCCAAGGGCCGTGGTTCCATCCTCTGGGCAAGTTAGCTGGGTGGTGAGTGCCCCCACTGCCAGGCGTGGTACCTCCATCTCTGAATGCCACTGACACTGTTGCGAAGCACATGGAATAGAAGCCACTTTAGTAGAGTGAAACGCAAATGAAAACCAGCATTCCTGTACTTACACCCCTGGGACGGACTGTCAGACCCAAGAAGATGCCTTAGGGGGGAGATAGTGGGAGAGCAAGCTCAGGCTTGTGTGGTATGTGGCATTGTGGGGTGCTGGGTGGGATGACCATTGGGGCCTTGGGTTTTGTATCTCGGACCTTTCTCTTGCAGCTGCTTGCCAGCTGTGAGAAGCAGCCAATGGGTGAGGCTTTTGGAATTGGTCACCTTCTGTGGCAGCTCACAGGGACTGAGGCTGGACCTGAATCTGGGGCCCTGGAGCTCTGAAGTGGCTGTTCTGCATTCAGCCACAGCCTCTCATTGCATGGGGGTCCCAGTTCATTGGCAGGTGACAGGCTTCCTTCCCTTGTCCCTTTCAGCCACCTAGTGCCAGGTGTACCCCTGGATTCTGAATAGCTGCCTCCAGATTCATGGGGGCCCAAGGTCTGTTCAGTCTTGCCTGCTGAGTCCTATCAGATAGTCATTATTATCCAGGCTTCTCGTTTAGTTGTGGAAACTGAGGCAAGGGGTTAATGTTGGGTATATGTTCCAGGTCTATACACGTTTGACATCAATGATTGTGCATCTAATTTGTGACCTTGTAGACATGCATGGCTTATGAGGCCATCTCACTTAACTGAAGAAACCATGTTGACAAAAAGTTTTGAGTGACTGTATGTAGTACTTAGATTCAGCAAAAAAATTTAAAAATGTGTTCTTATTAGTGTGTGTGCATGTGTAGTGCAGGAGTCGTGCTGTCTGTGTGGAGGTAGAGGATGCTTTTTCTGCAGTTGGTTCTTCCCTTTATAGTAGTGGTCCTCAACTTTCCTAATGCTGTGACCCTCTAATACAGTTTCTCATGTTGTGGGACCCCTCAGCCATAAAATTGTTTTCATTGTTACTTTGTAACTGTAATTTTGCCGCCATTACAAATCATAATGTAATTATCTGTGTTTTCTGATGGTCTTTGGTGACCCTCCATGAAAGGGTTGATAAACCTCCAAATGGTCATGACCCACAGGTTGAGAACCACTGTTTTATGCCTTTGTGTGGGGGCAGGCACATTTCCCCCCTGAGCCATCTCATTGATGCCCCAGCAAAAATCTTGAGGATGGTTTCCAAATAACTGAGCTGTGAAGGTTGTAACAGACTGAGTAGGAAAGTGGGGGAACTGGCCCTCGATCCCCAGTCCCCTGCTTCTTGCCCGGTGCCTTCTCTGAGTGCTTTTTGGAGCCTATAGTGTCTTGGATGACCTGGGTATGCGATTTGTTTTGTCTGTCAATGGTCTGTTACCCTGGCCCTTTGTGTTAGAGCCTCACTCTATGGAGGGGACTTGTTGGGAGCCTGAGCAATGGGGATGCTCCAGATCTAGAGAAGCAGAGGCAAGACCATAGATCAGTGCTGGACAGGTGGGATGGGCTGTCCTGTCTGCCTTTGAGCTGGAGAGATTAATCCCCTATGGTTGCTCAAATACAGTAAGAATGGGCCAGGCATGGTGGCTCATGCTTACAATCCTAGCACTTGGGAGGCAGAAGTAGATCTCTGTGAGCTGGCTGCCGACGTGGTCTGCATAGTGAGTTCCAGGACAGTGGGGAGACCCTATCTCAAAAGAAATCAATCAATCAAAACAAAATTAGGATGTTTAGTTCCTGACCTGTGTGTGTGTGTGTGTGTGTGTGTGTGTGTGTGTGTGTGTGTGTTTGTGTGTGTGTTGAACTCAGCTTCCTGAGAGGGACCCGCTGTAGCCAAACCTCTGATGGAGGAAGGCTGCTGTCCCTATCTGTGTTTGCTGTCCTCACTCCTGTATGGAAACAGTGGTGGGGTGTGAGGGAACTCTGAGGCAGTGGCTGAGATGTAGAGAGGCTGTCAGGCTCCTAGACTGAAGCGCAAGGTGTTGAGGCATCTCGTGATACGCAGGAGGCAGTTCCGCTGTCGGCAGCGCTCCATGCCACCAACATTTCTGTGACATTTCTGCAGTAGGCTGGCCAGTGCTTGGGCTCCCAGCAGTGGTGGGAGTTGTGAGATCCATTTAAGAGCTGAGCGTGCTCCGTGGACCCTTGTGATCATCTCTGGCCCTAAAGACCCCATGGCCACTGTGCTCTGTGGTTCCAGAGAACTTTAGGCCACATGCTCATTGATGTGGCCAGGGAGTGGACAAGGAGAGCCAGCCGTGGATGGCTCTGCTGCCTTCTGGTGTGCTGCGGTGATTTTTAATGGGACACGTGGTAGTTTCTCCTGCCCAGTTCTGTTGGACTTGGGCCATGAAAGAACTTGTGGGCTCTGAGTGTGGCCTGTGAGATGGCTGTAACCCTGGGACAGGATGAAGTCAGTGTGGCAGGCAGCCCTTGTGTGTGGGTGATGACACATTTATTAGTCGTGTAACTGAGTGTGTGTCGGTTACTTTACCCTTAGGGTCATGTAATAGCTTTGTGAGGTGACACTGTATTCTAGTGGCAGAACTGTCATTTTCCTGTGGCATGGTTATGGGCCACCTGAGGAGGACGGGGCCAAAGGTCCAGATGGAACTATTCTATCTAGTAATTTTCAGATGCCATTTGGCTATGCCAGCAAGTGGAGACAGGTGCTGCTGGGGATTATGGGGAGCAGACCCTGTGCCCGCCCCCCCACGCCAAGCTACCCTTGACTAGCTACTGAGACTTGCTGTTCTCATTTGCAGGTGGGCTGGGGTGGTCATCATGGTGCCCTTAGAACTGCTGAGTAGTGTGGTGGCCAGAGTGCTTCGGAGCAGGGGCTTGCACACTGGTCTTTCTGCAGCCACAGTAGGCAACCTGACCTTTGCCTACCTAGCTGGGAGGTAGAGAACCAAGTACACTTGAAAGTGCTACCCTGGCCTCCCCTGTCTCCCACTAGTTGGGCTGTGTAGGGACAGCTGGCTGTTCCCTCTGTGTCCTTGATCTGGGACCTGATAACAAAGGAGAACCTAGTCTTGCCTGGCAGGGAAGGGATGAAGTTATGTCGTGTTTTCCAACCTGGTGAGGGGACTGGTGAGCACAGGGCTGCTAATAGATGGGCAGAGAGCCCTAGGGGAAAGCCCTCTCTTCAGAATTGAGGTGGGGGCATGGCAGTGTGGGGTCTTTATTTTTTTTTTTAAGACAAGGTTTCTCTGTGTAGCCTTGGCTGTCCTGGACTCACTTTGTAGACCAGGCTGGTCTCGAACTTACAGAGATCCACCTGCGTCTGCCTCCCAAGTGCTGTGATTAAAGGTGCTCGTCACTACTACCTGGCCTGGCAATGTGGGGTCTTAAATGACTCATTTCTTATGTGATTGTGGTCCTGGAGAAAGGGGTGTGTGTACATGCATGTATGCCTGTGTATGTACATGTCTGTGTGCACTTGTGCATGTGGTCTGCAGTTGAAATCTGGTGTTTTCAGCAGCTGCTCTCCACCTTCCATATTGAAGCAGAGACTCTCCCTGGAGCTCAACTTCCGTTAGGCTGAGAATCCAGCTTGCTCTGAAGATTTTGTCTCCCCCTTGTGAGTGCTGGGAATACAGGACTTGCCAAGCTCATATGACTTACCTGGATTATAGGGATCCAAATTGGGGTCCTAATGCTTGTGGGGCTCGTTAATAGATGAGGCAGCTCTCCAGGCTGAGATCGTGATTTTTCACACTCACAAAACGCAGGAGGTATGGTGGTGGTGGTGGTGTGTATGTTGTGTGTGTATGTGATGTGTGCTTGTGTGCTGTGTGTATGATATGTGTATTTGGCAAGTGTGTGTTTGTGTCTGAATGTGTAGGATATGGGCGCGCGTGTGTGTGAGATGGGTTTTGTGATACATGGAGGATATATGTATACCTATGTGGAATGTGTGTGTGTGTATATATTGAGCATGGTACATAGTGTATGTGGGGTTGTGTAATGTGTGCATGGGGTGTGGGCCCACGCTTGTGTGTGTTTATGTCTTTGTTAATGTGGCGGCTGTGTGTAGGGGATATATGTGTAGTGTATGTGGGGAGTGTGTGTATGTGTGTGTGTTTGTGTGTTTGTGTCTCTGTGTGTCTGTGGCTGTGATGTAGGGGCTCTGTGTATGTTTATGGTCTGTGTGGGCTACGTGTGTATTGTGTGTGCATATGCACTTTGTGGGTTATATGTATATTGTGTGTTGGGGTCTGTGTGTATCTGGTTTGTATAGATTATGTGTGTATTGTGTATATATGTGTGTGTATTGTATAGGAGCTGTGTGAGGGCTATATGTGGTGTGTGTGTGTGTATATATATATGTGTGTGTGTGTGTGTGTGTGTGTGTGTATTGTATGTAAAGAGACATTTTAATCAGGAGAAGTTCTGAACATGTTTTGGACCTCAGTTGTTTCAGCATCCAAATGGTGTGGAGTCTTCTCCCAAATCCAAGGCATTCTGTGTATGATTGCAGGGGGCCGGCGTTCTGGCCCTTAGCTGCCTTGCTTGCCAGCTTGAGGTGTGGTAGCCAATCTTTGCTAATGGGAGCCATAGCTAGAGCTCCCCCCCTCCCCCCCCCCGCCTCCAGCCTCTCCTCCCTCCCCTGACCTCTTGAGGCCACAGCCAGAGACCTCTTTTTTCTTCCAGAATCTTAGGGGACACACTCAGGGCCCCACTTCCCCTAGACTCCTAGATGACTCACCCAGAGAGTCTACCCCTCCAGATTCCTAGCTGACACATCCAGAGTGTCCTTCCTCCCCCCAGACTCCTGGTGGCAGAATAAGTGAACTAATAGGTGACATGATACAGGCCCTGCTAAAGGCAGCTGTCACCCAGCTGCTGGCTGTGCTGTGGAGCATTGAGCCTGGAATTCCCAGGTCATTTGAGATCTGCAGAGACAACACAGAGAGTTGAGTTTCAGATAAAACTGGGAGATTTAAAAAAAAAAATAGCAACTCAGTTTTAAAAGCAGTTTTGAGATCAGTTCACTCACTTGAAGAGGCCTTTGGCAGCTCTCCTCATGCTCAGAGATGTGTGGGACCATTGTCATAACTAGATAAGATACGACCCCTCCTCCAAAGAAGCTTTGCACCTCTATAACTATTTGTCCTTCTCTTCCACCCTCTGTGACCTGGGCAGTGGCTTGGCTGCCTTCCGTCCCCCACGATTTGCCTGCTCTGGACATTGCCCATAGTTGCCGGTTGGTGGGGAGTGTTTACTGACAGGGTCCCTTCACCTGCATAGTGATCCACAGCACAGGTTGTGCTGCCCCTCGTCCCTTGTGACTGAATAAAACCCCCCAGTCTAGATAGACCTCATTCTGTTTACTGTCCGTCTGCCGATGGACTCTTGTGTGGGTCCTCACGTCTTCGGCCGCTGTGCCCGGTGCTGTCGTGAATTAGCTTGTGCTGGGTTCTGTTTGAGCACCCGTGTTCAGCTCCCAGGGCTGAGCTCTTGGGTCCTACAGCGGCATGAGATTGAGCCTCGTGAGGTTCCTGGACTGTTCGGCAGAGCAGCTGCACCCCCTTCTCGTTCCTGGCAGCGGCGTGAGAGGGCGCCCCTTCTCCAGGGCCTTGGCAGCAGTCCTACTAGGGACAGCATTTCATTTTGAACAACTTGTGTTTTGAAAAGCATTGTTCTGGCCAAAGAAACTTCTTGTATCATCTGCTCTTGGCCTGGTCACAGGTAAGAAAGGTGTGTGTGTGTGTGTGTGTGTGTGTGTGTGTGTGTGTGTGTGTGTGTGTAATAGCTTTACCAGGGGGCCATTTCATTGGCTTGTGTTCAGGTCTCCAGGCTTGAACCTCTCTCCCTCCCATCTTCCTGTCCATCCCAGTATGGGTGTGATCCCATTTCCCGGGCCATGGTCTCCCTTTTTTTCTGGAACTTTGGAAAATTCTGGTAAGAAATGTGGTTCTACGTTTCACAGTGTGAGATTATGAGTGCCCGGCCAAACCCCATTGCCTCTTTGTCCCCACGCAAGTCAATGATCTGAGCCCAGAGAAAGAGATGCTTACTTTCCTGTCACTGTCTAGCCTCAGTGTCCTCTTCTAGCGTCTAGGGACAATGAGACTTTCTTCTAACATGGCTTCTATGGGTTGAGCCATGGGAATGCAGAGGAAGGAGGGGCTGGGGGCTGACTGTATGAGTTGGAGGTGGGTAGGACATTGTGAACCTGCTGGCTAATGTTCCTGGACCTGCCTAGCAGGCTAGCAGAGATCTATCTAGCATTGTGACACACGCCCTTTGGTTTGTACCAGTCACTGTAATCCATCGTCATCCTGGCCCAGACTGGTGCTGCTGGTCTGTGGTCAGAGTCTGAGACTCTCTTGCCAGGCGTTTTTGATCTCTGTGTCCTCATTAAGAGATTCCTTCACTGCCATATAGTAGCTGCCTCTTGGAGTCAGATCATTAGCTTTGCATATATGGATTTAAGAAAATCGAGCCACAGAGACACTTCCCCATTGCTTCCAGGCCACACAGCCCAAAGCAGCATTGGCAGGGATTTGAATCCAGGCAGCTCATGGATGAACTTCACAGCTCACCCATAGATGGCAGACCTGCCTGTGAGAATACTATTTCCCTGCAGAACAGCCAGAGATGCAGTGACACGGCGGACCTGGGGCAGGGTACCTAGGTCAGGGGAAGAGTCTGGCTAGCGCTCTCTAACTTTTGCTGATGCCTGGAAAATGCCTAGTTGAGGACCTTTTTCCTGCAAAAGTTGACTCCTGGCAGACACTGGGACCAGGTTTTCCACCACCACTAAGTGTTGGGTGTGGGGGGCAGGAGGAGGAGGGCAGGGAATGTGGTGGTAGGGAACTGCTTGGCTGCAGGATTTAGCACCTGGAGCTGGGCATCTGCCTTGGGCTTTTTTTTGGGGGTGGGGGTGGGGGTGGGGGGGAAGAGCATGTAGAACTTCTTGTTTCCTCTTAACCTGGTTCTGGTTAGGGGTAGGGGGTAGTCAACCCCCATCTTCCTGCAGCCTGTCACCTCCAAGCTTTGACTGGGTAAGTCAATAGAAATATCCACACCTCTTGGTGTGGGGAGTGGAAGCCACTGTGGTCCTGTCTGGTCAGAATGTTGTGTACTTACTATTTGTTATTTCAGGGGCCTCCCAGAGACTGTCTTGCAGCCGCCAGCCACCCCCCCCCCCTTTCCACTCATGCCCTCGGAAGCTCCTGGACCTTCAACCTAGATGCAGGCAGCGTACATGTGACAGTGGACCCACTCCGTTGTCATTCCCAGTAAACAGAACCTCGAACTCCCAGAACTCACCTAGCCACCTTAGCTCTGTGCTTGAGGCAGGGCGTAGGGACTGGGCATCAGAACTGGTGTCCCTGTAGCTGATGAGCCCACCTGGCTTGGCTTCTCAAGGGCTGGCATGACAGGCGTGCACCACCATGCTCAGGCTCATTCTCATTTTTCCTTTCACTTTTCTTTTCTTTCCTTCTTTTTTCTTTTTCTTTTTCTTTTCTTTTCTTTTTCTTTTTTTTTTTTTGTTTTTTGTTTTTTGGTTTTTTGAGACAAGGTCTCTCTGTGTTAACCTTGGCTGTCCTGGAGTCACTTTGTAGACCAGGCTGGCCTCGAACTCACAGCGATCCGCCTGCCTCTGCCTCCCAAGTGCTGGGATTAAAGGTGTGCGCCACCACACCCGGCCTTCCTTTCTGTTTTCAAACCAAGGCAGTGAAGCCAGACTCTCCTCTTCTCCTGCTTTCCCTGTATGGTCCCTCTTCTGGAGCTTTTGTCCTCTGGGTCGCACCCTGTCCCTCTGGCACTAGCTGGGTGTCCTGTGGAGAAAGCTCCCTCAGGGCCCGTGTGACTCCAGGCTGCACTGGAGAGTGTTGTCCACCTTTCTGCTTTGTCCCCCTCCCTTCGTCATCTTGATGAGGACCAGGGGACATTTTCAAGGAACAGGAAAGTCTCAGTAAAGAGATGTAGAATTTCCCAGCGTTTTAAAGACTTATGAAATGCGTTTTTATACAGGGCCAGCTGGGGAGTTTCTCATTAGCTCGGCTGGGGAGTCTGTGGGGAGTTGAGCTAAGTGGAGCCAGGCAGGCTGGGTAAAAAGACATGGTGGCCCTGAGCTCACCAGGGGAGCATGGCGGGCATGCGTCAGCTGGTTGGCTGGAAGGCCCCCTGGCTGGGCTGGCCTGAGCTGGGCCTTTGTTAGACCTGCTTTCCAGCAGCACGGGGGACCTCAGAAGCCTTCAGGTGATGACTGGAGCTGAGAGGGGGCCACTCTGTTACCATGGTGAGCAGTCCACGAGGTAGGGCATCTGCCATGTGTGCACATAGCCACAGACATGTGTGTGTTTGTCTGCCTCTGTGTGTGTGTGTGTGTGTGTGTGTGTGTGTGTGTGTGTGTGTGTGTCTTCAAGTCCCTGCTGTCTTGGCTCAGACCCCTGACAGATCCTGGTACCTTTGTGCCCCTTTCATCTGGTTATATTTTCTAGGCCTGAGCAGACATGGACCGGCTCTCCTCAGATGATGTGCTACCTCTTAGCTTCTTGACTCCTTTTTCCTCAGGCCTCCATCAGTCTTTGTTCTTGTCAGGCCACACCTGGTGCTTCCTTTCTGATAGGTCTGTGTACACATATGTATGCAGAGCCGAGGCATCTGTGTGCTTGCATGTGCTGGTAGCCAGGTGTGCTGGAGCCTGGGCACAGGGAGTGAACCTGAGAGCCGTGTTTCCTCTTCGGCTGCTGCTTGGAACATGGGCCCAGCCGAGTGCTCAGCCAGTGGCCCTAGACTCAGGTCTGTCTGTCTTGGCAAGGCCAGTGTACAGTACTTCCCCCACTTGGTGACAATAGGCTCTCAGAGGACATCAGAGGATGTGTGTTGGGGGATGGGCTGCTGCTGCTGCTGCTTTCTTCAAGCTTAGGTGACTCTCACTTATAGGAAGGTATCACCCTTAGGCCATCACCCCTTCCCAAAGGCCTGGAAGCCCTGCAGGGGGACATAGAAGCCTGTAGTTCTTTGGTCATTTTCAGCCTGGTCATTAACGGGACAGCCTCAAAGGTGTGTGGCGATGATGCATTTATGGGTTGTTACCCAGCCTGTGCATCCTGGATCAGTGTATGCCATCACTGTCTGAACCCGAACATGTGAGCAAACATGGTGTCTTTGTCAAAATGCTGACTGTGGCTTGGCAGGTCCAGACAGATTCGTGAGATGCTGTAGTTCTGACACTGGCATGGAGGTGCCACTGGTTCACCCAGGCTTTTATTCTCCAGACTCTTCTCTTCCTGGAACCTCAGTCTTTGCCATTCCTGGTCATCTTTTTGTTTTTGTTTTTGTTTCTTGTTTTTTGAGACAGGGTCTCTCTCTGTGTTGCCTTGGCTGTCCTGGACTTGCTTTATAGACCAGGCTGGCCTCGAACTCACAGCGATCCACCTGCCTCTGCCTCCTGAGTGCTAGGATTAAAGGCATGCGCCACCATGCCAGGCGTTTGTTCATCTTTTGAAGCAGCCTAAAGCCATACCTCCTCCAGGAAGCTTCCTAAGATAATCCTACTATGGCTTCTTGCTGTCCTGAGTGCCACTGGGGCCAGCCTCCTGCTTCCTGCCCTCACCACTTCTGCTGGGTTGAAGAGGTCACCACTGAACTCTAGCCACTCCTAGTGTTCTCTGGTCCTAGACCCCAGCCTGGGCACAGCAACTGGCAGGAAGCTAGCAAGTGTTTGCGAGGTCCAGAACATTCCCTTTCTTGTTTAGTATTTGCCCTGGGCACTTCAGGGCCCGATTTTTGTCCTCTTTGTTAAGAACAACATCTAGGTTTGAAATCTGGCTAACTCATTAGCTGTGCAGCTTTTGAGTTAGTTACTCTATCTCTCCGAGGCGCTTCCATTTCTTCATCTAAAGTGGGAATGGCAGCTCTGGAGGGGCCCTGTGTGCAGTGCTCAGTCCCCACGGGCTCCTGTCAGCCCCCAGGGGCTCCTGGCCTCTGCTCTTGCTGTGGACCACACATGGGGAAGCATGTGTTGAACCTTAGCTCTGAGCTCTGAGCTTGAGGCTTGAGGTTGGGGTAACAGAGGGGCTCAGATTACCCCCTACCTCATCACAGACACCCCCTTTTCCCCCCCAGCAGTCTCACCTTTGTTCCCAGGCAGGCCTCAGAACCACCCTGCTTATGGCTTTTTCTTAGGCAGAGGGCTTGGTATGAGGTCAGAGTCTGCTCTGAAAGGCAGAACCCTGAGCCAATGGTGCAGTTAGACTGCTTCAGTGGGTGGGACTACGGAGGCAGAGCCAGTGCCTGGCAGGAAATGGCCTAGGTTAACCAAGCCTCGCTGGTCCTGCCTTCCTAGATGAACACTCTATGGGCCAGCCTCTGGGTCTTTATGGTCAGTGATACAACAGCTGTAGGCTGCAGGCAGCTTGCTGGACTCTGGTTGCTGCCCCCGCACTGGATGGGAATATACATTGGCGTGCAGGCACACACTGGAGCTGGCTGTCCACTTATGTCCTCCTCATAGGGATCATTTTGTCCACGTTGTATATTTTCTTTTTGATTGCTTACAAAAAAAAAAACCCAACAAATTTTGAGAACTTCCTTCATTATCACTGCATCTACATAATTTACACCACCCATCCCCCTTTTCGTTAGCTGCACTTGGTACTTGGTAGTGGTTAGCACATCACACAGATACTGTATCTGGTACACTTGATACATTTTATAGTTGCTCTTCTCAGGATCCAGTGTCTAGCATACTCTTCAGGCTTGCAGAAGCTGGGACAATGGTTTTTAGGCTCCTTGCTGACTCATTAGTGACTACCATTCGAGGAGCTGTCACTCAGTGCCAGGCCCGGGCTGGGCACCTACAGTGTGTTCTCTGACCCTACAGATGGCCATTGTGGCCCAGAGCCTTAGAGAGCCGTGTGCTGCCTCACAGCTGGTGGGCTTCTGCCTGAACTGAGCCCAGGGCCCACCTTCTGGAGCTGCTGGCTCCCAGTCCTAGGGCTCAGTGGCTTTCCTTTGGTGTGAGGTGCACCAGAATGGGTTGCCAGCCTTGATGAAGTCACTGTGGTGACAGGTCACAGGGGAGAAGCTGCCAGGGTCTGTGTGTGAGTGAGAGAGACTGCTGTTGGGCATAAGCTTGGGGTGCAGTTCAAAGTCAGATTCACACACAACACACCTCTCATGATGCATAGGCACACGCTTTTTTTTACATGTACACATGCCTCAGTGTGCACATTCACATGCCCAGGTCTTCACAAGTGCCCCTCTATAGCACACATATATGTATGCTCAGTTGCATGTGCATACCCACAAGGATATCTGCAAACGTGTGTATACATCTGTACATGTGTATGACAGATGGCTTCTCTTCTGTCCAAAGTATTGTGTTTGCGTTGGCAGCTGATTCCTGCTTTTTGTATGGCCCCATGTCCCCTTTGCATGGTCAGGTTGATAATCAGTGTGTTTGGGGTGTACAGTGTCTCCTTGGCTCTCCATTTTTTTTCTTCAGTTTGGTTTCTTTATTGGTCCCTCCAGGGTCTAGACTTTTTCTTCCAGAC
Organism: Acomys minous; assembly: GCF_964271855.1. Taxonomy (NCBI): domain Eukaryota; kingdom Metazoa; phylum Chordata; class Mammalia; order Rodentia; family Muridae; genus Acomys; species Acomys minous. Next base: position 39,758,254 of record NC_140496.1, read on the forward strand.
AGGCACCCATGTCTCTCTGGTCCTAGTGCTGGCCTGACTATGACAGAATCCAGAGTCCCATCTTGACCCGTGCACACCCACCTTCAACTTTGACGGGGCTGAGTTCTCACCATGCACCTGCCACTTTAAGAGCCCAGGGACCTGGCAGGCCTGTCCGAAGGGCTGGGGCTGGGCTGGGAGGCTGGACAGCTGTAGATGGGAGGCGTTGTCAGCTCCCTGCTTTCTTGGAGTCTGGGTAGTGCTTGGGAAACTGAAACAAAGGCTGACAATGACCTCCTTCCCTCCGTGGGCAGCCGTGGCCAGCAGGTGCTGGGCCTGTCTGGGCGGCCTCTGGGGGCCCCCTGTTATTTCCTGTGCTGGCTGTAGGGCTCCTGGCCAGCCTGAAACAGGCAGGAAGCAGGGCCGGGCATCTTCCCACCCACCCCCCATCCCTACCCCCAGCCTGGCCCTTGAAGGCCAGAGACATCACCACAGTGAGTGGGAGGTCAATATGATGCTCTTGTCCAATTCTCTGGGCTTTTATGGCCTCATCTGACTCTTCCCAAGTTGCTCTGTGGTGTGTGTAGGGTGACCTCCCGTCTCTGCTGACTCCCTACAGTAGGCCCCTCATGCTTCCATCAGCTGTGTGAGCCCACACTGCCAGCGAGAGCCTGCATGGCTCCCTACCTGGCCTAGCTTTTGTGGCAGAATGCTGGCTATGCAAGAGGGAGGCCAGACCAGGCCAGGCTGGGAGAATTTCCATAGTTGTTAGTTTACCCGGGTTAAATGAGTTTATATTTGACCTTAGGGTCCGGGCTGTGGTCCTAGTTAATGTTAGGGTGAGGGTTGCTGAGATCTGAAGATGCAGAGGCGCAGGATTTGAAGCCCACGAACCTTTGCTCCCATCAGTAGCTTTGCACCAGTGTGTCCAGCACATGTCTGGGTTGCCCCAGGTGTCAGAATACAATGGAGCCCCTGCCCTCTAGGCTTCTGTCCCCAGAGACCATAGGGAGGGACCTGGTGAGAGCAAAACACCACCCGGAAGCTGCTTTTGGAGAATGAGCCTGACTCAGTTTTACTGCCTCTTCCCTGGGACATTTCCTGACCTTTCATGGGATTCCAGGGCCATGACATGCAGCTTTGCTCTGAGGATAGTGAAACAGGGCCTGACTCTTGTTAAACGCTCTCTGTGGTGACTTGTGACAGGATAGGAGTGGCCTGTGCCTTGCTGGACAGCCCAAGTCATAGAGGAAAAGACTAGTTTTGTTGGAAACTTACAATAAGGGTTGGGTCAGTGTGAGGTTGATGAGCTTCCTGGCAGCCTAGGTCAAAAGAGAAATAGAAAGAAGGAGGTGTGGCTGCTACCATCACTGTGGCCACCAGCCATCTCCATGGCCGTTGTCACGGTCACAGTTTTTGGCAAACACTACATAAGCATTCTTCCTTGATCTGTGTTACGTCGACCCTGGAAGACACTCATGGACCAAGGGCTCCGTGAGATCCATGTCGGGAGTTGCCAGGCAGCCTGCCTCTATCTCCCAGCTTGCATGCATGTTACAGGCATTTCCAGAACACTCTATAGGGGCCAGAGGCTGGCCTGCGTGAGTTAGATAGGAACTCAGACACGCACCTCCAAGGTCTGCGTGCTTGCTCCCTTTCCTCCCAGAGCCACAGATGGCACTTCCTGCTGCTTGTCCTCACAGCAGCATTCGGGCTGCCGGAAGTGTGAGGCTCTGGGCAGATGCTGCTTAGGAAACTGCAGCTGACTGCATTAACGCCCAACCAAGCAGCACCTCTTTACCTTGCTGACGGTGACACGGGAGTGACTTCCAAGTCCACTAATGCACAGTGAACTTCTCCCAGTGTGGGCAGTGCAGGCAAGTTAGGGACAACAGTGGATTGAGGCTGTGAGTGCGTGCTGCGGCTCTGCTGCCCTTCAGGCAATGGTCTGTGTGTGGCACCTGGGTCTTATGTTGTGTGTGAGCGCCTCATCCTGTCCTTAGGAGTCTGTGGATGACCACACGCTGGCTGCCCTTGCTCCCTGGTCTGTAGGCTTCACATCCTCTCCTCCTGAGGCCGGTTTCTTCTTCCTCCTTCCCCAGCAGGAGTCTTGCCTTTGTTCACACACAGACAATTTCTTAGGACATGTATCAGCAGGAAGTTCTGCTACCTGTCCACCTGTCTCTTCAGCCGAGCTTGTGTGAACGTCCTGCTATTGGTACAGGTTCTCTCTCTTTGGGCTGTGAGCCTGAATCGCCCCTGGCACAGTCCCCTCCCTCAGTCACCAGTGTTACTGAACATCTACTGCGTGTCCTTCCTCCCTGTTCCCCGGTGGTTACCAAGACTGACGAAGTTCTTCTGTGTAGGGTGCAGATGGTGCTGGGAGTGTGATTGTGTGACTGGACATATGGCATGTGTCGCCCAAGCGGTTAGTAGATGACCACACGTGGTAGGTAGGCGGCATGGTCAGAGGCTTCTGCATGAGAAAAGGGGTATTAGGGCCAGGGACAAGGCCACGGGCAGTTTTTGAGGTGAACCTGTAGGGCAAGGGGTCTTCACTGAAGCTGGAGCAGAGCCCAGTGGGCCAGGCTGTGGAGGCGAGGCGGGGTGCGAGGATGCGAAGTTGAGCTCTTCTGGACGTTGTTAGGCGCTTGGGGTGGTGGTGAGTAGACCATTGTCTGCTTTGTGGCTTTGTCAGAGCACCCCTCCGGCTGCGCATGAGCAGGAGGCAGGGCCCTGCCAGACCCTTCCGGGTCACTGTCAGGGAGCCGGGGTCAAGCTCAGACAGAAGTGGTCAGCCCAGCCTCTCTTGGGGGGGGGGGGACGACTCTCACAGAATGCCAGGGCAGGGTATCTATCTAGCTGGTGGCCCTAGAGGAGGCTGACTGAGATGTGGGGCACTTCGAGTTCACTGATCAGGAGTTGGGTTGAACTGCCATTTGTATGAGGCTTCCTGGTAGATACTGAGGGACTCTGGGAGATTATGAGCAGTCACATCTGTGGGAGTCAGGTCACATGCGTGCAGTGGGCACCTGTCATTGGGTGTGCCATACCACTTGGGCTGGCGGTGAAGATGGAGTGTCATATTGGACACAGCCTCTGGAGGTGGACAGAGGTGGCCACGTCCTCTTGTCCTGTGATTATAGGTAAGGGTCTGGTCTTTCTGGGTACCAGCTCCATCTTGATATGTTTGGTACAGCTGCAGAATTGATCATGAGCCAGAGTGTGCTGGAGTGGGCCAAGCTAGGCTAGGAAGGACATCATTTCTTTGAAGAGAGAAGGGAACTAGGGCCAATGGGGAACAGCCAGGGCTCTGGGTTAATGAAGTGAACTTCTGTCTGCAGTGGCCATCCGGGTTTGCATTGAGCTGGCTAGAGAGCTGGCTCCCACCCGTCCTGGATGTGGCTCCCGCCTGGAGCAGAGCAGGTGTCTGGGAACGGAGGCTGCCGGTGGCGTCCAGCTGTGGTGAGCCCGGGTGCTGGACTCACTGCCTGCGGAAGTGGGCCAGCCGCACCTCTGAACAGGATTAGAGGGATGGGTAACGGATTAAAGATCAAAATGTTAATTAAGAATCGGCCTCCTCTAATAAGATGCCTTCCAGGGCGAGGGCCCGAGGAGAAGGGGATTCTCGTTTTTTTTTTTCTCATTTTGGCAACACGGTTTCCGTTGTGATGAAATTGGTTCACAGAGGGGTGGGGGGTGGAGGGGGGCCTGAGCCTCACTTTAAAGACATTTCCATCCAAGTTAATTAGCAGGAGAAAATGAGGGGCTGATCATCAGGTGGGCAGTAGGTGGTGGCCTGGCAGGAAGACTTCAGAGAATGTGCCTGTGTCTTGGTCATCCTAGATGTCCCTGGTCCCTGGTTCATGCCCTGGGGGCCTGGAGAGGTCAAAGGTTGGGAGCTTGCTGTGTGACTTTTGGCTCTTCTGACCACTCTTCTAGTTTTTATCCTCATCATTTTTAGATCACAATGAAACCTCTCCTGGGCTGGTTAGATTGAATGAAGTTTTAGAGCCATGTGCCCTGAGGATTTCACTTATCCCGACTGAGTGAGTTGGATTTTGGCATGAGGGTAAGGATGTCAGGACCGTGGCCCACCTTGAGTTATACGGTCTGGAGTCTCAGCTATGACTCGGTTGCTTCGGTGTCACGGTTGGACACTAGGCTGAACTTCTCTCTGCCTTGCCTTCTGGGCCCAGGGGCGTCTTACTTGTCTTTTGACTTATTTGGGCCTCACTTTCTTCACCTGTAGTCTGAGGCCCTCAGGCTGTAGCCCTGCTCTGAAGGGTAAAGGAAGCAGAATATAAACAGCCGGGCAGATGCAGACGGGGCTTGGTCATAGGCTGTTGTTTTCCCCACAGCTCACCCTAAAGCTTGGAGTAACTTGAGTTTCCTTGACCTCCCGGGATGCAAAATCTTGTTTTACCAGGAGTTACTCTCTAAGCGTACGATGTCAGTGTTCTGGCCTTGGCAGTACAGGCCTGGCACTGCAGCACCGAGGAGGCTGAAGTAAGAGGGTTAAAAGTTTGAGGCCGCCAGCACTACAGACCGAATTCAAACCAGCTCTTCCAAAAAGCCAAACCAAACAACAACAACAACAACAACAACAACAACAACAACAACAACAACAAGAAAATGTAGACAAAAACTAATACATCAAAAAAAAAAAAAAAAAAGATGTCCAAAGGCGATCCCTGTCACGGCCTGTGCTGTGGGCGCCATGCCAACTTGGAGCATGTGTGTTTTCTTACAGTTGTAGAGCCCCCTTTCTGGAGCCTCACTGGCCAGGCAAGAAAGAAGGAAAAAGAAGCCAAGAGGTGGAGGCATACACCTTTAATCCCGGCACTGGGAGCCAGGTAAATCTCTGTGAGTTCAAGGCCTTCCTGACCTACAGAGCTAGTTCTAGAACAGCCAAGGCTACACAGAGAAACCCTGTCTCAATAAATAAATAAATAAATAAATAAATAAATAAATAAATAAATAAAATTTAAAAAAAGAAAGAAGGAAGGCCCTAAGGGCTGGGATGCCGGCTCAGTCCGTAAAGTGCTTTCTCTGTAAGCCTGAGGACTCAGTTTGATCCCCCTGCACCCAGGTGAAAAGCTGCTGATGTGGTGGTGTGTGCTTGTAATTGCACTGCCAGGGAGCCAGCGCCAACTCCTCGGGGCCTACTGCTGGCAAGCTGGTCTAGCCTAATCTATGAGCCCTTAGGCACTAGTGAAAGAGGCATTGGGAAAAAAAAATCACGGTGGGCTGCTGGGCAGTGGTTGTGCACACCTTCCTTCCCCGCATTTGGGAGGCAGAAGCAGGTGGACTCTGGGAGTTCAGGGCCAGCCTGGCCTACGGTGCAAGCTCCAGAACAGCTAAGGCTCCACAGAGAAACCCTGTCTCAAAAAAACAATAAACAAGGGCTGAAGAGATGGCTAAGAGCACTGACTGCTCTTCCAGAGGTCCTGAGTTCAATATCCAGCCACCACATGGTGGCTCACAACCATCTGTAATGTCATCTGACGTCTTCTTATGGCCTGCAGGTGTACATGCAGATCGAGCACTGTATACAAAATAATAATATAAATAAATCTAAAAAAAAAAAACACCCCAAAAGCAATGAGCCAGAAAAAGTTAAGGTGGAGAGCGATTGAGGAAAACAGTTGTCATCCTGGGCTCCTCATTCATATGCATGCACGCGCTCACACACACGTAGCCGTCCTCCAAAAACTAAAAAAAAGAAAATAGGAGGCTCTTACCTGTCCTTTTTTTTTTTTTCCCTGCTTGGAAGTGCAGTGTTCTCCCCTGCTTAGTGCACGCTGGACATATCAGGCCCCTGAAACCCATGTTTTAATCATTTGTAATATAAAGCAACTCCCGCGGCCCATTTAAAGATGTCTGCCCTCAATTGCATCTTGTTTGTGATAATATCATGATTTCTGCTTTCTTTTTCTTGCATTTGCTGGCTAGGCTTCTCATGCTGGCTAGTTTCAGCATTTCCCTCCTTATTTATAATTTCTTAAAAGAGAAATGTCGCAAAGTGCTTTGGGAGGCATTTGTTAGTTCCCCAGCGTTAAACGTACTGTTGACTGTTTTGTCTCTTCCATCTTCAGAATTTCTGAAGTCCATTCCCCTGACGTCAGCCTCCTTCTGTGTTCCCAGTGTGGCAGCTGCCCCTGTCCCTCTGTGCACAGAACCAAGAGGTGTGCCGGCCATTTGTGTCTGGCTGTTTCCCTTCTGGCCTGTCCTCAAGGCTCCTCCATGTTACCTACCGGGTTAGGGTTGGTCCTGTTTCTTGGACTGTGCGTGTGGCTGGCTGCTCCCTGCCTCTGTCTGGGTGCTGCTCCTCAATGGCCTCATCTTCCAGGAGCGGCGTGCTCCAGCCAGTCTGCACGCGGGATGACAGTGCACCTGCAGAGCATGGCCCGGAGAGGGGAACTGTGTGGATCCCAGCTGTCTGCATCTAGGTTCAAAGACAAGTGTGTGGATGCAGGAGACACACACACACACACACACACACACACACACACACACACACACACACAGTGTGGGGCAGGTACATGCATGCACCCACGCATCCTTCTTTTGCCGGAGGGGAAAGACCTAGTCTCCAAGGCTCACTTTAAGCTGAATGGCGGTGATTCATGGATGGGTATCCTTAGGCACAGCCCTGCCCCTTCAAGGTGTCAGGCTTCCTTGACATGAACCTGTGAGAAGAGGTGGATCCTAGGCCTGGTGGAGCAACGTCTAATGTGATGCTGGGAGTGCCATGACCTCGGTCCAGTAACCAGGGAGTTAGCACCATTGGCACAAAGAGTGTGGGTCGAGTGCTACTGTAGTTGAGTGTGAGAAGCCACAAGTGGGAGCGTTTCAGCTGCATTCGTATCCATGTGTGAGCAAGACTGGCTTGGGGACCGTGCCAGGAAACGGAATGTCCTACAGCTGATTCGTGCGCACACTTAGGTGAAAATCTGTTACCAGCTTATGATGTGTGAGTTAAATTCAGTGAAAGTGGGGAGCGAGGAGGTGGCCTGGCTGCTGCAGAGCCGTGGTGGGCGTGCACTCCCGCTCTCTGGTCATTCCTCCTCACTTGGTAAACTGAGAACAGTCTGAGACCAAGTCTGGTTCTCAGGCGGCGGGGGGGGGGGGGGGGGGGTTTGACGAGAGGAAACAGAAGGTTCCACATAGCTAGTTCTCACGGGGGAGAGGCTCTGTCCTTGGTTCCTGGGTGATAGCAGTGTGGGGAGGCCACCATCTCTTGATTCCCTCTAGTTATATTTGGAAAGCAAAGCCGGTGCATCTGGGGCCTGGGAAGTTGTTTCAGAGCAGAGGCAGAACTGCCTCCTGCCTCCTGCCTCCTGCCTCCTGGCTGCTCCTTCCTCAAAGGGCCCAACATGTAGGTGTTTTGTGTGGACACCTACAGTTGGAATGGGGGCACAGAGCAATGATGTTTGCTGGGCTTATGGCTCAGTGGGGCCCACCTACTTCCTGCAGGTCGTGGGGGATGTGATCTTGTCTGCTGTGACCTGGGTGGATCTTTCTTTGTAGGACTTGGCTGTCTTGATGCTGGCTGAGTGGATTTAAACACAGATTTGTTCATTTATTCCCTTGTTAAGCCTTAGCTGAAGGATGCTCGTGTATATACTTGTGTGCGTGTATGTATGCGAGAGAGAGAGAGAGAGAGAGAGAGAGAGAGAGAGAGAGAGAGAGAGAGTGTGTGTGTGTGTGTGTGTGTGTGTGTGTGTGTATCCATGCAAAGATGAGTTTTATTTGGAGTTCGAGTTAGCCAGGGAGAGGCAGGGAGGTGGGCTGCTGGGTGCAAGTGTCTCCTTATGCACACTGTTGCAGGTGGCTCTCATTGTTCCCAGTTTACTTCTTTGGAAAGACTTCCACTTGGCATGTCAAGCCTCATTCAACCTGTTCCAAATACAGCAAATGCTTCTTGAGTTTGAGCATGAGAATTCCAAAAGAGCATGACGCTAAAAGCAGGAAGGCTCAGCTTGGGACACGTGCCGAAGGGCAGCTCTGCTTTAAAAAATAGCCTTTGCTTGTAACCCCAGCATTTAGGAGGCAGAGGCCAGAAGATTGCCAGTTCAAGGCCAGCCTGAGTTAAACATCTAGATCCTGTACACAGTGGGACAGAACAGCCATTGGCCTATAATGGACACTTCTGACCTAGCACTTTATGGGTCACAGATGTTGGTGCACCTGCACCTTCGATTTGGTCACAGCATCTGACTGGTGAGCTGACCCTGGGCTCTCTTGTCGTTCTTACACCTTGTCTTACACTGTCTTCAAAAAAAGGCCTTCCTTTTGTAATCAACAGACTTGTATTGCAAAACGCAACAGACACAGAACTTCCACTGAACAGTTTAGCGAGAGTTTTAGAAGGCAGATGGCCTCTGAAACCACCTCTGAGATCTAGAAATAGAACTTTGTCAGCCATCTCCAGATCCTCTTACGGTTGCAGCCCCTTCTCTCCCAGAAGTCACCACTGGCTTGCCTTCTGTGCTATCTCCCCCTGTTGTCCTTGTGTATATTTCTTGGAATATCTTCTTTAAGAAGCATGAGGGAAGAACACTTTTTGCCACGGTGATGTATTAGTTATTTTTCTCACTTTTGGGACCACGTGCCTTCCAGAGAGCAGCTTAAGGAGGCATTTATTTTGTCCTCTTTGAGGATGCAGACCATCATGGCAGTGAGTCCATGTAGTTAGGCATGTGAGGGAGCTACTCACACTGTATACATAGCCAGGAAGCAGAGAGAAGTGAGTGCTGGCTTCTTCCCTCTTCTATTTTCATCCTGTCTGGGACCCCGCCCACACTCACATTCCCGGAGGCTCTTTTTACCTCAGTTACCTCTCTTTGGGAATGCCCTGCTCACACACTGAAAGCTGGGTCTCCTAGAATTCTAAACTCAGTCCAGTTTACAGTGAGGATAAACCTTATAGATGGTTATTACAGACACAGTTAGAATACACTTCGGTTCCGGATACTCCTCGTGGCAAGGCCCCTCCCTGGACAGGCCATTTCCTGCCACCATTATGAAGATAGACCAACATGGTCTTGAGACTTCATAGCCCACTCATTCGCTGAGTGGCTGAAGAAACCAGAGTTTTTCTAGATGCCCAGGGAAGAGATACTGCAGTTCTGAATGGGGGTGACCACAGCCCCGGCGGAGCAGAGCCACCGTGTGGAGGGGAGGAGCTGACACTGGTGCTGAGGGAAGAGATCAGTCTGTGGGGAAGAGAACCTTGTCTATTCTTTCTTTGACTAGCTGCCCTCCTTTGTGTGTGCTATGCTTACCACCACACCTGCCATAGTCCGTGACATGGTCCTTGCTTACCTGTACGGTAAACAAACCTGGGCTGACTGTTGGGCTGTCCACATCGTGCGCAAACATCATCTTCCAGCTTCCTCGGTGGAACTGGATGGCACAGGACCAGAAGTTGGGGCAGCTCTTTTCTGAGTTGACCTTGGTGCTCTACCCAAGGGGGCGGGGGCGGGGGGCGGTGCACATGGAAGCAGCTGGTTTGATTTTGCGAGAGCCCTAAGTACTTCGAGAGATGTGTTGATGTTTTGTAGTCATGGACAGGTGAGTTGCATAGGAGAGGCTGAAGTTGACTTTAAACTGCTGTTATTCGTGGCGCAGGGCTGAACTCTAGCAGGAGCCACGTGGTCTCCCTCTTGTGTCCTGCGTAACCTTTCCGTGGGTGCTGGACAAAGCCATCACTTTGGCAGCGGTAAAGGCCTGGTCTTCTCTCTCATTCACCTGCTCTGGGAGGAAGGTGAGAGTGAGCTGACGAACTCATAACTTTATTTGGGAAATTTGTAGTCTAGGAGGTTGAACAAAACCAATAATGAAGTTGAGCCCAACACTGAAATGCAACAAGAATGTGAGTGGAAGCCGCTGGCTGTGTTTATTAATAAGTGTGTGTTGAAAGCTTGACTTTTTTTTTTTTGTCTTTGGCATGAAACAGATAGAGGGATTGGATTTGGTCCCAATCTTACATAGTCTAATGGAAAAGACCAAAAAAAAAAAAAAGTAATTTATAAGCAAGGCAAAAATACATACAAATACTTATCTTGGCTATTGGCTCACCCAGCATTGTCATTTCACTTATCTGCTCTGGAGCCCACACGCAAGCTGTGGTTAGAAGGACCTCTGTCTCTCAAAGGGCTTGAGCTTTTAGAAGTTCTCTTGCTTTAGGTTAAAAAAACAAAACAAACCAACCAACCAACCAAACAAACACCTCAGGCAATTATACAAGCCCAGAGCTCAGGTTATCTCCTGGTGCTCATCCCCCACCTGCTTCTTAATGTTCCTATGTCCCCTCTCTATGAACTTGGTATTAGTTCATATTGGTACCTTCTATGTCCCAGTCCCTTGCCCAGTGTGCTCTGAGAGGTGGCGACTGTGGCATTCAGACCCCTCCCCTGCCAGCTCCGCACAACTCGCCTGCTGGAACGTGTCCTTGTCCAAGGTAGCAACTGACTGACTTGATCATGCACTCTCTGGCCTTTTTGACTTGAAGCTTCCCTCGGTCCAAGATTAAGGGACAAGGGACAGGCAGAACTTTTGAGCCCGAAGATGCCAGTGTCGTCTATGCTGGTCTGATTGCTCCTTGCCTGGGCTGCTTGCTGGACTCTGGGGAAGAGGGCTGGTTCTCTTTGGCAGGTACTGTCCTGCAAGGCTTAAGCCCTTGATTATCACGTTGCCTTAGCTCTAATATGTGTATTTTGTCACTGTCAAGCATTTCCGGAAACTGCACAGCGTCTCGGTGTCCATATGTATATTTAATGAGATGACATTGCCCTTCAGAAACAAACCTGTCTGTCATTGAGTTTGTATTGTGCGTTCAGGGCCTCTACGATCCACGGGGATATGGTACCTTTTGATACAGTCCACCTCCAAGGTTTGAACGCAGCCCACCTCTAGGATTTGAACAAAGCCCAGAGCTCTGGGGAAGCTTTTAGCTTCTTCCTCTGTCTGCGGGTCTAGGAACTAGTCAGCCACCCTGGCCGTTGATATCTCCGTCGCCTCTCAGGGCTCCGGCTGCTCTTGCTGAAGCTGTGTGTTTGGACCTGCTCAGTCTGTCTCTCCCATCTCCAGTTTGCCTCCCTCCATGATCTCTGTCTCAGCTAACAACCCATTCCTTCACTTCTCTTCCTACCTCTAGGCTGGCCCTGGAGACAGGGATGGCCCCACACTCCTATGACTCATCAAGTGCCTAGACCCCCCCCCCCACCTTCCCCCCCACCCCCCCAGCACTGGGCTAGTGCTTTGATGCCCGAGGTGTCGAGAATTGAAACCGCTCTGATGATTCCTTACGGTCAGCATCTGGGCCATGTGGCTTGAGTGTGGAAGAAGCTGGGCGTGGTGGCACACACGCCTTTAATCCCAGCACTTGGGAGGTAGAGGCAGGCAGATCGCTGTGAGTTCAAGGCCAGCCTGGTCTACAGAGCGAGTCCAGGGCAGCCAAGGCTACACAGAGAGACCCTGTCTCAAAAAAAGTTGTGGAAGAAAGCTGAGCTCTGAGAATGGCTAATTATTATTATTGTTATTATTATTATTATTATTATTATTATTATTATTATTATTATTAACCAACTACCATTTATGAAGGGGACACAGAGGGGAGGGAAGCACCAAAGAGTGCTCCCTCAAAATGAGGGTTAATGAGGAGTCTCCCTAATAGTGTGTGCTTCATCAGCTGCAGAATGGCATGTAAATAAATCTAATTTCCCTCCAACTCAACTCGTCACAAGCTTAATTACAGCAGCCATGATGCCTACTTGTGTGTGTTTTTTTTCATTAGCAAAAGCGGGTCATTATGAGCCAGCGTCTGGCAAGAGTGATGGTGGCGAACGTGGCTCCACCCTCCATAGGTGTCCTCCCAGAGCTGGGAGAGACTTTGTGACTCTGTGTCAACTGAAGATTTTCCAATTAAGGTGGCTTGGAGGAAGCTAGAAGCCGCGGGGCAAATTAGAGAGAGATTAGTGAGGAAGGTGTAGTCTGCAGCAGTGTTGAGGGAGGGCGGGGCTGGCTTTTCCTGAAATTACTATCTGTCTGGTCCTGGGGGGGGGGGGACGACGACAAGATGCTTCCTGTTGTTGCCTCTTAAAATTTGACTCCATAGAGTTAAAAAAGAAAGCTTGTGTGTGTGTGTGTGTATGGAAAGGGCTTGACCGCTCTCAGCCACCTCTTTTAGGTGGTTTTTCACACCTCCCTTCTTCTCCTACTAAGGGGGTGGGTGGAATGGAGACAGTGACACACATCACCATCGGAAGAAGATGGAACACCATCGGAGGGCTGCAGTAAGGACTGTTTTAGGAACAAGTAGCTGAAAACCCAGTTAGAAATTCCTGAACACAAAGGAAGTAGACCCCTGCAGGCCAAGTACCAAAGTTTGCAGGAAGTGCCCACCCAGGGGGCCCAGAGGTATGGCGGAAGCACATTCTGCTTGGAATTTCACACACAATGTACAGGAAAGACTTTTTCCTTTCCCTTTGGTCTCTTCTCCACCCCACCCCCCACCCCCCCACCCCCGCAACCCCAGCCCCTCCCCCTTGGTCTTTCTCGTTAAGACTAGAAGAGGCTGCATTTTGTGCATTGAGTAGTGAACTAGGAGGCGCTGCCCTCACAGGAGGAGCTCCTGTGTCCTGGCTGCTGCTTGTGCTGGCTGTCTTGTGTGTCCTAAAGCAACAGCAGGTTCCAGCTGTTCCCCCCCCCCACCGCCCCCCCTCCCGCCCCAGCTCACTGCACCAGGCAGAGGGGAGATGTGTCAGCTTTGAAAGTGGGAGAGAAGTAGAATTTTTGGCTCATCCAAACCCCTCCTAGTGCCTCAGGTTCCTAGCCACATTGTTCTACCAGGCCTTGCTTGGATGCCTCTGGGGATAGGAGGCTCATTGCCTCCCAAAGCAACGGAAGCCTTGATGGTGGCGCTTTCTGAGGATGTGCTGAATACCAGTGGGCACTCAGCTACTGAGGACCACCTTTGGGCTAGGCCCTGTGGCCTGCCCTCCCTCCGTCCCTCCTCTCTTCCTCCTCTCCCCTTTCTATGAAGCCCAGCTCACCTCCAACTTGGGATCTTCCCGCTTCAGCCTCCTGAGAGTTCCTGGGATGGGATGCGTGAACCCCCACGTCCAGTTGGCCTTAGGGGTTAATCAGTGACCCAAGATGGAGATGTTCTGCCTTTGTGGAGATTACCCAGGCTGGGTTTCATGCCTGGCCCTTTTGTGCCATTTTAGTGCCACCTCAAATGCCCTTTTCCTCTCCAGTTGCCACCTTTCCTCCAGTCATCGTTTTGCCCCTTTTTTGGTACCCACGCTTGCCACCATCTGGGACTGCCTGGCGACTGTGCTCCTTGGGGCTCTTCAGTGTCTTCTGGCGAGGACGATGCCTGATACTCAGTGGGTCCATGAAGTACATGCGGGCTTTCTGTTACAACCTACGGACCCCATCCCCACTTCTCATGTTAGGGAAGAAGCTGTGAGAAAGCGTGGTTAAGTAACCTTGTGCCACACAGGAGACCTTGTGTAGCCGTCTAAGGTGAGCCCGCGCCTCAGTCTTTATCACTTCGAATCCATCACGTTCCTTCCTGGAAGTGTTTGTTTCTTCTGTTAGCTTATTTCTTAACCTGACTGTCACACAAATAATTGAGACTCTTTCACAATACAAGGCTTCACCACACAATCTGAGCAGTTTTAAGTCTGTCCTTAACCCTTTATGCTAATTTCGTCTTACTCCCGGCAAACATCCCAAGCGATACTTGCACCTTTGTAGCTTTCCTCGGCTCTGGCTCCTTCCTCCTCAGCTTCCTTTGCCTTCTCCCAAGGGCTCATCTGTGAGCTGGATTCCGTGGAAGCCAGATACCTCCTTCCAAGGTATGTGGCTGCTGGGTTGATTGATGAGCCACAGCTTGGGCGGAGATGCTGCCCTACTGTCCCAGCTTTCTCCTCGGGGGTTTGCTTTGGGAGGTGGGACTGAGGTCTCCAGGTGAGCTACCCTCCGCCCTATGCCTGCTCTTTCTGGCTTCAGGGACCTCTTTGCTGTTCGTCTTTCTAAGGCTGCAATTCCTGCATCTGAGTTTAAAGATTGAGGATGCCCATGTAACCCTGGGAGGGATGTCCCCAAGCTCCACTGTCCAGCACACAGGCTGATGCTGTCATTTCTTTGGGAAGCGGAGGTAGTACACAGGTGGCTATCCTGAGACCTGGCTGATCTGGAGGGTTCTGAGCAGAATTTAATCTTTGAGAATACTTTTCTGCTGTGGTCATGGTGGACCCTGGGACTCATGTTTTTTCTTTTTTGGTTGTTGTTTGTTTGTTTTTTGTGTTTGTTTGTTTGTTTGTTTAGTACTGCTTGTATCTTCAAACCTGTGGCCCTGTGGTGTCGAAGGGCTTGCCAGTAAGATTCAGCCATGTTCAACGATTTCAAAGGTGTGGAGACTCCCAACCAGTCTTATTGTATGAGGCCGCCACTGACCCACCTAAGTCAGTCTCAAGGGTTCTCCCAGCTATCAGGATCTGGTGGCATTTCCATGCTGCAGACCTAGCTCTCCCTACTCTGGCTGTGGACACATGGACACCCCCCCCTACCCCCCAGCCTGGTCCTGGAATGGGTCGAGCCTCCGTCTCCTCTGCTTCTTTGTACTCTGTGTCCTTCTCATCCCCTGAACGAGGCCGGCATCACCACCTGCTGAAGTGCCACCTGCTGAAGTGGCCTCTCCAGACCCTGTGCCTTAGCTATCTCTGATCTCCTTCTGAGTGATTTGCCTTTTTGAGTTTCTCTGTTAACAAGCTTGTCTCCGTTCTTCCCCACTTGAGGGTGGACCAGGAGGATGATCCTTCAGCCTTCTTCCCTGTCATGTGAGGACTGTTCCTGGAGCGCTTAGGGCATAAGATGCTGCATCCTCCTCTGGATGAAGTTGTGATGCTGGTCCACGCTTCCTTCTGCTCCTGACCACCAGCTTCTCTGTGGTTCAGCATTGTACAGAAGCTGGCGGTGAGGAAGGGCGATTCCTCTAAGGGAAGTCCAAGCCCCAGAAACACTTGACCTCTTCTGCCATCTGAGTTTCTGGGACAGGAATGTTGGGGCTTCTCAGGACCCCCATAACTTCACCCCTGAAGTGCAGGGATGACTTGGGGGGGCTCATGGTTAGGTGATAGTTATGAAACCCGGGAAGTGCCCCCTCTCCTCTTTTGTGCCTCTTGCTGTTATAGCCAGGATTCCTGAAGTGGAAATTGTTCATTTTTCCTGGGACCTTGCAAGTGTGACAACGACGAGACCCACAGCGACTTGCTGGAACAGAAGCACAATGTGGTGTGTGCTCAGAGGCACGTGCATGACGGCACAGGAGTACCAGAGGGTGGACTCTGGGGCCACGGGACATAGTCTTAGGCTGAAGGAATCTGTCCCTTCCAAGTCACATATGTTCTACCACACGGGTCTTTATTTTTTGTGTGCATGGAACATAGAGCGATGCTCAGAAAGAGGGCCAGAGATGACAGTGCTGGGGATGTTGGCAGCTTTCCCTCCGGGCAGTGTAGGTGGTCCTCCGAACCAAGGGTGCACTAGAGAGTTTCCTTTGCTCAGAGACTCTTGTGTGGACCCATTTGCAAAATGGAGGACGAATGTCAGTACTCCCAGTTCATCAGGGCCCTTGCTCGTGATTACAAGTCGCAGGCCCTTGTCATTTTGCTCCGGACGAAGCTTTAAAGGTAGCTCCCAGAAACGACCCATTGGAAGAGGTGAGCACAGCACAGGGCCGAGTGGGTCAAAGTGTGTAAGGTTATGGTCATTGTGCAGTGTGCTTTCTCATTCTGTCCAGTGACATGCTGCTCCTGTCTTCAAGTTTGGGTCAGGAAGAAGCGAGGGTTTTTGCCTCAGAGTTGTCCCAGACCAAACCTTTGGGGTGGTAAGATTTCAGTGATGTGTGCTGTTTCTCTATGGCGTGTGTGTGTGTGTGTGTGTGTGTGTGTGTGTGTGTGTGTGTTTGACATCCATCACAATTATCTTTGTAATCAGAACTAGAGGAAGTCTACTGCCGCCTCCTCCTCCTCCCTTCTTATTGTCCTCCTTTTCCTCCTCCTCTTCTTCTTGGTGGGGAAAAAAAAAAGACATTATAGAAACAGTTCTTGGGAGAAAGCTAGGTATGACCACAGGCTGGCCTGATGGACTCTCTGTAATAGGCCATGCACAGTGCTATGTGCACATGCGCTGGGAGTGTGTGTTGATTTGTTAGTGCAGAAGTTTCTGGGCTGTGCCCTCCCAGGTGAGCATCCCTGCCTGTGTCCATTGTTAGCTGAGAGGTCTTATGGGATCTCACTCCAAACACCTACTTTCTATGGTCTTGGTGCTGCTGGGTGCCCCTGGGCACTTGGCTGGAGCGACCCACTGCTGCCTCGTCTCTTTCATGAAGAAAGAACATCTGGCGGCACTGGGATTCTATGGAAACTGAGCTCCCTATGTGGGAAGAGCTGCAGGTCATGTGGGTGTTGCTCTGGCCTGGCCTTCTTTTTTTGTTGTTTCTAAAACTATATTTTATTAATTTATTCATATTACATCTCAGTTGTTATCCCATCCCTAGTATCTTCCCATTCCTCCCTCCCTCCCATTTTCCCCTTACTCCCCTCCTCTATGACTGTGACTGAGGGAGGCTTCCTCCCCCTGTATATGCTCATAGGGTATCAAGTTTCTTGGTAGCCTGCTATCTTTCCTCTGAGTGCCACCAGGCCTCCGCATCCAGGGGACGTGGTCAAATACAGGGCACCAGAGTTCGTGTGATTTATTTGATTTTATTTTTTTGAGACAGGGTTTCTGTGTAGCCTTGACCGTCCTAGACTGGCTTTGTAGACCAGGCTGGCCTCAAACTCACAGCGATCTATCTGCCTCTGCCTCCCGAGTGCTGAGATTAAAGGTGTGAGCCACCATGCCCTGCTGGCCTGGCCTTCTATGTTCACTCCTTTCTGCATAGGATGGTGACTCCGGAGGTGCTCAGACCTTCATGTCCTGAGAAATACCCGAGCACAGAAGAAGCACCTGTCTGTTTCATGGAGGTTTGAACATTCTCATTCTCTAGTGCTGGCCTCAGTTTCCACACTGATAGAGGACATAATTGGTGGGGTGTGCGGCTGCAGCAGGCGCCTGCCCGTCAGGAAGCCCCTCTCCTCTCCTTCCTCTCCCTGCTTTGTTGGAAAGATTTGCAGAAACTGTTCTGAACTCTGACCCTAGCTACATCTTGCCTGTAGCAAGTGGTCATGTGATGTCACCCGGTGTGATTTCTTAGCAACGGCTGCTTTTGGCTGGCCGGGCATGGCTGTGCTCCTGTGGAGTGGGTTGGAGTAATTTTCTCCATTCGATGTGTGATCGTGGAAGGAGGCCAGGCTGCATTTTAGGCAGTGCCGGGCTCCTTCTTGAATTAGACTGTTTCCATTCTCATCTCCCCAAAGGTGCTTTCTGTGCACAGTCAGGACTCACGAACACAGTCTGCCCACAGGAGGGGCAGGAAATTGGTGAGAAGTCAGGGCTGGAGCGTTCTTTCCCCAGTACAGAGGTACAGAAATCTACATTTACTTAGAAATGACTCACTTGGGCCAGCAAGGTGGCTCAGGGGGAAAAGGCACTTGCCAGAGCTTGATGACCTGGGTTCAATGCCCAGAGTCTGACCTCCACATGTATTAATATATCTGGCACGTGCGCGCATGTGCTTGCACGCACACATGTAATTTTACTTTTTTATTTTTATTTATTTAGTTTTGGTTTTTCGAGACAGGGCATCTCTGTGTAACCTTGGCTGTCCTGGACTTGCTTTGTAGACCAGGCTGGCCTCGAACTCACAGCAATCCGCCTGCCTCTGCCTCCTGAGGGCTGGGATCAAAGCCATGCACCACCACACCCGGCTACACATGTAATTTTTTAAAAATCTAGTAAAAAAAAAAGACTAACTCAATGCTGTCCACCTGCTCTAAACAATGACACAAATGGCTTTAATTTGTTACGTTCCGTGTTCATGTATTCATTTGAGAGCTGGTATGTGCATACTGTCTGTGCTAGGTGCTGCTGGACACACTGGGACTGCTCCTGTGACGGGGGTGGGGTGTGTTCCTGTTCCGGTAGAATCACTTGTGCATCCTCTCAGTTTTCTGCTCCTTCTTTCCCCATTTGCACTACTCTGGATGGAAGGAGGAAGTGGAGTCTGTAAGGCGTGGGCACCACCTCTGGCTGCATTGTGAGGGTGCCCTGTGGACAGCCCACGGGAGCTCCTGGGCCTTGGCTGTAGACTGGGTTGGCTGTTTTTTTTTTCCCCCCTCCAGGGTCTTTTCCACCTAAAACCCCTTGTTTCCACTGTGATTTTCAAATTTACCCACTGTTCATTGTTTAAAAAATTTTTTTTTAGCATTTAAAACTTCAGTGGCTCGGCAGTAGTGTTTATTTAAGTGAACTATTTCACATGTAAGAGAGAGTTACATGTGAATACCCTCAGCTCCAGGAACAGGCCTGGTTCACTCGCCCTCCCAGAGCTCTGAAGGGCCCTTGCAGGGCTCCGTGGGCATCACTTCTGTGTCTGTCTTTTTTTCTTGAATGTGGGTAAAATGTAACTAAATGTTGCTGCTGGACACAGTTTAAAAACAGCACAAATGTTGCAATACTGGCTTGTGTACACAGCTGTTGGCCTATTGTATTTAAGCGGGGTTTACCTTTTGCCACCCACTTGCCTTCTCTCAGCGGATGCTTAGGAGATCTGTGGTGACCCACACGGCCTTGTTTCATTCACTTTAATTGCTGTGTAGCTTCTACTTGTAAACATTACCCGTTTATCCATATTCCACTCGTGGGCATATTGAAGTGTTTATTTAATTGCAAGCTTTAATTCCTCAGCTGTGTTCTGGCAATGTTCTCTAGTGCACACATGCCTTGTTGCTGAGTGGTTGGGTCTGGGGGCCTGGTGCCAATGTCACCCTCCAGCTTTGTTAAACATCAGCTCTAGTCACCACTGTCAACTTCATGTTTAGGTAACTCCCACTCCTGGGATAGTTACAGAGAATGTCCCTGGGTTGTGTTTTGTGAGCCTTGTACAGGACAATGGGAAGGCTGATTGCACGGAGAGATTAGGATGCTGTTGCCAGGAAGGGACAACTTTAGGGTGGGTGGGTCCCCACTGTCACTTTAGAAGCGGTGGTGGGTGAGGGGGTTGAGAAGCCTACATTTGTGTTGGCTCTGATTTCACGGAGGCCATAACCTTCAGCATGTCCTTTTTACAGATGGGGAAACTGAGGCCCGGCAACCCTAAGCAGATTCCCTGAGATGCTTGAGGACCCTCGACCCTCTGTTCTCTGCTCTCTGTTTCCTCCCAGCATGGAGGCCAGGTGGCTCCTGTGAGCATCTAGACTAGGTCTTGGCATTTTGCAGGTGGGAGAAAGCACCGGAACAGGAGCAGGTGCTGGCAATTTGTTCGCTTAATGCTGCAACAGTCTTGAGGTAGGGTAGGGAGGTTGGGGAGGTAGAGGCTTAGAAAGAGGAAACAGTTGTGGCACATGGGTGTGCCAAGGGTTAGGAACAAGGTTCACACGGCAGCCAGGCATCTCCTGTCCTCACTTCTCTTCTTTTTAGGGTGTTTATTTACTCCGAATGGAGCTGCATGGCTGCCCACACTTCCTGTGGACTGAGCACTGGTCTATGGTCTGTCTCCTCAGCTGCATCTTCATAGGCTCCCTGTAGAGCGACCTCTCCTGCCTTTGATGCAAATTC
The DNA here is from genome assembly GCF_964271855.1 of Acomys minous. Classification (NCBI taxonomy): domain Eukaryota; kingdom Metazoa; phylum Chordata; class Mammalia; order Rodentia; family Muridae; genus Acomys; species Acomys minous. The sequence continues at coordinate 39,777,970 of NC_140496.1, forward strand.
CTGCACTTTCCTGATAATATTCTGGGCTCCTCTTAACACGAGGGGGTCAGCTGCGAGGCAGCTCGGCAATTTATAATTCTTGAAAATTCTGTTTGGTGACATGAGTTAGCATTTAATAGACACCCTGCCACCTCCTCTTTCCCTATTGTGACAAGCTCCTGGCAGAATCCTTTTGAGACTCAAGGTAATTGCACCACGCTGCGAAAGGGAAGACCATGTTGCGCTCGAGTGCGTCTCAAAAAACGTCTCCACAATACACAGTTAGGTATGAGTTTGCTGAGCTTCAAGGTAATGATTTAAACTTAATTTGACCCTTGATGAGGGAGCCTGTGTTTCCGGTCAGATGCAGTCTTTGGTTTGGGCTTGCCTGCCATGCCTTCAACAGCAACAAAAATAATTCCTTGGTAACAAGTGCCTTTCTGAGGATGTCTGCTGCTGACAGCTAATATAGAATTATTGCCCCTGAATGCATTTCTGTAATTACTTCCCAGAGATCTGTCTTTGTGTTAGAAGACATTTCGCACTTTAGTAACATAAGTGTTTTGGGAGGGCACGAACAATAATTATGCTCAGTCTTTCCATGAAAATAAACCTAAAAAAAATTATAAGAGCTAATGCTAAAATTGGTTAGCGTCAGGGAGGAATTTAGTTTGAATTTGATTCGTGTATATTTATTCCAAGTATAATAATCCTTCTGTATGGAAACTTTTTTTTTTTAAAAAACAAAAGCAATAATGACACAAAGAGCCTCGTTTCTAATTTTTGAGCCACCCTGACACTGAAAACTGATTAAAAGTGACAAGTAGCTCAAGACTGCATAAAGTAGCGTCATTACGGAGCTCTGATAGGAGACATTTGCGGTAATGGAAAATGAAATGATTCACAGTGTGATCAATAAAAAATTAGCAGCATTTAATAAAAGGTTTCTGCCTCATGTTGACTAAAGAGCATCAAGAGCAGTTTGAAATATGAGTTAAGTGACGGTTTGAGGATGAGCCCGGGGGTGAGCGGGGTGCCCTGTGTGCGCGTGCATGAAGATCATTTCGATAGTGACCCTTGGGAGGAGACGGCCAAAACCCTAGGGTGAATCTGGAAGCTTCCTCTGTGCTGCCCACTTGACCTCTGACCTGTGGCTAATCTGAAGTCTTCTCGTGTGGGAATGTAAATCCCTGGATTTGAGGCTAGCACGTAGAGTGCCTACATCCCACCGGGAAAGGAATGCGGGTCCTGAGACCCCTCAGATCTCTTGCTGGGGAAGGTACTGGATGCAGGCTGCTGGTTTTGCTCCATGGCTTGCTGTAGGAATCTAGGTTTTAGACTCTGAATGTCTTATAGCCCACTTGTGAGACTTCAAACACTCTCTTGGGGAACTGGAGTGAAACAAGCAAAAAGTCACCAGACCTTAGCAAGCAGATGGGGTTTCTGGAAGAAACCTGCTGCTTGCTGGTCAGGGTTCCTGGAGGTGGACTGGGGTTACCCAGTTCTTGGGGGGTAACTGGCCTGGGTTGGATGGGTCCTGGAGTTTAGAAATGTGCTACCATTTGACTTTCTCATGTGCAGAAAAGCACCCAACAGACCATCTGCTTTTCTCCAGGAGACACTTCTGTGGTTCCACACACCAGATGGTCTGCATGAGCTTTTACACTGTCTTTGCTTTGTGGCTGGAGGTCCTGGATTGGAGGGTCATTGGTAGGGGAAGTTTCTGGTGTTTGGGTTCCAGTAGAGGCCTTAGAGCCTGGGCTATGGGTTTCCAGAACCAGAGGTCACTTGGCCTCTGGGCAGGGGTGGAATAAAGGACCTCTCCCTGGCTCTGCCTCTACTGGCTTACGCTCTCCAAGGCTCTGTATTTATACAGATCTATGGCTGGATTTATTTGCCTGTTTGATTCTTTAGGGTTGAAGCATGAGACACACTAGGTGAGCACCCTACCATTGAGCCACACCCCCAGCAGGAACATTGCATGGCACAGTGGAAGGGACCCTTCCTGACTGACTCACTTAAGTCTCCCTCCCTCCCTTCTTCCCTCCTTCCCTCAAAACAGGATCTCATTATGTAGCCTTGGCTGGTCTTGAATCCCCGTGTAGACCAGGGTGGCTTTGGGACTCATAGACACCCCCCTACCATTCTGCCTCCTGAGTGCTAGGATTAAATACATGTGGCACCACACTTGGCTCACAGGTCTTTCTGGAGCACCTACTGTGTACCAGGCCCTATGCTGGATGCTTAAGCAGCAGGGAAGCGGTGCTCACTAGCAGAAGGAGGTGCTTTTATTTAGCAAGTGCCCAGGGTACCTGTGGGGGTGGGCAGGTGGCAACGGGTAGGACTTAACCTGAGGCAGAGTTGGCCTCTGAGCTCCTGGAAGGTGTTCCTCTTTGGAGCCTTTGCAAAGGACAGCAGAGGCAGGGATTTCCTCCTGGGTAGGAAACTGTGCCCCCATAGTCCATGCCTTAACTTACAGATAGTCCCACTGAGGACTAGAGAGGCACAGGGTACCCAGAAGCCACAGCAGCTTTGTCGTGCTTGCTCTGAGCGCTATATGAACTTCCGTCCTCAGCCAGACATGGGTTCTGGTTAGAGGAAGGCAGACTCCTTCACTTGCCCTCTTTCCTCATGGGACTTTTTTTTTTTCCTACTGCAGCCACCACAAGGGAGTGATTTTTGCCCCAGCATCTTGGCCTTGAATTCTGTACCGAGATCTGGAGCAATTAGGAGAGCCAGGCCTGGCTGTGCCACAAATCAGCTGGATTGATCTAGCTCCCCTGAGGTCCTGGGTACCCTCCCCCTTCCCCAGCCCCCCACCTCTGGCCTGCACGGAGGGAGATGTCACCTGACAGCTCTGGGAGGGCAGAATGGTCACCACTTCAGGAGGTCACCAGCCAGTCACAGCGTGCAATTTTCATAGTTCCGGGGAGTCTTTGTCCTCCAGTTCTTTATCACTGCACGTGGTGAGATTGGTTCTAGTAAGGTTGCGTGGCTCGGAGGAGTGTCACCGTTAACCACTTAATGGAAAACATTTATTTTTTTTTCCTTTTCAGCAAGAACATTTAGATCGATGCCCTCCTTTGTGTCCCCCCCTCTCTTTTCCTCCGCCCCACCTGCCCTGTTGCCTTTCCACCCCCCCACCCCCCCCACCTATCTCAAGTGAGCTTGCACAGATGTGCTATGGGTAGAGGACATGTGTACCACGCCCCTGTGTCTTTGTGGGATGGATGCCACACTCGAACAGCTGAGTGTGTGTGTGTGTGTGTGTGTGTGTGTGTGTGTGTGTGTGTGTGTGGTGTTTCCCCCTTATGGATAGACCATAGGGGCTTGTGATGGTCAGTACAGAGCTGAACTTGGTTCTGCGGGCGCTTGCAGTGCCTCATACAGTGGGAAGGATCTAGCAGGTATTCAGTAAATGTTGGTGGAATGCTGATGTGATGTTTTGTATGTGATAGGGTTGAATGTGGGAGGAGGCTCGCTGCTGACCTGGACCCTACTAGGGGGAACTCATAGCCTGACCAAGTCGTGATATCCCCCTCATGTTCAGAATGAGGACACAGGCTCAGCAGTGTCCAAAGAAGGGACATTGTCATATACCGCTCACCTGAACTCCTCATCTAAGGAGCACTGAGCAGATGGTCCTGGATGTGGGAGCCCTTGGTGGCTCCTGCTGAGCATCTCATGGTGAGGCTCTGAGTTGTATCCAGCCTTCCAAAAGCTCTCCTCTCCCCAACCCCCAGTGTTTCTCTGTGTAGCCCTCACAATCCTGGAACTCACTCTGTAGACCAGGCTGACCTTGAACTCAGAGATCTGTCTCCCGAGTACTGGAACTAAGGGCATGTGCCACCAAGCCTGGCTCACATTGTCAGAAGATTTGGAGTAAGCAAGGTGGTTTAATGGGTAAGGGCACTTGCAGCCGGGCCTGACAACATGAGTTTGATGTCTGGATCCCATGTGGCAGAAGGAGAGACGATTCCTCTAAGTTGACATATGACCTCCACATGTGTGCTGTCATATGCATCGTGTAAGTACATGCACACACACAGAATAAATAAAATTTGAATATATATATATATATATATATATATATATATATATATATAGAGAGAGAGAGAGAGAGAGAGAGAGAGAGAGAAACTTCTTTAAGGACCCCAAAAAATGCTAATGAGACTGTGCTAGGTGGTACTTTCCACAGGGTGATGGCATCTCTAGGAGTCAGGCAGGGCCACTTATACTTTTGTACCTGACTAGCCTTCCACGAACAACCCTATGTGTATAGTTTGTGTGGTGTTGGAGGTTTGTTTCACTTGTTGTCTGCATGGCAATGGGGTTTGACCCCAGTCTGAGCCTATTTGGCTTTCTGTCTAATCAGTCTAATAGTGACATCTCCTTTAATGGGCTACGGATCACAACATGTACTGGTTTTGTTTGTTTGTTTTTGTTTTGTCAACTTGACACAATTGAGATGATTTGGGGAAATGCCCTCATCAGATTGGCCTGTGGGCATCTATGGGGGCATTTTCTTCATTAAGGATGGATATGGAAGGACGGAGAACACTGTGAGTGGTGCCATGGCTGGGCAGGTGGTTCTGGGTTGTAGAAGAAGGCAGGCAGAGCAAGATAGTAAGCAGCATTCCTCCATGGCTTCTGTGTCAGCTTCAGCCTTGAATTCCTGCCCTGACTTCCCTCAGTGGTCGACTGGGCCACTGGAGTGTAAGCCAAATACACCATTTCTTCCCCCACATTGCCTTTGGTCGTGGTGTTTAATTGCAGCAACAGAGAGCAAGCTAGGACACAAGATGTGAAGGAAGGAGCAAAGTGTGGCTACAACAGTGTGAGTCGTTTCTGGTTGCAGGTTCCAGGACACCTCGCGGATGAAGCGATGTTCTCTGGGGGGTTCTGGCTATTTCCAGGGTCAGCTGGGATCCTGGGTTGGAACAAATGGTCCTTCATGGACAACTGGGACAGTGCAAAGGCTCATTTAGTGCAGCCTGACCCTGATCCTGACCCTGACATCCATCCATGAACCCACTGGCCATGACTGGGAACCACCGTCACTTCTTTCTTTAAGAAGCAGCATGTGGACATTGAGTTGTATGTTGAGATACTTGCCAAGGGCACCTTAGCTTGAGTATTAAGCATTAGTTTGCACGGCAAATATTGTAAACCTACAGATAATTAATGGCTACCTCAGAACTGGGGTGAGCAGTCGATGCACAAACACGCTGTCTAATTGGAGCTGGCGGCCTGTCTGGCCTGTCCCTGTGTCTCAGGTCGTCAAAAGCATCCCTTTCTCTGCAGGCAGCGCCCAGGCAGATATGGATGGAGCTAAGCAGGGGCTTTGCCCCAGCACCCAAGTTGTGAAAGCACTCCTTGACTTGGGAACGTGTTTTACAGAAGCTTGTAGGCAGTTAGGGTGGAGTATGATTTCTACTTAAGAAAATGTTGCCTCCAGTAAACCTGGAAATGGCAGGTTAATTCCTCACCCCCAAGCCTGTTTCCCCTTCAGCCACAGTAGGGTCAAGGACAAGAAAGGCGGGCCAGTGAACTGTGTATGAGGTAAAGTGTCTGAGTGCTGGCACCTTGGCCTCAAGACACATGGCAGTCTTGGTCAGGGAGGAGGACATTTGGAGCTGACTCAGTCACTCAGTCTCTTCTCTGGGCTAAGTGAGTTTTACTTTGGGGGGTGGGTGGGTCTAACTACATGGACATTTTTGTGCCCTTCACAGGGGGCAGGTGCCTTGATCTCCCTACCTTTCTCCATCCATGTGAACACACAAGGCCTCACTTGCTGTTTGATGTCTTTGACCTGGGTTATGATGTTGTGTGTGATGGGTTTGACCTAGAGCAGCAATAAGCCAGTCACCACGGGCCATTTTCTCACGTCATATGGGCTAGGCACCAGGCTTCCTATTTACGACCTTATTACAACAAGCAAAGATTTAAATGAGCCTCAGGGACAGGAAATGTCCAATGTCCCCACTTGCTAAATGGTGGAATGTGGGTTTGAAGTGAGGCAGATTAGCTCCACAGCCTGTGGCTCTTGTCCTCTGTTCCTTTCGCGTGGCCCCTGAACTGTAAACCCAGCCACCTGCCCCTTGTGTGTTCTATAAATGACTGCCACTGTCCAGCAACTTGTGTCCATCAGTAGTGGGCTGTACCTGGTGTCTTGCTGTGTCCCAGACAGTGGGTTCTCAGCCCTTGGATGTACCCTGAACTCAGCACTGGGTGGTTCTGCTTTCTGCAGAGCTAGAGAACACAGTCTCCCATCCAGGACTGCTTGTGAGAAGAGATGAGAAAGGGAGGCCTTCCAAGAAGCACTTAACTGCCTGGCTGATGTTGACTTGTGCCCTCTCCTCATTGCCAGCCACTCCCCTCCCTGCTATCCTTCTTTCTGCCTTTGCCTGCTCCTCCTTGGAAACCCACCAGACTCACGCACTTATTGGTAGGTGGGGCTTAGCTGGTCTCAACATCCCACCGTGGCTGTCCATTTAGTGAGTGTTGCTCTCTGCTTGCGGTGGCAGGAACAGATGCTGCAAGTCCCACTCAGGGGCCTGGAGCTCTGGCAGGAGACACTTCTGAGGTCATATGGAGCAGGGGTGTCTAGAGCTGTCTGCGTAACCCATATTCCTGCCCCACTTTCCCCTTCAGCCACTCACCCGCTCACTCTTTTGCCCACAGCACATTTACCAAGTGTCCTTTTCGTGCCAGGCTCTGAGGACACCAAGATAAACAGGGCTGGGAAGTGCACTTAGGTTTTAGAAACATGTATATTATGCCTGGCACATCCTGGGCACTCAGGAAAAATTTGTGAAGGAAAGAAGAGTGAAACAAAGGCGTGTGGTTGTTGGCTCTGGTGTGTCCTCACTAGCTCCGCCATCATGTGGTACTTAGCCCTGAAGTCCCAAAGGTGAGGTCTTCTTCCTCAAGGGTCTTATAGTTTCTGGGGGGGGGGCAGGGCTATGTACTGACAGCTGAATCTACAGTTCCCCCTGGGAAGAAAAGAGGCCCCCGTCTGGGCTCAGTACATTGGCCGGGATGGGGACAGAGGGGCCTCACTCTCTGGTGATTACAACTGGAGTCGGCCTCAGCTGCTCTTAGATACTGGGGAGCCCCAACAGCCCCAGGTCTGAAGTCCAGGAAGTCTCCCAGACCCACAGTTCCAGACATACACTTTCTGTTTCTCTGGGCTGGGCGAGCACAGCTGTTTTCCATCCCGCCGTTCCTCAGGTCTGCGGCACTCCGCCCCCCCCCCCCGCCCCCCCCCTCCCCAGCTCTAATGTCCCGTGCGATGGTTAGTTGGAGATCTGGAAATCAGAGCCGTCTTTTCTGGGGTGTTCCTAATGTAGTTTGCTTCCCTGTCTGAAACTTGGGGGTAACCGTGGTATCTAGGCATCAAGTTACCATGACAAGGAAGCCTTGGAGCCCCAAGATTTCCTCTGCTGGGGAGAGTCTTCTTCTACCTTTGACAAACTGCTGCCCTCTGCCACTTCTTGGGCTGTGTGGTGCTTTCTTCAGAAGTGTGTCTCCCTCCCTCCCTCCATCCCCCCACCCCATCCCCCTGAGGAGGACTGTGGCTTGGTGGGGTAAAGGAATTACCTTTCTAATGAGAAGCAGGGTATGTCATGGTCTCTGCTGCTAGAAACCTCCGGTCCACACTTTTGGGTTCAGGTGTTGGGGTTCATAGGGTAGAGAGGCACAGTGGGGTGATTTGCAAGAAGACGCCAGCGGTGGCAGCGTGACAGAGTGGCCTCTCTATGCAGGCTGAATGCTTTGAGATCAGCAGTATTTGGCTTTTTCGACTTAAAGGATGATGATATCTTTATGTCGTCCCACTTAAAGCCATCTGCTAAACAGTCCCCACCCTTGTAGATAGAGACTTGCTTCTTTGAAACCAGTTCATTTCCCCACATGCTTGGCACTCACTGTGTACCCACCATGGGCCTGTCTGCACCAAAAGCTGCGCTGGGGGTGGGGGGGTGCGGGGGGGGGGTGCGGGTGGTAGTGAGCAGAAGCCACAGCCACACCCCGTGGAGCTTGCGGTCTGATGGGCACACTCTGACCAGTCACTACAGCGCGTCAAGCCACCTGTGCTCAGTGCTTTAGAATGACTGACATTTGTTGTCATTTCTCTCTGACTGGGTTTTGGTGGCAGGTCCTCTTGGTGTTCCTTGCGTAGCAGCTGTGTAAGGGCCAGAGCCGCAAGTGTATCAAGGTTGGGAGTCTAACCTGGTGTATCCCCATGGCCGGTGGTTGGTGCTAGAGGCTGTGAGTTAAAGCTGAGGCTGTGCTAGCCTTGGGCTTCTCACAGTCTGGCAGCTTCATTCCCAGTGGGAGTATCCCAGGAGACCTATTGGGAAGCTTCAAGCTCCTCTTACCTAGTCTCAGAATCACTGCACAGCATCAATTCCACTGCGTTTTCTTGCCAAAGCCGCCGGCGTGATGGGACCATGGAGGAGAAGCAGGTCCCTCCTCCTGATGCGTGCAGGGGCAAGGGCTTGTTGCGGAGTGACAGGTGGAATGGGAACTATTTCAGTGTCTCTCGAAAAATGTAGACTGCCATGGCGGATGAGAAAAAGCAAATCAGTCCACACGAGCGCCCTTTGTACCAAGTGCTCTGACGGCAAGGTGAAGGGGAGGAGGGGCCCAGGTGTGTGTGGGGTTGGTGTTAGGCAAGTGGGAGGAAAAGAAACTCTTCCTGCCTGCTGGGTCCTGGGAAGAAGCAGTTGGACAGTTCGTGGAACTGAAAGGACTGCGTGGCCATTCAGACATGTGCTAGGACGGAGAAGACGGCAGGAGTCAACACATGCCCTCCATATGTCTGGGACGGCATGTGAAAATTTCCCAACACTTGGTTCATTGCTTCTTTCTTTCTTTCTTTCTTTCTTTCTTTCTTTCTTTCTTTCTTTCTTTCTTTCTTTTAAAGATTTATTCATTAAGTATGCAGTGCTTTGCTGCATGTGTGTCTGCAGACCAGAAGAGGGCACCAGATCTCATTATAGATGGTTGTGAGCCACCGGGTAGTTGCTGGGAATTGAACTTGGGACTTTTGGAAGGACAGTCAGTGCTCTTAACCTCTGAACCATCTCTCCAGCCCCGGTTCATTGTTTCTTATCGAGTCTCTGTTGTGGGTGGACTGTGTGGTGGCCCTGCCACTTCCCTTCTGGCCTTGACTACCCTATAGAACCCTGTTTTCATTGCTTAGAGTGGCCGGGTGGTGGTGGCGCACGCCTTTAATCCCAGCACTCGGGAGGCAGAGGCAGGCGAATCACTGTGAGTTCGAGGCCAGCCTGGTCTACAAAGCGAGTCCAGGACAGCCAAGGCTACACAGAGAAACCCTGTCTCGAAAAAGCAAAAAAAAAAAAAAAAAAAAAAAAAAAAAAAGAATGGGGATGTGATAGGCACTGCTCACAGCACACCGTACGCTGCCCTGTTCCCCCCCTGCCCCCGCCCCCCCCCCCCCCCCCCCGCCCCCAAGCTGGCTGTGTTTGGAAGGTGCTGAGCATCCAGCAAAGGTTCAGTTCATGCCAGCTGCTGTCTTGATGGCTGACTGAGTGAAACACTGAGAAATGGCTAAACTATGACTTGTTTTGGGTTGGGACGTGAGTTCTGGGAAGCAGATGCAATATTAGTTCAGATTGGGAAGGCAGTGTTCTCTGGCTTGTTTGGTTTCCTGTCTCCCATGCATGAGGCCATAAGGGAGTAGCTCCCTCCCTGTGAAGTCTTTGTAGCTTGGGTTTCCCCTGTTCAAGGCTTTAGCTGTTGTAGATGGCATGAGAGAACTGGCCAATGGCTTCGCAGGAAGGGCCACACAGACCCAGAGCCCCCCTCATCCCCCCTACTCCCCCCCCCCACACTGACAGAGGAGAAACCAGCAGGACGCCTTTTCCCAGTTTGCTGCCGGCTGTATCTGCTATCTCAGGTGGCTGGAGGGGCCTATAGGTTGGCTCAGGTTGAAGCCAGGAGGCCACCGTGCCAGAAGCATTTGAACACTTAGTAGGGACTTGGACATGCCTGGGCCTCTACCTCTACCTCTTGTGCTTGTTCCCACCTCCCCCCCCCCACCCCCCACCCCCACTCCTACATCCAGGCTCAGGGTGAGTACCAAGGGGCTGGACAGGAAAGCATGGGACAGGCAGGGCTAGATGTACTGAGTCCTGAGGAGCAGAGAAGGTCAGCCCTCAGATCCTAGGTCCAGGATAGAGTTGAAGCCAGAGAGTGCTCCAGGGAGGATGTTAGCCCCAGAACCGTGTCCTCCCGAGCGTGGGCCTCTGAGAGCTGTTGTCCCAACAGATGAACAGTGCAGGCTCCGCTTCCCATGTAGCTTAGGGTGGCCCTGAAGGGGCTCTGCTTTCTTCTCTTACAAAAGGAAACGACCTTTAATCCTTTTCTCACTTCTAGTGGAGCTCAAGCACAGCTAGGTAGGAAAGTAGGCGGCTTCTTTTTCTTTCTCTTATTTTCTATTGTTGTTTTTCGAGACAGGGTTTCTCAGTGTAGCCCTGGCTGTCCCGGATTCGTTTCGTAGACCAGGCTGGCCTCAAATTTACAGAGATCCGCCTGCCTCTGCCTCCCCGAGTTTTGGGATTGCAGGCGTGTGCCACTACCACCCAGCAATCGTCCTTTCTTGGAGGGGGACTCGACTCTAAAGAGTCTGTCCTGCTCAGGGTTTTTAGAGCCCTTGGGTGCTGGGTCTTTAGGAAAAGTATCTTCCTTAGAACTTGGGCTGGCTGGCAGAGCTTTCTCACTCCGCCTTACTTCCCTTGAAGGTCAGGCTGGAGGGGCTTTCTACCCGGGGAGGCTGGATCAGTAAGGCCTGGGCCTTCATCTGCCTTGAGCTGGCTTCTGCTTTTGCCCCTTTCTGCACAGCCACTCTGCCTTCCCATTAGTAGCCAGACATAGGGGAGGTGACAGTTTCTTAAAACAGATTTATACCCTTGGACGCCTTTATGGGTTTTTGCCTTATAAAAACTGAGGGTTGACGTTCTGATTTATCTACTCCCGAGTCAACAGGATGCGCTAGATTTAAAGAGATCAAATGCAGTGCAGTGTTTGTGGTTCCAGTTGTGGATTTGCTGAGCTATTACTGCTAGAACTGCCAAGTAAATATGGCCCAAAAAAAAAAAAAAAGCCACAACAGAACAAGGATGTAATTTAAATACGTCTATTAAACTGTGTGTTAAGTAAAGTAGCAAAGGCTTGGTGCGGAGTGTAACTTACTATCTAGAGAGTCGGTGGAACAGATAAAGCTGGAATTATGGCTCTTTTAAATCCTCTACAGAAGGTTTTCTTTGTTTTTGTTTTTAAATTAAGGGAAGAGACAGTAAACTAGATTTTTCAGAGAGCAGTGCTTGCCTGTGTAGCTGCGTTGTGTGATGATTATAATTTCGGAGGCTCTGAATGGTATTGTTTATTTCTTCACTTTCTATTTCTTCACGTGGCTGTTGCCGCTGCGGATCAGATTCCCTGAGATAAAGATGCTGCCTAGCTTTTAATGGAATTTCTGTATTGCCGGGAGTTGACTTGTTCTGGTAATAAAAGAACCTAAAAATTGTACATCCCTTAATTGGTAAGAAGAGAGATGTTTTGATGGGCCACAAATGGAAGCATTGATTTTTTACTGCCTCTGCCGTGTGTCCTGCACTGTTCCCTGCCATGGGAGGCGGCAGCTGGCTCTCCGATGAGCTGATTTGTGTTCCCAGGCTCTTGATGCTGGGGGTTTGGAAGTGTGTGTTCTTTGCAGACAGGAAAAATAGGGCCCTTATAACATCATCTGTTTCTAAATTGAAATATTTATGTGTCTGTGCTTTGCACCTCAAATTGAATGCGTTCTTTAGCTTCAGGTCTCTCTCTGATGCTTTGGTGACTGACCCTGGGGAATTCAAAGGTTGTCTGCTAAGCCATTTTTTTCCGGGGAGGTTTACAGTTATGTTCATGCATATATGCACATGCACATACACATATGCATGCACTTTTGCATGCATATATATTTGCATAAATACATTTATGCATGATAGAGGCCTTTTTCATTGATTTAGATCCTGGCTACCAGTTTTTTTGACCATTGGACCTGTGTTCCAGGACATGGAAAAGGACAGCACACACTCTGGTTTTCCAATCCAAAGGTCCCTGTATTTTATTTTATTATTATTATTATTATTATTATTATTATTATTATTATTATTATTATTATTATTATTTTAGGGTTTTTTGAGACAGGGTTTCTCTGTGTATCCTTGGCTATCCTGGAGTTGCTTTATAGACCAGGCTGTCCTCGAACTCACTGCCTCTGCCTCCCGAGTGCTGGGATTAAAGGCATGCACCACTACACCCGGGCAGGTCCCTGTATTTTAATAGGCAAGTTTAAGCCACTGACGTTTATAAGGATTACTAACGTGTAGTATGTTTACCTTATTTTCCCTTCTTGAACGTTGGTTTACCAGTTGTGCTAATGGCTAAGATTGAGGCTATTCTCTGTTCCCAGAGATGTGTAGGGATCTAAGGTAGACAGAGGTCAGGAAATGAGGGGTGCTGGGATGTGTGTTACCTACTTTGAAAGAGCTGTCTCTTCTCTGTGAGGTGCGGCAGCAGTGACCTCTCCAGCTCCTTTTCAGCTCTGGGGTGTGAGGCTGTGAAATGAGACTCTGGGCTCACAGAATCGGTGGCTTTTCAGGGTGTGTCAATGCAGAGCTTCAGCGTCCTCCCGAGGAGTCTCTTTCCTCCACAGGCTCACTGTGTAAGGTGAAGCCCGGGGCAGCCCTTAGTCTCACAGAAACCGCTACCATTGTCCAAGACTGGGGTTTTACTGGTCACTGGGTCTGCTCAGGCTCTTTGTCGTCATTACTTTGCTTTGTTGAGTCTGGCCTTACAGTCACTGTGCAGCTCAGTGTGGCCTTGAACTCAGAATTTTCCTACTTCAGCCTCTCCCATGTTCAGGTTGCAGGCATGTGCCACCCTGGCTAGCTCCGTTCAGGGTTTGGGTTTTCACCACCCTGGGTCCCTCAACTTCATTCCTTCTCTTTATTCTAGAACGCAGGACATTTGCAGGGACCCCGGGAGATGTGTTGCGTGGAGGACCAACGTGACCGAGAGGCTCCCGTTCTCAACCTCTTTAAGGGAGAACTACAAGTGTTGGTGTGTTAAGCGTAGCTGTGGGGGCTTCAGAGAGGTGTGCCATAGAATTGGAGTTTTAGGGAACCAACGCTAAGGCGGTCTCACTTCCTTGAGGGGTCACAACCCCCCCCCCCTTAGCAGCTGTGCGTAGAGGGAAGAAGATTTGCACCATGAATTAAAGGATCTAGTTGAGAATTAACCGCGCCACATGCTACAACTCCCCCCCCCCCATATATTAATATACTGAGAGGTGTCAAGGATAATGGACCCCAGGAGGTAGAGTAATTAAATGTATCGTAATAAATACTGGGTGATTCTTTTAAACCCCTTTCCCCAGACCCCGTCAGCTGATGTGGACTGTATTCTTCCTGTTGGCAGGAGGCCTAGAAGGAGAGCCAGAGTGCGATCGGAAAACCAGCCGTGCGCTGGAAGACAGGAACAGCGTGACAAGTCAAGAGGAGAGAAATGAGGACGATGAAGACATGGAGGATGAGTCAATTTACACCTGCGATCATTGTCAGCAGGACTTCGAGTCGCTGGCAGACCTGACGGACCACCGGGCCCACCGCTGTCCTGGAGGTAATGCTAAATAGCGCCGGGATTCTGACAGGTGGTTACACGGATAATTGGACATAGCAACAGCTTGAAGCCTCAAGTGAGATTAAAGAATTAATAATGTAATTTTACAGTTAATGTCATTTTATTGTGGTGTCTTGGGTACACCCTGTATCCTCTTTTAAATAAAATTAAAAATAAAAGCTACGGCTTCCTGGCAAGGCAGAAATTAGGTAGAGGTACCCTGTCCCTGCCTCTCTGTACTACAACAATGTATGGGCTGTAAGTGGGGTGAATCCGTACCCTAGATTTCTGGGAAGCCGTTTGGAAACCCAGCAATTAAGAGGTTGTTAGTGGGAAGTTAAGAAGCTTAAGTGTGGAAAGTTATGCAAAGCAGTGAGCTGTGAGGAAGGGCTTGTGGTCGGATTGCGGGGTGGGGGGGGTGGGGGGGTGGGGGGGGGATTTCAAAGACCAAGGGTAGCCTGAGCAATGGAGGCTCAGGAGGCTCAAGGCTACCTCTGGGCTCCGCTCCCTCCTCATGAGTAAGAGACGTGCCAGCCCTGTTCTGCAGGCACCCGACATTTTGGAGGGTGAGCTCTGGGACATGATGTCATGAGGAGTCACCTAAGACTTCAGCAGTGTGCTGTCTGTCACTCACTGTCTGGTGGGGAGGGGGGTTGGGGACATGCATTGGGGGGGGGAGTGCCAGCTATGCATGCATTTCTGGGCTCTGAGCTTTGCAGAAAGAGCCCATAGTAGCCGTGTTGTTTTTACAACCTGTATTTCATTGTGGTCATCGGTTAAAACCTTTGGATGCTGGTTTTGGGAAAAGGGCCTCTAAGTCTCAGGTCAGTTTTCTAAAGCCTGGGTTACTGCCACCCACTTGGGGTCAATTTTACTAATAGGAAGAAGAATCTTGAAACTCAAAATTCTTGCTTACCCTAGTCCTAAAGGCCCTTAGGTATGGTTGGGCCTCTGCTGAGAAGCATTCTCCCATCTCAGCAGGTCCTGGGACGGGACCCTGTCCATCACATACATACATCACTTTCCTTAGGGACTCAGCATCAGCCTGAATCACATGCCCGTCTGTCTATACCCCACTTTTAACGATGCTAGTGTCTCCATGTGGAGGGGCAGGGCCCGGGGCTGAGGTCTATGTAGAAATAAGAGGAGGCAGCTAACCACTTTCGCTGGTGGCCTCCAGCAGGCTGAACTCTGCAGCAGCCCGTTTGTGGGGTGCCCAGCATTCGTATCAGGGCTGGTGGTACCTACTGTAGCCCTGCCTCCTTACTAACAGGACCCCAATAACGACCTCCACTGGGAGGTGATATGTGATATCTAGGAACGCCCCCAAAGCCCGGAGCATCGGAAGGGAGTCGGAGTAGGAGTAGTGACCTCGCTTAATAGCGTCCTGGAGAAACTCATTATCACTCTGCCCGAGAGCTTCCCTGACATGGATGAGACACGTGCAGAATTCTCCCCAGGACTCTTAGGATCACTGAAAGGAGCCACTGGGAATTGTGCGGGCCTTACCCCAAACCCTTTCCTACCTGGGGTGTGCCT
Source organism: Acomys minous (assembly GCF_964271855.1). Taxonomy (NCBI): domain Eukaryota; kingdom Metazoa; phylum Chordata; class Mammalia; order Rodentia; family Muridae; genus Acomys; species Acomys minous. The sequence goes on from NC_140496.1 coordinate 39,793,180, forward strand.
CACACTCCCATTGTTCCCTGCATTGCCAGCTGTTGTGTATGGAGCATATAGCCTTTCATTCTGAGGTACCCTGGTGCTCTGGCCAGTATAAACTGTTCACCTTACCCGTTATATTCTATACATCGGGCTTTAGCATAAAGATGTTATGGGGGGCGGGGTTTCTGCTTATGTATTAGAAGTGGTGTAAAAAAAGCAGTAGCAGTAGCTGGGTGTGGTGGTAGATGCCATTAATACCAGCACTTGGGAGGCAGAGGCAGGGGAATCTCTGTGGGTTCAAGGCCAGCCTGGCCTACAGAATGAGTTCCAGGACAGCCAGGATTACACAGAGAAACCCGGTCTCAAAAACACCAAACAAATAAATAAATAAACAAGATGCAACAGGTGCAGGTTCCTTAGCTGGGCTCACTGTTGATCAGTTGATACGAGTCACTAGCCCTGTGCCCTGGTGGATGCTGGACAGAAGTGGACGAAGGTGTGTCCACTCTGGGGGAAAGACATTTCAGAGAGGCCCTTGCTAGGTGGATCTGGCAGCTATGGGGCATGGCTGAGGATCCTGTCAATCAAAAAGGTAGTCTTAAGCCAAGCCCTTGATTCTCCTACTCCTTGTGTGTGTATGTATCTGTTTAATTATATGTGTGCTGATGTACGTGTGTGTGTGTGTGTGTGTGTGTGTGTGTGTGTGTGTGTGCGTGTATGCATGTATGCGTTTTTATGAAGGCCAGTGCTGTCATTTCTCAATTGTGCTTGTTCTCTCTCTCTCTCTCTCTCTCTCTCTCTCTCTCTCTCTCTCTCTTTCTTTCTTTCTCTCTCTCTCCCTCTCTCTCTCCCTCCCTCCCTCTCCTGGGTCTTTCACTGGCACTTTGTTGCTTAGGCTAGACTAGCTGGCTGGCCAGTGGTACCACAAATCTACTTGTTTCTGCCTTCTGAGCTCTGGGATCACAAGTGTGCCACGACATCCTTTCACTCGAGTGCTGGAGATTAAACTGAGTTTCTTCCTGAGAAGCACTTTAGCTACTGAGCTGTTCCCCTGGCCTCAGGGGCAGGGTAGTCTTTAGTGTAGTTTATTTAAAACTTCTTTGGCAGTGGGACCTGTGTTAGTGAGATTTTCTTCGCTATGACCAGAGAAACATCACTTAAATGCAGAAGGATTTATTTTAGCTCCCAGTTTCAGAGATTTCAGTCCCTGGTCATCTGGCTCTGTTGTTTCTGGTCCATGGTGAGATGGAAGATCATGGGGCAAGGATGTGGCAGGGGAAATCTGCTCATCTCTTCGTAGCCAGAAAGAAGACAGGGGGAGGAAGGGGAGGGGGGAAGAGAGGAAATGAATATACTGGGCATCATGTGTTCTTTCAGGGCATTCCCCCACAGCGATTCACTTCCCCAAATTAGGCTCTATCCCTCAAGAGTTCTATTATATGGTTAATCCATTGATTAGGTCAAAGTCCTCACAATCACTTCCCCAAACCCCATTAGCTGGCAACCCAAACCCCAACACACACACACACACACACACACACACACACACACACACACACACACACACACACACACGAGCCTTCAGGATCCCCCAGCTCTCTGATCTATAGCAGGGCCTCTGGACTCTTCTTTCTAAAGCCTTTGGGAGTGGTGATGGAGGGGGCGGGGCGGGGCCTCATCAGCACATGCGGGAGAAGTTGCAGGGATTGGGGACCATCCCAGGTGCAGGGGGGCTCACATAGAAGGAAACAGGGAGTTTTGGTGCAAGGCTGGCAACGAGATTCTTAAAATTGGCCCCACCTGGCACCGAGGCCTCTCCTGAGGAACCCTCATTTCTGTTCAGTGCCTCAGGCAGTGTCGCTGTTTCTTGGTAAGAGTGGCCATGTTTGCCCCATCTATTGTTGAAGCATGAACCTAAAAGAAAGTTCTGTCCCTCCTCCCCCAGCACACAGAGGGCGTGTGTGCATTTTCAGGCTGTGAAGAGAAGCGAGGGAAACTCCAGTGTTCTGTTTGTTCTCATAGTTCCTGTTTTTGCTTCTCTCCAGCTCGTGCCCACAGGGTAGCGGACACCTCCATGTCTGGAGTTAGAGGCACATGTCAAGACTCAAAAATATTGCCTGCTTAGCCCTTAACTGGGTAGATTCTCATGTTGCTGTGCAGTCTCTTTTCCTTCTTGGGGGAGGGGGGCTGTGGTGAGAGAGTGAGGCTCTTGTTTTCAAATAGTGGTGTTCAAGAGGAGGAAGCTCAGGTGCCTGGGACCGTGTCTGCATCCTAGGGACTGGATGATGAACATCTATACTGTTGACTTGCTGGGTGTGCTGGCTTGCTGAGCCTAATAGAGGTGACTTGTGGTCACCCTGTTAGGAGATGCCATGCATTTGGTGGCCTTTTGAATTGTAGTTTATGGGAAATCCCCGTTAATACAGGCTCTGCTGTCTTAAATTACATTTACCCAAACACAATTTGTGATGTTCTGGCCATGAAAGTGTTAGGAATGGTTGTAGCAGGGAGCCGAGGGACTCCAGTGACTTCAGAAAGTGTCTCTGGGCACTGCCTGGGGCTCCGCGGAAGCAGGTTCCATTTGGCCAGGGGCAGCTTTCAGTGTTTATGTGCCATTGAAGCTGATCGCTGTGGACCTTTAGTCTAGATTCAGATGGAATCTTTTGTCATTTGCTGGCATCGGCGCTACCTTGTGAGACTTGTCTGTGATTTCAGCTGACCATTGCTTTGGCCTAATTGAACGAGGCTGCCCTCCCAAGGATGCTGAGTACTCTGTCTATGCCCATTGTAACATTTTAAAACTGACTTTCCCAGTGATTCTTTTGATAGCGCCCCAAAAGCTGGCTGTCAATTCTGCCCTGCAACAATCCTGGTTCCCAAGCTGAGCTCCTGATGGCTTTTAACGGTAGTGGCCTCTTTGCTAAAGGAACAACTGGTATACCCGGCGTTTCATTACAGGGGAGGGCAGGCAGGTGCAGTCTCTGTAGATAGACCATGGGGTCTGCTATGAGGCTGTAGGGACATGCTCCGTGCAATAGACAAAGCCTGCAGGAGCAGTGCAGAGCTGAGCCAAAGTGCCTCACTTCTGCTGCCATTCTCTCCTCTCTGACTTTGTTCAGGCTGTATGACAGCTGCAGAGGGGCACTACTGAGGACCATGAAGTCCCTCACGTCTGGAGTGAAAAATAAGCAAATACTTCTTTCCTTATCCCATGTCCTACCCCTCTGCACACGTTTACCTCTTACTGCATGCAGGGCACCGTGAGACTGCCTGGGACATGGCCCCCACCGCCTTCCCTGATTGCTCTCTCTGAAGCCACTATGCCCTTCGTCCCTGCTCCTGTCAGTTTCTGCAGGGAGAGTCTGTAATGGTTTTCACCATTTGTTGTCCATATCCCTCACTAGGTTTCACGAGGCCAAGAGCCATGTTGGTTGTGTTCCATCATGTTTCAGCCCAGCACCTGGCAGACAGAGGCAGACATTTGATTGTTGAATAAACGAGTGCTTTCTACTTAGTCTTTACAACAATCCTTTCAGGAGGCAGTGGTTTTTCCCACTCACTCCCTGTCATTCCCGATTTACACACTGGGTACCTGAGGCTCAGAGTTGAAGGGGCTCCCCCAGAATAGTAAACACGGAAAGAAAAGGTGGCAGATGCGGCCTGAATTGTTGATGCAAGAACACAGGCTGGCGACCGTGTGGAGTTCCAAACCGAACTCCAGACACGGATGTCCTAAAGGCCCAACCACAAAAGTGTAAGTTGAGGATCTGTTTAAACAGCAGCCAAAGCTGTGTTTGCCTGGGTTATTGGTGCTGCCTCTTCCAGAGGACCCAGGGCTGTTCCCAGGCCCCTCTGAGAGGCCAGCCATTCTCTTCCGGTGAAGGTGGGATGCGGCTGTAGCGGAAGCCAAGGGAAAAGTTAATTAGACCCTGGTTTGTTCAGTTGTGGCCAGAATGACCTGTGGGTCCCAATTACAGGTCTGGGGCTGCACAAAAATTGGCACTTCTGTTGGCCTTGTTCCTGTCTGCTGCTGGCCAGGGCTCACCTTTATGTGTGCCAGCTTAGGCCTCTTTCTTGCTCTAACAGCACTGGGGTCCCTCTCTGCTTTAATGGCTTGGGACATCCCACATACTGCCTTCATTTGGGCAGTACAGAGAAGGGTTGGAGCCAGCTGCTGGGCAGTGTGCTGCCAAATACACAGGTGCAGGGTGTGACTTTCTTCCAACTGTGAGGAACTGACACCAAGCAGTGCAGAAGGCCTGGCAGGGGGGTGGAGTGGGGCTTGCACACAGTCTCCCACATTAGGACCTTTCCTGTGTACAGATAGTATCTGGTTTAAAAAAAAAAAAACAGAGGGAGAAGTGGCATTAGTTACCAAATGTATGGGAACCAGAGACACAAACCCAGGGAGGTGACATACATATCTATGAGGGGACAAGCAGACAAGACTAGCGAAGGGCACAAAAGAGAAAGAAAGAAAGAGGCAGGCCTTAGGTCGGAAAGTGTTCTCCCTTATTAACTTACTGTTAGCCAGTGAAGAGTGGAGTAGGATTTGTTCAGCCATGAACAAATTAAGGTTCCTGAGATCAGGGTGTGGAGGCACGGGAAGAAGTGTGTAGGGGTGGCACCCAGGGCAGCTCGGGCGGGGGCCAGTGGGTTCTAAGTGTCCGAGGACAGAACAGGAGGCTGGAGACAAGCCCAGAATATGTCCAAATACAGCTGGAAACTTAGGGCACAAGGCTATGTGGATTGCTCAAGAACTGGGACTAGGATTATAGGGTGGCTGTCCTGAAACAAAAGGCTTCACAGGACCAGATGTGAGGCCTCTTTAACTATCACCTCAGACCTAGAAGCCATAAAACAGGAGCTAGAAACATCAAACTGCATAAAAACAAAATTAAAATACTGTATGCCATAACAAATTAAAGGAGACACATATCACAGGCAAAGGGCACTTTCCTCAACGTGTAAGGAACTTCTATAAATATTAAGCAAATGGTCAATAACTCAGCAGAGCCACAGCCAAGCCACTGGAGATGACAGCTCTGCCGAAGGCCAGTGCCCGTTCTGATTGGCTGCTGCCACACTGGTGGGGTAGATATTTTGAATATCTCCCATGTGCAAAGGATAGAAATGGAACCAGAAAAAGAAATACTAGTGGGATCTCAAACATTTAAAAAGACTCCGAGCTCCGTTTATAATAAGAAAACTATACATTTAAGCCACAGGGAAATGCCATTTTTAACCTACCAGATTGGCAAAGATCAGAAAGCTTGCCCACCTGTCTTGCTCCTGATGGTCCTTGGTGTCCAGGCTTGATCTTGCTCTCTTTTCTGTTCTTAAGGTTGCCTTTGCCTGTGGCCAGAGCACACAGTAGGCACTCCGTAAGTGCCTGCTGATCTTGCCACGGGGAGACTATATCTTCCTGCAAGGTAAAGAGGTATCTCTGGCAAGATGAACGTGGAAACACCTTGGATGGGGTGCTTTGCATTCTGGGTAATCACCACAGATGCTGTATGCACTGTTCCTGGGCATGGTGGCTTTTCAATTATGGCATCCTGGAAGGGAAACTTTGAAATGAACAAAATGGTCCCTCTTCATCCCACAAGTGTTGCTTAGCATGTCCTGTGATTGGAGGCTTTCTGGGGCACCAAGGATGCAAATTGTGGTAGGACAAGATGTACAGTGCATCTTCCTTGTGACCCAGCTGCACAGAGTGAGCACCAGCGTCTGTCTGGTTGTGGACCGTCTTGTCTCTTCACAGCTGCTTAACAAAGCAGCACTATAGCAGGCAGGGTCCCCTAGGCTGTGGGAAAGTCTGTGCGTGCTGACTACTGGACCTTGAGATTCTCCCAGGTAAAGAGAGGTTTTTAATTCTTTCCCACCTGGCCACCATGGCCACCTTACTGAGCTTTAGCACCACTGCACTTGCTTTGGTGGCCTGGGGTGGGTCAGAGTGGAGTCAGGTGCAGTGGTTAGCATGGCGTGGGCCCTTCTGAAAGCACCTGCTGAGCCTGGCTTGAGTGAGCAGAGGCTGAGATGGCTGTGGGGAGTGCAGTCAGCCAGGGTAGAGTCTTGCTTTCTCTCACTATGCCTTAAAACTTCTGTTGGCTTCCTGTTGTTGGTCTCAGCTAGGCCATGAGGCCCAAACCTAACCTGGCACCAGCCCAGTTGCACGTGTGACCCGATGAGGCCTGAGGCTAGCTTTCTCTTGGTCGGTTGCAGTTTGGAAATTTTCATAAGGCCAGTAAAGATGCCGCACACATTGTGCATGCGTGTGGGTGTGTTTATGTGCATTTATGTGCTCATCTGTTCCTATCCAGAAGGAGCACATAGCCTAGCTGTAAGGTGAAGTTATTGCAACAACCTGTTTTGTTGCCTGGCACATAGTAGGTCCTCAGTTAATGTACTTTGGAGACTTGATCCAAATTGCAAGCAGATTGCAGACTCACTAGCCCAGGGAACTAAGAAGTAAGGCTGATTCACACCTTCTTCTCCAGGGCCCCCAAGGACATCATATCATATAAGCACCTTTTTCCATATAAGCACCAATAGAGGTGTCCTCAGCACCCCCCAGGTGGCTACCCTCCCAACTCAACAGTGTCAGTAGAACAGGTGGCTTTTTTTCAATGGCCAGGATAGACCTCCTAAGGTTGATTTCCCCCAGTGGAACAGCCAGACCAGGAATCACTCACCCCTAATCTTCACTGGCGCAGGCTAAGTAAGGTGGACACACATTGCCGTGCCATGCCTCAAGTTAATGACAGTCATGTGCATTAACTTGGCTTAGTGAAGGAAGTCAGCAGCTCCATATTATGGGATAGAGGTTGAGGAGGCGAAGACCAGGCAACATGGGCATCCTCTTCCAGAGGTTGAGAATTCCAGTGCAACCAAATGTAAAAGAGTGAACGCCTAGCCCTGCATCAGGTTGTGGGATATCCATTAAGTTCACTTACTTTACTTCTTCCGTCATCTCTTAAAGCCAATTTGGTCATTTTGAGGGGCAGAATCCTTTGTAGCCTTAACATCAGCCCATTTTGGCCTACAGAACTAATCATTCAAAAACAATGATTGGGCTGAATTGATGATGAGGCAAGACTGGACCAAGGTGATGGTCCAGGGAAGGTGGGGACTTGACCAGAGCCTGGGATATCTAATAACCCTCATTGGCAGCTTCCATTAGCCAGGAGACTATGAGCCTTTGCCACCATGCATGCTTGCACATGCCTGGCATCAGGCTCGTGGCGCCCGAGGTCTTCAGATCTTTCGCCATTCAGAACCAACCTTTGTTTTGTTTGTTTCTTTGTGGAGGAGTAGCCTTAAGTTCTAAGAAACATTCCTCGCCTTGGGTGTCTCATAGACACCTTGATCTTCTGCTTCTCACGTAATGGGGAGCGGAGCTGTGGGACGGGGTGGGAAAGCATCAAGCCCCTGTGGTGTGCACCGGCAGCCAGGGCTCTGAGGCAGGATGCCCAGGCTGGACGGGGTAGTCTGGTCCTTCGACTTGAGTGGCTCTGGGTCCGTATGATATAAAAGGTGACTTTCAATCTAATTGCCTTGCAAGCAAGTCATGTGGGCCGTCTGTAGAGTCATAGCCTGTGTTCATAGGTAGGTCTCACCTCTTAGTCCACACTGCCTATTCCTGCCTCTTCTCTCACCCGTGAGTGGGTGAATGATGGCCAGAGGGCCTGTGTGAGCTTTTTTGCTTTTCTCCTGAGGATGCTGGTGCTAGATTCTAATTCCTGCTGGGAGCAAATGTCTGAAAGTCATGTTCCTGGGTCAGCAGGTCTCAGTCACTGTGTGGGGTTGAATGAGCGTAGAGAAGCACTGCATATAAGATTGGGAGGCCTCCAGCTAGCTCCATCTGGTGTCGGGGCAAACAAGCTAAAAAAGAAGGAGTCATTGTGCATGAGAACTTGCTGCGGTCTGAATGTTTCTACTACCCAACCCCCAAATCCATGGGGGTACTCTGTCCACCAGGGTGATGGTATGAGAGATGGGGCCTTTTAGGAACAGACCAGTACCTGTGAAAGAAAAGCCCTTACCAGTATCGTGCCTGCAGAGGACTTGATCGTGGATTTCCTAGCCTTCAGATATGTGAGAGATAAAATGCCTATTGTTGACAAGCTATTCAGTTTCTGGTATTTTTGTCCTAACAGTTGAAATGGATCAAGATGTAGCTGAAAGCCACTGGTGACTTCTTCCTACACTCATTAATTTGTAGTCTTGATGCCCCAGGAAACCAGCAAACACGGAGACTGAAGGAGAATTGTACTTCTCCAAAGCGTGGGGTCTGTTGTGTGTTCATTCCTAGAAGGACATCTTTCAAGCCCCTGCCCTGGGCGGGGATCAATTCCAAGACTGCCCGGGTTCCTGCCCTGTAGAGGTTTCATTTAATATTACCTAGCCTCTTACCACCCTCGGGGAACCGGGGGGCGGGTGGGTGGGTGGGGTTCTTAGACTGACTTTGGAGCCAGTCAGCCCTTTGCCCTGTGGTATTTATTATAGGTGAAGTGTTCAAGGCCAGCATGAGCAGCGTGGAGCTAAGAACAGAGCAGAAAGGTTAGCTAGACCCAGGCCGCACCAGAGGATGCACCAAGTGTCCCCTTGGCTCCCGTGCTGCTGGAAGGCAGAGAAGGAGGCCTGAGTCATGGCTGCAGATTGAGAAGTGGAGGTTACGTGGTGGTCAGTGTCAGCAAGCCAAGCCCGATCTTGCTTCTGTCAAGTAGGGCAATCTGCCAAAATCCAGGGACTGTGGTAAAGGCTGCTGTACTGTCTTCCTACCTCTCCTGCCTTTGGTGAGTGACTGGACTGCTGGCCTAGGCCATGTCAAGTTGTCCCAGAGGAAGCAAGGGTGCTGCCCCTATAGGAAACAGGGATGGATGTTGGCAGGTGGCAACAGCTCAAAAAGGGAGAGAACGTTTGACTTTGAACCTAGAGCTGCACTGAAGATTCCAGACTGGGTGCTGCAAGCTCAGTGATGAGTTAGGGTGTGGCCGTGCGCGTGCGTGGGGCGGGCGGGGAATGTGCTGTGAGGAAAGGCTGAAGTGGCTTGCTGCTTTACTGTTGCTTCTGGGGGAGGTGGAAACTATGTCAAAGCCACCGTGTACCAGTTGCAAGGGGAATGGGGTGGTGGGGTAGAACCTTCGATCTCAGTATTCCAAGGGACAAAATTAGAGTCAGTTCTGAAAGCCATATGGACCATGTCTCTGAAGGAGAAACTGCATCCTGGTTCGTGGTAGTCTTTGCAAGCCCAGCGGCTGGGCACTAGGGGTAGAGGGTAGGAAAAGGATAGACTGGGCACTTGTTTATTTGATATTTTTTTCTCCCTAGATTCTTCCAAACTTTGATTGGCATCCTTGAAATGACACCCTAACACAACAAAATAAAGAACATCCCGAACGAAATGAGAAGCCAACCAAATTTATTTCCCTCCTGCTGGGGCATGCAGTTCAAGGCGAGTAGCCAGCAGGGGTTCGCGCGCAGTGTGAGTCCACCTTTCGTGGGCCTCTGAGCATAGACAAGTCTCCTTGTAGCTCCTATTGAGTTGGGGTTACAGGCTGAGGAAGCGGGGCTCAGCGTAGAAAAGGACAAGGCCATCTGAAACACCGCCCTGGCGCTGGCCTGAATAAAATGGGGTTCGTGGCTGAGCTCTTGGCAGTGTGTCCGTGCTTCAGGCTCCGGCTCAAGGGAACATACGGAGATTATAAAATGTGTCCCTTTGTGTTAAACACTCTCAGTGTGCAGCTGACTGGCTAGAATCTTCTGCCTTTGGAATGACATCATGGCTCCGGGGCACTTGGGGAAAGTGAAGCTGCGAAAGTATTAGGGAGGGGTGCGGGGGGGGGAGGTGGAGTGGGGGGGGTGGGCAGCCTGGTGGGTCGGAGGCTGCCTTGAGGAGTGCACATGGCGGCTTGCCCCTTTACCCCGCCATTTCTGTGTGTGGCAAGTTTGGGTCTCTCCAAGGGGTTTTCCTGAGTCTTTTGGCACTAGCAAGTGTTGGGGGTAGCAAAAACAGACCTGCTAGGACCCATGGAGGCCCTCCAAGGGTGGCAGGGTGTGGGCGAAAGGGAGCTGGGTGCAGGTGAGATGCTGCCTCAATTAACCCATTCCCAGCCGTGGCTCCCGGTGGTTCTCAGAGCTGCTCACCCCTGAACTCTTTCTCCTCTGCTGACCCGGCTTGCCTCTCCCTTCCGACTGCTCTTCCACGTAAGCTCCAGTAAGCCTTGCATAGGCATACTGTTGGGGACCTCGTACCATCTCTCCATGCTGCCCGGAGGGAGGTCCTTCACGGCTTCCCATGGTTCCGTCTTCGCTTCCTTGTAGGTGTTATGGCTTTGAAGTTACCTCTTCCCCATTTCCCTCCAGCCTTTCTCATTTCATTTCCCTCCCGGTAGTTGTTACTGGAAATTATTATTATTATTATTATTATTATTATTATTATTATTATTATTATTATTATTATTATTATATCTTTCCTTTGGATTCTTGTCTCTGCCATTAGAAGTGTCCCGCTTTGTCCTTCTCATCTGTGTCTGTCTCTGACCTCACAGAGAGCCTGACACATGGTAGATGCTTGGGAGACATTTACTGGATGACATCTCAGATGGTCCTTGAATACTGTTGAGTTGGTCCATTCATCATAGGGTAGCTAGAGGACCAGGCATTCTGGTAGGCTTGTGGCTAGATGTCTCCTCTGGCATGGAGAGGTATTTTGATGCCCAGGCTCCATCAACCTCTCTCTGCCTGCCTCCCTGCCTGCCTGCCCCAGAAACTTTTGCTACAGCCTTGCCAGGTTGAGGGGAACAGTGCCAATGGGGGAAGGCATAGAGCATTGCCACTCCTTCAGGGTACAGATGCATTCTGCACGTTGTGAGGCCGGTTATCACTGTGTTCTGTACTATGTGCCAGACCTTAGCTAGGTGTCAAGAACACACAAGGAGCGACCAAGGAAATGCACTGGTGGCCCTGGCAGGAGAGGCAGCTGATGAAAATAAACACACAGACACAGAATGATAGCCTAAGGTCCCTTGGCTAGGACAGATGCCCCATGGTCTCCACTTGAGAGTGAAGCGTACTCTCTGAAAGATGGAACACTGATACGCTCCTAGATGCAGGCCATGGTGTGTAGTAAGTATGCTGCAGGCAGAACAAACACTGCGATTTGCATCCTGTGGGGTTACCCCAGCCCCACCTCCTGGGGTAGCGATTGCCCATGAGAGCTTTGTGGCATAGAAGTGGAAGACAAGGTTCACCAGCCCATATATATAGTCCTGGTGGCGGAACACTGGGGCGTGCTTTGACGCTTTATTGGAAAGACTATGGAGGGTCGCGTGCCGGCCACTGTGGCTGATCCCATTGTCCCTTCTGCTTCCTCAAATTGGTTAGCTTTCCTTTCCTTTTGGGTGTGGTGTAAGAGTTCCTATGTGTGAACATGTACACGGGAGTGTGTGTTGCACAAGCATTATGTGTGTGTGGAGGTCAGAGGTTGATGTTAGGTGTCTCCCAACATTGGTCTCCAACTAGTTTTAGGAGGCAGGGTCTCTCACGGAATTTGGAGCTCACCGTTTTCATTAGGCTGGCTGGCCGGCTGGCTGGCCGGCTGGCCAGTAAGGTTTCAGGATTTGCCTGTTTTTATGCACCCAAACACTGGAGTTGCAGATGCTCACCAGGCTCAGCCTTTCCGATGGTCGTTGGGGAAATCCACACTCTGGCAAGCACTTTTCTGACTGAGCCCCCGGGCTCTCTTACAGCTCGTCATAGGTGCCATAAACAGCTGTGGACATACTGACTCAGGAAAGGTTCAAAGGATACCCTGGGCCAGGGTCCCCATGGAAAGCAGATGGTACATTCAAACCGGGACGTGAGACGCATTTGATAAGGGGCCTGTTCATAGAGCTGAGAAAGGGGCCTTCACATCTACGGAAGCTAGTGGGCCAGTGTTGACTGCTTGCTACCTGAAGAGAGAAGCTGCAGGGAGGGCTGCTGGCGGGAGAGCTGTGCTATTGGGAGGATTTGTGGAGAACCAGTTTTATCTGCTTCCCCTGCCCCGCCCCCCCATCTGCCTCCTACAGACCTGGTGGATGAGGGTAGCGTGTGACTCTCAAGTGGCTCAATGTGAGCATCTTGTCTTTCATCCACTGTCCCCCGGGCTGGCATGGAGCTTGCCAAGGAGCAAGTATTTAGAAACCACATGTTGGTTACGAACCCCGGGTTCTAGAGGTTTCTTAGTTAATATGTGTTGGAAGCTGGAGCCGTGCTGTTTCTCCTGGAGCGTGCCCCGTAGCCTTCTGTGGTGCTTTCCTTGGGGCAGGCAGGATGCCTGTGATTTCGGTTCTGCACTGATCTGGCCACAGATTCCTGAACTGGCATTGCACATTTTTCAAATGCAAGGTGTGGGTCCCGACAGATGTGGTTGTTCACATGGAAGCTGGAGCTGCCAACACTTTGTTTGCATAAATGGAGTTGTGAATTAGGCTATCATTTCCAATGAGGCCGTTGTTTGCTTAGCTACTGGAGGAACTGGCACCGGAAGGCACGCCGGCCTTCACCGCCCTGGACCAATGTATTCCAGCTGGGGCTTCATGAGGACAATGGCAGCAGAAAAGTCAAGGAGAAGCTGGAAGGTTGAAGATGCTTCAGCGCCGCCCCCACCCCCCAAATTTGTTATGTATTTCTACTGCCATCCTCTCCACTTGCTGACCAAGCTGCTCCTCAGATCCCAGAGGATAAGGCGAGGGAACCTGTGCTCCGAGCACCAAAGCTATTTTTGTTTGCGCACAGGGCAAGGTGACACGGCTGCTGTGGGCAAAGGTTCAGCTGTCCCTGGCACACAGTTGGATATGAGATGGAGTTAGAAGCGTGAGTCTGAGGCGGTCCTCTGTGAGTGCTGCACCCAAGCAGGCACTGTGACTCTGCTCCTTGCAGTGGGCAGCAAGGGTGGAGAAGTAACATTTAGGGGACAACCTGTGTGCCCCCCCCCCCCAAGAGCCCTGCTGGTGGCTGTGAGTGTTTTGTGACTGTTTGCTTCTCCAAATCAAATTCCTTTTTCTTTCTTTTTCTTTTCTTTTTTTTCCCCAGTGACACCTTCCCCACTGGACTTTCCTAGAATTTGCCCCTGACACAGCTTTGTAGCTTGCACTCACTCACTTGCTGGAGGCCCTCTGAGTTAGCCAGTGCGGAGTGCCCCAGGAGCCTATGACTCACGCATTAATGCTGTGTCATGAGTGTCCCATCGCCTCTGACTGAGCTGTTCAGTTTTTCTTTACTTAACAAAATTCAAACATTATTAAACAGTCCAGCAGTACACGGACGCCTCCCTCCTATAAGCAGCATTTTAAAGATTCCAGTTGAGGCCTAGTCCTGTTCCCAGCCCTCAGCTTGCCTGTCTCATGACCTGAAAATTTACATAAAAGCAAACATGTTCATGGATAGACTTTAACATTTCCCAAGTCAAAGTATGTCTTTCAAGTAGAGGCTTACGGCTTAATTTACAGAAGTTTTCTTTTCTTTTCATCAGTACATAAAAGTAATACTGAGTTTTAACCATCCACAGTGTCTCGCACCCCAGAAACGATAGCGTATGCATCCGTAGAAATGGTGTCTTATTGATTTCTGATTAAAAAAATAAGTGATGCCATAATGGGTCTATGGTTCTGCAGCCTGCTTCTTTCACTCAGCACTGTGCCTTGGAGAGAGTTTTCTGTGTGCTGTAGGGAGCTCTCAGGCCTTTATTAGCTATCGCATGGCACTGCCTGGTGTGATATACTATGCACCATGGCTTGTGCAGGTCCCCTGGTGCTGGGCATTTAGACTGTTTCCAACTGTTTGCTGTAGAAAATGTTCGTGTGCATGCCTCCCTAGGAGCACTTTCTTCATGGTCGATAGAGAAAGACCATTGTTGGGCTAGCCCTTATTCCGTTCCCTTCTCCTCCGTCAGCACTGTTCTCCATCCCGTTTCTTCCCACTGCCGCTCAGCCAATCCCAGCCCACCTTCGCCGCATCACACACCCTTCTGTCGACCCTGTCCCATTCATTTTATTCCACTCCATCTCTTTGAACCATTGGTACCAGATCTGGGGCTTAACTCAGTTTGATAGTTAGAGGCTAGAAAGGGTAGTCAACATTTTCTGCCCCCGCAGTGGCTTCTGATTTAGTTGGGAGAGAGTCTAAAATGAGACTGGATCTAAGCCGTGTAACACCTACAGTAGGTGGAGTGTGGCGCAGGAGCTGTCCCCAGCTGTGTCCTTTATTCTGGACACCTGTTAGGTTTGTTGTATTGCCTCCTCGCCTTTGCTCACCAGTGGGAACAGACCTACCTGTAAACCCTGGTGGCCCCTCGTTGCTCTGCATGGAGATGCTGTGCCATCTCTCACAAGATACAGGGAACGTGAGACTGGAGGCTAGAGGGGGTAGGTGGGGAAGGAGGTAGAAGGAATCTTTCCTGCCAGCGCTGCTGGTGGTGATCTTTGCACAGCAGTGCCCAGGAGCCCATCCTGCAGTGGCTTCCAGACTTGTAAGTGCCTTCAGCTGACTCGGAGTCTGGTGAGTGTGAAGGGTCTAAGTTGGCAGTTCTGGGTTGTCCAAGAGTCTGCGTTTTACATGGGCCCTCAGGGGTGCAGGTGCGGTGGGCTCAATTGACCACACTCTGAGTGACAAAAACTCTGGGAGTGATAAGCAGACTGGAAGCCGGGAATGCTGGGCAGTGGACAAGGAGAGCCTGGCTGTGAGCTGAGTTTTCTGGGCACACCTGGCACCTCACTTCTCCAGGTCTGTGCTGCTGTCCTTGGTGCTTTGGCTCACTGCTCTGCATCAGTCAAGCCTGGGGAGAGAGTGTTTGCTAGTTGTTTTCAGCTATTAGGTGTATGCTGGAGCTTTCCACTACAGGTTGGCAGTTACAGCGGTGTACATCCGAAAACTGAGGCATGCCTCTTTCCTTGGCGGGACATGCAGCATCTCTGGCCTTGCCCATTAGATGCCAGTAAAATCTCCATCCATTATGGCTGTTATAACAAAGTTCCTGGGACTCGGTAATATACCAGCAATAGAAATGTATTGCTCATAGCTCCGGGGTTTGGGAGGTCCAGTTCAAGTTCAAGGTGCTACCAGATTCAGTATCTGATGAAGAGTCATTCCTTGTAGATGTCACATTTGTGTATCCTCACATGGTACAAGAGCAGAAAGGAGCTAGCAAGCTTTCTTGGGTTTTTCGTAGGTGGGTACTAACCTAATCACCCACCAGAATTACCTCTTTACACCATTACCCTCAGGGCAAGGTTAGCTTTCATGGAATGAATTTTAAGGAGATGCAAACATACAGATCATAGTAGTGACACTTGAAAAAAAATGCCTACAGAGGTCATCGCTGCACCTGATTGAAAACCAACTAAACTAGATGTGGCCTTGGGAGGGTGTCAGTGGTGGACACTACAGTCAGCGGTGTCGTCTCACATCCTTGCTTCTCAGACACTCTAGTTTGTGTCTCCACTGCATCCAGCTGGGGCCAGTCTTACTTCAGGACCTCTGGAGATGTATGGCAGGGAACAACAGTGTGTACAGTTTATTTCTGTCTTCTTAGCTTTCCCCATATGCACAGGGTCTGCTCCTCTGGGGGGGTGAGGGTGGGGGGAAATGGTACTGTGCTTTTGGAATTTTATTGATTTTATTTTGTTGTTGTGCTTGAGGTGGTCTCATGCAGCAAAGGCTGACTTTGAACTCTCTATGTACCCAAGAAAGACCTTAAACTGCTTCTCTTCCTGCCTTCACCTCCCAAGTGCTGAGATTGCAGGGAAGGCCCTATTCTGTGCTGTCTGTTGATGCTGGGAATCAAACCTGGGGCTTTGTGTCTGTGAGAGCAGCATCAACTGACTCATGCCCAGCTCTAGTCTCTGTCTGTCTGTCTCTGTCTGTCAGGCTGTTCTGGAAGCTCATTTGAACTCATGACAACCCTTTCCTCAGCCCCAGCATCTGTGTCTGTTTCTAGACTGATGAGTTGGAAGATAAGGCCTATTCTATTCATGCCTTAGTCCCAAGAGGCACACATAGTAGGTGTCTTGTGTATATATGCTTGCTGAAAGAGCTACTTAAATTTACCAGAAGAGGCAGAAGTCCAGGACTGCAGCGAGGAGTGTTCTTGTAATGTGACCACTGGCCTGTTCGTTCAAACTGTTCCTAGTCTATTCATTCTCTCAGCAAATGTTTACTGAGCACCTGCTATGTGCAGGGCCCCTGATGAAGCAGGCGTTGTCCTCACTGAGCTGCTGGTGGTGTATGCAGGTTGTAGTCTAAACATCTTAAGCACCTTGGGGGAGCTGCCGTAAGTGCTTCTGGGGAAGGTGCAACCATGGTGGTGTGAAGGCCCTGAACAAACTCTCTATGTTGAGGCAGACAGTGAAGATGGCAGGGAGAGTGCCACCTGCCAGTCAGAAACAGGGCACTTTCAGATGACAGTTTCTCCTTTGTGAGCTTAGTTGAAGGTTGCTATTGCTGCTGCTGCTGCTGTTGTTGTTGTTGTTATTATTATTATTATTATTATTATTATTATTATTAAAGATAGGGACCGAATTTAAGTTCTCAGGCAAGAGTTCTACCTCTAACCAGGCAGTGGTGGCGCACGCCTTTAATCCTAGCACTGAGGAGGCAGATGCAGGCTGATCTCTGAGTTCGAGGCCAGCCTGGTCTCCAGGGCAAGTTCCAAGACAGCCAAGGCTACACAGAGAAACAACAAAAAAAGGAGGTTCAACCTCTGGGCTGCAGCCCAAGCCGCAATGTAAGGTTATAAAAAATGGATAGATAAATCCTATTTCTTATATATTTTTTATATATTATATTTTATAGAAAATATATTCTCTGTATTTTTAGTGTTTTCCCCACATAGAGTTGGCCCGCTGAGGGCCCTTCTCCTAGATCAGAGGTGAGTAGGGATGGGTGATTGCTGGGGAATGAAGAGCTGAGAACTAGGCTCGCAGGATTGGGGGGAGGGGCGTGGAGAGCCTGGAGGCGGGGCTAATAGACCGCCTCTCACCTGCATGCTAGCCAGCACCTGGGAGACCTGAAGACAGAGGAGGTGGGGTCAGGCCGAAGGTCATTTAAGATATAGGTGATGGGAAAACTTTAATGGCTTGGGACAAAGGTGGGATTTTTATTTTAAGACTAGTGGGATGCCGCTCGAAGGGGTGGGTGAGAGGTGACACACTGGGCATGTCTTTGAAAGGTCTCTGGCTGTGGAGAATTTATGGGCATATGCCGATGGCTTTTTCTTTCAGAGGTCTTGGTTATCACTTGAGACCTGAGGGTGGGAATGACACTGTGTTGTCGGTGCCCTTGGCCATGACTACACTCTAGGCCCATTTCTTAACTCTGCTCATATTTCCGGGCTAGGCCGACTTAGCCTTCCTGAGCCAGGAGGAGGTACTTTGGGCTGTGCTTAGATTTCCTTGTCACTGTAAATCTCACTGAATCGACCCAGTTTTCTTCTATCTTGCTTTTGCATATTTTATGAATGGATGATAAAATATGTGACAGGGTCATTTATTTTAATTTTCTTTTGACACCTGGACTCTTGTGTTTGGTGGCAGCTGTCCTGTCAGTGCCTGGACGTCCTCTTCCAGGTGGTGGGTGGCGCTGGGCCCAATCTGCACCTGGCCCTGTACTGATCGATCGGTGGGCATGGATGGAGGCAGTGGTGCCCTGGCCCCAAAAAACCAGTGCATCCGTTTAGAATATGGGATCAGAGGCCTGGTGCCTGCCTGAGGATGGGGTTGGCCTGGTCAGGCAGATGTAACAGCATTGGCTCACCGCTGAGAATGTGGAGGCCCCATCCATCTGGAAGACATCTCATTGTTAGATGGAAGCCAGCACTTTACAGGTGGGCAGTGGTCTCACTTTGATGGAGGTAGTGATGGGCCAGTGCCCGTGACACTGTAGTTCACCCTGAATGGCCATTTGTGGTTGTGTTACCCCTAGTTCTAGCCCGTGCTGTGTCTTGCCTTCGGCTTTGACTTCTGTGTGTCCTTGGCACGGCTTCCCTGCCTGGAGCACCAACCACCCTAGCCTGCTTCTCCTGCATAGCCAGACTCCCCCTTTGGTCATTCTGGAAGCCTTTCCTGATCTCTCAGCAAGAATTCTCAGTGATTCCTCTCCAGGGTTCCCTGAATGCTCAGAATACATTCCCCCTCTTTATGAACACTGTAGAAATCCACTGTGGAAGATGTATTTAAATAAAGACATGCAAAATGACAAGAGTAAGAGCAGCCATGATATGGCCCTCTGATGGTCCTGTTGTACATGTTGTGTTCTCCTGACACACTCACTCTCTCTCTCTCTCTCTCTCTCTCTCTCTCTCTCTCTCTCTCTCTCTCTCTCTCTCTCAATGTATACCAGTCCTTTATATGCATGCTGCATGTACACCTGCAGGTCAGAAGAGGGCATAAGATCCCAGTCTAGATGCTTGAGAGCCACCATGTGGTTGCTGGGAATTAAACTCAGGACCTCTGAAAGAGCAGACAGTGCTCTTACCCACTCCGAGCCATCTCTCCAGCCACTCCTGGCTCCTGTTTGGCAGCATGCTATGCTTCCTGCAGACTGTGACCTTACATGACGTTGGATGTCATCTTGGCGCTCCCTCTTTTGTAGTGTGTGGAGGTGTGCTTCAGAGTCACCCGTACGTTCATTCTGGCCTCCTCCTGGCCCCATTCCAGGTCCATTCTGTGACTGCCTTGCGGACTGTTGCTTTGACTCTTCACAATGGCCCAGGGCCTCACATCTGCCTGGAGGGTTCATGGGAAGTGATGTGGGATGAAGGAGGCTGCTTGCATCCTCATCTCACACGTAAGGAGGTGAGCTTACTAAAGCTCTTGTCTTTACTCGCTGCAAGTATTCTACCCATCTCCATGAAAGAGACCCCACAGGACACTCTGATTTCCTTTGAATGTAAAAGGCTCCGGGAGGAAGATGATGGAAGGGTGGGTTGAGGCGGGGGGGGGGGGGGGTCAATGGGAAGACCGTTTGGAAATCGGAACCTTGGAACCTGCTCATAAAGTGGCTTCTAGGCAGCTGTAGGCGGGTACAAATAGGACCCTAGAGGAGTGTAGAAGTCCCTGTGTGCTCCGACTTTTCATTCCTGTTCATACTCCGACAGCCATATTGCAAGGCTTCCAGTGTACCGGATGGAGGCCGTGGAACATGAGAGTTTGGCGCGTGTGTTCTTTGCGAAGCTGTACTGCATTGACAGCAGTTTGTTCTGTGTGATAAAACATAAACTGTTGTTCTTCCTCCAGACCCTTTGAAGCTTAAGAACAAAAGGCTCCATTTAACTAAGCACACACATAGGCTAAACCGCTGTTTATTGAATACGTATTAAGTACCAGGCTCCACGCTAGTACTCTTGGCTGTGAGTGCAGGGATGCGTGAGGGCAGAGCGGCACCAACCTTCCCTAGTTGCCTGTGACTGACTGAAGAACTTGTTAAAATGTAGCACTTTCATTTCAGAAGTGAGGAAAGTCCCAGCAAACTGGGACAAATTGGTTACTCTTATCAGACATCTCTCCTTTCAGGAAGATGTGGCATGTCTTCACAGAAGGGGTGAGGCCCTCTCAGTTGCTCCATGGATTTCCTAGCCGGGTGTAGTCAGGGAGCTGGTGCAAGGGCAGTTCTGTGGAAGCTGGTCCCTGAGGCCTGGGCTCAACTTCTCCGTTTACATACAGGTTTCCCCAAGTCTGCTCCAGAGGGCCTTGCCTTTCCTGCTTTGGGGCTTTTAGAACCTCTGTGTGTGTGTGTGTGTGTGTGTGTGTGTGTGTGTATGTATGAGAAGGGCCAACGTGGGAAACTCTAGCAGTCATGGGGGATGTATTCTTTATATGCAGTGTTAATTTTGCGACGTACCAAGCACACAAGTGCTGGTTAAACAAACCTTTGTCAGCCCACTGGGTTGGGGCAGTCTTGGAGCCTGCTGGCTAAGCTAGAGCTGTGGTGGCTTCTCACCCTAGGTGGAAAGGAATTCATTAAGTCAACAGGGCCTCCTCCTCCTGGGTAGATACCCCAGGAAGCCCATGCCCCAGGTACTTTAGCAGGTTTGTCTCCCCAGGCCTGCCAGGACCTTGTGAGAATGGAATCTTGTACCTTTCTTTTGGAAAAGCCATTTGCCCATTGACATGCAGTGTCCTTCTGAAAGGACAAGAAAGGCAAGAAAGGCCACAGGAGAAGGGAGGGTGTCCGGCAGCAGTGGGGGCTGGGGGCTGGGTGTACGTCTTGCTTCTGACCCCTGACCAGTTCTCAGTGTTGGTAATGCCTACCCATGTTGGTATGGAAATCAGGGTGATTTCTCTCTGTTCCACACTCTAAAAACCTCAGCAAAGGAAAGCCCCACGCCAGCAACGCGATAGACAGTGCACTTCCAAGAGAACAAATTACAAAAAGAAGAAAGACGTTTCAAGAGATGTCTTTGTGTGTGTTCCAGCAGCTTTCTGCTCTCACCTTGGGTACACGGGGAGAGATCCTGAAGGTAAAGCCAGGTAGAGGGAACGGACTCAGTGTTGGAATGTGGGGTTCGTTTGTGCGTGTGTTGGTGTATGCATTCCTATCAACAC
Organism: Acomys minous; assembly: GCF_964271855.1. Lineage (NCBI taxonomy): Eukaryota > Metazoa > Chordata > Mammalia > Rodentia > Muridae > Acomys > Acomys minous. The sequence continues at coordinate 39,813,741 of NC_140496.1, forward strand.
ACACACACACACACATACACACACACATTTGTCAAATTACATCTGCTTTTACCTTAAAAAATTTATGAACATGAACATATGGGACATTATCCTGCTGTAGTGTGTGGAAAAGTATGTGTGTACACACACACACACACACACACACGGTGGCCGGGGGGGGGGGGGAGGGCTGTTGTGGAAAGAACTCAGAACTCTTTGGAGATGAGTGTCTGTGAGTGTGGGGCTGTAGGTGAGGCGACCTCCCTAGGGCCCCAGCCTAGCCCATAGCCCACCAGGCCACAGATGCATTTCCATCCATCTCCTGCCCCCCATCACCTAGGCAGCTAATTCCTCTGAGCCCCTCTGCCTTATTAAAGTCACAGATCACTTTCCTGAGCTTCACACTGTCAAGACCAGCATGCCTGAGTTCAAACCCCCTCCCTGCCATGCCGCCCCTCCTCTCAAGGGCAAGGGGTGGAGGTTGGGGGGGGGTCCTTGCCGCCCCCTCCTTGGTTTGATCTGCGTGCTGCCTTGCAGTGATCACTGAGGTCGATTCAAGATTCCTTCAGTAGAGCCCTTGGCAGGGAGACAAGGGCCGTCACAGCTGTGCAGCACAGACCAGCTTCCAAAGGCGAGGACTGGGCCAGCCCACTCAAACTGCTCCTCGGTGGAGGGGTGCAAGGCTGGCTGCGGGTGTGCAGAACACGTCTCCAGTCCCTGGCTGCAGCGGCCTCCCCCATTATGAAATATGGATGGTACCGGTTCCAGCGTTGGGAGACTCGCTGGCAGCGCCGAGCGTCTCCAAAGGCCCGCCTTGTGCATGCACCTAAACACTTCACTGAGCAATCTGTCAACATGTCAGCAACACATGTTTTGTAAAAAGCTTCCAGTGGGAGTAATGACTCCCACCAGGACTTCCAAAATGCTTTGAATTCAGCAGATTTCTATTGCGGGCATCCCCTGGGGTGCCTTTTACAATGCCTACATTTCAGAAATTTGAGCCACAGACCCCTGGGGGTTTCCTTTCATAATGCCTCAAAATGTAGGGTTATATTGTTGGAAGTCCCCATGGGGTCTTTATTAATACCTGAATTCTGAGGAACTAGAAATTACACAGGGCACTGCAGGGGCCCAGATCCACACCAGGAAGAAGAGAAAAACTCTGTGGGGAGATTTTTTTTCTTCATGCAAGAGTGAAAGAGAAGAATTTGCTAAAGGACAAAATTGAGTGTGTTTGAGCTTCCTTCATTTAATCTGCCTTCTAGAACGCTACAGTAAAATCTGCAACAGGGAAGGGGGGAAATGACTTTTCTATTTTTAAAATCTCACTTTGATATTTTAGGGGGCCAGAGTATATTCTCTTTAAACACCCAGTGTTGAGGGATATTGTTTAAAAATAAATGATTCTTCTTTTTGGTAATTGAAACACCTCTGTCCAGGGGCGGAGGGGGGCCCCTCTCCGGGTCTCCCCTCTTCCTCAGTGCTGTTAAACTCCTGTCGCGCTCCAGCTTATTATCATTAACCGTTTGGGGTCGCTCTGAGATATTGCTCCCCACTTTCCTCCTCTCCTGCCTTCCCTTCCCCTCTGTGCATTAAAGATGAGAAAATCAACCTTGGAGATGGTCCAATTGCATGTGAGGACTGGTTTCAAACCCTCTCTGCCTGTTGAGGCCATCAGAATAGGAAATAGCCAGGTTGCCAGAGACTTCATTTTTGCTAGTGAAACCTCCGGAAGAGACAGAAGGAATGCCTCCTGCCCAGCAGGCACGCTCACTCACATGGACCCGTGCTCCATTTTTGCGTGGGTCCTGCCCTGTCTCCACCTCAGCCGGCTGCACACTTCACCTCCAGTACAGTTTTAAAGTTTCAAGCCTTTAAGCCTCAAGGTTAATTTAAATGGCCTTTGCCTGTCTCAGTCTGGCACTCACTGGCTTGCTGAAAAAGAGGTCTTGTGCTCTGTATTGCTTTTACAGTCTCATTGACTGGGACAAGAAAATAACATTGAGAAAACTGACTTGCTGCTGCCAAGGCCAAGAAATCCTAAGTTGCTGATAAGAGCCTCCTCCCTCCTCCTCCCTCCTCCTCCCTCCTCCTCCCTCCTCCTCCCTCCTCCTCCCTCCTCCTCCCTCCTCTTTTCCTTCTTTCTGCCAGAGTGACTGGATCACACAGGGGACTCAGGAACTCAACATTTTCTCCCCTCAGTGAGACTCCCAGACGGTGTTCAACCATCTGTGGTCCCGAGGGCCATCAGAGGGGCCCTGAGGAGGGGGGCTTGCCCATCAGGAGCTAGTTGGGTCAGACACTCACAGAGACCCTCTGCACCCACCCTAGCAGGCTGATTAATTAAGCAATTGCATCATTGATTCAAGGTTTGTGATTTGGCGCCAGGGCGCTGGCTGCGGCGTTCCAAAGCTTTGCCTGCCTCCCCTGGGTCCGCACTAGAGGCTCTCTATCTTTTTTCCCCAGCTGGATTTTCTTCCTTCGTGCCAACACTGGAGGCTCTGCCCTGAGAGGGATTGCCCCTCTCCTCCAGTCAGAAAGCTTTTGGGGCTTCCGGATGGTCAGATCACAGGGGTGAGGCTTGGGCTCTGAGCAGGCTACAGGAAGGCTTATTGCCCCCAGCGATCCCCAGGAGCCTCATCAGAGAGAGACCTGGAGACCAAGGGCCAGCATCCTGAGATGCTGACTTGACATTTTTAGCTAAAGACATTTGTTCAGACCAATTTCCAAGAAGCTTTGAGTGCATTTGGCTTTTTTCTTTTCATTTTTGAGGCGTGTATGTGTCCTTTTTAAAAACAAAAACGCCTGGTCCTATTTGTCTGTTTTCTTGCCGAACAACAAAATTGAAATTGACCCTGGAACTCTAAATCTCGCCTCCCTCTTTCTCTCCCCATCAGGCTACTCTCCCCCCCCCCCCCAAACTTCTGGCCAAGAAGGTATGCATTTCCTGAAATCCTTGAGCATCTCTGGGTCCTGTGATGGCCCACAGGGGTCAGTACCCCAGCCTGGGGCCTTCCAGATGCTGTTTCCTGCTCTACATCCTTTGTCTTTGGGGGAAATGCTGGGACCCATCAAGACCTTGTCAAGATTCTGTCACAGCCTCTGACCTTGAGTCAGAGGTTGGGCAAGCTGTCAAGCAAGAAAATCCAGCCCACTGTCCGTACCTATAGACTTTTCCAAAGGAGGCCATAACCATGTAGCTTAAATTGGTGGCACTTTGAGCCCCTGCCCCCAATAACATAAAAATAAGGAAAAGCCAAACAATAGAAATTATCTTTCCCCTTATTCTTTAAAAACTCGAAACCCAAACCCAAACCAAACCAAACCAAACCAAAAAAAACCCCAGCAACCCAGAAAACAAAAAACAATGAAGGCATTACCTTTGGGAAAGAGGGGGTTACAAAGTTAGATTCTTCTAAAAGGCCCCCCTAATGAGCCAAAGTAGATGGCAAATCATCTCCCTGCATAGCTCCCTGTGTTTCCAGTGAAGGGGCCTACAGCCGAACACTCCAGATGTCCAGAGAGGGGAGGCCAGTACGTCTCCTCAAAGGAGTGATTTATTTTATGTTTCAGATCTATATGTTTTGGCCACATTTATTTATTTATTTCCAAAGGGCTATTTTTGGCATCTGCCTGGGCTCCTTTGTAGCAAGGCCCCCTTTTCTAGAATTTCCTTTCCTTTATTAGAGTTACAGCTCAGCTTTGTGCAGCCCCCGGGGGAGCCGGCCAGCCGCTGGCAATTTCTCTCAGACACCCAATTACCCCCTGACGTCAGTGCGCCTTGCCCGGCTCCCCTGGGTGCCAGCATTTTTTCCTTTGTAACACTAATAGCTGGCTAGCTAAGTGCCTGTCTGCTCCTTGGCAGAGCAGTTGATTGTGTTTTCGGCTGGATACTAAATCCAAAAACTATGTAAAAATGTCAATAGGTGAGTGCACATTGATTTTGGTTAGTCACAGTGATATTTGAGCCCCTTTGGGGACTCTGTCTGGGGAAGTATTTTACAAGAAAGATAATATAACAGAAAATTACTGGAGCTCCGTGGGTCTCTGGTGGGTTTCTTAGGGGCCTGCTAAATTGCTGTAGAATCAACAAATGCTTTATTAATCTAAATTTGTGGTTTTGTTCTTTCTTCCCTTCAGAAGGTTGGAGTTTTAATGATTCAGGCGGCTCTGGCAGCCAGGCTGGGCGATGCGGTCTGCACCTAGGCTGTTGAGCTGGGGGACCCTGGATGGTAAAGAACTCTCCCAGGGCTTGGGAGCAGGGAGGCTGTGTTCCCACAGGGTTTCCCGGGGAATGTGAAGCAGGCGCTGGGCCCACTGCTTGCCAGGCCGAGGTCTGTACAAGCAGATAAAGTGAGGGGCTGGGGGTCTGGAACAGCTGTGCCGACCAGGCCAACTGGGGGAGGCTGATAAGAGCCCAGAAGGAGCCTGTGCGGGTAGCCTGGCAGCGCTAGGCATCTGACGGGGTATCGCAACTGGCAAAGAAAGTTAAGCGGGGCCGAATCTGGGGGATGGTTGGCAGACCTGCACAGAGAGATAATGGTAATTGATGGAATCAGAGTCACAGCACAGCCTTGTGTTTTCTTGGCAATTAATTCTACCACCACCTCCCTGATTTCTAACCCCCCCCTGGCATTCTTTGAGCCCAGGATGCTCTGTGAGCAGTCTGCAAGCACAGATAATCAGTGCATGGCCTCCTTGGTTTGGGGGCCAGAAGCCAGGGAAATGCATGTAGCCAAAGGAAAAAAAAAAGATGCAATTAGAGACCTAGTCTTTAGAGAGAGAGAGAGAGAGAGAGAGAGAGAGAGAGAGAGAGAGAGAGAGAGAGAGAGAGAGAGACCAGAAACCCCCATTGAAAAGTTGAGGATGTGTCACTCCGGGAGCTCATCTGATCTCACCCTGGAAGGGAAGGAGGAAAATCAATGTCTTTGTAAGAGCACAGCTCTGAGTCTCCTGGCTGGGCAGGACAATGTAGAGTCAGGCCAACCCTGGAACCACTCCTGCGCCTGCACACACATGCATGTGTTCCCTCCAAATGATGCTACAGGGGAGACAGCATAATGGGACGATATGACGGTTGATAGCAGATACAGATGTGCCAGCCTCTCCGGTGTGTGGTTCTGTCCCCTCCACCTTTTGTCCCTTAAAAGGCATCCCCTCCCCACAATGGGCTCTTTCCCTCTCTGCAGGCTCAGGCTGCCTGCCTGCTCCATAGGTGACGCTTTCAGCCGGCCTTTTGTTATGTCACCGACAACATGCACATGCTGGGACACACCTGCTTCAAAACACGCGTGACCATACAACCCTGGCACACGCACCTACTCCGCGCTTGCTTGGCCCTGCCTTGCTGTCCCCTGAGCGAGTCCCATTGTGCTCAAGGGAGCCCCTGTGTCAGCGCCAGGATCTTAAGCAAATAAAACACTCCGAAAAATTTCCCTAGAGCCTTTTGATATTAAAATTGGCGCACAATAAACCTGTGTGCCAGTCAGGCGTGCAAAGCACAGGCCCCAAAATGACTGGAAACTGTATGAAGGAAGTGGTTGAGTACAGCCTTCTAGAGGATTCTACCTGGTGCTCAGGATCTGCTTAGCTGGTAATTAGATATTAGGAAGGACACTTCCTATCAGAGGGTGATCTTACGATTCCTCTGGCATTTCCTCTTTTGGGGGGATATCTTACTTGCTCCCAGCCATCTATTTGGGTGGGTGACATCCATCGGTTCTGTACCCAGAAGCCAGGTGACAGAGGAACCCAGGGTGCTTCTATTCCATACCCCTTTGGTGACCTGTCTGTGGGGAATTCTGGGAGGTCAGAGAGAAGTGAGGTCAACCTCTTGCCCCAAGACTGCATCTCTGCACCAGCCCTCAGTGGCTTCCCCTAGGCTTTGTCTACTCAACAGGAAGGTTTCCAAAGGACTACCCATTCCACCTTCTGAGCCATCAAAGCCAGACCAGCCGCCTCTAGGCCCCCTCAGCTCCCCCCTGAAAGAGCTGTGCATGCTGCCAGCTGCTTTGGGGGCTGGTCCTTTGTCCCATGGAGGAGGCCTCCAGGAGGCCCAGGCCCTGGATGGGGGAGGTGTGCCTGAGGTCAGGCACATAATGAGGCCAGGTCCCTGGTTGTCCCCTGCCAGGGCTCTGGCAACAAAAGCCCAGCCGGACTGCACAATGAGGGGGGAGGTGGCAGGCTGGGGGGGGGGGTAGGTGAGGCCCTAGTCAGCCTCTGTGGTCCTGGGTTTCCTTCCAGCCCACCCCATGCTGGGAACTTCAAAGGGGCAAGGGGAGAGGCCAGCCAGGCCTGTAGCTGGGCCTCCTTTTCCAGAGTCCATGTGTGTCGTCCTCCCCCTCCCCCCAGGCCTCCCGAGGTGGACAAACACCCTTGAGAGCGAGCAGGGAGCCTGGGTTGTGGAATTTGGCTCTGCAGGGAGTCATAGTCTGGGATGTTTCTCTGCCAGCCTTAGTCCCGGTTCCCCCCCCCCCCCACCGCACTTAGTTTGCAGTTTGAGCTAAGCGTGCAAACCTGAGCCCTCACCTTTCAAATTAGTAGCAATAACAATACCCCATGTATAAGAAAGCATGCTACTGAATTCAGAGTGTGTTCCACAGGAAGCTGAATGGCATCTGCCTGCTCGGTGAGGCTAGGGAGCAGCTGGGAGGATGTGTGTCTCTCATGGGACAGGAAGGTGGGGAAGAGCAATTTCCGGTCACGTGCTCTCCTCTTTCCTCCTCATCGTCACTTCCTAGAGTTCTCACTGTAACACTGAGAGTTGGGCATTTGGCTCTCTACTTTACGGATGAAGCTGTCGGGCCTCAAAGACGATAAGACACTGGACACCACATACTGGCTCCAAAGCATGTAAAATGTTGACCTATGTTAATTAGCGGTGTGTGTGTGTGTGTGTGTGTGTCTGTGCTTCTACTCTGCTACTGTAAGATGGGCTAGGGCTATTTCTTATGTCAAGGCTGCTATAACGGTGCAAGGTTCAAATGTGGAAGGGCCCGGAGTGTGTCTATAGCACACAGTAAGCACTCAAAAACCCATAGCCAATCCCTTGTCAAAATCAACTTATCCTGCTTGGATTCCAGGCCATGGCCCTCCTCCCCCTCCTGCTTTGTGAAGAAATAATCGGGTAGCTTGCTGTGGGATCATTTGTCTGATCTGGTTAGTTAGAGCTGTGGAGAGTAATAGAGGCCAAGGCACGTCACAGGCTGAGCAGGATGTGGGCGAGGGAACCTGTGGATGACTCTGGGGCCACAATGTCTTTTCTTCTTTCTGGGTGAACTCCTCACTCTCTGTATTTCATTCCCAAGATATGTTTGTTCATGGTCAGCGAGACCCTGCTTTCAGTATCTCAGAAATGTTTGCTACTATCTCTCAAAGAACCCCCCAATCTCATGCCCAAACTGTTAGGAGTCACAAAAATTTGACTTCTGGGTTTTCTCTGTGTCATTGCAGCCATGAGGTACCAACTGTCATCACAAAGCACCCAGTCTGTCCTGGGTGGGCCTCGCCCCACCCCCCCACCCCCAGAGGGTAGTGTAGACATGTGAACAGGTGTGATAGGCCAGCGAGGTGCAAGAAGCTGCAGTCCCTTGGATATCAGCGGAACACAGTGAAGGGATGGTCCCACAGGGTGGCACCGGGCAGCACAGCTTCTGGCTCCTATTTGGTGAGCAATGGTTGTTGGATGCTTTCACCCTATGACTGACTGAAGGAGCACGTGCACTCCCCCTCCCTGGGACTTCCTGAATCCCTGAAATGCAGCTAACTGCTCGGGGGAATCTAGTGGGACCTCCATAGTCAATGGCAGAACCAGCTTCGGCCCCCTTCAGTTACCTATTCATTCTTCTGTGCCTATGGGTGGGGTACTGTGTGCCAGGCTTGGTGTTATCGAGAGCATAGCCTTAACACCCAGAAGGCAAGTCTCCCAACCCTCCTTTCCTCCCTCCTTGCCTCCCTTCATTCTTAGTAAGCTATGGATTATTCTTAGTTCCCGGGCTAATGATGACCAGAACGTGAGAACAACTTTCTGGACCAGGGCGGGATGTTGTAGACCTGGCTTTGGCCCTGGCAACAAACTACAGTTTGTGCTTGACTCAATCACGGGCCTGCTGACCCCCCTCACAAGGTAAGGGTGTCGCACAAGGACGCCGTGGCACCTTTTATTGTGAGGAGCAAAGAGGCAGCTCAGACAGACCCGGGAGACTCATTAGGGGTTCATTTCCTTTTTGTCATCTTCTCTCGCCTTCCTCCTTTGCTGGCTACATTCTCTGCCAGGTTTTCTGAAGAAGACAACTTAGTTCCCTTGCCCACCCTGGGTCCAGGCTCACAACCTCTTCAGTCAGGTAGAGCATCTCTTTCTTGAAGAGTAGTGACTGGCTGCAACTGGCCCTGTGTTCTCCACCCGTTTATTACCACGGCTGCATGACAGCAGTGCCATCTGGCTGGGCCCGAGGTCTCTGACCACACAGGGGAGGGATGTTCCATCCAAGTCGACAGAAATAGAAGCTTGAATCAGCTGAGAAGCACCAACCTTCCTCAGTTCTTGCTTGTTCTTGAGACGGGTTGGACCATTTGAGTTTCAGTTCTGAGCACACCTCCTCTTACTGTGCAGTGCCAGGAGGATGCTTCCTTACCTTCCATGCCTCAGTTTCCACACCTGTGTAAAACAGAACTAACAGTTGTGACTACCTCATCAGGTTTGTTATGGAAATTAAACACATTAAGCCACGTAAAGTGCTCAGGGCGATGCTTGGCGCATGACAGGCACCTAAATAAATATTAACTATTTAGTTTTCTTTCACTTATTTATTCATGACCTCTTAAGCACTCAGTGAAGCGAGCAAATAATGAATCAGCCTCTGCTTATGTGGGACTCACACAGGGACTGTATGACTATTTTTTTTTTTTACTCATTTATTTATTTAGTCACTTACTGTGTGTCCAGTGAAGGGGTGCAGTGAGTTGGGGGACACAGGTAAGGGAGCACCCTTTTTTCCACGGAGGCACGCAGGCATCTGTCCGATTCCTTGTCTGTCCTCTGAGTAACAGGGGCATCTCCCTTGCAAAGAGATTGAACAAAGAGAAGAGATGTGAAAGCTTGTTACCAACCTTACAGTGGCTGGCCTGCAGGAGCTTGGCTTTCCTGGGCTTGGCTTTCCTGGGCTGGGTCCTGTTCTGTGGCTTATCTCCTTGGCTCTTGTGCTACCTATAAGATGGTCGAGGCATCGGTAAGGCCTCTCCAGGGTCTGCTGGGGAGGAGAGAGGTCGTGCTTGGATTCAGGTGTTGGTCTTTGGTGAGAGACACAGCAGCTGGTGGCTGGGGTCTCATTCCACCTCATGGCCATGGTAAGCTGATGTCAAGCCTCTGTGTGGGCTCTTGGGAATCTCAGGGTTGCCACACTTGGGTCTCTAGGTTATTTTTCTATGCATTCCCTCAGCCCTATACCAGAAAGATGTAGAAGGAGACAGCCTTGACCCTCCTCCCCCTAGCCTAGAGGATGGAGTACACACCTGTCATGTTCCTCATAGGAAATGACCTCAGCACCAGTAACATAGGAACATTGTTCTCTCTCTGTCTTGGCCACCACCATGCCACCCTCCCTTATGGCTCTTCACATGCCTCGCCTTTTTTCATTCTTTAAAAACAGTTTTATTAATTCTTGTTTGTGTGTATGGTATACCAGTGTGCATGCGTACATGTCACAGCACCCGTGTGACCTTCCATCTTGTGAGTCCCTGGGATCTAACGCAGGCTGTCAGAATTGAGCAGCAAGCACCTTCACCTGCTAAGCCATCTTTCTGTTAGTCTCACATACATTTGTTTATGCTGCTAGGTAAGCGGGACTTAGGCAGGTGTTCACTGATGGTCCCCATCCAGAACAGCTTGCATGTGTGTGCAGCATCCCAAGTCTTCAGCCCCGCCCTCTGCCTGCCATCCCCCATGTACTCCAGGTGTGGTCTTGGAACCAGGGTGGCCTTCAAATCAGAGAACTGCCTGCCTTTGTCTCCCAAGTGCTGGGATTACAGGTGTGTTCCACCATGCCCAGCTGCTAGCATTCCTGATTTAAAAAATGTATTTAGAATTCTTTTTGGTTCGGGTGTGTGTGTGTGTGTGTGTGTGTGTGTATGTGTGTGTGTGTGTTTGTGTGTGTGTGTGTGTGTGTGTGCACGCGCGCCTGCACGCCCGCACCCATGCATGCTTGTGCTGGAATGGTGTGGAGAGACAACAGGTCTTCAGGAGTTGGTTCTTGCCTTCCACCTTGTTGAAAGAGGAGCTCTCCGGTTTTTGTTGCTTTGATGCACACTCCACGCTACCTGCTCTGTGAGCTTTGGGCCCTTTCTCCCATGTCTGTCTTGAGAGTGCTGGTATTACAAATGCATGCTACCACTTTAGGCTTTTATGTGGGTTGCAGCGGTTGAACTGAGGTCTTCAGACTGGTGCAGCGAGCTTTTACCCACTGAGAAAAACCCCCCATCCCCTCCCCAGGCTAGCCTCAGCAGGCCTGATCTGTGAACCTTGAGGCAGGTTGACTCCATCACTACCCACATCTTCCAGTGATTTTGGAATCAAGGGCTTTGAAACGATCCAATTATTTGTAATAATTTTATAATAATACAGGTGGGGGTTGGGGGAGGAATCCTTTGTTTTAACCTACAGAGAAACTGAGGCCCAGGCATGTTCGGGGTCACTCAGGAATATGACAGGGCCCAGAGGCAAACTTATGTATGTTTGACCACACAGCCCAAACTCCTGGTCATAGGTTGTTCTGTGGCATAGCATGAATGACCACGCAGACTCAGATGGCCTCCCCAGAGGTGACTGCTTTTCCACAGACAACTTGAAGTCCACACATAGATTATCAGGAGGTCTGGGGCCCCATAGGCTGAAGGAGATCATCTGTGGACACTGGCTTTGCGTCTCTCTTTCCATCTCTAGATTGTCTTTGTGGGCTGTGCTGACTCTGTTCTGCTGGACCCCTCTGGTGACCCGAACCCTGGAGGGAAGAAAGTGATCAATGGCTCTGATCTTGTATCTTTGCTTGGGCTGGAGCTCACCACTGAGGAGGGTGTCCTTCCTGCCTCTTTGCATTCCTCGGGGCCTAGTCTGGTGTACCCTCTCATCCCCTGCCTACTCTGCTCCACCAGGGCCTGCGCCTCCATGTTTTGAGGTTTCCCTCTTCTTTCTGTGCCCCCTCTGGCCCTGTGCCAGCTGCAATTGCCTTGTTGTGTCAGGATATTAGGTTTTCAGCACTGCATTGCTGCCCATTCCAAAAGCTCTCTGATCTCACCCCCCCACCCCCACCCCTTGATGGCATGGCTGATGTGAAGAAACAACAATATCATCACCACCACCACCACCACCATCATCATCATCATCATCATCATCATTATCATGGTTGATTTGGAGAATCTTGGAGATGCCATCACACCAACGAAAGAAAAGCAAATTAGTTCATTCCAACAGTCCCTAAGCTCACACTTTCTCTGCTCAAAGTCTCTATGGTCAACAGTTTACCTATTTCCGCACCTCAGTTCACCTTTCTGTGAAATGGGGCCGAAAACACTTCCCTTGCATCCTGTGTGTGCACGTATGTACGCATGTGTAGGATCAACTGCAACCTGGGGCTGCTGCAGTCAGTGAACCTGTGGCTCTGTCTGCTTCTTCTAGAATAGCTGCCCAGAGTGACTGGATGGGAAGATGGGAATAAAGGACAGGGTGAGGCAGTCTGGGCCATAGAGCTGCGTGGTAGGACTCAGGACAGACCTGAGACTCTTGCCTGTTGAGGTGACTGTGACAGGACAACTTTGGAGTTAGCAGTGATAATGCCGTGTGCCTTTGAAGTCCTCATGTGTGCTTTCTGGAGGCAGCTCATAGCCATGCTGGGGGACTCTGCCTTGGAGGTTCCTGTGAAACAGGGAGGGAGGGCTTCTGGCCTTGCTAAAAGTGCCCGGAGAGAATACTGCATATTCGTCTGGGTCTTGATCACACTGCTGTCGTGTCTCAGGCCACATCCTAAGCGATAGTATCAAGGAGTAAACAAAGACACAGGAACATGTCCCTCTGTCCTAGTCCACCTTCTGCTGCTGTGACAGAGACCTTAGGCTGGGGCCTCTGAACACTGGATGCTTACTTGGCTCACAGTGTGGTGGTTGGGAAGGCCAAGATGGAGGGTTCACATCTGCAGAGAGGGCCCCCGCTTGCTGTGTCATAACATGGAGGAAGGCATTATGTAGGCCAGAGTGTGGACAGTGAGAGAAAAGAAGGGAAAGAGACCAGCTGTGCCCCCACAGGAGCCTATTCCTGTGACAGCCAAGCAGTCGCAACCCACTGCTCTCCCAAGTTCCTACCCTCAACACTGCTCCACTGGGCAGAAACATTCCAACACGTGCACTTAAGGAGTTGGACAAGTCATGCTGTCACCCCATCCTCATATCCAAATTTGTGGCTTATGGTTTGTTTGTTTCCCTCCCCTCCCCTCCCCTCCTGTCCCCTTCCCTCCCCTTATTTATTTTGATACAGGGTCTCCCTACTGTAGCCCTGGCTGTTCTGGAACCCACTATGTAGACCAGGTTGGCTTTGGCTCCCAGGAATCTCCCTGCCTCCGGAATGTGCCACCAAACCTGGATTTTTAAAATTATTTTAACTATATGTTCGTGTGTGTGTGTGTGTGTGTGTGTGTGTGTGAGAGAGAGAGAGAGAGAGAGAGAGAGAGAGAGAGAGAGAGAGAGAGAGGGAGAGGGAGAGGGAGAGGGAGAGGGAGGGAGAGAGAGAGAGAGAGAGTGCGAGCTGTCTATGTGGGTACCCCGGGTACCTACATTTGTGCCTGTGTTTTCAAAGGTCTTGAGGTGCCTGGTACCCAGCATAGGAAACCCAGAAGAATAGGCTGGTCCCAGCTCATGCTGGACTTAATGCTGGTAACTAGGGTCTCTGTGAGGTAAGATAGTAGGGTGATGCTCCCCAAGCGATTGGAACATTCAGCTTCGTGGCTGCCCTAGAGGGGTGGGGAGAAGAAAATGCTGTAATTTCATGTTCCCTTCTCCCTAGCCGCCACTCCTACTGCCACTGCGATTGTGCATGTTTTTCTGTCTTTCTTATTTTAAAAATACTTTTCACAGTTGTGTGTTTGCATGTGTATACGTGTGTGCATGTGTACATGCCACAGCATGCCTGGAGATGTCGGAGGATGTCAGGACAATCTGCCGGAGTTGTGTCTTTTTTTTTTTTTTTTTTTTTTTTTTTTTTTTTAGCATGTGGGTTCTGGGGGGAATCGAACTCAGGTCATCAGGCTTGGCAGCAAAAGCCTTTAAACATGGAGCTGCTTCCCTGCCTGAGTTGTGAACTAGTCACTCATTGATCATGTGGACAGCACAGTTACACTACCCTGTTTGTATATGTGTTTTAACAGAGAACTTTAATATTTAATTCTCTAGACACTGAAAGTGTGCCGCTAGCTGTGGTCACCTTAGCCTGGCATTTCTTTATGTACCTGGAGTCTTACTATTGAACCCCACAGGATCCTCGGAGGAAGTCCCTGGTAGCCAGCAAGGCACCTTCTTAAAGGGCTCTCACTTGGGGGGGCCTCTCTGCCCCTAGTTTCCACGCTCCGCCCCCCCTCCGTGCAGAGCAAGAGGGCAGGCTCTTCGTTTGTCTTTCAGTTGCAATGATCTCTTTGGCCCCTCCTCTTAATACAAAAGACCCAAGTCCCAGAGTAAGTTATTTGTAATTCGTTTTTAAAAGTCCACATCTCGATATTAGCCATGACTGTCTGCTGTGTAGAAAAAGGAGGAGTTTGTGTTTGAAGTTTAATCCAGCTTCAACTTAAGCTCGGTCCCTGGGCAATCCTTTTTTCTGCCGCTGAGCTCAAACAGCCGGTTCTGAGGTTTGATCTGCTGCCCCACGGAGCCCTGCCCGATGTGAATTTGAAGAGTATCCCCCCTCATACACCAGAGAGACTTGCAAAAAAAAAAAAAAAAAAAAAGGCAGGGGATAACCACTTTGGTACAGCAATATGGGCATCCGTGGTGGGTCCCAGGGTCCTTCCCAGTGCGCTCTGTTTTGGGGAGAGAATGCTGACAGGGGCCCACCCAGGTTGGAGACCTTCTGGGGACAAGCCGCTTGCTTGAGGTCTCTGAGGAGCCCCTCTGAGCGCTCTCTGCTGGTGGACAGCCATCACTAGGGAGTCTGGGAGTGCTGCCTGACAGGTAGGGGGCAGAGAGAAAGGAGGGAAAAAAGGAAGGGAAATGAAAGGCGAGAGTTTGTCGGGAACTGGTGCTGGCGGTGGAAACAGGAGCCGCAGCAGGACAGGGCCTGGTGGCCTTCAAAACTTTTCTTCTCCCCTCTCACCACATGACTCGGAGGATGCAGGCAGTAATTAAAGGCCCCCCGGCTCTTCGTTTTCTGTGTCCACGCCTTTGATCTGGCTCATGTCGGGCGGCTATTTTCATTGTTCCTGTCTTTCTTTCATTCTTTTTTTTGATGGTGGAAATGATGATCTTTGATTCTCGAGTCGGAGGTGGCCAGGAGAGTGGTATAGGTCTTACATAATGCATCTTTCACATCTTATTTTTAAACGCAGGCATAATCAGGGCCAGGCAAAGGCTAGCTTCATTTCCACCAATGTGTGTGGGGGAGAGGAGGTTGCCTGCCCTGCAGTGATGGCCTCGGGGTGGTGGGGCCAGGCAGTCCTGTGCAACTGAATGAAAATTACTAGAGGAAGCTCCTCCCCCCCCCACCCTTTTCTAAATATAACCTGGGGAGAGTTTTTCCTAATTGTTCCCTGATGGAGAAATGTGCTGAGAGAGAGAGCGGGGACCAGAGGACACGCCCACCCAGCCAGGCTGCTCTTGGCGCTTGTGGGAGGCCTGTACACTCGTTATTAGTAGATGTTAATAAACTCCGCAGGATGAGCCACAGAAGTCGTACATGAACTGATGGCTCAGCCATATGACCCGCTGGGCTACATCAGGAGGTGTGAGGCATAGGCGGGTGTGCTGTCTGGGAGGTGCATTCCCATACCTTCTGGCACCTCATCTCCCTCCAGGCGTAGATAAGAAGGAGAAAGTGATGCTTGGTTCGTGGTAGGAAGCCTGTGTGCCAGGCCCAGGTCAGGGTTATTTGCGTAGCATCTGGACCACGAACTCAGATGCCACAGGTGATGCTGGAAGTGGGGGCTTCTCAGAGACAAGATGAGCCAAGGCCACTTACTGCTCCTGAAGGCTGCTTGGAGGGAGGCTGGGCCTAGTGTCCACACTCCCAGATTACCACAGGGAGCTGGTTGCCTGAGTATTCATTAGAAGTTCCTTGGAGAAAGGAGAATGAAGATTGGTTGAAGGCCTGGGAGAAGGAGGTGGCAAGAATCTGCGGCTGCTTCACCATCATGATAGATCAGCAGGAAAGCTTGGAGGGACTTGACTTGCGTTCTGCATCCATTGCATGTGTGGGATAATTGGAAGGCCCATGGTTCAAGTATGGCTGCCTCTGAATAGCTGTGGGACATTTCCAGGCAGTGCGTTCCATGGGCTGGATGGCTCAGCACTTGATGGCGAAGGCCTCAAGATAGATAGACTGAGTACAGGCAGGCGTTTGCCAGTTTAGGGACTGTGGATCAGAATGGCCCCATAGACTTAATGTGTTTGAGTGCTTGGCTCACTATTAGGGGGTGTGGCTTTGTTGGAGTGGGTGTGGCCTTGTTGGAGGAAGTGTGTCACTGTGGGGATGGGCTTTGAGGTCATGTATGCTCAAGCTACGCCCATTCAGACAATCTCCTTCTGGCTGCCCTCGGATCAAGATGTAGAACCCTCAGCTCCTTCTCCAGCACCGTGTCTGCCTGTATGCTGCCGTGTTTCCCGCCATGATGATAATGGACTGGCCTCTGGAACTGCAAACCAGCCTTAATAAATGTTTTCCTTTATAAGAGTTGCCTCGGTCATGATGTCTCTTCACAGCAATGGAAACCCAAACCAAGACAGGGACCTTCCTGCTCACCTTTTCCAGGCTCAGATGCCAGAAGTTTTGGGCACTGACTTCTTTAGTTGACATTCTTTTTAAATTTTTTTTTTTTTTTTTTTGAGATAGAGTTTCTCTGTATAAGCCTTGGCTACCCTGGACTCGCTTTGTAGACCAGGCTGGCCTCGAACTCAGAGTGATCCACCTGCCTCTGCCTCCCTAAGTGCTGGCATTACAAGCACATGTGACCACACCTGGCTACAATTGACGATCTTGAGCACTTGCTGCATGCCAACTTTATGCCGAGTGCTAGGTATTTAATGGTGACCAGGGCTTCTGGCTCGGGCTTGTCACTGTAGACTGCCCCTCCCTGCATCTTCACTGAAAGCAGGAGTTGGACGGTAAGCAACCCATGACACAAGTGATGGAGATACAGTTTCAGAACTGCAGTGTTAGGTGAGTTTATTGCCCTGTGAATGTTGTGGTCCTTCGTGGTCCAGGCCAGGACCCCAGCGGCTCCTTGAGGCAATCAGGAGATAGAAATGAGATGTACAGACTGGTGTCGCATGCCAGATTTTACCAATGCACAGATAAACATACGCACACGCCTTTATGAAGAGGACACTTATAATAGTGGGCTGAGACAAAAGCTCAGTGTGGGGGCTGGAGAGATGGCTCAGTGGTTAAGAGCACTGTCTGCTCTTCCAAAAGACCCGGGTTCAATTCCCAGCCACCACATGGCAGCTCAAAACTGTCTTTAATTCCAGTTCCAATGGCTCTGACAACTTCACACTAAAATAAAATTAAATAAATTATTAAAAAAAAAGAAAGCTCAGTGTATAAAAGTGCTTTCTTTTCAAGTTCCAACCCTAAAACCCACACAAAGGTGGAAGAAGAAAACCAACTTCACAAAATTGTACATAACGCAACAGACAACAGTGTATGCCAGTAAGTGTATAAGCCAGTAAGCAGCATAGCTGTTTATTAGAGGGCTAGGCGCTGAACCTATATTCACACCCTGACAAAGAGTGGTATGGGCTTTTGTTGTATGATACTGTTTCTGGGGTGGGGGGGTTCATGAACAAATGTCTACTCATTACAGATAGGGAACCATGGGTAGAAGTCCAATTCGGCGAACCAATAGGTTTTATGGGGGTTACTTACAAGAATACGGCTATGGGGCTACTTACAGGAAGAGGAATCAGCAAATACAGTTGTTTCACTCTAGCATGGATGACAGCTCTTAAAGCTGGAGTCCTGGGACACAGTTCCCAACTAGCAAGCAGCCTGACCAGTTGGAGAGTATTCTTTCCAGGCAGCTGGTCTCTGCTTCTTGCAGGCAGCTCAGCTTGTGTGAGAGTGTCTCTCAACACTTACTACTTATATAAGCTTGGAGAAGGAGGGGGGCGGGTCCAGTGAGTCCAGTCAGTCTCTGAGGCTTCCTGAAACCTTTGAGTTGTTTAATTTCATGCAGGATGGAATGTTTAGCCTCCTCTTAAGAATATCCTGATACCTCACCTCTTTTCTAACGTTTCATGTCTTAGTGAACATGAACTTAGTGAACAAGGCAGAAGCTTGTTCTCTCTGAGGAAACTGCTGTACGATAGCTTGTTTGCATCAGCAGTACCACTGACCCCCTGAGTGGTGAGCTGTGGTCTACTGTTTTGACATTAGGCAGTTTCCAGTTCCGATATATATATATATATTTTTTTTTCTGTTATATGTTTTTTAATTTAATAATATTTCACAAATACTGTATCTACATCACTTCTTCCTCTTTGTTTCTGCTCTCCAATTCTTCCTGTTCATCCCTCTCAAATTCATGATATCTTCTTTAATTAATACTGTTACATGTATGTGCATGCACGTATGCACACATGCATAGAAAACCTACTAAGCCCATTAAGTTCATGTGTCCCCGTGTCCAGAGCCGACCTCTTGACATTAGAAAGCCTGTGTGGGAGCTTGTCCCAGGAGAAGACTGCCTTCCTCTTTCAACAGCCATTGGCCACCTGCAGTTCTTCACCTTGGGCCAGGACCCTGTGGGGTTTCCTCTGTCCATCTTGTCATGTCAGCCACTATTGTCATTATCCTGGCTTTGTTCAGGAAACCATGTTGATGAGAGATCATGGGTGGAGCTCCCCCGTCATGTGTGCCAGACACCGTCTTACAACAGATGGTCTGGGATTCTGGCCTTTACCATCTTCCCACCCACTCTCCTGGGGCTTTCTCTGACCATTGCTAGAGGTGCGTAGGTGTGCTGAGGGAGGGTCTGAGACATGAGAGAAGCAGCATTTCAGAAGGAGACTGAAGTGGATTCATAGGATGGTGGAGTAGATGCAGGCTCAGAGACCCGAGGCAGAGGATTGCTGGGGAGGAGGGGAGGGCATCCCTGGTGATACTGGGGTGCCTGGAAAGCAATGAGTATGCTTGAAAGAGAGGAACAGACTGAAGAAATGGAGAGCTGGGGTCTTGGCAGCGGCTGTTGTGTGAGGAGACGGCAGCCCGGGTGGGCAGCCAACTGCCTTGGCATTGGTCAACCTAGATATTATAGGTGGGAGGCAAAGAGCTGACTCCAGAGATGCTCATATGCTAACATGGATATAGTTGGAATGTGGATTAAATGTTGGAAGTAAGGGGTATGGGTGATGGGAAAAGCATTGAGTTTTTTTGCTTGGGTATCCAAGGACAGAGGTGTCTCTATTGGAGTCAGGGAGCTGGCAGGAGGGTGGGATGTGAGGTGAGGAACTCTTCCTTTCCTGACAGCTCTGGGCCAAGGAAGGAACCTGGCCACAAAGATGAGGGCAGTAGGTCCAAGAAGCCAGAGTCTGACTGCCTGTAACTCCCAGAAGATTCCTTGCTGTCTGGTGGCAGAGGCATTCCACACTCTGTCCCCTACCGTAGCCCAGGCCACAGTGCTGTCAGCTGAGAGAAGCTGTTCCTGAAGCCACAGGGCAGACGGAACATGTTGGGATAGCGTGGGGGTTGGCGGCAGCCTGACCCAAGGAGATTTCACCCCGGACTGCTCCCTCCCATTTCAGGCATCTAGAACCTTATAGAGAGAAGCTAACCTGCTGGTTCTTGAACTTGTGTACCTGGCCTGGCAGCCTGTGCCTGTTAATTATGGCCTTGGGTAGAAGGTAGTGTCCAGCTCTCTTGTTCCTCTGCCAATCCTCCTGGCTGGTCAAGCTGGGCCACACTGGTGGTTCCTGAGCCCTGCTTTCCCAGCTGACAGGGAGATATATTTTCACCCGCCTACCTGACTGCACACAAATTGCTTTGCCTGGTGCACGCAGAGCTAGGCGTGTGCAACACCTGCTGCCTATAGAGTCTGGCGGCCAGCCCTCTGCACTTCTTACCCCGTGGCCTGTCAGGACCCCTTCATTTATGGTCCACCACTTTTGGCAGCGGTCTCTTGCAGCTGGGATGCCGTGGAAATCGGGTGCTGCTTAGCCTGGCAAAGGGCTTTGAAGTGGCTCTTGTTGGGGGAGAACTTCAGAAGGTGGAGGCTCTGGGAGGTGGGGGCCCCTAAGGCTCATCCTTGTCATGAGCCAGGCCACTGCTGTCGGGTCAGGGCCAAACTTCTCCCTAGGGGCAGGAGCCTGATGTCATGGGCCGTTCACTTAGCCAGCTTCTCTGGGACTCTCTCCATTTTCATCCCGAAGCAGGTGTTGTAAAAGAGAGATGATCAGGTCTGGATAGGTCGGACAATAAAGGGGAAGGCAGTGGGCCCCTCACAGATATGATTTTCTGCCTGCAGCCTGGGGTCTTTTTACCCTCTGACGTACTATTTCTCTCCTCGTCTAGCTTCTGTGCTGAGCGCAAGGCGTTGGTATCCTCATAGCATTTTGTAAATCTCGCTTTAATTTCCCCCCCAGGACAACTGGAGAATTTAAATCCCTGATATAGCAACGCCAGAATTGAATAGAGTAATCAAAGACAGTATACTTAGTTGAATTTTGAGAAGAACATTTCTTACTATCTAAACATGGTATATGTATTTTTGAGTATTTGTTTTCTCTTGGTCTTTGTCTACAAATATATGTGTTCCTGGGATTATAACAACAGGCCTCTGCTGTGACCCAGTGGTCACTTGGTCGGGGCCACGTCTGTGGTCTGTAGTTGTCAGTTGTTTTTAGTGAGCACGTGAGGGTACCATGTGAAATGGCAGCAAGGTACTCAGCTTCCTGCCCTGCCTGTTAGGAATATTCAGGAGGCTTCTCTTCCTCCATGTTTAATCATTTATGTACATAGGTGACTGTTGTCACTGTACTCTTGAGTCTGGGTTTGCAAGGGCTACCACTAAGTACCTACGTGTGGACTTGGCTCTTCTTCGTCTTCGGGGAATCAGTTTATCTGTCTAAAAAAAGGTGAGGATTGGCTTCCTTCACTTCCAACATTCCAAACACTGAACCGCCAAATAAGGCACACACTCATAGTAAGGCTATAGGAACGTACTTATTAAGCATAAGGGGTCATGCTCAGGATTAAGCAGAAGGGCACACCTTCTAAAGCCTGTGTTGGGCACATACCTATAATCACAACACTCCAGAGACTGAGGCAGGATCCTAAATTTGAGGGTTAGGCTACGTGGTGAGACTCTAACAAAAGAAAGAGGGAAAGAGAGAAAGGGAGGGAGGGAGGGAGAGAGACAGAGAGAGAGAGAGAGAGAGAGAGAGAGAGAGAGAGAGAGAGAGAGAGAGAGAGAGAGAGAGAAAAGCCAGAGCCAGCCTTTTATTGTTAAATATTAGGATATGCTCTGCATTAAATGTGAGAATGTACTTATACTAGATGCTAGCACATACTCTAACCTGACTCAGTAGTTAGTGTTCAGTGTAAGAACATTCTTGGCAGCTTTATTTTATTTTATTTATTTTTTTGAGACAGGGTTTCTCTATGTAGCCTTGGATATCCTAGACTCTCTTTGTAAATCAGGCTGGCCTCAAACTCACAGAGATCCACCTGCCTCTGTCTCCCTGAGTGCTGGAATTACAGGCGTGCACCCCCCGCACCCAGCTTCTTGGCAGCTCTTACCCCATCTGTATTTTCTCAGGCTGTCTCAGGC
Organism: Acomys minous; assembly: GCF_964271855.1. Taxonomy (NCBI): domain Eukaryota; kingdom Metazoa; phylum Chordata; class Mammalia; order Rodentia; family Muridae; genus Acomys; species Acomys minous. The sequence continues at coordinate 39,834,731 of NC_140496.1, forward strand.
TGTCTTCGAATGAGGTGGTGAGCTTTTTGAAGGGCTCCCTTGGCCTTGGTCACTGGCGAATGCTCCATTCTGCAGCACACAGAAGAGCTAAGAAGATGTTTGTTGGGTGAAAGGTCAGAGAACAAAGTCGGTGGCAGAGACTGGGCAGTTGGTAAGGACAGAGGTGGGTGCCAGGGCCAATCCCACTCCACAAGCCCTGAAGGCCTAGCCGTGGTCAGGCAGGCATGAGATGCTGCCAAAGGTTCCCTGGTCCCTGCTGCTCCCTTGCTTTTCACACATGCCCAGTAGGGTCCTAGGCTGCTGGCAGAAGAGGGGTCTCCTGAAATCTATTTTGAGCTGTCACCTTAAGGCACAGGTATAATAATCCTCACTGCAGCAAAATCACTGCCAACAGAGTGTTTGTGATGGCGGCATCTCCTTTCCTTGTCACAACAGTCCTGGACTGCCATTCCCATTTTACAGATGTGGAAGCCAGGGCTTGCTGGAGCCTGGTAGTTTGCCTGAAGTGGCAGGGACTATATTCAAGCCTGTGACCCCTTCCTTCCCCCTGCACGAGCTTACCACCCCACGAGCTTCCAGCTTTCCGAGTCTGTCTCCCAGGCCCTCCTGCTGTGCTCTGGGCTCAGTCCCATCTGTCGGAGGTTCTGTTCTGGCCAGATGCGAGATGCCTCCTGGGAACCCTGAGCAGGATAGTAGCTGCTGAGAGAGGTGAAACAAATTCACAGGCCTCGGCCTCAGTCCAGACCCTGGTCTGCCAGTGCGGCCAGGAGGGCCTAGTAGCCCCAGGGCTTAAGCCCAGCCAGCCTTCTGTGCTCAGCTTCTTTCCTAAGCAGGTGGGGTGGGGGACTCAGCAGAGAGTGCGTTCTGCCTGTTTCCTCTGTAGGTCGTGAAGGGAGGCTGTGGGAAGGAGTGAGGGAGGTTAAGAGAAAAGCCAGCCCGGTGGGGGGGGGCAGGACAGAAGAGGAGGAGGGTGGTAGGGTGGTAGGACCCCAGAGGGCGAGGGAGAGGAAACAGGAGGCAGAGCCAGCAGACCTGGGGTGGTCAGAGCTCGTCCTGAGGGAAGTAGAGTGTGGAATGGACGGGTGGCATGGAGAGAGGGAGAGAAGCAGGAAGGAATGGAAAGGGGCTGAGGAGAGTCAGAGGTGGAGAGGGGTGTGGGGGAGGGGAGGGGAGGGGAAGGGAGGGGGAGGGTTGTGTGAAGTACAAGCCCTAACATGCAGATCCTCCTGAAAATCACAGTCCCAGCAATGTCCAGGAATAAGGTTGCAGTGCATGGGTGAGGCTGAGGCTGTGGCCTGAGCAGGTCTGCAGGTTGCTTTCATGAGAGAGTAATCTAGTAGTGCGTGCGTATGTGTGTTGTGCGTGTGTGTGTGTGTGCATGTGTGTGTATGTGTGTGTGCATATGTGCATTTATGTGCATGTGCCTGTGTGTATGTGCACGCTCGTGCATGTGTGCGCGCGCGTGTGTGCATGTGTGTTCATGTGCGTGCATGTGTCTGCATGTGCATGTGTACGAGTGTGCATGTGTGTTCTTGCCACCCACATGTTGGGGTGAGGTGATCCTCTCAGTCTCATGAGCCTCCGGTTTGCAGCACTCACCCTATTCCAGCATCTCAGGCCATTCTCCTAGAGCCAAGGTTTGTAAACTACCCAGCTCACGCATGAGTGTTTGTCTACATGCATGTCTGTGCACATGTCTGTGCACCATGTACATGCCTGCTGCCCACGGAGGCCAGAAGAGTGTGTCAGATGCCCTGGAACTGGAGTTAGGGACAGCTGTGAACAACCACGCGGGCGCTTGGAATCAGACCCAGGTCCTCTGCAAGAGCAGCCAGTGTGGTCCCAACCAACGTGCTCGGTCTTCAGCTTGTAAAGAGTGAGCTTTTACACGCAGCCTGATGACTCCTCACATGTCTGCTTTTGGGAACAGACTTGCGATTGGGTGGGTTCTGGCTTTTGGGCTGGCGTTCTTGAGCCAGCCCTTAGTGTTTCTGACATTTGCATCATTTGTACTGGTTGTTGTGGCTTGTGTCAGATCTTAATGTCACTCACTCACTCACTCACTCACTCACTCACTCACTCACTGCATAGTTGAGAATAATTGCAACAACCTGTGTATTCCAGGGCACCACAGCCGTCAGAGGCTCTGTAGTGTGATACAATTGTCAGGGGAAACCCAGCCGTGCTCGCGGTGTGTTGGCTGTGTCGTGAACTGTTAGCTTCAGGTTACCCACCATTTCAACATTAGACTATGCTGCCTTCCTTTGGGTGGCATCATCTCTTTGCAAAGCTGAGCTCTTGGTGGTTTGCCCTGGGTGAAAAGCAACCCACTCAGAGAAATCTATATGGAAAGAGAAATAAGGATAAGACGTCCAATCCGCTTCCAAGACCGAAGTTGCACATCGCCCAGAAGACAGGTGATTGATAGGCCTTCTGAGAGTTGGGGATTTTATTTTTGGAGAGATGTGGGAAAGCCTTGAGCACTTTAAAACAGCAGTGAACTGTGATGACCCGTTATTGTTTGCCGTGTCTGGGTAGGAGCAGGCACGGAAGACAGTGTTAGAAGCCGGGCGCATTGGTCTAAACCACCTGACCAACCAGCCGGGACAAAGCTAGAGTGCCCAGGTTCTGGAAGCCAGCTGCCAAGTGGGAACCCACATTCTGTTTTTCCATCTAGGCTTGGGAGTAGCCGGGTCTGGATGCTATGTGGATTCGAAGTTATCCAAACTAGACCCATCACTGCTGTGACTCTGGACCAGGGATGCCTTTGGCGCGCAGCTATTTTCTCCAAAACCGTCCTTCCCTTCCCACTTTCCCTAGTGAATTGTACCCAGTGCCCACGGGACTCCCTACCAACCAACCCACACCCTCACCTATCCTCCACCCATGATGCCTTGGGTCAGGGTAAGCCAGCAAAGGTGAGACAGCAGGGTGGGCAGATTAGATGAGACTTTAGTGTAGGGATGAGGAGGGGAACACAGAGGAGCATGGTTGAGACTTAGACGCTAAATATCTTGCCCTACTTATTTTCTTCCAGTTTTAATATCTCACCTGCTCATTATTTCTACTGTCACTGATATCATGACAGCAGCTCCTTGAATCCAAAGGCCTTTTGCCTTGTCTTATTTCCTGATGACTCCTCCAGGCCTCAGCTCACAGAAGACCCAGAAGGGCTCTGAGCGTTTCTTGTTAAGCTGATCTAGCCTAGGCAGCTTAGTTAGTATGTCTCTATTAACACAGCTGTTTGAAACTAAAAAGAGCTGGGCATGGTGGCGCACGCCTTTAATCCCAGGACTTGCGAGGCAGAGGCAGGCAGATTGCTGTGAGTTCGAGGCCAGCCTGGTCTACAAAGGGAGTTCCCGGACAGCCAGGGTTACACAGAGAAACCCTGTCTCAGAAAAAAAAATACATCTTGAGTAAAAGATATTTTGCCTTTCTTCTTACAGTTGCTAGTGAAATGTGTTCCGTGGAGACTCTCAGCAGGCAGAGTGCGGAGACACACTACATCTTCACCTGGCTTGCAGGCTAGGCCTGGGATGCTGGTCCTCACCCCTTGGGAGAGGTTGTTTCTTACTTCCAAACTGCCCTTTCCTACTCACCCTTCCTTGCCTTTTGCTCACATCAGAGCGTTGGCAGCTCCAAGGCGTGAACAAGAGTGTCAGTTGTCCATGCGATGAGTTTAAGGCACAGCACAGCTGTCCCCATGTCCCTAAACAGGATTCCTTCATGTCCCAGCTGGGGCTCCAAATGGCCCATGATCTTGAAGGACCGTTTGGGTCTCACCTTAAGTTGTCTCCACGCTTGCCTGCGCAGGCTTGCCTGTGACTGGCTGTGTTTTGCCTGGTCTTTCCCACCCATCTCAGACAGTGAAGAAGTCGGGTGGACTGCCAGGTATCTTCCCTTCTGTTTAGAGCAGGGCCTTTTTGGGTCCCCCATGGGGCAAGGTCACTCTGTCTTTCCTAACTGGGAATCACAGCCTTCTCTTGCCATTTCTGGCTTGTTTGGATGCCCAGGTCTGGATGGAGGGAGGGTGTCCCTACCCACTTTGTACTTTGTAACCTTTGGGGAATTCAATCTGTGATGACACAAAAGAGCTGGGCTGTTCCTGTTTCTTGCGCAATGCTTTGACTTACGTATTTGTCTATTTCTCTTACGCTGTTGATATGTTTGCTAACCATGGCCAGTGCTCTTGGCTGGAGGGCCATGGTACCTGGAAAGCGTGTGTATGTGTAAGTGTGTGTGCATGTCTAAGCATGGGTAATGTGGTGTGGATGTGGGTGTGTTCAGAACACACGTGAAATATACATGGCTTGTGGGTACACATACAGAAGTGCACATATATACAGTGTGTGTGTGTGTCTGTGTGTGTGTGTGTGTGTGTGTGTGTGTGTGTAGGTGTATGTAGGCACTATGTTAATAACAACTAAGAGCAGTTTGGATGGAAATGACATCAGCTTTGGAACCCTCCCTGGCCTGCATCCATCCCATGCTGGAGCCGCTGTTTGCTAGAGCAGATTTTGTAGCTTGGCTTCATGTGCGTGTGAGCACTTGGGTGTGTTTTAATTAACTAGAACATTTGCCTGGAAATGAGCAGCGCCGGCAGCAGGCGCAAAGGCAGCTGGAGGGGGCGGGGCAGCAGCAACGTGGAAGAGCCTATGCAGCCTGCGTTTCCAATGTGCCAGTCCCAGCTGATGGTGCCACAGGAGCATGGAGTGGCAAGCAGCCCCCGGGGCTGGGTGTCACCCCAGCAGGAAGATTTCTAGGTGTGGATGAGCCCCTTGGAGTCTCCGGGGCTCCTGCTACCTTGAGTAGGACATGTGGCTCTCACCATCATCAAGGGTGGGCTTTGGACCATGAGTTGTGTAGGACCACTCTCTTTATCCCTGCTCAGCATCCAGTGTATGCAACCTTCTGCATCTCTTTGTTGCATGAAATGAGAGTGAAAAGAGGAAGAGGTTAAGCATTATCTCCAGGGTCACACAGTCACCTTTGTTTTTACCTTGTAAAATTCTGGTACAGGGAACTTTTAATCGCAGTGGATGCACATATGCCACAGCTCTCTCTCTCTCTCTCTCTCTCTCTCTCTCTCTCTCTCTCTCTCTCTCTCTGTGTGTGTGTGTGTGTGTGTGTGTGTGTGTGTACGTACGCGCACGCACATGTGTTCGTGCCTCACCCCTTGCCACAGGTGGCTCTTCACCTGTCTGCTGTCTGTCTGTTTGTGTGATGGGGGAAGTGCGCCTTGCCAGGCTGCCTGCTGTAGGAGAGGTAGGGCTGAGTCTCTCTCTGAGACAAGCTGGTCTGGGAACTCGGTAGAGGTACTGAAGGCATCTCATCGAAGGCCTTGTGTCCCCGTACTGTGGTCTGTTCCAGGGGCTGCTTGCTGTGCACTCCTAAGCACTCCAGAGGTTTCTCTTCTGTGATTTGGTTTTAGCTCTGTTCAACCCCCTTCTTCACCTGGCTCACTGCACAGTGAGTCCTGAAATCTTGTCTTACGCACGCCTCCCTCCTGCTTTGTGGCCCCAGCAGGCTCAACCCCAAATGCCTTTGAGACTCTAGCAGGGTGACATCACCTCTCAGAGCCCTGCTGCCCTCCCTGGTAAGGTGGGCGATGTGTCAGGGACACATTAGCTGCAACTCCTTGTGTCCACCTGTCCAGAATATTGACTTCTATGTGAGACAGGCACTGATTGGAGGCCCATTTGTTTCTGCGTCCCCCTGCTATCTGGGATGGTATCTGTTTCTTGGATGCCAGCTGTGTTTCTTACATTGATCCTCATTATTTCTTCTTTTACCCTAAATTAAAACCTGGCTCAAGGCCTACCTGTCCCCAGTGTCTGATCTCCTGGCTAGGTCTGAGCGTCCTGGGATGAAGGGGACCTTTTGGTGGTCTCTCCATACTTGCTTTGCCTCTGTGCTGGCTTTACCTTTGCACTTGTTATAGCCCATAGCCTACACTTAATATTTCTTCCTTGTGGGCACATATAAGCTCACTGTGTGTATGTGTGTGTGTGTCTGTGTGTGTGCATCCATGTTCGTTGGTGTTTTGCCTGTGTGTATGTCTATGTGATGGGTGTCAGAAAGCCTGGAACTGGAGTTACAGACTGGGCCAGCCTTGTAGGTCCTGGGGATTGAACCAGGGTCCTCTGGAAGAGCTGCGAGTGCTCTTAACCACTGGGCCATCTCTTCAGCTATAAGCTCAGCACTTTGAGAGCCCTTATTACAGCACTGATCAGACTGGACTTTCTAGGCCAGGGAAAGGAGGGTGGGGTGGGATAGGAGGAGAATGCACACACTCACATGGCTATGCACTAGAGTGAATAAGCATGCACTCATGTGTCCCCTTGTGTGCATACTCACTCCTATCTGAGTCCCTCAGACCGAAGCTCCCATCTATTTGGTTAACTGAAGAAAGGTGCTTGCTTTAATTTGCAGTCATCAGAGCAGTGAGAGCCAGCCAATTGCGATTGGAATTTTTTTCTTAACAAGCTCTAAGTTCAGGGCCGCCCCATTAGAGTAGACACCGGAAGCCCTCGCTGGTGGTGGGGTCTTTTAATGCCGTAAGACTGCCATGTAATTATTTGATAATGTAGTGTTAGAATTTTGCCTGTGCACGAATCTTTTCCAATAGTTGAAGCTGCTGGGGATAAGCCTGAGGGGGGTCACTAGGTGCCAGCACCCCTGGGAAGAAGTGAGGTCCCTGTCTTCCCACCTGGAAGTCCTGCCTGAGTCCTCATCCTCCCGAAGGTGGGATTTCCCCTCTTTTCCAGGGTTAGGAATGTGGTCAGCATATTTGTTGTAGGTGAGATCTACATGGACTCCTTCAGGTAGGGGGTAATTACCTGGGCTGGGGTGCAGATGGTGGGTCTCTCTCACCTGCTGGTGGAAATCTGCCCCGGGGCTCCTGCTTTCACTGATGATCTGCCGGAGTCGATTTTTCCTTGGAAGCCGTCAATCTGTGGCACAGTACTTTGGCTATACTTTCTGGTTGACTTCATCAGTGGCTCTGAGGACGTTGGGTTTTCCTGTTTGTGCTTCCTGTTCTTCCTCTGGGAAGCAGGAGTCGTAAACAGTATCTACACACAGCAGAAGGAAGAGACAGCACAGCTCTACAATGTCTTCTTCACCACCTTGACTTCTAGAAAGCTTGCAACTATGTTTCCATGTGTGGTTTAGTGATACAATTTGACCTGAGGTGGTGATGCTAGGCTGTTTGTAATGTTTTAGGGCCGATAGTTTTCTTTGCTACAGAAATATCAATATGCTTGGTTGCTCCGGGAACCCCCAAATATTCAAGAAACACAGCTTCCTTCCTAAAAGGCCTGGCTGCAGGCGCTGCACCTGTTACATGTGGAAGATGTTTGTGAGAAACCCACACACTCACTGCTTGGTGGATGTTACATGGAGCTGTCAGGGGGGCTCCGTAGCAGAATGGCTTCGTCAGCCTGCTGCCTCTCCCTTTTTCTGTCCCTCTTGGTCACATAGGCAGGGAGGAACCTTCACCTGCTTGTCACTTGTCTTACCCTGCATGTGTGGACATTGTTCCTTTTTGGTAGCAATGGTTGTGTTCTGTAGTGAGTTGTTTGTGCTTGGGACCTCAAAGGAGAGTCACAGTCATGCCCTGGGGGTGGGGGGTCAGCCTTGAGGTGGGTGCTGTCTGACCTGTGGGCTCCTCATAGAATGGCGCCTCTTAGTCATCCTTGTGTCAAAGGACATGCCAGGCACGTGCTGACACCATTTCTCCTGTGTCCCCTGGGTGGCCAAGCTCAGCTAATGAGGGATGCTGGGCCTTCCTAGGCATGGGATCTTGCAGGCCCTGAACCATCTTGTGAAGGCTGTGGAGTATGACACCTCATGTGTCTGCAAAGGAAGGCAATTAGGCGAATTGGAAGCAAACTGCCCCATATGTATTGAAGTCGAGTCCCCAGTAAGACATTGCCCCTGTGTTTTGTGCCCAAGTTGCTCAGCTGACTGTGCAGTTCTGTCTGAGCTGTGAGTACCCTGCTCTGGTGCTCTGGGCACAATCCTGTCCACATGATAGCTTTTAAAAGTCATTCTCCGCCCCCCCCCTTGCCCACCGCCCCCCCCCCCCCCCCGCCCAATCTATCTCCGCATTCAAAAAAGAGGCTTGAAACATCTTGCCTTAAGCTGTTATCGCTAGCTAACTGTATTTTATATTCGTGTTTGGGTTGTGAAAAGCAGCAATTAAGAAAAATCTCTGCTTCAGATTAACTGCAGTCGATGCTGGCTCAGAATGAGTGGTGCACTGTATTATCCCTTGGGTTTCAGAACTTTTGGGTTGCAGGGAGTTGGAGCACACAGGCTAACTATATGGGTGTGCCTTTGGTGGCTATGGCACAATGGGCAAACATGAGGAGGAGGAGCTAGAAGGCAGGAACTGGACTCCCATCTGCCCAGCTTCTTGGCACCATGGCCTGCATTTGACAGACCTTGGTGTAAGGCAGACGTGTGACTGTGGATACTTTTCCAGTCCCAGGGTCGAAGCCCTCAGAGAGTCTTGTGTCTCTGTGACCCATATCTTTGGCTGAAATTCATCTATATATGTCCTGCCTTCTTTGGAAGGTGCCCTGCATTTTTGTGACTTAAAGAAGTAATTGCCTAGGGGCCAGAGCCTGGAAAACCCCGATGTCGGCCAATTGCTAACACCCACCATGTGCCGAATGGCTGCATTTCAGAAACCACTGCCAGCCACTTCCCATTTGATCACCACTAGGTACAACTGCTGGGCCACAGACCCTGTGGCCCACACTCGTGGTCCCAGAGAGCATCTGGCCAGCTGTGCCCTCCCTTGACCTTTGCCTTCACTGGCTTTCCTCCTGTCTGTCTTCTTTTGGGGACCACTGCCTCGACTGAGGGGAGCAGGCGGAGGCAGGCACCTTATCTTCTTTCCTAGTTGTTCCAGTAATCCGAGGCTTGCAACAGCACGTTGCAGTTTACAAAGCATTTTCCCAGCCCTTCTTCTCATTTCTCATTCTGCCTCCCTCCCCCCCCCCCCACGCCATTGCAGCCCTGCAAAGTACACAGAACCAAATGGGTGGAGGAGACTGTGGTTCAGGACGGGGTATGGAACCAAAACCGCCATCCAGTGTTTGATTTCCAGCCTAGGGCTGTTGGGATCACCAGCAATATTTTTTTTTATTGCTAATGTTCTGAATCTTGATGGTAAAGCGAATGATGTTGGCTGCAGTTCTTAGCACGTTCAGGTGTAGCTCTTGCCTGTTAGGCACAGACTCCATCAGTCCTGGTGGAAAGATGGCTGCAGGGAGCCCAAGACAGTGCTCTTACTGGGTCTGAAGAGGAAGGGCGCTCTCATCCTGTTTACTGGGTGCTATGGCTGGCCTCCCAGGACACCCATGCAGGAGATGAGGCGGAGTCAAGACCATTTCTGTTCCCACTCACTTCATTCAGTGCTTGCTAGGGGTCCTGTGGGGCTGGGAGGCCAGGCTCTGAACTATTTATTTATTATTCGCCTCCACCTGCAAGTTAGAGGAAAGGCCTCCATTGTCAGTCTTTATTGTATGGCTGTGGTTGGAAGCTCTTGAGTAGGGAGACTAGTTTCTTCATGGCTGCCTTTCTTGGTTCTTATTCCTGTCAACTGCCTGTGCCTTGGGGCGGGGGGGGGGGGCCAGGGGGTGTGTACCACAGACTACTATGGGCCATGCTAGCTAAGTGGGAGAAATCTCTAAGTAGGACTACTGTCACCCCAGAGGGACTTTTGGGGTGTACCTATATCCTGGTCTTTTTTTTCTGAACACTTGGTAGTGTCAAAATGAACACCTTGTTGCCCATATAACAAGTCACAGGGGAGGGGCGCTGCAGTGGGGAGGGCAAGGGGAGGGCTTGGTGGGGCTGGTAGGAGTCTCCCAGGAGGCCTTGATTCCGTCTGGGAGACTGACTGTCCCTGAGCCCTATTCGCCTATTTCTGAGCTGTTTCCAAATCTGAGGGATGAGAAAGGGATTCCTGCCCATGTCCTCCTTAGCATCGCGTCTGGGAGACTCAGGACTCTGTGCACCTTTGTGTGGAAAAGGACTACAAACCTGGCTCTCTGGGTTGGGAGGTGCAAGGCTCAGGAAACCCTAAAAGTCAGCAGTCACCTTCAGCATCTGCTGTACCCCTGTCTGAAAATAAACCCTTGCTGGGGCTTTACACCAGCTCACCCTTGGGAATTCTCCCGAGGAAAGCATGCAGCATACAACATGGAGCACGGAGCAGGCAAGACCAACACAGTTGCCTCAGAAAGGAGAATGTTGTTGGGGTCTCGCCCAGTGTGGACAGAGCCCCACGCACCCCATAGTACCAGCTCAGGCTTCTCACCTCTCTAAACCTCAATTTCCTTTTGGGTGTGGAGGCAACAGCTGAACTGACTCCAGAGAGTTACGTAAAAAGTGGAAAGGTGGGCTGGAGAGGTGGCTTAGCGGTTAAGAGCAGTGACTGCTCTTCCAGAGGACTTGGGTTCAGTTCCCAGCACCCACATGGCAGCTTACTCCTATAACTCCAAGATATGACACCCTCACACAGACATATAGGCAGGCAAAACACACATGCATATGAAATAAAAATAAATAATTTTTTAAAAACTGGGAAGGGTCAGTGCTCACAAACTGTTGTCTGCCTCTGGGTCACAGTCCTTCCAGAAGCTTCTCATTTTGTTGGTTGGCTATTCTTTACCCTTTGCTTATTTTAATTTTTAACAATTCTCCCCCATATTCAGTTTGTTTCCCAGTGTTCCAGTTAACCCGAGGTCAACCATGTTTTGTGGGGTTAAAATGGAACATTTTGGAAAAATGAGCTGTTTTTAAGTTTTAAATTGCACACACCATGTGGGGTGGCCCAGCAGAATCCTCTGCTGTGTCTTTGGGGTTCACTAGGCCACCCAAATTCACGGCCCCCAGGCATCTCTGAGCATAAGGCTGGCCTAGAGGCCTTGCGGAAGTAGTAGAGTTGGGCATTGGTGTATGTGAGAGCTGGCCTTGCTTCGGGGCTGGGCCTGGAGCAGCTACTGTCTTGCCCTTGCCTGGCATCTTCTTCATCCTCCGCCTTCTTTTTGGTGTTCTCCATCCCCATCCCGTGGCCTTTGTTCCCTCTCCTCAGTTGCCCTAATGACTTAGCCCAGGTGGCTAGTTGAGTGGAGAAATGACTCCAGGGAAATAATAGTCCTTGCTACCAGCCTGGGCCTCAGGTGTGCACACAGTGGCCCTCCCTAGGGTTCTGGTGAGCTGGGCCTCCCCTGCCTCCAGCTGTTAGGCAGAGAGAGAATTGTGTGCACATGAACTCACATACGTGTTACTCTGTGTTACGTAGCTGTGTCTATGCATGACCGCGGATATGCAACTGCATGCATGTGACCATGGGCATAGAACTGTGTGTCTGTAACTCTGTGCATGTATGTAGGTAGCTGTGTGTCTGTATGCGTGTTTCAGGCTGGTGTCAAGGCTCAGGACTCGAACCAGGGGCCTGGTAATGTTCAGCGGGGCTAGCTTTCCTCCTCTGCTGGTTGAAACACTTGGCAGAACATAGTTACACATGTTTAGATAATTAGAACAACAACAACAACAACAACAACAACAACAACAACAACAACAACAACAGCAAAAGCCCAAAGACCAATTCTATTCCAAGAGACCCAGCAGGGAGGCAGGGCCCACCCAGGATCTGGGGGATGGGGGGCTACATTCTGTCTCCCCCGTTCACCACAGTCCTCCCTATATTCTTATTCTGGTCACACATCTAGAAAAAAAATAATCCCTTTGTTGCACGATAAGCTGACATCGGTCCACTCCTTGTTGCTGTGAAGTTTGCTGTGTTTGGGGCCCACTCGGGACAGCAGGCCATTAGGCACTGATTAAATGAGCTAATTTTAATTTGTTCAGTGGCTACAGATGCTGAGACCGTTCCGTGCCCTTTTCTCCCAGCTCTATTTATTTTACCTCCACCTTCTCCCCCCCCCCCCAACCACTACCAAAGAAAAAGACCTCAGGTTTTCCTTTTCCCTTTCTATCTCCCTTTAAAAATAAACATAACAAAAACATTTTTTAAACGAGAACTAATGCTAGGAGTGAGGGCTTGACCATGGCTCCCTGAGACTGGCCTCCAGAGGTGCCACTGCGTTGAGCTGGGGGCCAAGCATGGGCCACCCACTATGGTGGAGGAAAAGGAGGAGGAGGAGGAGCTGGGTGAGGCCCACTCTAGGCCTTCGAGGGCTTTGGTCTCCTCCTGGCCTTTGTGTGAAGGCTTCCAGGGCTCTGTTCCCCTCCTCTGCTTCCTAAGCCTCATAAGCCTTACCTCCTGGCTCCGTGTAGAGGTTGCTTTTGGCAGGAAGCCCCCCCTCCCCTCAGGACCCCCTAAGACCCCTGTTCTCCTACCGTCCAAAGTACTCACCTTCACAGATATGTAGGAACCCCACAGCTTTTGAGGCTCACTACCCTCTCTCTAACAGCTATCAGCTGCAGGTCAAGAACTTCTGTTCATGGATATATGAATGAATGAATGAATGAATGAATGAATGCATGCATGCATCTGTTTTTAAAGAACCCTTCCACAGGCCCAGCTCAATGTGTCAGGACCTGGGGTCCCACTGATTATGAGTTGTTGGCCATGGCTGTATGCAACACACGGTCTCATTCTTCTAAGGGAATAGGAGGCACTCTTTGCCTCTGGTGCGTGGTGAGGATGTGCCTACACACCGTACCACGGTAGTGGGGAGTACACTCCTGGCCAGCTGTCCTGATTCCAGTCCTTTTTGGCCTAGCTCTGGTGGGAAACCTGCCAACCACAAAAACGTACCCGGAGCGCAGAAATGAATGGCTGTATGGGTTTAGCAGTAGCTGTCCCGTCGTCCTTGCGTCAGCAGTCAGGTCCCTTCCCTGCTCTTGCGTTTGGAACACCGCCTTCTGCTCTGTCTGGGCACCTTAGCCAGCAGCAGGTCTCCCTGGAGCTGAACAGCAACCAGCCAGTTTCCAGGCCTGGTTTTCATTTGCTGAGTGCTACTTCCCCGCAGACAGTCTCCCCACACACACCCACTCCACCCAGGGGCCTCGGAAAGGCTGTCCTCAATCCTGTGCTGGCCATCTGGATGTGACAGAGAGAGAGAGAGAGAGAGAGAGAGAGAGAGAGAGAGAGAGAGAGAGAGAGAGAGAGAGAGCCCCGTTGCTGCCTCTTCAGCCACAAGCTCAGGCCTTTCTCCTCCTTGGATTCCTAAGACAGAACTCCCCTGGCACCCCTGGGGTCTGGGCCTCTGTTGAGCCAACATCTGGCCATGTGGCCTGAGCTTGGCTTGTGCAGCCTTCTCTCTCTGCTGCCCCTCCTTTCCCAAGCCTCTTCCTCTCCCCACTAGCTGGATTCCCCCCGCCAAGCCCACAGCGGGAGCAGCACACCCTCAACCCAGCCTTCCTGGGCTGGCCAGGCAGGGCGGGTGGAGATGCATCCCGTGGCTGAGGTCACCCGTGGGCCAGTGGGAAGTGCCTGTCTCCCCCTTGCCTGCCCTGCCTCCAGTGCTGGGAACACAGGCTCGGTTCTGGTCCTTTTGGCACCAGCCACTTGCTTTTGGGCATCCCGGTGAGCGAGCGTGGGGAGAGGTAAGGGTGGGGTGGGGGGTGGGTGAGAGGGGAGTCACAGACTGACCCTGGGAAGAGGGAAGGACGCATCCATCGGGCTCTAGTCTGCACAGGATGCCAAGTCCCGCTGGAGGGTGGAATGTCTGTGCTGTGTATCAAATCCAGAAGGAGGAGAATTGGGTTTTTGGAACGTGGGGGTAAAAATGAGCAAACTAGCTGCTCAGGAGAGACCGATGGCCAGAGTATCAGGCCTGTTTTGGTCTCGGGATGCATGCCGCTTTCCCGGTCTGACACCACTCTCCTGGTTCCCCTTTTCCCTTCTCTTCTTGACCCGCTCCATTAGCTTCCTGTTGCTTCTGTCCTTCAAGGATCCCTGGCTTGCATCTCTGTTGTCTGGGTGCCTTTGAATCTGGGTGCTGCTCAGTGTCTCTTGGCCTCAGGCCCCTTGGCCCTTCAGCCCTCCTGCTAGCGGGGAAGCCGAGGGACTGCTGGCTTCCAGGCTTGACCTTGTTGCTTACGAAGCATCATGTCCCATGCCTTGTTGCTCTGGCCGCTCACAGGGGCTGAGTGCTTGCGGGATAAGAAGCCAGGTCTCTGGATGGGTTCCTGGGGTTTTTCTGGAGGTGAGTAGGGGGTGGGAAGTGAGGATTGCTCCTGGCCAGCCACTTGTTCTCCTCAGGAGGGGACTGGTGCGGTCCTTTCTGTTTATGTCGTAACCAGGCTACCGAGATGGCAAACTTGGGTTCTGCAATTACACAGCGTTTCAGCAGCAAATTGATAGGATAACGTGTTATTATTGGCTACTGGGTTAATAGCTATTTTGGCAGGAGTACCAATCCTGCGTGGTGTTGCTGGCATGGGTATAAGGATGGCGCAGTGGGGTAGAGGAATGGTGGGTGCGTCTTAACAGGCAACAGCAGACTCTGAGGACTCCCGGGTCCTGCCAGTGCCTGCTTGGAGGATACTAAGCCCTGATGAGCTGATGCCAAAGCTAAGACCAGAGAGGGTGAGAGAGCAGCGGCAGGTCACACAGTGAGTCGGTTTCTCCTGTAGGGATCTGGGCACAGCGTGGCTTGTGCTGTCGAAAGGCAGGATGATAGCCTTCACGCCGTCCCCTCCGGCTTAAATCCACGATGCCTCTGTGCCTTTTGAGCTGGGGTACCACTAAGGGCTTGCTGGCCCTGGAGTCCCCTGGCTTGTGAGCTCTACTGCAGCCTCCTCATCTGTTCTACTTCCTTCCCCATAGCACCTGGCTAGAGGAGGTGCCACACTATCATCTCAGAAAATGTCTCGCTTGGGTTTTGGCCAGTATATATGTATAATCCCCTGTCTGGAATGCTGCTCCTCAGATCCTGCTCTGGCTGTCTCTGTGCTGCTGGCTTAAAGCGTCCGCTCAGCTGTCATGTCACTCGGTCTTCTTGTGCAGAGGAGTTGCTACCTCCTCCTCCACCCATTTCCTGCTCCTTCTGTGTCCAGGGTACCACCTGATGATGCCTTGCTAGAGCATCTATTCAGCTGGAAAACCAGATCCTCTCTTGCTATGCTGAAAGCATGCTGAGGGCAAGGACTTGGTTGGGATCATGCACTGTCCCCAGAGCCTTGGACAGACTGGTGGAGGAGGCACCGATTAGCAGGCATTAAAGGGATAGCCTAATGTAAACTGCAGTGTCACTTTAAAGATGGCTCCCGGGCAACAGGTGACTCATTCTGGTTTTTGTTTTTGTTTTTGTGTTTCCTTTCTTGAATTGGCATCAGGGTGTCCGTTATTCCTGCCCCCAAATGGTGTCAGCAGTTGTTCTTTTAGGGCTCATGGTAAGATATTTTCTTCCTGAATGTTAAGAGGGTTCGGGTAGGGGGTGGGGGAACGGGTTCTCTATCACTGGAAGAGACCAGACCTCCTGTTAGAAGGGGGGTGAACTGCATCTCCTGCAGGGGTCCTTCTCTGTTTATGTTGGAGCTCAGTGTCAAGCCAGCATGCTCGGTGTTCTCTTTCACAGCCAAGCCTTTCACGTTGTTACTGGGACAGGGTGTGAGTTAAAAGTTGATAAACTGAGGCTTGAAGTGACCTGGGAGCTGGGAGCATGGTGTCCTATAGTTAGCTTGCTGTGCACTAGGAGGTCTTCCGGGAAGTCTCCACTCAGGCTACCCCTGATCTGCAAGCATCAAGCCCTCGTAGGTGCCTTGAGTGTTTCTTAGTGCCAGGTGCTGGGCCAGGGTGTGTAACCTGTTTATTGCAGACAGAGAGACAGGAGGCTTTCTCTGCCCATCTTCATCTTGGCGAGTGGCCGTAGGTATTTGATGGGATGAATGGATGCAGAGAGCCTCCAGGATGAATAGGAAGTACTCAGTCTGGCAACTGTCCCATCAGCCAGGGAGATGGAAGTCCTCGCTGGCTAGAGGTGTTAACCGCTTGCACTGGACCAGTTCTTTCCCTGGAAGATGCATGTGCCAGGGTTTCCTTTCCTATGTTCCTGTAGAGGGCTCGCTTGTTTGTCAGGATTTTTTTTTTCTGCTGGTCACATGGAAAACACGTCTGTGGAATGCAGACACATCACATGCCTTGAGCCTCCAGTGTGTGAGATACAGAGAGACAACCACTTGAGTGGCTTTGCCAGGAAAATGTGTACTCCACCTCTCAGCCTCACTGCCATGTCTGTCTCTTTAAGAGGAAGGAGTTTCCGTTTATTATCTTATTAAGGCTGTTCTGGTCTGGTTTAAGCAAACAAGAGCCCCTGCCCCTCCCCCCTGGTGTCTCTTTTGTTTTAATGCTATTTCTCCAGGGATTGAGGCTTTGGCCAGCCAGAGGTGGAGCTGTTCCTTCTGCCCCCGTGTGTTCCCACCACTCCCATACTACTCAAGCTCACCCTCTGCCTTTTTTTAAATAAAAGAAGGCAAGTGCAGGCCACACAGACAGACTGCTCTAATTGCATTCTGCCATAAAGTGCGGACCTCTATAGTTGGCAGCTGGAGGGGCCCTGCTCAGGGCAGACCCCTTGGGCCCAGGCAGTCTGAGTAGTCAAGGTCAAAACTCCTCAGCCTCTACCTTACAGGGTCCATCTTGACTAGCTCCTTGCTTCTTCTCTGTGGTTAAAAAAAAAAAAATATTTTTTTTTCGTTCTTGCACACAGGTATTCAGTCATATTATAAATATGAAATGCCTTTTTTGGACTAAGCCCCAGACTATAATGCTTTATCCATTTATCTATCCATCTACCCGTGCCTTAGTTACCAACTGCATCTTATAGTTGGGCCACTGTCATTAATGCCTGCTTTCATTCATTTGTTCATTCATTCATCATCTAACCAGCTACCAGAGTTTTTGCCTGATTAAAAAAAAAAAATTTCTGTGAGGCCCCAGGAGTCAGGAAAGCCCTGGCTTATTTAGGCTATCTCAAGGTAGTTCTAAGTGCAGAGTACCTGTGAGAATCCTTATAGCACATCGGGAGATGTGCATACAACCCTGTCTTGTACCATTACTGATAGGCTGCTTCATGGGAAGGTGTGGTAGTGCTACACTCAGCAGCTGCCCAGGGGCTGCTCTGTAGCAGGCACCTGGTAGTGTCTGGGTTGTGGGTAGATAGCCCTACAGATCCAGTGACACCAGAATTTTCAAGCAGGCAGGCAGCTGGATCACCTACACTCTGCTGGGATCTGAACTAGGAAAGGTCACCCCTCACCCCGCACCCTCACAAGCCTCATTTCCCCAGAACATACAGGTAACATCAACTGCCCCTTTTATCTCCCCGAGCCTCAGTTTCCTCATCTGTAAAGTGTGCCTTGTGAAAGGAGGACATTGTCCTGATGCGTTCAAACAAGCAAAACACAGAAGACTAAATGTTCAAATAACTGATTCATGGTGCTCACTCAATGGTGCTGCTGACATGGGCAGGGCAGGGCAAAGCAGGGCAGGGCAAGGCAGGGCAGGGCAGCCTCTAATCTTTCTGTCCCAGAATCTCTAAAGCTCAGCAGTAAAGCCCGTGGTGACAGATTTTCTGGAGGCTGCAACATGACAACGTGGGGAAAACAGAAATGTTCTTTGCTGAGCACAAAGGCTGAACAAGACCTTCAGAGTAGCTGTGGGCTGGCAGCAGCACACAGGCTCCCCGTATCTCCTCTTCCCTGCCACTTCCACAAGGAGCCTATTCCACCTCCTCTTTCCTGCTTCTGTCAGGAGTGGTAGGTACTGAGATTCCAGTGGCTACCAAAGCATCCACTCACTGGCTGTGCGACACTTGTGGCTTGGAGAGGGGAGGGGAAGAGTCTCAGAGCTGAATCACGGGGCCTTCCAGGGTTTCCCTCAGGCCATTTTTGGGCAACTTGTACATTTATTTTTATTTTACTTTGTGCCACATTGCATTCATTTGAAAGGGCATTATGAAAACAGCACATCAGTTTTTATCCATGTCATGATTTAGGACTGGCCTTAGGTAGGTACAACTGTGGTAACTTAAAGGACCACACTGAGCCATAGTACTAGGGTACAAATCCTGCAGTTGACTCTAGTGTGACTCCAGTATGCAAATTTAAGCAGGAGCAGACACTGCAAGAAGTGATTGCTACCCACCCACACACCCCAACACACAGTGGTGGAACAGATTCTGTGACCCAGAGTCAGGAGAGAGGGGCACGCCTGTCTGAGAGTGCGGTTGCAGATCACTAGGCTCCATTTTGCTGGACTTTCATTCTAGGCAGCATGCCTGGTAATGTTCCTTTGGGTGGCCACTGGCTCTCAGGCCTCCTTTAGTTAAAGATCACTATCGTGGGGGTATCAACTCCCTTGACTTTTGAGAGGGGAGAGACCTGCACGGGGTTTTGGGTTGGAACATCAAACCCCGACTCTCAAGACTGTCTGGTGTAACAGCAGCTACCGTTGAGGGAATCCCTGACTGTGACGGTGAACCCAAGGTCTCTGTACCTCTCAATGTGCTCCTCTGAGAAATGGGTCCACACTGGCCACAGGGAGCTGCTGAGTTGTGCTCTCCACCTTTCACATCTGTCTACCCTTCTGGTAAGAATGTTGCATAAGCCAGCTGTGTTTTGGAGAAGAGCCAGTGGAGTGTGGCTCCTCCTCCCCCACCCATGGCACTCAGAAAATGCTGGTCCGGCTGGGTAAGGGGCACAGGCAGGAGTCCAATATGCTGTATTCTGGGGATGGCCTGACCTGAAGAGGACAGGGTGGTGTTGTCAACTGACATTGCCTACTCTCCCCTAGGAGTGTGGCTCTGCAGGGACCTGAACCTGTGTAGTCCCCTCCCCATGCCCTGCCTGTGACCTCCCTCTGGTACCTTGTGTGAGCTCTAGTGGAGGGCTGCTGGGATGGATCGCTGTGGGGGTGGCAGGCTGATAACATAGTTGTCTCTCTCCCTTCATAGTACCTAGGCCCATGATGGGTACCCTTTATCCGTGTGCTCCCTGCAGGAGCTGAGCTGTGCTGGCCACACACCCTGTCCTCTTTTAGGGCCCAGGACCCAGGTTTCCTCGATGTATGCCCAGGACTGTTGATGACAGAAGGGTGAGGGCAGGGCTGGGCTGCACCCGGGTTGAGGAAAGATTGTGGCATGACCACCTGGCTATTGGCCCCAGAGTCAGGAAATTCTCAGTCACAGACATGGTAAGGTGAAATGGGCCTGGGGACCAGGTGCAGACTGGGAGTCACAGCCTTTAATTTATTTTTATTTTATTTTATTTTTAACCAGGGGTCTGTAGTCTTAGCACTTGAGAGGTGGAGGCAGGGAGGTCAGAAGTTCAAGGGCTAGCTTGAGCATTGTGGCACATCTTTAATCCCAGCATGCAGGAGGCTGAGGCAGGTGGATCTCTTTGATTTCAAGGTCAGCTTTGTCTACATAAGGCGTTCTAGGCCAGCCAGGGTTATATAGCGAGATTCTGTGTGGAAAATAAAAACAAAACCCAAAACAAACCCAAGTGACTCGAGTGTCGTTGTGTCTCCAGTTAGGCTGATGGATGGGGCCTGCGTCTTTGAGAGTTGGAGGCTCGCCTTGGGTGATAATGCACAGAGGTCTAGGGTCACCTTGCACTCCAGTGTGACATTTGTGGCTTATAAGTCACAAGCTCTGCTGGAAAGGCTAGGTGGTTTTGGGACAAACATTCACTTGCTGGTTCTGGAACTTTCCAGCTGCCACAGTTCCTTCTGAGAGAGTAGAGCTTTCTGAGGTCCAGTATGTGTCTCCTGGGCCATCCTGGCTCCTCTATACGGAGTGGGGACACGGTGACTCATTCTAAGACTGGAGGAAATGCTGGCTGCAGGGAGGAAGCTTACTGAGCTCCTCAGGGTGGCTGCTTCTGCTGTCTACAGTGATGTACACACTTGATCCCTTGGGCAACAAGATCCTGGTACTACCTGACTCCAGACCCTTGTCGTTAGATCTCTTAGACATGGGTTCTGCTCACAGGCTGGTGCTTCCTTCTCAGCATTTGTTGGTTAGAATTGGAGTCATTTGGAGCCCACTCATGGCTAGTTAGTTCTGATGTTGTGGTGGCTCACTCGTACTGTGCCCTGTACTTTTGGGCTTCTGTGTTTGATAGTCAGGTGTGTGGGCTTGCTTCACATCCTCTGAACTTCCTCCGACGGCTGGTCAACTGAGAGCTGGCTGCTTTTGGGGGCAATGTGTGTTGGCCAGTTTTACTCCCACTTTCTCCTGAAGCCATCTTCTTCACTGTCTCTGGTTATATACTCACCTCTCCGGGGAGTTTCCCAGACCCTGGACCCTGGTATCGGTGCTGTGACTCAAGTGGCACTGCTCCCTCAAAGCCTCCCACTTTTCACATTTAGACAAACCCATTGACTTCATTCTGCAGGTGGAGCACAGCATCGTTTGCTCTAAACAGATGGGGACCTTGAAAGTAAACGAAAAGCATCCAGGCATAGTGACTTCCACCTGCCTTTAAACCCAGCCCTCAGGAGGTAGAGGCAGGTGGATTTCTGAATTTGAGGCTAGCCTGGTCCTACACAGTGAGTTCCAGGACAACCAGAGCTACACAGGGAGACTCTGCCTCAAAGCAAACAAAGTAAATGAAAAACAAAATCAGGGCTGGGGAGATAGCTCAGAGGTTAAGAGCACTGTCTGTTCTTCCAAAGGTCCTGAGTTCAATTCCCAGCAACCATATTGGGGCTCACAACCATCTGTAATGAGATCTGGTGCCCTCTTCTGGCGTACATGCATACATGCAGGCAAAACACTATATGTAATAAATAAAATCTTTAAAAAACAAAAACAAAAAAGAAAGAAAGAAAGCAAAAAAAAAAAAATGAAAAACAAACAAACAAAATCAAAGATGGTCCTGGAGTGCCCTGGGTCTGGTCTTCTTTGAGAGGGTAGAGACAGTGCCAAATGGAGTATTGTTGACTTTGGTCCTTCCCCAAGATTGCAAAGAGAGCTGAGAGGCAGTCACTAAGTCAGTATCAGTGTCACTAAGAGCAGCTTGACACCCCTCCAGTCACCACAGTTCTATGAAGCTAGGTACTTCATGTTTGGAGAAAGTCTATGGCGAACCTACCTGGTCCTTAGATCCCGATTTAAGAACTTCCTGCCTTTCAGAATGCCTTTCTGTATGCGTGATCCTGTCTGTGATCGGTGCTGTCTAGTAACCTGGGCCTCCCTAGGGAAAGTGCTGTCCACCCTTTCAGTGCTGTCCGGACTTCTAGTGGAAACTCACCAGCATTCGGGCTCTATAGAGCCCAGGGACGTTGGATTGCTGTCCTTTGATGACTCCAGTAAATGGAAAATGAGGGAATGTGGCCTGAGCGTTCCATATATGAGCTCTTTGGGATGCTGTGGGGTGTGTGTGTGTGTGTGTGTGTGTGTGTGTGTGTGTGTGTGTGACAACTGGGCCCTGAGCAGCAGGTTGGATTACATGGCCAGTAGAGGGCATCCTTGGTGGGTACCATGGTCTGGACACAGAAGCTATACAATTGAAGCAGCCTTAGCTAAGGCTTTCTGCATAAGCTGGAGGCCATTCCCGTCAAGTGTCATGGAACTCAGGCCCCTGGCCCTTTCTAAGTCCCATATTTTTAAGCTGTAAAATAGGGCCATACCGAAAGGGATCATTGTCTAGGCTGGCAGTGAAGATTCACATATGTAAAACCTATGAAGAGCATGACACTGTGCCAGCCACAGAGAGGGGTCAGTGTGACCATATCCCAAACACAAAGGTTTGCAAGGGACACAGGGATGTCTTAAGCATTCATATATGGACAAACAGTTCACTGAGGCTAAGGGGGCGGATACCAGTAGATGGCAGGTGCCGCTGGGGAGGGCTTCCTGGAGGCAGTGTCTCGAAGGACAGCTTGTCTTAGCCAAGACAACACAAGACAAGGTGATGTGCCGGGGAGCAGCAGAGTGCTCCAGAGGTTCAGCCAGCCCCCCCCCCCCCCCCCCCCCGCCCACTTGCCTATAGAGGCGGAAGAACAGCTGCTCCCTCCGTCTCCTCAGGGGGCCGCAGCTCTGCCTGCTGCATGCTTGTCCCAGGAGCTGGTGCAGGGCATATCCAGACGCCTCCCACAGCTTCCGGACAGCATTCTGACTTCTGTTGCTCAGACCCAAGTCCAGGTAGAATGCTGTCCAAACGCGCCTCATCTCAACCAGAAGATGATTATTTTCTCGTGGAAAGCTTCACCTATACTTAATCGTTTTAAATTGTTCCGGGTACCAATTAGACTTTTAATTTTGCTCTTCCCTCCAGCGGCTGGAGAACGTGTGTGGCTGATGTTTAATCAGAATTGAATCTTCCTTCCTTCCTTCCTTCCTTCCTTCCTTCGTTTCTCCTTTTCTTCCTTTCTTTTTGTGTGTGATTCCAGAGAAGGGAAGGGGATGAGACCATTTCAGGGGTTCCTTCTCAGGGAGAGGTGCCAGGTGGCTCTGAATTTGAGGTTATCTGCGCTGGGGGTATGGGAGCCGTCTCTAGAGTGTCAATCTAAGTCCCCTCCTGCCTGCCTGCTTTGCTAAGAGCTTCTGTGTCTGGGAACCCGGTGCCGCGTTAAATATATGGATTATCCAAAAATTTCTGCAGCAATAGGGTGAGTTATTATTGATTCACAGAGCACGACAAAACATCGCTGCATGAATTAGCAAACAGCTGTTTCTAATTTGAGTTTAGAACGGTACACAGAGGAACTTGTTTCTCTGTTCAC
The DNA here is from genome assembly GCF_964271855.1 of Acomys minous. Taxonomy (NCBI): domain Eukaryota; kingdom Metazoa; phylum Chordata; class Mammalia; order Rodentia; family Muridae; genus Acomys; species Acomys minous. The sequence continues at coordinate 39,857,451 of NC_140496.1, forward strand.
TCCTTTCATTTATAATGAATTTTAATCACCGCTACAGGTGAGAAAAATGTAGAAACAAGCTTGTATCTTGTGGAAGAAACAAAGGAGAGACAGATGCTAACAGATTTCCAGTCTGTGATAAAAGGGATGTTTTGGTACACTTTACATGTAATTAGAGCGCAGCTGTCTGCAGTCCCAGGTCCATGAACGTGGCCGAATGTGGGCTCTGCTGATCTCTGAAGGGAGTGAAGAAAAACAGTGATTCAAGCCGAAAGCATGCTGCTTTTTTTTCTAGTCAGCAGGGCGCCCTGTGCACCGGCCTTCGGCAGTTTCTTGAAGCTCACAAAGATGACTTATCAGGGTGCTGCTGGCTCCTTGTGCAAGCAAGTAGAGCAGTGGAGGTTTGCAGGGTACCCCTGGATCCTCAGCACCCAGTCTTTGGAGCCTCCTGGCAGGGGCCGATTGGGGAGCCACATCCATTGCTGGCAGGATTGATTGAGCTAGGTCTCAAGTGAGTTGATGGGTGTTGCTGTGGTTTTGTTTTGCTTGTTTGTTTTGTTTTGCTTTTCCTAGTCTGTTTAATTTCTGCAATAAAATGTGAATGTGATTGTATTTACAGTATTGGTGGGTAAGTAAATTTGTCTAAGGAATGGTGCAGCCAGCAGCCTGTGTGTTCTGCCAGGTCGGAGGTTTAAGGGGAAAAGATAACGATGTCTCCTGCCCTGTTGTATGAGTCCAGGGCCTTGGGAATGGCAGCACCTGTGTTGCCATACTGGGAACTGTGGACAGAGTACAAGCCATTGCAAGGCTGCTGGGGCCCCGACTTTGCTATCTGTCATGTGTATGTTGGGCTGGGTGATTTCAAAAGTCCTTTTCAGTGGGGTGTCGTGGAATTGCAAAGCCAAGGCTACCTCTCCCCTGCATACAGGCCATTTCTTTTGCCTTGAAAACCAGCATCTGAGCGGGTGTTGTGGCACACACCTTTAATCCCCGCACTTGGGAGGCAGATGCAGGCAGATAGCTGCTGTGAGTTCGAGGCCAGTCTGGTCTACAAAGTGAGTCCAGGACAGCCAAGGCTACACAGAGAAACCCTGTCTCGAAAAAACCCAACCCAACCCAAACCAAACCAAAAAACCAAAACCCCCCAGCATCTGCAGGGTGACTTGTGGTCCTCGACTCAGTTCCTCTTTGCTAGCCACCATGACTCAGGGACATCATCTTCCTTCACTGCCTCTCGGCCACTGAAACCGCCAAAGCTGCTTCTCTGAGCGTCTTATGGTGAACTGGGAGCCAGCAACAATGGTTCTTGCACCCTTAACAGAGCACTAATCACGGGAAGCATTTCATGAACACTCAACTCAGCTGTAGGATAACTGTAGTCAGGACTGTCAATGCCCCCATTATACAGACGAGAAAACTGAGTTTTATCTGTAAGATTGCATCAAGGTAATGAACTTGCGTAAGATCACATGGATGGGATTTGGTGGAGCCAGAAGTGGGGTAAGCTCATTGGCTGGCTGGTCAGCTTCTGGGAATGCAAATTCTTTCCGCATCTAGGCCACAAGGACCAGAGGAGAACTTCCTGGAATTGGGCAGTGTGGGAAGCAAGTATCCTTGGTCAGAAGAGGAGCCATGGCTCCTATGTGCCATGGGTATGTGGCCTGTGCCTCTAGGGCTTTCCAGCCTTCTCCAGGGATGGCCGGAGTGAAAGCCATCCAGAAATGATGTAAATGCATTGGCCTTCCTCAAATGCCCGATAACCACATTGCCCACAGACCACGTGATGGGGGGAGGGCTATGGTGACCCGAGGCTTCGAGGCTCAGGACACATTTATACAGCTTCAGTTGGTCAAGAGCCAATGCCATCGGCTTTGGGGCACCTCTCTTGATTCCTTCATCCATGAAGTGACCTCCTTTGAAGAGGGACACTTGCTGGATGGAAAACTGGGTTTTCTCTTGGGATGCCTGCAAGCTTGGCAGCCAGCCATTGGGCCCTTTACAGGGTGCCTGTGGAAGCACCCGCACCACCAATGGATGGTATCGCCCTAGATGGTGTAAAATGCTGCCACTTCAGTGGTGGCTTTCAGATCGGCAGTAGCTGCCCTAAGCTACTCGGGCTCTCCTTTTCTTTCTTTTATTTTATGTATATGATTGTCTTGCTTATATGTTTATATGTACACTACATGTGTGTGAGGTATCTAAGGAAGCCAGAAGAGGTGTTGGATCCTCTGGAACTGGCGTTACAGATGGTACTGGGAACCAAGCCCAGGGCCTCTGCAGGAGCAGCAAGTGCTGTTAACCACGGAGCCATCTCCCTGGCCTCCTCCTCCTTTGTTTTCTTTTGCCAACCTTTGAGGCACCAATGCTGGAGCCACTCTGTAAGCAGTGACCTTGTTATCTTATCCTATAGAGTCTCAGAGAGGTGCAGCAGCTTGCCCAGGGTCACACAGCTGATGAGCAGTGGTCCTTCTGAGTCCAGGGCAAGCCTGTGTTAGTTCAGGCCTCTGCTGTTTCCCCAAAGTTGTCTGTCTGTCTCTCTTTCTTTCTTTCTTTCTTTCTTTCTTTCTTTCTTTCTTTCTTTCTTTCTTTCTTTTTTTGAGACAGGTCTCAGTGTATAGTCCTGACTGTCCTGGAACCTCCAATATAGACCAGACTGACCCTGAACTCATAGAGGTCCATTTGCCTCTGCCTCCTGAGTGCCAGGATTAAACACATTTTGTTCCTTTAAGCTGGGCTCTTTGGAAGGCTTACCAAGGCTCTGGATGGCAGCTATTTGCTGTTTTATGATATTATGGCAACCCTGGAGCTAGCAGGAAAAGGGAATGCCTGGCAGAGACCATCATTCTGTTGAGGGTCTGATGAACCTCAGAGCTATGTGTCCAGGTATACCTGTGTGATGAGGCAGACATGGGACTCCCGTCCTCTGATGACAGGACTGGTTCCCCCAGCTCTGCGTGCCCATCTCTACCCCTACAGACTCTCTCCTTGAGGGTTGGGAATTGTCCCTGCCTTTCCTTGCTGCAGCCTCATTGGGGACAATAATGACACCATATCCAGAAAGGCTCTGAATTCTCTAGGGGGAAGGGATGGGCAAGTCATAGCTGCAGCTATGTTTGATGAAAACATACATTGGCCATGGTATCCTTGCGGGTTGCTCGTGTGGCCTCCCAGCTATTCCCATCCTCTTCCATGGTGTGGGCTTTGGACTCTCTGCGAGCAGGGACCTCTATCCTTCCTCCATACCTAAGTCTGTCAATTTAGGAAAAGGACATCATGGCCCCTGGCATGGAAAGGACCTTTCTTTCTTTCTTTCTTTCTTTCTTTCTTTCTTTCTTTCTTTCTTTCTTTCTTTCTTTCCCTTCCTTTCAGAACATTTTAAAAATCAGGCAAAAGTTGTTTTAGAATGTAAACCAATAGTAATGAATTAGTAAAGGGTGAGTAGATACCATAGGAACACAAGGGTGCTAGGTACTGTGTGTACCCAAGAAATGTGGAATACAGAGCAGACTCAACAAATGTCCTGAATGGGAAAAACACCCAGACCGGGAGGGAGCACGGAGCTGACGTGCCTACTGCCAAACTATCCGGTGACAGGGCAGACTATCAGCGGTTAGAGCCACAGGGGCGTTTAGAGACTTGTTTATCTGAGTCTGTCTTTTAAGAAAGCAAAGAAAACAGCAGGAGAGGGAATCCTCATGTATGGTTATATGGTGCCAGGTCTGAGCCTGGTCCAGGTCCAAGAGTGATCTCAGCCTTGATAGCTCATGGCTCCACCCTCTGAGTCACCCTTTCCATCTGCAAAAGGTAGCACATGTTTGCGTCCGAGCAGTTCTGCTCTCTTGGTTCCTGCCTGCTGGACTCTGGGAGTGTGATTGGACGTCTTTCATCTTGTATACTCGCTCCCTGTTGGGCTAACCTGGCAGCGTTTCTGCTGGTATAAAATTTTCAAGACCCTTGTGGCTCTCTTGTGTATTTCATGGGGAATTGCTCTTTTTGACAAGGGGCTCCTTCAGAGGCAGTTTCTAGAGAGTTCTCTATCTGCCTTTGGGTTCTGTTGAGATGGTGGAGGGCAGTGCCTCTAAATCTTCCAGACACTCTGTTTTGTTCAGGGAAGATCTGAGAGTCACACCCTTTATCTCTTTTTTTTAAAAAAAGTGTGATTCAACATTGACCTCTTGATTTTGCCGAGATGGTAGCAAAATGCACGGCCACACCCTTGGCCATTCCTCTGGAGTATGCTTTTCTAAAAGAAGAGGTCAGATGGCCTTTTTTTTTTCTTCAGTTAGGGAATTTCCCAGGATGCATCCCGGATCCCTTTGAACAGTTCTGCCTTCAGCCTCTCTTTTTCCTTTCTTACTGTAAGCTGCAAATCCAGCGGAATGGCCCTGTTTTCCCATTGGAGGCTCTTCCTCCCATACAGTGCTGGGACACTCTCCTGCCTCTGTGTAGCTGGCATCCTTCTCCTTCAGTTTCGGAGAGCGCAGAGCTTGTTCTTGGTAATAAGCCTTATCCATAAGACCCTCTAGTATCCCAGCACCTGGCTCATGCTGGCTTAGGTTTTGGTCAAAGGTGATTTCAGTTTTCGGGAAGATGCTGCTTTCTTCTTTCCCAGTCTGCACCAACAGTCATCGATACGCATATTTCAGTTAACACGCATAAGGCTACCTTCCCTTTTGCAAAGACATTATTTCCTCCAAGTTGTTTGTTTGTTGTTGTTTTTGTTTATTTTTTCAGCTCATGGCCCCTGTCCAGCTCCTGAAGTCACTTTCCTACCACCACGTATTTTCTCTGATGGCACCCCACTCCTGCAGCCCAAATCTGTACTGTTTCTTATTGCCACCGTAACAAAGCCTCCTGTACACTATAGCTAAAAACAACACAAAGTCACTTATGGTTCTGGCATCTAATAGACATGAAGGGCAAAGGTCAAGGTGATAGCAGAGAACTTTTGCTGTTCACAAAGGCATGACAGTCATCACTCATGTCTTCATGAGTGGCAACAGTGGGCCGGGTTGTTCTCACACGGTATTACTCTGGCTCCACTTCTGCCTCCCCTTTCCACACTTAAAGACCCGGGTGACAACAGAGACCTTGCCCAAAATGATCCAGAGTCATCTCTGTGTGTTAGGGTGAGCTAGCCAGCACCCCAAGTTACATTTACTGTGTAAGTCTCACATCCATATAATCTAGGAGTTAAGATGTCGGTATTTTTAGGCTTTCGCTTTAGCCCAGCTTCATCTCTGAGTCTGGTTCCGTGCAGGCTCTGTAGGCACCCTAGACTAGCCGGCTTCCCCCCCCCCCCCCAAGTTTGCCCAGGATTTGGCTGTGGCATGGATGGCTCCACTCTGCCTATGATGTCATAGCTGTTTCCTTCAGATTTAACATGACCATTGCCACCACGAAGTGGAGCAAAAGTGGCTGTAATGACACATAGGAGACCGTGACCTGATTCAGGATGAAGAAATAGAACTAGATAGAAGATACTTGGACCACGGGAATGGTGCTATTCACATTCCTTCTTGGAGTGCGGTCTCACAAGACCCTTCCTTGAGAGTCCAATCTCCATTCCTCCCTGCCCTAACTGTACATAATCCTAGAAACACTAGGTTATATAAGGTCAGCAGTAGATGCCATTAGTCACATGTGCTCCTGAGAGTGGCCTGACATATTCATTTACGTGCTGCACACCTCGGCGCTGTGTGCTGGGAGCTCCAGGCTTCTTGGGGGAACTTGTGTTGCTTATTGCTGGAAGCAGTTCCAGGAAAGGGCCTCAGGTGACCCAGTCCCTGCCCATGGTATAGGGATGTTGTTGGCTCAGGAAGGCATGATGACTTCTCTAAGGCCAGACAGCATCACTTACTCCCACCTGTGAGGACCAGGTCCACAGATGCCCAGGTTCATGTGTTCTTGCTGCAGCAGGACTCAGGATTCCAAGCTGCCTGGAAGGGAATCAGGAACATGCTTAGATGCCCCACCCTGTGTGGCATCCTTTGGTTTATTATTTAGTTCTTATAAAAAATAATTTATTAATATTATTTCATGTGCATTGGTGTGAGGGTGTCAGATCCCCTGGAACTGGACTTGGAGACACTGGGCTGCCACGTAGGTGCTGGGGATTGAACCCCGGGTCTTCTGGAAAAGGAGCCAGTGCTCTTAACCACTGAGCCATCTCTCCAGCACCTTATTTTGGTTCTGACTGTCTCTGAGGGAAGCAGTTTGAATGTGCCTTGCAGCACATGCGTGCAAGTCTCGTATGCTCTGGGGAGCATAGGCAGCTGTGTTCTCCTGAGCATCCAGGCAGCTTTGCGTCTGCTTTCAGACGACCTCTCATGAGCTGGGGTCAGAGCTGACCTGGTTGGCAACCTCTCTTCAGACTTCAGTGCAGCTGCACAGTATTTTTCATGTCCTTTTGTCTTTGCACTGACAGTAGGATTTGGGGGGAGGACCCTGCCTCATTGCTCACAGAGAATGAATAGCACCTTTCTTAGAGGGAGAACCTGGAGGAACTCTTTTTCCAGTTGTTCAGTGCCCTGAGACCATTCCATTCCCCTACACCTTTGCCCGTGGCAGACATCATCAGTTGATTTCATTTTTTAATTCACATGGATGGAAGTTCTCAGCCTAGCGATATCTCGGAGACCCAGACCTTCCTAGGCTTCAGCAATAATCCTCTTGTTTCTGATGCAGGGGTCCTCTCTCAAGTTTTTCATCTGGGTGATGGAGGGTCACTTTCTCCTCTCAATGGAGGGGAGTCACTTTTGGCTTACTCCTGTGGGTCTGAGGGCTAGGCCAGCCTCCCTTCTGGGTCCTAGCGCCCTCTGGAGCAGCTCCCAGATGTTCTCTGATGGGAGGAGCTATGAAGCTTGCTCCCTGCTTTCGTGGGTGGCTGTTCCATGCTGCCTGCTGGTGTCAGGGCCGCTTGTTGCAGCCTTGGCCTTACGCACTTGCTGTGGCCACATCCTGCCCTAGTCTCCTGGCTGTCTCTGAGTATGACCACATGAGCCTGGGACCCGCTTGCTATTGCAGATGTATTGAAAAGCCCAGTTAATATTTTTTTTAAAACGTAATTCAGTTTTATCAAAATTTCTTCTCTCTCTCTCTCTCTCTCTCTCTCTCTCTCTCTCTCTCTCTCTCTCTGTGTGTGTGTGTGTGTGTGTGTGTTTCTCCAGCAGACATCAGAAGTTCCTAGAAACCATTCCCGTCCAGCAGGCCTCTTGGCTTGATTAGTCATTTTAAAGTGAATTTAATCTCCATTTTGAAAGTAAATTTTCTCCTCAGTCTGACTATGCTTATTCTAGAGGAGGGAACAGCTGAGGGGCTGGCATTTGTCACTCTAGCTCCCATCTCAGCGTTGTGGATGAAGCCACCAATTGAACAGGATTAAGTAGCTCTGTTTCCTGGCTCTACTGCCTGGCAGCTGGGTGGCACTGGGCAAGTCGGTCTGTGTGAGTCGTTTCTCTACTTCTGTAAATGGAAATGAAGTAATAATACTCGTAGCTCATTGAGCTGTTGAGGACTGAGTTAATGCTTGGAGAGTCCTAGAAGAACGCCTGCTACGTAGAAAATCTTTATTTGACGATGAAAGGATGGTGGGCCAAGTGAGCCTTTCTTTGAACCTATCTTTGGCTGAGCGCTGGAATGTTCACATGGGAAGGGACCTTGAGGTGCCCTTCAGCATGTTTATGTACTCCTCCTTTCCCTTCCTGCATCCTGCCAGAGGCTAGGCGGTCGTGCTGTTTATGGTGGCTATGCTTGTGCATGGTGGTCATGCTTGTACACAGTTCTAACAGTGTTTGAGGGGTGTTTGTTACCGTGAGGAGCCGGAGTCCCACCTTCCTCTGCTGATGCCCTTGTAGATCCTATGGAGCCTGGGCCCCTGATCGTCTCTGTAGTTTTCTTCCGGCGCCCTTGCCTAGATGCTCTGAGGGCAAAATACACTTGGAGCAGGTGGGAGGAAATGGTCAGGGCCAAGTGATTTGAATAGCAGGCTCCAAGCAGGGTGGCCAGTTTGGGACTTCATATGTCAACATGCCCCTTTCCTCTGATTCGGCCTTTTCACTTTAAGGAGCCTTATTTTCATTTCAATTCCAATGATTACGATCGCAGCAGTTGCTCGGTTTGTTGATGGAGAACAATAAACTTCCCTTTAGTTTTGAAACTTGTTTGCACAAAATAAAGCCCAGCATCCGGCCCTGTAATGAACTCGCGGTACCTTGGCAGAAACCGGCAGGTCATGATTCCCTCTGTGGTGGTGGTGGTGGTGAGCCTCTGATGTTAGCCTAGGACGGGATACTGCCAGACTGGGAGATGCAGGCACCAACCCTGTGAAGCATCCAGCTTTGAGTGATGGACAGGTTGTTCACTGCTCCGGGCCTCAGCATCTTCGTCTCAAACATGGGGTGCTCCCGGGTACCATCAGATGTGGAAGTTGCGACAGCTGAAAGATTCATTGAGCAACCGACTCGTACAGTGCTGGCATTGTGGGGCGTGAATGATAAATGTAGCTGCTAAAATTAGCACTAGTGGCACTAATTAGAATTAATTATTATTATTGGCAAAATACTGCTTTTGTTTACCAGCTCTATAGAAGTATAATTTGAACCCCGCAACACTCACTTATTTTGGTGTACAGTTCAGAACCTCTGTACGTAGTCCGTAGAGCTGTGTGGTCCTTCGTCGTTTTCATGCACTCAGCCGACCTTGCTTGTCAGTTTGACATTGACCACTGCACCCAATTCCAATCTCAGGCAGTCCTGAGCGGGCTGTCTGTGGATGCATGCCAACAGAGCAATGGTGGGCTTCCTCTCCGCACCTACCTCTCACAGCGGCTCTTTTCTAGATGATTCCCCGAGGTTGGGACGATCACCCCTGGCATGGATGAGCTGAGGAAGCTTGGAAGGCCAGGGGCCCAGGTAGCTGCCCTTTGGTCATCAGTTGGTGCGGAGCTTTCAGGAACCAAGGACTTTAGTAGACATGATCTTTCAGGCTTGTCCCAGGGGCAGAGTGTCTTCCTGGTTGTTCATTTTCTTCACGCGTCAGTCATTTAGAGGGGCTTCTCTAGGCCTTGGTGACCTCTCCCTGAAATGTATACCCTGAGTGACTCCTGCCTACCTCTTGAGGGAGGACTAGGAAGAGAGTGGGGCCGGCTTTGCACATTGCGGCCAGCCTCTCCTCCTTACCCGTGGCAAAGTCATCTCAGTTGCCTGCCACTAAAGGAAGCTAGCCCGGGAAAATGAACGGTCCTGGTGTTAGCCCTGTCATTGTCATCTCATTGTCTGTCAGGATTCTGTTTCTAGCATCCACCTCAGTTTCGCCATGTGTACAGTGTAAATGCCCTGGCTCCCAGTTTCCCCAGTGAGGATGAGGAAACAGCCAGCAGAGGCCAGGCGCATGGGAGAGGTTCTATGGTAGTTCCAGGATTTCTGAACTATGATATCAAAATAACCTAAAGCTAGTTGAGCCTGGCCAGTGGGCAGAGGCCAAGCAAGTCCTAGCTCCATCTACCTCTTCCCCTGGGTCCCTTTGTCTGTGCCCCTCAGAGCCCAGCTGGCAAAGGCTGGGAATTAATAGGCAAGGGATGAGGCACCTCCCGCTGCGCCTAATCTAGGAAGCTGGTAGCGGCTGCGTCCTTCCCGGCCAAAGGGCCTGTAATGTGAGGCCCCCAGGAGAGAAGGTGCCCTCACTCCAGGAGGGCGTTTCTAGGGGTGCTGGGCTTTAGAGCTGAGGTGGCTGCCAGGAGACACAGAGCAGGAGCTTTGGAGAGCACGTTTCGTCGAGCGGAGCTGGACCCGTGGTGCCAGCTGCGGTAACTCCTTATGCCTTGGATGTAGGGGGTGGGGGTGGGGGTGGGGTGGGCACTTGGGCCTTCCCAGTGTTAGTTATGAGGGACTCCCTATCTGACTCTTCTTATCTTTCTAAATAAGCTCTGTGGGCAGAAACAGCAGTGCCTCTACAGAGGGCACTACAAAGTGCCACTACGGGAGCCCGGGGTTTGTGATGCTGTAGTGTGTGTGTGTGTGTGTGTGTGTGTGTGTGTGTGTGTATGCGTGTATGTGTGTATGTGTGTAAGGTGTGTGTTTAAGCGTAAGTGTATGGTGTCTATAAATGTGAATGTTGTGACTCTGGTATGTGGGCTGTATATCCACATGTGACACAGCAAGGGTGAGTGCACCTGTTAGTGTAGGTGGGTGTGCACGTGGGTGTGAGTGTGTGAGGCATATAGGTGCACTGTTTTGGGAGCGATGTGTAATGGGGTTGAACACATATGCTTATATGTGTGAGTGGCATTGGGAGCGCTGGGTAAAATGTGTAGGTGTCTGTACATGCGGCTGCATATGCTGGGTGTGTGGCAGTCTGTCTTCTTCTCTCCCTGTGGGTCGGGGGCAACTTCTGTGAAGGTTTTTCTGTGGACCGAGCTGACTGACTGGAGACTGGCAGTGTGGCCAGGGGCCCTGGTCTCTTTTCTTGGGGTTACAAGACAAGGTCAGTGCAGCCGAATCTGGGCTTTTGTTTGTCTCTCCCCTGCCCGCAGCAGCCTGCGGTCTGTTTCATTCATTATTAAGTTTTAAATCCACTCGATGAGAAACTTGAGCCTCCGAACGCATTCCTGCTCGCGCTGGCTCTGTCCAGCCCCCGCTGTGCTTCGCGAACTTCCCTGGCTTTATTTGCTGTGTCCTGTGTGCTTTTGTTTTTCCCAGAAATGGCCAGCCCTGAGGTTTGTTTAGCTTCCCTCAGAGGTTGGAAGGGCTAGAGAGGGTCCCTCTTGTCTCTGGGGAGCAGAGAGTCCTTGACGTGGGCTGAAAGGCTGCTAGCCCTGGGCTCTGGCCTTTGGTGGCTCAGTCCATCCTTATGGCTGTCACCTGGGCTGCTGGGTGAGTAGGATAAAGGCAGGATTGGAAACAAAGAATAGAACTCCTTGGGGAGTGCTGGCTGGGTACCTTAGGTCTTCCTTTCTGCCCTCAGCTTGCTTCATTTTCATACTGGAGTCTGATGTGGGGTGCCCTGTAATTTTACACCCCTCGTGTCTTGTTTATTACCAGACAACAGCAATTTCCAACTCTGTCAGTTCCCCCTCCACGAATATGGAGGGGCTGTTAAAATAAAGGGCATTTACTGTTGTTCTTGCTAAATTTTGCTTGTGCCCAAAGAGCCAATAGGATTCCCCTTGAGGCTGGGGGCTGGGAGCTGGGGAAAGGGGGCTAGGGCCGAGGGTTGATGGAAGTTGACTCCCAGATGTGCTTGGAATTAGGGGACTTGGATTCCTTTTTGGCCTGTGGGACTGATGGTCTGTGAGGTCATTTCCGGTGACTTTGTCCAGGCTGCCCCACCCCCACCCCCGTCCTCCTCACACTAGGGGAAGTGGCTGAAAGCTGCACTTCTGGTGTGTGGGGGGGTGTACTACCGTTCACTCAAGTTCAGGCAGGTGTCACTGTGGAAAGAGACATTTGCCTTCTGTACTCTGCCACCCCTTTGCTGTGTCCTCTGTGCATGGGAAGGCCTGTATGTCCACTTACTTCCGGCCCCATCCTCACCCCTCCCCTGCAGCAGTTGGCCAGCTGCACAGGCTCAGCCGCGAGCTGTCGAGAAACCGGCTCTGTCCTTGCTTCCCAGCGGCCCTGGGAATTGCCTCTAATCTCTCCTCTGCCTTCCCCTGCAGATGGTGATGACGACCCACAGCTCTCCTGGGTGGCTTCGTCTCCCTCCAGCAAGGATGTTGCGTCACCCACGCAGATGATCGGAGATGGCTGTGACCTCGGCCTCGGCGAGGAGGAAGGCGGCACCGGCCTGCCGTACCCTTGCCAGTTCTGCGACAAGTCCTTCATCCGCCTGAGCTACCTGAAGAGGCACGAGCAGATCCACAGCGACAAGCTGCCGTTCAAGTGCACCTTCTGCAGCCGCCTCTTCAAACACAAGAGGAGCCGAGACCGGCACATCAAGCTGCACACGGGCGACAAGAAGTACCACTGTCACGAGTGCGAGGCGGCTTTCTCCCGCAGCGACCACCTCAAGATCCACCTGAAGACCCACAGCTCGAGTAAGCCGTTCAAGTGCAGCGTGTGCAAGCGCGGCTTTTCCTCCACCAGCTCTCTTCAGAGCCACATGCAGGCCCACAAGAAGAACAAGGAACACCTGGCCAAGTCGGAGAAGGAAGCCAAGAAGGACGACTTCATGTGTGACTACTGTGAGGACACCTTTAGCCAGACAGAAGAGCTGGAGAAGCACGTGCTCACCCTCCACCCACAGCTCTCTGAGAAGGCGGACCTGCAGTGCATCCACTGCCCTGAGGTCTTTGTCGACGAGAGCACGCTGCTCGCCCACATCCACCAGGCCCACGCCAACCAGAAACACAAGTGCCCCATGTGCCCCGAGCAGTTCTCCTCTGTGGAGGGTGTCTATTGCCACCTGGACAGCCATCGGCAGCCTGACTCCAGTAACCACAGTGTCAGCCCTGACCCTGTGCTGGGCAGTGTGGCTTCCATGAGCAGCGCTACACCTGACTCCAGCGCTTCTGTGGAGCGCGGGTCCACGCCGGACTCCACCTTGAAGCCACTGAGGGGACAGAAGAAGATGCGGGAGGACGGGCAGAGCTGGTCCAAGGTGGTCTACAGCTGCCCCTATTGTTCTAAGCGGGACTTCACCAGCCTGGCTGTGCTGGAGATCCATCTGAAGACGATTCATGCAGATAAACCTCAGCAGAGCCACACGTGTCAGATCTGCCTAGACTCCATGCCCACACTCTACAACCTCAATGAGCACGTGCGCAAGCTGCACAAGAGCCACGCCTACCCCCTCATGCAATTTGGCAACATCTCTGCCTTCCACTGCAACTACTGCCCCGAGATGTTCGCTGACATCAACAGCCTGCAGGAGCACATCCGAGTCTCGCACTGTGGCCCCAATGCCAACCCCCCTGACGGGAACAATGCTTTCTTCTGCAACCAGTGCTCCATGGGCTTCCTCACCGAGTCCTCCCTCACGGAGCACATCCAGCAGGCGCACTGCAGCGTGGGCAGCACCAAGCTGGAGTCTCCTGTGGTCCAGCCCACGCAGTCCTTCATGGAGGTCTACTCTTGCCCGTACTGTACCAACTCCCCGATCTTCGGCTCCATCCTGAAGCTCACTAAGCACATCAAAGAGAACCATAAGAACATTCCGCTGGCGCACAGCAAGAAGTCCAAGGCGGAGCAGAGCCCGGGTTCGTCGGACGTCGAGGTGTCTTCCCCGAAACGGCAGCGGCTCTCGGGGAGTGCCAACTCCATCTCCAACGGCGAGTACCCCTGCAATCAGTGTGACCTCAAGTTCTCCAACTTCGAGAGCTTCCAGACCCACCTGAAGCTGCACCTGGAGCTGCTGCTTCGGAAGCAGGCCTGCCCCCAGTGCAAGGAGGACTTCGACTCTCAGGAGTCCCTCCTGCAGCATCTGACGGTGCATTACATGACCACGTCCACCCACTACGTCTGCGAGAGCTGCGACAAGCAGTTCTCCTCGGTGGACGACTTGCAGAAGCACCTTCTGGACATGCACACCTTCGTGCTGTACCACTGCACTCTGTGCCAGGAGGTCTTCGACTCCAAGGTGTCCATCCAGGTGCACCTGGCCGTGAAACACAGCAACGAGAAGAAGATGTACCGCTGCACAGCCTGCAACTGGGACTTCCGCAAGGAGGCCGACCTGCAGGTGCACGTCAAACACAGTCACCTCGGCAACCCGGCCAAGGCCCACAAGTGCATCTTCTGCGGGGAGACCTTCAGCACCGAGGTGGAGCTGCAGTGCCACATCACCACGCACAGCAAGAAGTACAACTGCCGCTTCTGCAGCAAGGCCTTCCACGCCGTCCTCCTGCTGGAGAAGCACCTGCGGGAGAAGCACTGCGTGTTCGACGCAGCTGCGGAGAATGGCACGACCAACGGGGTGCCCCCTGCTTCCGCCAAGAAGGCCGAGCCTGCTGACCTGCAGGGCATGCTGCTCAAGAACCCGGAGGCGCCAAACAGCCACGAGGCCAGTGAGGATGACGTGGATGCCTCTGAGCCCATGTATGGCTGCGACATCTGTGGCGCGGCCTACACCATGGAGGTGCTGCTGCAGAACCACCGGCTTAGGGATCACAACATCCGGCCCGGAGAGGACGATGGCTCACGCAAGAAAGCAGAATTCATCAAGGGCAGCCACAAGTGCAACGTGTGCTCACGGACTTTCTTCTCGGAGAACGGGCTCCGGGAACACCTGCAGACGCACCGGGGCCCTGCCAAGCACTACATGTGTCCCATCTGTGGCGAGCGCTTCCCCTCCCTGCTGACGCTCACTGAGCACAAGGTGACCCACAGCAAGAGCCTGGACACAGGCACCTGTCGCATCTGCAAAATGCCCCTGCAGAGCGAGGAGGAGTTCATTGAGCACTGCCAGATGCACCCCGACTTGCGTAACTCCCTCACCGGCTTCCGCTGTGTGGTCTGTATGCAGACTGTCACCTCCACGCTGGAGCTCAAGATCCACGGCACCTTTCACATGCAGAAGCTGGCGGGCAGCTCGGCGGCATCCTCCCCCAACGGCCAGGGGCTGCAGAAGCTCTACAAGTGCGCCCTGTGCCTCAAAGAGTTCCGTAGCAAGCAGGACCTGGTCAGGCTGGATGTCAATGGGCTTCCCTATGGCCTGTGTGCGGGCTGCATGGCCCGTAGTGCCAATGGACAGGTGGGTGGCCTGGCCCCACCCGAACCTGCTGACCGGCCCTGTGCTGGCCTCCGCTGCCCTGAATGCAATGTCAAGTTCGAGAGTGCCGAGGACCTGGAGAGCCACATGCAGGTGGACCACCGAGATCTTACACCGGAGACCAGTGGGCCCCGGAAAGGTGCCCAGACATCACCAGTGCCCCGGGTAAGTGCAGCCTGACGGTCATTCCTATCTTCTTCTCCTTGGGGATCAGTGGGTACCCACAGAGACAACACCCCTGCAGATACTTCTTGGTGGTATGTCTGGCTTAGCCACCCAGAGAGGCAGCACTGCCCATGTGAGTTAAGCATGTCTGCTCTGCCCTGGGGTTTGAGCCTCCATGTTGCCATTTCCTTCCAGCTGTTTGGCATGTATACATTTTTGTGCCTCTCTGGGTCTGGTTCGTCAAGAGCTTACCCATACAATGGGAGTAATAAATCTGTTGTGAGGGGCCGGTGACGTGCAGAAAAAATGCCCGGCATAGTGGTTACCACACAATAAACGTTGCCTATGTGATGCATCTTTGCTATTTCTCTGGAGTGAACTGACTGCTCAACTTATTGCGTCTCCTTGAGTGAATCACTGCACAGCTCCTGGTTCTCAGTCTTGGATTCTTGTAACACAGATCCTAGTGGTAACGGATACACTCGAGTCTTAGAACCGGGGATTGGTTGGGGCTGTATACGCTTGCCACAACTTGTGCTGACAAAGTGTCATGGATAGCATCATGGTAGCTGCTGCAGTTACAGTGTGGGGAAGACATTTGGATATGGTCCGGTTGTTCGACGCAGCCGTCAGATTTGTCTGGAGTACCCCTTATGTTTGGAGGTGCCTGAGAGCCAAGAGTGGATCTCACCTTTGAGGCTTATACACCCAGGAGAGTCACAGTCTCATAATATGTTGCTATAACTAAGGCAGAGGAGGTATGGACTAGCAGTGAAGCCCACTAGGGCCTTGGCTTTAGGTGGGTGAGCGCCGGAGGGTGGCTGCAGCCTGCGTGGCCTTGGGTGTCAGACAGCCTGGGCCAGAAATTCCCACCACATCTATGCTGTGTTTCCAGATGGAGGAGGTACCACGTAGGTCTCCAGGGTACCTCTCCTTGGAGGCTTGCTTGCTGGTGCCATTGATAGGTAGGCAGGATGGGGAAGCCACCTGGCACAGGTGCTTGATGAAGCGTGCGGGGCGGGGGTGTTTGCTGAAGGTGTTTTGTCTCAGGATAGGAACCCAGATCTGGGGTTGAGAGAGGAGGCATGGGGGGGGGGGGGAGAGGGAGAGGGCTGGAGGGAGTGAAAGCGCATCCCGCTGAGGGTGTCCTTTCTGCCTGTGAGTGTGAAGGGTGGGACTGAGGAAGCCCAGTGAACCCAAGAGACCTGCCTGTAGACACCTGGCTAAGGGAAGCATGCCCAAATACAGACAGAACTGTGAAACTCGTTGGAAATCGGAGGAACAGAGGCCTCTCCTTGGAGGCCGTGGGACCCCTTTATCTCTTGGCCTGTCAGCTGAGTGAAGCTTCTGAACAGGCTCAGTGGGACACCTCTCAGGAATCTAGAGTGTGGGCACTGGTCTTGCTGCCCATCTCTGTCCCCATGAGCCTTGTGTGGTTAGTTAGGGCACTGTGGCTAGCTAGTCCTGGGGAGTATAGGGGCCTCTGGGGTGTGTGTGTGTGTGTGTGTGTGTGTGTGTGTGTGTGTGTGTGTTGCGGGAGGAGGGGGGCTGTTGGACACAGAGGATGAGTCCTGTGCTGTCACTCCCACGTCTGGCCCACTGTGTCTGTGAGGTGAGCGTGTGCCAGTCACTTGTCATCTGAGCACTCCTTCCAGCACTTTTTTGAAAAGGACACGAGCACAGAGTGGTGAGTTTGGCTGCCCAGGCCTTAGCTGTCAAGAGGCAGAGGTGGGATTTGAACTCCTACTCTTCTCACAGTCCATACTCTTGACCACCACTCTCCTCGAGCCATTCAATGGCCCACCCTGCCTGCCTGGGGATGCAGCTAGCAGGAATGGAATTTAGGGCGGTCTTGTCCTTGTAACACGGGCTTGCCCTTCCTCAGTGCATCCCAGCCTGGATTATCCACGGTTCCAGCCCTCCCACCATTGCACCGAAGGTCCTGATGCCAGGAGGCTCCTCAGGCTAACTCCAAATCCTGAGCTCCTGGAACTCCCCACGCCCCCTCCCCAGTCTGCCCTGCATTGAACACCTCTCTTTAAAAAAAATCCTCACTACATGAGGGGATCTGTCTTGGCCACCAGCAACAGCGCTGGTCTCCACAACAAGAAGAAAGAGCCGTACTGTGAGGTCTCTGTTTGGTAGAGGGAGGGACTCCAGACTCAGAAAGGTTGGAAGTAGCCAAGAATACACAGCTCCTCCGCACACCAGGCAGATTGAGGCTTTATTCCTATCCCTCCCCAGGCCTTTCTCTGTCCACAGGTCCATATGAGCTCAAGGCTCCAGCCGGAAAATCCCACTCCTGCCAGCCCAGAGGCCAGAACAGATGGACCTTTTGCAGAAAGCAGCTAGACAAAGCCTAGGTAGTTCCCCATTCTAGCTTTTACCCCCGGGGGGGGGGGACCTTGCCCCCTGCCTGGGCACGCCTGGGGCCAGGGACCCAGCTGTCTGTTCACCCACCCCTCGCTTCCCCCAGGACTCACTGATGTTAGAGCAGACTCTGGGGGCCGTGCAGGGGCTTGGGGGCTGGAAGGCTGGGACCCTTGGGAGTGTATCCATAGCAACCAGCTCTCAGAGGACTGGGTTCCTGTGGGGCCGGGGATGCTGTCGGCTGGAGCGTGAAGCATTGAGGTTTCTAGCTCCCCCCTCCCCACCCCTTCATAAGTAATAACAACATTGACTCATCTCTAGCCAACATGGCCAGACCTGAGGCCCCAGTGCCCTCAGCAGGTCCCGGGGCAATTTCCATTCCGGGTGGAGCAGCCTGGGCGCCTTTCATGGAAGAGTAGTGGATCTCCAAGTGGGAAGGTTAAGCGTGTGCCCAGGTCACACCGGCTTACCTAGACCATGATTGCTTAGGGACATCTGGGCCCTGGAGCTCAACAGGTAGCTCCAGAGGGAGCCTGCTTGGCAGTGAGTCCCGTCCCCTTGCTTATACAATGTGGGGCTTGAACCAGGTGCTCTGGCCTTGTGGAACTGCAGTGTCTCTTTCCCCAGCGTGGGCTAGGAAAGGGCCACGAGGACCCGGTGTAAACTGACTGCGTGCAGTGGATGCTTGGGACATGCATGTTGAGTGCAAACAGAGTGATGGACACCCTGAAGCTGTCTCTTCTCTCTCCCAGGGACCCAGCCAGCTCCTCCCTGCTTCCCTCCCTCCCCTTCCTCATTGGGGGGGGGGGCGCAGTGGGAGATTTCTTTCTATTCTAAGGCTGCTCAGGGTTGTATCGGGGAGGCAGCCCTAGCTGTAGGCCCTGGGCCTCAGCTCTGGTGTTTCTGGACTGACCCCAGAGAAGGGCCTTGTGATAGAGGAAGTGCTTTGAATATCAAGCTCTACCTTTGTGTTGTGTCTCCTAGTGTGGCCTAGGCTCTAGAGGAGGCAGAGATGGTGGGCTCTCTGGGACATTAGGGAAGAAAAGCAGACCCAGTAGAGGTTGGAGTCAAGTTTGGAAGTTTTAATGCTGGTGAACCTGATGTGCTGGCCTGTGTGTGCATGCGTACACGCATACGAGTGTATGTGTGTTTATGTGTGTATACGTTTGCTTGCATGCTAGTCATGCATGTAAACTTATGAATCTTGCATGTACACTTAGGGATCTAGGTATTCAATGCTTGTGATTCTGTCACACACTACTTGGGCCTCTGCTTGGGAATTGTGAGATGTGGGTTCCAGTGAGAGCTGAAGGCGTACATGTCTGCGGGGATGAGTTCGTTATATTGATCTGTGCAACCTTGTGGCTGCAGAAGGGCTCCTCCTTTCTGCAAACACATAACACACTGGGCACATTGTACACACGAATCTGTGCTGCAGAGAGCAGTGGCAGGGGTTGTGGGTAGGCGTGAAGGCTGATGATGAATTGGAGAGAGATCATGGGAATGCATGTACGAGTGCAAATATGTGTGTGTCTCCTTGAACGTGTATATATTTGTGGACTGCAGTTCCTTCTGGTCCCTCCGTTGAAAATCTTCTAAGACCTGTTTGCCCACTGGGAAGGACGACCCATCATCTATCAGTGCTCTTCCGGTGTGTCCATGTGTGTAGGGTGTTTAAGGGGAGCCTCCCTTCCTGACCAAGCCTCTGAGGATTTGTTTCTCAAGCCCAGCGTTTCACTCACCTGCCCCCTAGAAGGAGGATCAGGTTGCTTTCACTATAGACTGTTGTCACAGTGGTCCAGATTAGCCCTGGCTGTGGTGTCCAGAGGCTTCTACACAGGCAGAAGTGGGTGTCTCCTCCCACTGCTGTGGCTTTGGCCTCCCTCAGCTCTCTGCCCTCAAGCCCTTGCAGGGCCAGGTGGTGCCTGTCTAGCATAGCTCTCCTGATGCCTTTCAGCCAGAGTGCCCTGGACAGAGCTTCGTCTGTGTATTCACTGGCCTGTGCATTCTTTCAGGCTCCCACGGTTCTTACCTTTGCCGGGATGAGCAGGGAGTTTGATGTGTGAATGGGTAATTCTAATAGCACCCGGGCCAAGCGGCCTCTCTCCGTAATCATGGAATTGAGCTGAGACAGGGGCTATGGAGTTGTGTCGCCCTTAGCAGATCCCTGTCCCTGTGGTCCTACAGTGGGCTGGATTCTTCAGCCCTGCCTTAAGCCGCCCTCTGAGACTTACCCTGCTCTTCCTGGGGCCTTTCCGAGCTGAGTTCGTTCTTCTGAGACCAGGATCATGGCCTGCACTAGGAACGCACTGAACTCCATATTCTCCTGAAACACTGGGGGGTTGTCAAAGGGATATCGGAGTCTGAGCAGGGGCCCTGATGCTGGAGCTTGAAGCTCCCAACCCCATCTTCCACCCCTATCTATCCATCGTCCATCCATTTAGGGGTTCTTGGCCTCAACAATAAAAGCTGAACAGGCTAGGTGTGATGGTGTGTGTTTGTGATCCTAGTACTCAGGAGCTGAGGCAGAAGAATTGTGAGTCTGAGGCCAGCCTGGGTTATGTAGAGAGACTCTATACGGGGCTTAAAGTGGGAGAGGGCAGTTAAACAAAACAACACAAGCATTTAGTTTTTAGGCATTCCTCTGGCCAGGCTCTTGAGGTGGTAGGAACTCAGAATACAACAATCGTTTCTAGTTCTTTTAGGTCCCTTCTGACCTCACACCAGCACTTTGCATGTTACTCCGCAGTTTTGCTCATGTGTCCGACAGGTCCTTCTTGTGAGTGTGTGCTGACCCACAGGGTGGACAGCACACACCTCCATCTTCTAGGTGCTCACGGATGGAGAGTAGATGAATCACCCAGCCAGGACCCGACAGTATGTGTTTGCCATCTGCTAGGGGACATGACTGGCCCCGGAGTCACGCTGGGATGGGAACAGAAAGCTCCTCACAAGCTCTGACCTTGAGCTAGGTTCCCCAAGATGGAGAGGGTGCCCCATGAGAGGAGCCTGCAGGTGGAGCCTGAGTGGAACTGGGCACTGAGCTCCCTGCTGACTCATCCTGGCTTTGTAGCTCAGAGTGACGTCTGCGTCCTTAGCCAGGGGGTTAGAATCCTACAACCTTTTCCAAAGGTGAATGAGGTCCATCACCTCAGAAACCACAGTGATCTATTAAAAAATCTTGGCTATACTGAGTCCTGTTTCTGCCTAAATCCTTTTAAAGTGCCCCATAGCTATGCATGTCAAGTACTCCACTTCTGTCCCAGGTTTCATAGCTACTCACGCTGAGCTATGATCATGGAAACTTCTGCTTGTTTCCATTTTTCTGCCTCTACTTACCTCCAAAGGCAGCTGGAGGTAACCATTGTGTACTGTGCGCCAGCTGCAGGCACTTGGGGCCACGAATACCCAGGACAGATGGCAAATTCCTGTGCCATCCTTGAGCACTAGTGTTGTTTGGGAGCAGCATCTGCTGCTTAACCACAGTGTTGATAGGATGGGCCAGCAGATGAAGAGGTTATGGGATGACTCGAGGGATGCTGCATGGACAGATGGATGGATGAGAGTGTATGTGACTAGATGGACAAATGGAAAGGCGGTGGCATGAGTGGATGTGCGGAAGCTGCCTTCTGAGTAGATGTAAAGATGAGCAGGTAGAGAGTAGTGGATAAATGGGAGCTTGCATTACTTAGGGGTGTGTGGGAGAGAGGGGGAGGGAGGGAGGGAGGTGTGTGTGTGTGTGAGAGAGAGAGAGAAGGCGGGGAGCTGAGAAAATCAAGCTAAGGAGAGAAAAGCCATATTTTGGCTCACGTTCTCAGAGCTTTCACTCCATGATTTCTTGGCTTTGTATTTCTGGGCTCTGTGGTGAGGCAGAGCGTGATGATGGTGTGAGCGTGTGCCAGGGGCTGTTCACTTCATGGTGGGCAGGAAGCAGAAAGAAAGGTCAGAGGACAGGATACTGGCCCCCACTACCTCGCACTAGACCCCTCTTCTTACTACATATGAATCCATCAAGGGATTACTCCATCTATCCGGCCAGTACTGTTGGGATCCAAGCACTTTCTAAATCGCATCAGTTGACAAACCACTCCTCGTATGCAGGAGGTTGTAAGGGGTATGCCACGCCCAAGCTGGGATGGTGGGGTACTTGCAGATGGATGGGTGGATACATGGACTTGCCTTTATTTATAAGCAGGGCAACCCCCTGGGATCTTGAGAAAGTTGACCTTGGCATGCATCAAAGTTATCCCAACTCCATCAAGAGAGCATCCCGTTAGAAGGTGGTGGGAAGAGAGTGAACTGGGCTGCCTAGGAGAGGCCGAACCACTCTGAGGCACTCTGAGCCAGGCTATTGGGGACCTGGCTTCCTGTCTCTGCTTACCTGATTCCTTCTCTCATTCCCAAACAGAAAAAGACGTACCAGTGTATCAAGTGCCAGATGACCTTCGAGAATGAGAGAGAGATCCAGATCCACGTTGCCAACCACATGATCGGTAAGAGATGTCCTCCCACGCCGGGCCGCTCGCCAGGGCTGCAAATGGATGGTTCCTCACCATTTGTCGCTTTTTACGATGGTGGTCTTTGGTTCTGTGACATTTCAGTGGGAGTCAAGATGGCAGGGTGGGACTGCCGGCCCTGCCCAAGCCTTCTTGTCAAGGCGCCACTCACCCTGCAGTCAAACTTCTGACAGCTGCTTCCATTTCCCAGCATACATTTCCCTCCATTTCTGAGATGAGTGCTTTCCGGTTGCCGAGCACTCAGGGGCAATTATGCTTCAATTCCGTGTGTCACGACATTGAATAGATTTAACTGCTCACGTTTCCCAGCTCCACGTGACTAGCTCCTCAGGCATGCTGTCAGAAGAGACTGTTCACAAAGTTGTGCCCGTTCTCTTCCTGTTCCTGTTCAAGCGGACTTGAACTTTGGAAAATTCTCTTTTTTTAAAGGGGGAATTTTCACAGTTTCACAGAGCTTCACACACCCTGCCCCCAACATTCCCAGGGATGCTGGGATTTCCTCCTGACCTTGAGTAGCTGGGAGTACCTGGTCAGAAGTGGGGGTGCTGTTACTGTGGTACTATGCAGTGGATCAGAGGGGGGAAGAGGGAAGGGAGAAGGGTTTGGAATGACAGAGGCCAGTTTGTGGTGTGATTGGATGGCTGTATTTGACAGCCCCAGGCTCAAAAAGATCCTGGAATACTGGTACCCGTGCCTGCATCTTTCCTAGACTTTTAATCACCTCCCAGATCCTGTGCTCTGAGCAGAGAGATTCTTGTCAGTCAGAGCATCCTGACCTTGTCCCATCTCTGCTTTTTCTCTTTTAGTATCTTTTCATCTGCGTCTTAACAAAACCCTCCATTGCACACTTTCAGAAACCTCACATGCATGTCCTTGAATCCGAGCACACCTCTGTAAGCTTAGGGCCTGGGTCAAGAGAGCCAGATGTCCCCAGCACCCCAAATCAACTAACTCTCTTGACTCCGTAGTTCCCCTGCTGCCAGCAAAAGGCTGCCTCCATCCTACATTCCCAAAGCTCAGTCGGGTGTATCTGATTTGTGCCTTATATGAACGGAGCCCCACCTCCCACCCCATTTCTACGCATGACATCTGGAACCTTCCTCTTTTCCCATGCTTGCCTCTGTCTGAGGTTCAGTCTTCCCATCCTTTCTCTTTGGGATGGACTGTTCCATCCATGGGAGCTTGCCTCTGTGTAGTTGTTTCCTCCTGGTTCATTCCGGGTTTGTTTCACAGGGTACACTGCTATGACTAGGGTGCCGTACATGTCTGTTGGTGAATGTATACATGCGCCCTTCATGGGGATGTGGGAATCTATAAATACTGTACACTGTAGATAATATAACGTGTCGTGCATACATAAGGGGAGTGTGGGAACAGACGTGGAATTACTGGGTCTCAGGCTATGTGATGCTCACCTGCAGTAGACAGTGACACATCAGTTCTCAGAGTGGATGGATGCATGTTGCTCTAGCGAGCAGCGTGAGGCCTTCTGCTGCCGCACATCTGTTATCTCATTCACATGCTACACGAACTGAGCTGCTGCCAAGGACCCCTTTAATGGAGATGACACAAAATGACCACAGATCCTCTGGTCCCCACCCAGCTGTAACCCACCCTGCCTAGCGGGGTTTGGGTGCTGAGTGTCCTCAGTCACCCCTTATCCAATCACCCTCTGTTAACTGTGGTGTGGAGTTTGTCTTCTGAATGCAGGGAGCCTGGCCATGTGTTCGGTGGGCTCGTTGGCAATGGATGAATAGGAATGGCAGGTGTGGCCAGGGGGCTCAGGCTGACAGGGAGATTGGTGGCTTTTTAATGTCCTCTTCCTGAAAGTCTCTGCAAAGTACCGGAAGGGAAGCTGCCCTGTCAGTTGCTGACTGGGAGACCCTTTCTCGAGAGAGCCAGGGAAGTGCAGATGAAGCTATCTGGACATGTTTGCTTCTGTAGCAGGTGGCGACGTGGCTCCTGTTTGTAAGCGTGGAGGGCGAGAGCTGGTAATTGGACCATGGTGGTTACAAAGGTGCTCCCCCTCCCTTTCCCCCTGCACCTCTCCTTCGTGCATGGCCTGGAAAGCAAGTATCCTTAGGCACAAGGCAAGAGGGCTGCTCAGCACCGAGGACAGGACCTCCAAAGGAGGGTGTGATGGGCCTTCGGCTTTGTGTGCCACCTGAACTTCTTCTGTTAGTGCCATCTACCTGGTGGCTGGACAGGTGTAGGACCCCCTCACCTACTCCTGTTTGCAACGCTGTGACCTGGCCTGCTGCCAGGATGTGTGGGAGCTAGTGGTCTCCAGTAGCTCAGAGTGGTGGGTCTTGGGACCAGAGATTTTAGTCCCCTATGCAGGAGCCGTGACACTGATGCCTGTGAGCCAGGTGGCCCAGGCAGTGGCTCTCATCCCCACCTGCCCTTCGAGCTGCCACTCTTTTACATCGTCACCCTGACTCATCAGAGAACATCAGTGGAGCCTTGTGGCCTCTAGGGGCCATGGAGGGTGCAATGGCCACTGCCTTGCTCTTTAGCCCTACAGCGCCGTGTATGAGATCCCGCAGGGCACAGATGAGCAGAAAAGGGATTCCAAGAAGGATGCTAGCCACTACTTCTTACCTGGCCCTGCGACATGCTAGGTTCCTCACTGCTTGGCTTGTCCCTATCTTATAAATAGAAGGGTCTGGCCTTGCAGAGGCTAAATGACTTATCCAAGATCTCACAGTAGAGGCAGGTCAGACAACAGCCAGGTTCTCTCCTTTCTGCTTATTGCCCTGGCCTGGACCATGGTGGGGAAAGGCCTGTCTATAGAGGAGGCAGGTTGGCATCCAGATTAGTACTGGAGTTATGTTGATGCCCCAGTTCAGGGACCTGTAGATCGACAGGGCCTGCCTATTAAAGAATGAAGGGGAGATTTTTTTCCCCTATGGTAGAGCTGTCTCTACAGAGATGAGCTCAGCGTAGGAGCTCCTTTTATGTTGTTGTTCGGTCTTGAAGGATCTGCCCTTCAAAGAAGGGTTATGAGGCCAGAAGAGACAGGGGCAAAGTAGAAGAGCCGTGGGGCTCAACTTGACGGGGCAGCACATGGCCATAGCATCCTGGCGGTGAGGATGGGGAGGCAGTTTGTGGGCACAGTCTCAGAGGGCCTCAAATACCAAGTGAAGGGACTAGATTTGGACTTAACCCTCTAGGCTAGGGTCCATCCCAGGGGTCCTTCTGACTGGTGTTTTGTTTGGATTTTTTTTTTTTTTGAAATCTTAGAAGAAGTGGCAGTTGGCTTCCACCTCTACACAGGCAGAGCCTGTGGTAGCAAACAGCGGCTGTTCCCTGCGGGCAAGACACATGGACAAGTGTTCCCTGGGATCTGCAGCCTCACTAGGGTCTGCTGGATGCTACACAAGGCTGCATGGCTCATTTGTGTTGCCAGCTCAGTCCCCAACAGGGCTTTATAAGTTTGAGCCAAAGCACTAGGGAGCCATAGAAGGTTTTGGAGCAGGGTGTGGCTTGGACGGAGCTGAGAATTTTAGGAGGATTAATCAGTGTGCACTGTTTGGGGATGGAGAACAAGATGGGATGAATGCAAATTCCTACCTGCTGTCATCCAGGGGTGTGGAGGCAAGCACAAATGGCATTGGGTTTGTGCCGTGTGCGTAGAGGACCCGAGGTGGAATTGATTCTGCAGTCCTAGTAAATCTGCTGGGCCCAGAGTCCTTGGGGACCCTTGCTAAGTGGCTTGAGTCCAGAGTGGCTGCCCCAGAGCTGGCCCGAGTAACAGTTCCCCTCAGCGGCACCAAGGGGACTTGGGAGTGGAAGTGACACTGTTCAGCTTGGCAGCCTTCTCGTAAAATCGGGGCACTTGGGGGAGCATCTAAGGCAGGTCTTCTCTGGGGCCCTGGCTGCTGGAGGCTTCCCCTGGGGCTAGTAAACTAGGCTTTTGGTATCAAAGGGGTCGGAGCTCTGAGTGGCTTTGCTGCCCGGAGATGCTGGGCGCTGGGATGACTCAGGATGCTTCTCAGAGGCATTATTCCTCTCTCTTTAAAAAATATCTTTATTTTTCTTGTGTGAATGTTTTACCTACACGTATATTTGTTTGTCACCCGTGTGCCTGGTCCTTTTGGAGGTCAGAAGAGGGCATCAGACTCCCTGGAACAGAAGTTTCAGGAAGCTATGAGCCACTGTGTGGGCTCTGGGAATTGAACCCAAACACAGGTCCTGCAAAGACAGTCAATGCTCTTAACCACTGAACCATCTCTCCAGCCCTGGCATTTTTTTCTAATAACTTTCCCAGGCCTGCTAGGGCAAGGGGACTTTGGATTTGCTGGAGACGAGGCTTTTTGGAAGCCTTTCAATACAGGGTCTCCTTTGAAACCCTATGTCCCCACAGGGTTGAGCCCCTACAATGGGCATATAAAATTTTTAAAGAAACCAATTGCCCTGGCAGCCTGGCCTCTTCTTGACTGGTAGTAGGCATCTATTTTTATTTTTTGACTCTTTTGGGATAGAGGACACTTGATAAAGGCTGGATGAAGGCTCCAAGAACTTGCCCTCAAGATAAGAAACGTGCAGTGCTCCAAGGAGGTTTTAAGGCCCTTGGACCCCTGAACATTCTTACTCAAGGTCTCAAGGACCCCTGGGGGAGCTCCCAGGAAGTCAGCTTAGGGAGGGATAGTCCTTGAGAAGTCTCCTCAGTATTGTTTGCCCTCAGTGTCCTTGGACAGTGATTATGGGCTCTCTGGCGGGCAGCCAGGCAGGGCCAAGCTTTTCCCATGGGCCATTAGTCATGTCCTGCTGGCCCCTGTCCCTGGGTGCCTGTCAGGGGCTGGACAAGAAACGGAACCTCCTGCTCAAGACTTAAGCACACCCCAGTGTTGGCCTCTCCCAGCCGTTCCCTCACTGTTGAGAAAGACATTCTTCTGTAGGTGTGTGTGTGTGTGTGTGTGTGTGTGTGTGTGTGAGAGAGAGAGAGAGAGAGAGAGAGAGAGAGAGAGAGAGAGAGAGAGAGAGAGAGAGAGAGAGAGAGAGAGAGCAAGCGCACCTGGTGATGTATCTAAGTGAAAGCTCAGCCCATCCCTCTTGCTGCCCCCTGGATATCTGGGACCCCCTCATGGGCCCAGCTCACAGCATTTTGGAGCAAAGTCCTGCCTGGTCCAAGGGGGATAGTTTAGAGTGGAAATCAGTGAGATTTCCCGCACACCAGGGAGACACAAAAGTCTCAAATCAAACCAAAGAGGTTACCATGGAAAGGGAAGGAAAGGGGCTCCCTGCCAGGCTCTGTAATGGCGCCTTTGATTCTGGCAACACCAGACCTGAGCCTCTGTTCACCTCAGGATGTGATGAAAAAGAAACATCTCCTTCCCTGGAGACAGTGTTTGGGGTTTGGGGAGTGTTTCTATCAGAGTAATAAGCCTGAACAGACAGTCAACACGGACAGGGGAGGGAGCAGGCAGGCCTCAGTTTCCTTGACTGAACCCTGTTGGTATGTTCCAGAAATCTGTCGGCCAGGTACTCTTGACTCTTTTCAATGGTGTGACTCTCAATTTCCTGGTGTGTGTGTGTGTGTGTGTGTGTGTGTGTGTGTGTTCAAGAGGAGGAAAGAGGTGTACAGTTGAGGTTTCCCCTAAGAGTAACGCTGTAACATTCAACAAAACCTGGCTAAAATCCCCTGTGTGTTCTGAGGAACTGCTAGTCCAGTGGGGCACGTGATAACTTCAAGTTCACTATGTCATCTGTCTCAGATATGAGCGCTCAGCTGTGTTGGTCAATGCGAGTGTGCCAGGAAGGCTTCTGGAGTTGGCCACATCTAAGCAGAGTCTCTAAGGATAACAGGAAGAAATGTGTGGAGGAGTGCCAGGTGGAAGAACCAGCAAAAACCATAGGAAAGAGGCCGACGTTGGCCAGGGCATCGGCACATGCTTGAGCACAGCTGACAGGTAGGTCAGGAAAGGTGAGGGCTGGCCTAAAGTAGTTGGCAAGGACCAGTTACATCTGGTGAGGTCTGACAAGTGGCGGGCCTTCCTTCAGTGTCTGTGTGTGCTGATACACCAAGCCCTGTGGCACCCCATTCAGAGGTTCTGTTGCCCCCTCCTCTCCCCCAGCATACATGGAAGTTGAAGAGTGTGAAGGAATTCCAAGGTGGAAATCTGAACTCAGGCCAGAGGACTAAGATTATGCTCACTAGATCTTTGTTCCCGAAGTCTCCTCACCCTTGGTGTGCTTGAGTGTATGAATGAACTGGCCTGCCTGAGATGTCAGGTCCCAGTGCCGACACACAGTTGATCATAGATTCCCTAGGCAGGGAGTTTAACAGGAAGTGAATCTAACATTAGTGGAAATAGCAGAGGCATTTCCTTCCTTCCTTCCTTCCTTTCTTTCTTTCTTTCTTTCTTTCTCATCCTTCCTTCCTTTCTTTCTTTTTCTTCCTTCCTTCCTTCAATATTTTTATTTTATGATCATTGGTATGTAGGTGTTAGATCCCTCGGAACTGGAGTTACAGACAGTTGTGAGCTGCCAATGGGTGCTGGGGATTGAACCCAGAACCTTTGGAAGAGCATACAGTGCCCTTAACCACTGAGCCATCTCTCTATCCCCCAGCAGAAGCATTTTCAAGAAGTGTGACTGTGAGGAGCTCATGCCATCCAGGCAGACAGGAAGGTGTCCCTGGGAACAGTGTTGCTTCAGTGTGGCAACCTACAGAGCGGTCTCCTGGCCTTGGCGACAAGTAGCGTTGCGTTGTGGGTGAGAAGGGGACTGGAGAGGCAGAGAGAAGAAGGAATTGAGCAGCAGGAGCAGTGTCCACTGCACTCTCTCTCCAGGTCCCCAGCCAGGACAGGAGCTGAGGGGCCTAAAAGTCCCAGGAAGTGGTAGCCAATTTCAGAAGGAGACACTAGAGGATGTCACCTGCCCAAGGAGAGAGTACCAGTAGGCATGGGAAGTGACAGGATGGATGCCAGGAGGCAGTAGCCACAAAGCTGGTACTGGATGGTGGAGGACAGTCCCAGTGCCATCTTGCATGGAGCAGATCATTAAGTCTGTCCATCCTTCCTTTCTCTCACATCCCCATGGAGTTGGTGGCCTGTGGTGTTAACTGATTGAATGCCCTTTGTGGTCATCTCCCCGCCTGTTTCCCGTTTCCTTTGTATCTGCTTCCTGCTGATACTTACCCAGGGTGATAAGAGAGAGACATCAAGGAGCCTGTGGCCAGGGGGAGCTCCAGAGCATGGCCTCCTGTGTCCTGAACATCCAGTGACTGCCAGAGCCTCAACCTAGTTCTGGACACCGGCTGTGCCTCCCTTCCTCGTGGGCCTCTGAGGCCTAGTGGGGTACACACGGAAAATCCCTGTAGCAGGTGGGGTCTCCCTGGCTGATTGTCCTTGTAGTGTTGTGCCTGGAGTGGGGGTGGGGGTGGGTCCCAACTTACCACCTTAGGACACAGAAACTGGGGAGATCCCTAAAGACAAACAACATGACCCTGTGAGCCTGGGCACAGTGAGAACCCAGGACATGGGTGGGAGCTTTTCCAAACAGGATCCTTTAGATAGACTTTGAGTCTATCATGTAGTTTTGGGTTTGTTTTATTTATTTATTTATTTATTTATTTATTTTACCAAATGTGCATTTTGGTATCAAAAGTTTGTTCAGTGTGAGAAGGTGTGAGTAGTCCAAAGAAATGGAGCCTCGCTGCATGTGGAATGCCATAAAGGCCAAGGTGGTGAGAGCAGGCAGACGCTTGGGCCCACCTCGGGGTGCTCCCGGCTCTTCCAGGCAACACTCCCCTGTTTTAGGTATGGAATCCTTCAGGCAGAACTCTTGGTGCGCGTGGCTAACCAGCTCCAGGTGTGGCTGAATCCAGAGGCTCCAATGAGCTCATCACAAGTCCGGAACCCTCCCTCAGTGCTCCCGGCTCCGCTTTCCTTTCCTGTCATTCTTCCCAGATAGTCCCTGTGGTACAGGTGACAGCTCGCGGCTCTGGCAGAGGGGCGTGCCCTTCTTCTGCCCAGGCAGCAAAGGAGAGCTTCTGACTGCTGAAGGTCCCAAAGCTGCTCGTGCCAGGTTGATGCAAGGCATGACATTCCCTTCCTGGAGTCATCCCCTCCACCAGTGGCACGGCCATTCTAGAAAGGAGGGTAGGCACCCGTTTCCATGAGCGCTCTAGTGTATCCAGTGTACAGTGGATCTCACACCCACCTGTTGGGGTCTGCTTGGTGGATTAGGCTGACTAAAAGAGATATAAAAGACAAGGCACACTTCCTGGCACACAGAAGATACTGGGTGCAGAAAGATTACCAGCTCCAGGAAACCAGGGTACACAATGGCATTGCTGATGGAGTCTCTCTCTTACAAAAACGAGCCTTGTGGAGCTTGCATCCCAGACCTCATCTCAGAAGACACTACTGAGGTCAGTGGGACACATCCAGGCATGGCTACGGCCAAAGGGGTTTCTATTTCACTTGCTCCTCTATTCCTATGTGCCAAGCACTGAGTGTCACAGCCAATAAAACTGTCCTCGCCCCCGGGAGGTGGGAGTAGAAGGAGAAGCAAATATAGTGTTGAAGAAGAGAGCATAAGAAGTCATGAGGACGTAGAGAACGCAGAAGATAAGGGAGGCTGGAGGACCACTGCTGGTGGCAGCCTCTCAGCAGGGGACTTGGCCTGGGCATGTCACCCTGTGAGTGCGGTAGGGTCCCGCATCTCATGACCTGGACACGTGAACCTCCCTGTGCTGTTACCCACAAGGTTCCTAGTGGGATACTAGGTAGGAGCAGTTCCTGGTGAAAGCCCGGGGTTGGCTGGGGGTCAGCTGAGGCATGGCCCTGTCCTCAGACTCAGACTGCAGTCCCAGTCCTCCCTGCTTAGATTGTTTCATACAGTCCCTGCCTGATCACCACCCATAAACCTAATGGCCTGCAGCCTCTGCAGCCTGTGGATCTGCCTCAGTCGTGTCAGGCACTCCCTTGCCTGTTCCCTGGCTGTTTCTGAACACTGGTTTGGTGATTCTAGAGTCCTCCTAACCATCTCGCTTAAGCTTCTAGAGTCAGAAACCAAAATTTCAAGATGGCCAGTTAAATGCTAGTTTAAAACAAACCACCGTTCGTTCAGAATAAGTAGAGTTAGCTTCTTCTATCCACGGCTTCAGCATCCTCAGAGACAGCCAACCATGGGTCAAAGTGGATTTTATTTTTAAAATAAAGGGAGTGGGTAGAAAGATGGCTCAGTGGTTTAGAGCACTTGCTCTTCCAGAGGACCCTACGTTCTATTCCTAGCACCCACTTGACAGCTCAGATTTGTCTATATCTCCAGTTCCAGGGGATCTGATGCCCACTTCTTGCCCTAGGTAGGCATTTGCTGTGCAGAAATACCTCCAGGCAGTAGCATCCACACACATAAAACTCTTTTTACAAAAATTTAAAAGTGAAAAAAAAATGCATCTGTAAAGGACCCATTTATCTTCTTGTAATTCCTGGGTGAGGCAATAACCGCTGTCTCCGTTTCGCTGGGTATCATAAGGAATCCACCCATAGTTTAGTGTGTATAGGGTGATGTGTGTGCATTATATGCAAATACTGCACTGTGTGATGCTGGTCTGGAGCTTCTATGTGTTTTAAGATATGACACTGGGATTTTTATGGCCACAAGAATCTCTTGTTGCCATAGCCACTTCTTGGAAACTGCTGGTCTGTTCTCCATCACTGTCATTTGTCACTTATAAAATGTAGTAAGTGATGTTGTGTGTGAGTCTTAATTATCTTTGGCATAAAGGCTCAGGAGTATGTCTGTTGTGCCTGTATTACTTGTACAGCTGACTTTTAGGAAACCTACATACTGTTTTTCTGAGTTCTCTTTTCTCCATCAGTGCAGGAAAATGTTTTCTATGTCCTTGCCAGCATTTGCTGTGTTCGCTTTTGTTGTTGTTTGTTTTGGCCAAGCTAATAGATATACAATGATAGCTCATGGTAGTTTGAACTTCCATTCCCCTAACGACTAATAGTTTGAAACATCTTTTTCATGAGCTTATTTGCCACCTGGTTTCCTCTTTGTTGGAATGTGCCTTCCTTCCTTCCTTCCTTCCTTCCTTCCTTCCTTCCTTCCTTCCTCCCTCCCTCCCTCCCATCCTCTATCCCTCCCCTTCCCTCTTTCTTTCTTTCTTTCTTTCTTTTTCTTTCTTTCTTTCTTTCAAGACAGGGTCTCTCTTTGTAGCTCAGGTTGTCGTGTAACTGACTCTGTAGACCAGGCTGGCCTCAAACTCAAAGATCTGCCTACCTCTGCCTCCTAAATGCTGGGATTAAAGGTGTGCACCACCATCCACCACCACCTGGCTTCTTTGATTTTTTTTTTTTTTTTTAGCCAACATTTCTTTTAGTTTTCATTGTATTATACTTATACAGGTTTAAATAGATTTGTTTAAATATTTAAAATTTCTTTTTAGCAATTATAAATTGTATTATGCTTTTAATTTTGGTGTTTAAATATTTGTCTCTCATACTTATAAGTGTAATTGGTTTAAACTATTTCGTTGCGTTATATTGTACTGTGTTGCATTGCATTTTGAGACAAAGTCTTCATGTATAGTCCAGGCTGGTCTCGAACTCTTGTCCCTTCTGCTTCTACTGCCTGAGTGCTAACATTGCAGACATGAGGCACCATACATGCCAACAATTGGTCTTTGAGTGCACAGTGTTGTGTCATTAGACTTTGCTCAATTCAGGTAGCTCTCTGGTTTTTATTTTATTTTAATTTTTAAGAGATTGTGAGATTTTCCTACATAGTCAATCATGTCATCCATAGAAGAGTTTTATTTAAGTTAGAAATAGAAAATGTCATGAGGAGGAGGAAACGAAAGGCGTGGTAGCACACACCTTTAATCTCAGCATTCGGGAGGCAGAGGCAGAAGCAGAGGCAGGCAGATCTCTGTGAGTTCAAGGCTAGCCTGGTCTACAAAGAGAGTCCAGGACAGACAGAGCTCTGTGTAACAGAATGAAACCTGTCTTGAAAAACAAAAACAAAAACAAAACAACAACAACCAAAAAAAAAAAAAGTACACAAAGTATGCAGCCAACTTCTTACTTCATGAGCTTGTCACCCTCATTTGTTCACTGGTTCCCATAATGAGAAAGGACTCAGCCACCTACAATAATGTTATTAATAAGAATATGGATCAGCTTCACAAGGAGCCATTGAATCCAATGAAAGCAAGTCCTAACGCTGTGGCCACGGCAGTCTTCTGGAAATCTTTTCTATCTGGTTCGGTGCATTTTTTTTTTTTTTAATATTTATTTATTAAATACACAGTGCTTTGCCTGCATGTACATCTGCAGGCCAGAAGAGGGCGTCATATCACATTATAAATGGTTGTGAGCCACCATGTGGTTGCTGGGAATTGAACTCAGGACCTCTGGAAGAGCAGCCAGTGCTCTTAACCACTGAGCCATCTCTCCAGCCCCTTCGGTGCATCTTTTATCCGATCGAATTGAGTCCTTTATGAACCGTCGACTTGGCTCAGCAGACATGACTGTTTGCGGGATGGCGGTTTGCGAGAGAAGAGACACGTAGCGTAGAGGAGAAGATTGAGCCCCTTATAGATTCCTATTTGTATGCTTTTCCTTCCTTTTCTTACATTAGTTCTTTGGCTTGCGCTTGCAAGATGACGTTGACCAAGAGTGGTAAAAGTAGACACCCCATTTCTGGTCCTAAGGGAGCATGCATTCCATTTCTAAATCCATTCACCAGTAAGTTAAGGACCCGCCACACATCTGCAAATTTTCTGCAGGCCGAGGAACCGTTACTGATTCGAACGGGAGTTTTTGTTTCAGATGGCTATTGAGTGTGGTCCTTTTTAGAACTTTGTCTGTTGTGACGATCGTGTGATCTTCTTAATTATTAATGATGGTTTGTAATGATTGATTTCCCATTACTGGACCAGCCTTGCTCCTTTGGCCTACCCTCCCTACTTGGTGACGGTGGATAATTTTTACATGCTGTTGAATTTTATTTGGCAATATTTCACGGAAGATTTTTTTTTAAATGTCCGTATTTATGTGGGACCACCAGTCTGAAACTTTCTCAAATGTTTCTCCTCCTGCTTGCGTGGTGTGCGCTTTGACTTGTGACACAGTTTTGTGAGGGAGCTGCTGTTCGTTCTTCCTGTATGCAGTTGGTACTCTTTCTTCTCCTAATATCTTTTAGAATTACCTGTTTGGTCCGAAGACTTCCTTTTGGAAAGTTTTAGGTTATGAATAATTTAGCTCCCTTATTAGTATAGGACCACTCAAACCAGTTTCTGTTATGTGGGTTTTTGTAGTTTATGTTTCAAGGAAGTTAGTTTCATCTAACTTCTAAAATTTCTGTATATGGCATTGCTCCCTTACCCGACGTCTGTAATGATAGCCTTGCTTTTATGCCTGATAATGGTATTTTGTTAAAACCCCCCACCCCCGGTTCCCTTTTTTTTTAGTTTTGTTAGAGATTTGTCTATTTTATTGATCCTTTCAAAGAACCAACTGTTTGTTAATTAATTTTCAATTTTGTATTTTCTATTGCCTAATTTTGGCTCTCTTCTGTGTTATTTCCTTTCCCCTGCTTGCTTAAAGCTTTATTTATTTATTTATTTATTTATTGAGGTTTTGAGGTAGAAATTCGTTGATTTGAGACTTTTTGTCTTTTCTGAGCACTTACTGTCATAAATTTCCCTCGTGGCATTTTTTAGCCGTGCTTCTTAGATTCTTAACATATTGTGGTTTTATTTTCATTCAGTTCTCAGTATAGATTATTTATCTATTTATTTATTTTGTGTCTGTGTATGTTTTTGTTTGTGGTATGTGTTTGTGGTTTATGTACACATGTGTGTATGCTTGCAGAGGCCACATGTGGGTGATGGATGTCTTAGGCTGTCACTCTCTGCTTTAGTCCTCTGGGGCACAGTTCCTCAGCGAAACCGGAGCTTAGGCTGGTGGCCAGCGAGCCCTAGCAATCCTGCTGACTCCAACACCCATAGCACAGGGTTACAGGTTCTTATGGACACACCTGGCTTTTTAAATGTGAGCACTAGGGATTTGAACTCAGGTCCTCACACTTGCGTAGTAAGCTCTCTTACCACTGAGCCATCTCTTGAGCTCTAATGAGATACAGTTAAAAAAAATTCCCCTGAACTTCCTCTTTAACCCATGACTGTATGGAAGGGCATTATTCAGATTGCAAGTGTTTGGAGTTTTTTTCTGTTATCTTTGCACTATCAATCTCTAGTTATATTCCATCATGTTAGGGAAAACCACCATGTATGACTCTTTTCTTTCCCTCCCTCCCTCCCTTCTTTCCTCCCTCCCTCCCTCCCTCTCTCCCTCTCTTCTTTCCTTCTTCTCTGGTCCCTCACTATGTAGCCCACGTTGGCCTTGAGCTCTTAATCCTTCGGGATCTTCTATTGCTTTCCATTTTGTTTTTGTTCTTGTTTTTGTTTTGTTTTGAGTCAGTGTCTCTCACTGAGCTTATAGATTCAGCCAGACTATGTGGCCACCAAGCCCCACAAATCCGAAGCCAGGTCTTTATTCTTCCATGGCAGGCACATTATCAGCTGAGCCGTCTCCCTAGTTCCTTCCTGTTTTTAAGAATGGTTGCGGCAGGCATTAAATCATACCTACAGCATTTACAGAAACAGTCTGTGTCGCTTTACCAGCTCAACTGACGTGTAGAGAACAGTACCTTCCCCTGCTTTATTGTTGTCGTCGTAATTATTTATCCTCTACGTTTGTAGACTCACTATCGTTTGGTTTTGTTTTGTTTTTTTTTAATTTAACTTTTTGTTTTGTATCAAGTCTAATTTAGAAAGCTCAAGGAGAAAAGGGAAATCATGTACACTCACTCGCTGCTAGCTTATCTCTTTAGGGCTTCCCTCCCTGTAAAATCCCAGCTTCGGTCATTTCCTTTCTGCCTAGAGAGCAGTGGTCGCAGTGAATGCAGGCCTTCTCCTCGCGCATTTCCTCAGTTTCCTCTTGTCTGCGACTATCTTGTTATTGAAGGAGACTCAATGGATGGTTCTAGGTTGACAGTTGCTTTTCTTTTAATACTTGGGAAATGTGCATGTTCTTCCTCACCTCCGTTGTTTTCACTGAGAAACTTGCTGTCCTCTGAGCTGTGAAATAGCTGCTGTAGGCCAAGGCGCTGGCTCTCTCTAGCTAGGTGGGTCTTGATATGGATTTCTTTGGTTTGGTTCTTTAATGATGACCCCTTGTCGTGGTTTGAATGTGTGCTGGCCTGCGCAGGCTCATGTGTTTGAACACTTGGTCCCCAGTTGGTGGTGCTGGAGGAGTGAGTTACTGGGGAGATGGGCGCCATGGGTCATAGCCCAGACCTGGTTCCAGCCTCACCACTGTAAGCCAGTTCCCACCGCAGTCTCTGCCGCCACCCTACCTTCTCCCCACAATGGATTTCACCCTCTCCAATGCGTCCCTCCTCTCTTAAGTCGCTTCCGTCAGGTGTTCTGTCCCAGTGATGATAGAGGTCATTATCAGCTGGGCATAGTGCCCCATGTTTTTAATCCCACCACACGGGAGGCGGAGGCAGGAAGGTCTCTGTGGGTTCGAGACCAGCCTGTCTGTCTACATTGCCGATTCCAGACCAGACAGGGCAACGCAGTGAGCTCTCATCTCAAAAGCCTCACAGTAGACAAAAACAGCAAACAACTCAAAACAAACAAACAGCGACAAAGTGGTCAACACTGCCAACTCTTTAACAGGTATGTAAGTTCCACCATATTTGGTATTTTTCAACTGAAAAATCAAGTCCATTTTTGTGACTTTAAAAACTGATTTTCTTCTTTTTTTTTTCTCTTTAAGTAGTTTATTCAGATTACATCTCAACTGTTATTCCCCTCACTTGTATCTTCCTGTTCCCCCATCCCTCCCTCCTTCACCTTATTCCCCTCCCCGAGGCCTGTGACAGAAGGGGACCTCTTCCCCCACCATATGGTCACAGCCTGTCAGATCTCATCCTGGTAGGCTGCTTACCCTTCCTTTGGGTGCTACCAGGCCTCCCACCAAGGGGGACTGGTCAAATAGGGGGCACCAGAGTTCATGTCAGAAGACCCTGATTTTCTTACCTCTTTCTGGAACTTAGGTTACACGACATGAATATTATAGTTCCCGCAATCTCTACTGTTCGTCTCCTGCTGCTGCCCCCCCCCCTCGCTGTTTAGATTCCTCATTCTGCCCTCTGTTTCATGGACTCTTTCCTTTGTCTCCTACTGTCAATTTCACTCTGGCTTTTTCTATGATTTTACTTTGTTTTTATTTTAAGCTATCTATTAAGTGTCTCTGTTTGTACTTTGTGTGTGTGTGTGTGTGTGTGTGTGTGTGTGTGTGTGTGTGTGTGTGTGTGTAAGTGTCTGGTGTGCCCTGGGGTTATGGATGAGTGCCATTGTGCCTGCCTTTCTGTATGGCTGCCAGGGACCCAGAGTCAGGTCCTCATGCTGCAAACCTCTTTCCTCCTGAGCCATCCCAGCTCCGCTTACTGCTTCTTTGTGTCTACATCTTTGATGAGATTTTTTTAAAAAAAGATTTATTTATTTGTTATTTATACAGTATTCTTCCAGCGTGTGTGCCTGCAGGCCAGAAGAGGGCACCAGATCTCATTGTAGTTTGGTTGTGAGCCACCATGTGGTTGCTGGGGATTGAACTCAGGGCCTCTGGAAGAGCAGCCAGTGCTCTTAACCTCTGAGCCATCTCTCCAGCCCGAGATTTTTTTGTTTTTAAGGGTGTTCATAAATATTTGTTAAGATGTTTATATTTGAGATTATAATTACATAATTTCTCCCTTCCCTTTCCTTCCTCCCAGTCCTCCCATATACTACTCCTTGCTCTTTTTCAAATTCATGGCCTCTTTTCATTAATTGATGTTACATACATAGATGCATACATATCTAGTCCTAAGTATAACTTGCTCAGCCTGTATAATCTTACTCACAAGTATGATTTCTTTTCTTTTCTTTTTTTTTTTTTTTGTTTTGTTTTTGTTTTTGTTTTTTGGGTTTTTTGTTTTGTTTTGTTTTGTCTTGGTTTGGTTTTGGTTTTTTTGAGGCAGGGTCTCTCTGTGTTAGCCTTGGCTGTTCTGGACTTGCTTTGTAGACCAGGCTGGCCTCGAACTCACAGAGATCTGCCTGCCTCTGCCTTCCGAGTGCTGGGATTAAAGGCATGCACCACCACGCCCGGCTCGTAAGTATGTTTTCAGAGCCTACCATTTGGCATTTTTATTGTGGATTCTTTAAATTTTTGGTCAACTAGTTCCACCATCACTATTATTTCAATGAGAGTGTATATTGAATAGTTTTTTTTTTTAATTCCATTTGAGATCTTCCTGGCTTTTGGTGATGTGAATGTTCTCCCTCTCTCTCTCTCTCTCTCTTTCTCTCTCTCTTTTTCTCTCT
Organism: Acomys minous; assembly: GCF_964271855.1. Lineage (NCBI taxonomy): Eukaryota > Metazoa > Chordata > Mammalia > Rodentia > Muridae > Acomys > Acomys minous. Next base: position 39,895,578 of record NC_140496.1, read on the forward strand.
CTCTCTCTCTCCCTCCCTCCCTCTCTCCCTCTTCTTCTTTCCCTCCCTCCCTTTCTCTTTCTCTCTCTCTTTCTATCTATTTGGTTGCTGTTGTTTTTATGGCACTGGGTGTTGAATGTAAGGCCTGGTGCATGCTAAGCATCTGTTGCCCTATCTCTGAGCATTGAGGGTGGATGGTTTTTGATGAAACCTTCATATTTTGGGTTATCTGGAAAAACACGGGCTCTTACTTAGACCTTCTGTCTCACCCAAGTTTTTCTGTTGCACTCTAGGGAAGGAAAGATGCAGGTATCTTCTTTATTGCAGACTCAGCCACTGTCTTAGTAATGGTGGCAAGGCCACCTCATCCCTGCTCCCTGTTTGGGTTCCACTGTCACTAGGACGGTGGGTGGCAGTATGGTTGGTTGCTTCCAGTAGGAGGAGCATCTTGGCATCTTCCTTGGGATTCCCTGACCTCACTGTAACAGGGAACATAGGAGGTATTGATGCTTTGTTAACCATTGCCAACAGGAGCCGGGTGTGGTGGCGCACACCTTTAATCTCAGCACTACAGAGGCAGAGGCAGACAGATCGCTGCGAGTTCAAGGCCAGCTTGGGCTACAAAAGCAAGTCCAGGACAGCCAGGACTGTTACACAGAGAAAGCCTGTCTTGAAAAACCTAAAAACAAAACTAAAAACATTGCCAGCAGGATCCCCTCCCCCCCCTTTTAAATTTTTTTTTGCAAAAATACTGTTTTAGAAAATTATTGGATGTCAATGAATAGCGGCACCGAGGCCTAGGCATGGTCACTTCTGGCCCCTCGCTCTCCCTCTTCCTCCGCAGAGGTAGAGGAGGGTGTGCTGCGCAGGCCTCTGCTCTCTGGTCATCAGTGTTGTAAATCAGGCCCAGCCGTGCCCAGCGTGAAGCGGATGGCAGCAAGACCTTGCCCACGCTCCCCATGTGCTCTTTCTCCTTCTCACCGCCATCCATCGTGCACACTGATGTTATCCTGGGAGCTGATGAGGTGGACAGGCTAGGCTGGGAGCCTCCCTGACTCCTCCTGTGGACAGCTTCTGGGCTGAACCAGATGCAAGGCCAGGGCAGGCTGTGTTGGGGGTCGGGGCTGGGCATCAGGCGATCACTGAGGTAGGAGCTAGAGAGGGAAGAGAGCTCTCGAAGCCCTGTAGCTGAGGGCTGCCAGCTCTTGTGGGACTTAGAATTTCATGGGCTACTTGGTTGTGTAGTCCCTTCACAGGTGGGGCAGGGGGCGTGGGGGGCAGCTCTTGCACAAACGCGATTTACCCAGCTGGGAACTCTCAGCCTCCTTGCCCACCCATCCTCAGGACTCAGGCAGCACTTGGGTAGGTACCAGAGAAGTCAGGACAGTTCCGAGGCTGCGAGGCGAATGAAAACACGACAGATTGTTTTTGAAGCATCAAATGCAAATTGTCAACATGAACATATTTCTGGACTCGACAGCTGAACGTGTGAATTAATTACAGACCTGTTTTGAGGCAGCCTTGATTGTGCTGGTACAGGGCTGAAACAGCCCTGTCGCTCAGCCCATCTTTTAAAGGAAAAAAACTCTGCCTGATGTTCTTTTTTTTTTTTTTTTTTTTTAAGATTTATTTATTTATTACATATACAGTGCTCTGCCTGCAGGTACACTTGCACACCAGAAGAGGGCACCAGATCTTACGATAGATGGTTATGAGCCACCATGTGGTTGCTAGGACTTGAACTCAGGACCTCTGGAAGAGCAGATGGTGCTCTTAACCGCTGAGCCATCTCTCCAGCCCCCTGATGTTCCTTTAAAGTTTTTTTTGGGGGGGGTCAGTGGGGAACTGATGGAAATGCAAGAGACTGGCACAAACTGGCTTCCACAAGACATTTCAGTTGGCTAATCTGCCCTCAGCATCTAGTTCAAGACTGGATTCCCATATGGTAGTTATCAATCACAGGAAAAAAACTGTCTGTCACTTTAGTGGACCCTTACAGGATGTAGTTTTAAATATGAAATATGGGCCACAACAGATATGATATGGAGAAGTTTACTATATGAGCATGGGGGGAGGGGAAGGAAGTGGGAAGGGCGAGAGAGAGAGAGAGAGAGAGAGAGAGAGAGAGAGAGAGAGAGAGAGAGAGAGAGATATGAGATGAGAGAAACAAAGGGGGGATGGGTTTGTCTTTTTATATACTCCTGGGCAGGGGCACGGTTAGTGGCATGTAGGTAATGATGTCATAGGTTGCTAGGCAGACTGGGGCAGTATGCCAACATACAAAAGCTGAGATTCTCCGTCCGCTCAGCCTGATTTACCTTCCATGTCTGAATCTTACGGCTTGATCACTCTCCACTGGCTGACGTGAGCAGAGAGGTTCCCTGTACAGCACAGCAACCATAAGACCCCTTTGAGTGAGCTTTGTACAAGGGCTTTTTCTAGTAAGGGGACTTCTTTGAAGGACGGCCATCCTTAGCTGTTACCTCTGTGAAAGGCTTTGCCTAGCCTAGCAAGTGGCCTTTAGTATCTACTTAACCAAGAAAAAGAGGGTTAGTGTGCCACTGTGGGCCACTTGGGTTTCAGGTGCCTGCCTTGGCGGCTCCTTCCAGATGGACACCCCCCTACCCCACCCCTCTTGGCTGTTAGCAGCTTCCCTCCCCACAGGACACTACGGAAAGATTGCTGCTCGGGGTCAGGTGGCCTTTGGTTGGCTTGTGCCATCTCTACCTGGTGACTTGGAAAACCTGTTTCTTGGACAGTAGGACATTGCTCAGTGAGCAAACAGGTAACTAGGATGTCCTATTGGTTTGCTTATGTCCCAGGGCTAGCATTTGATCCAGGGCTTTTGTTACGGTTTGTACTTCCCACTGCCTGGGGGTTTCTTCTCTGAACCCCCCCACTCCCTCCATCCCTAGTCTGCAGGCCCTCCCTCTTGATACTTGAGCCCTAACCCACAGGGAAATGGGCGTGACGTGGCTCTGCTCCTGACGCCAGGGAACCGGACTTTTTTTGGTAGCATGGTCACTCTTGCTGACATTCTCAGAGCTGTTACAACCACAGTGGGGGCTATGCCTATGGCTGTGGTACAGCCCTTCGCTTCCATTCACTGCTCTCAGTTTCCTTGAGAACCCTGTGCTAGGTGTGCTGATCTCGTGGAGACTGAAATCCCTCTTGCTGGAACCTTCTCCTGCTTTGTGCATCAAGCAGTTCAGGAGGTTTTGTCATCAGCACATCTGTCCTTTCACAGCCTGGAAACTACTATTAAGCAGTGACTGAAAACTGACACCTGTCAGTCAACCCTAGGTTGAGTATCCACCTCCTGTCAGCCAACGCTTTGAAATTGTACTTATTTAAGGTGGAAATTAGCTAGCACGTGAGGGCTAGGCGGAAATGCCCCTTGCCCACCTCACAGCTTTCATCACTAAAGCAGCTTGATAGGCCTCGTTTAGTGGAAAATTCTATTTCATTTTCCTGATGTGGGGTAGAGGGTGTCACCTCTCTGTTTAAAAATGGCTCCAGGCAGGGGAGGCTTGGGTTCTGTCTCCAGAGGGAGGTCTGGGTGTCCTCTGTGTTAGGAACAATGTTTGGATGGGCTGTCTATCCCACCAAAGCCAAGAAAGTCAGAACCAGGTAAGGCAAAAACACTCATCCAAAGCTGGGCGGTGGTGGCACATGCCTTTGATCCCAGCACTCGGGAGGCAGGGGCAGGTGGATCGCTGTGAGTTCGAGGCCAGCCTGGTCTACAGAGCGAGTCCAGGAGAGCCAAGGCTACACAGAGAGACCCTGTCTCAAACAACAAACAAAACAAAACAAAACAAAACAAACAAACAAACCTCCCCCCCCCCCCCACTGATCCAGGGTCACAGAGCTGATGGAAATGGCTGAATACAGGCCATCCCTGAAGATCCTCAAGTTCTGTCTCCTCTCCGCTTCAAGAACTGTTTCTCGAGTGGTCACGTCACATACGTGATCTCACTTCCTCGTTCAGCAAAGGTTTCAAGCTGCCCTCTCTGGGCGGCACTTCCCAGAGGAGCAGCCTGGGATTCTTTGCAGTCAGCAAGCATCCCTGCCCTACCTCTAGGATTTGTATCATGGGGAAGGTTTGGAGGATTCTGGGCCACATCACACTGCTGTTGCTGGCTGGCAGCTCGGTGGGAACCTTGGAGCTGTTGAGAGACTTCCGAAATGAGGCCAGCAGATATATCTCAATTCCTAGGCTCACAGCCGTACTTCATGCAGGTGCCCGTGGGCCGCCGGATGAGGGGTATCCCCGGAGAGTGGGGACGTGCGGCTGGGGAGCTCTGCTCTACAAAGAGTGCTCTGTAGATTCCATGGTTCAGGTCGGGAAGCTCTGCCCTGTAACCCCTTGCTCCGCTCCTCCCATCATTAAGAGGCCCAGAACACATGCGTGTCAGCCTATCCTGGTGGGTGGTCTGCAGAGGCCTCAGCCCTTGAGACCCTGGGCTCCTGTACCCTTGGGATGGACACTTTCCCAGCCAGCTGAGCAGATTTCTGGGGGGGGGCCCAATTTTGCTGCCCTTCAAGATCCAAGTGGGAGATAAATAAGTGGGGGGGGGGGAGGGCACACAGGAGATGCCCGAGTGTCTGTTTGTAGTCTCTGCCCTGCTTTTGTTGTTTTCCCATCACCAAAAATCTGGGTGCAGATTCTCCACTTCTGAGAAAATCCGTAGTCCTTCATCCCTCTCAGCTGGCCTCGCTGCCGTCTAAAGCTTTCTGTGGGATGCTGGAGAGTGTTTGTCCTTAGCCTTGTTCCTGCCAGTTACAAAGGGACAACTTGCAGGGTGAGGATGGATGGAGGAAGGCTGGGCACTTTGTGACACTCCCATATACACAGTAGATGGATCAATCCCTTCTCGGTGTCGTACATTGGTACAGCCTGAGCATCCTCAAACATGGAGTGGGGGTGATGACTTGGGGCCCTGGAATAGTTTAAGACAGTGGTCTTTTAAACCATGAACTTCGTATCTGAGTTCCTGGAGAAAGGTGTCACCTCTGTGGCATGCCCACAAAGCTGGTGTTTAGCTGACTCGCAATTTGTTTGCATGATAGGTCTTCACAGGACGGGTGTGCAGGCTGAGTTCTTCGAGGCAGTCCGTGGTGGCAGCAGTGGTCTAGATCTTAGGGATAGAACTGCCCCTTGGCCATGGTCTGGGACCCTCCTCCCTTTCATGGCTGCGGAATCTTTCCCCACTCTGGCACTTTAGGAAGCCGAAGTGCCTGGGCACGGTGCCGGTGCTGCTGGAGAGCCTTCTGCTCTGTGGCGCATCTCCTCCCCTGCCCGCGGCTCTGCTGCTAACCTTTGGGGTTTGCTCACAAAATAGAAACTCTTTGTAGGTCAGTTTGTCAGTAATTTTGGCAGCTGTGGGGCCGCAAGGGAACGAGGCTTGGTTCCCACTCGTCTCTCATGTTCGGTTTGGAGACTTTTGCAGAACTCTTCCCCGGGAGGCCCACTCACCACCCCTTCCGGAAACGAGAGCCACTTTTCTCTGACCTGGTTTTGAATCAAGCAAGGAGTGATTCCCAGATGCTGGAGACGCACAGCCTAGGAGGAGGAAATCAGTCCACACCTGGCCCGTAGGCCGTACTCCTGCAGCTCCCGTCTCCTGGCTGGCCCAAGCCCTTATCAAGCCAGTTCCCACTGGGAGGGGTTGTGTGTACCTGTTCCCATGGGATCACTGAATCCACCAGAACCTCCCTATGCAGGCCATAGTATGCAGGCCAGTCTCTTGATTGTCAGCAGCACTGTGCAGTGGACAGCCCTTATGACCTCTGCCCCACACCAGCCTGGCTCCTGGGGTTGGAGAGCATATGAGGGGGCCTTGTGAGACCTGCCCTACGGTAGGGGTTATGATGGGACTGAGAGCTGGTCATTGTGCTTGTGAAGGTGGGACGGGTGTGCTGTCAGAGAGACTGGCAGTTCAGAAGGAGGTGTCCTAGAGTGGTCAGGGAGGCCGGGCGTGGGTGCACGCCTTTAATCCCAGCACTCGGGAGGCAGAGAGACAGGAGGATCTCTGTGAGTTCAAGGCCAGCCTGGTCTATAAAGAGAGTCCAGGACAGCCAGGGCTCTGTGTGACAGAGAAACCCTATTGAAAAAAAAAAAAAGTGGTCAGGGAGAACTTCCCGGTAGAGGCGTCAATGATCTGGACTCTGGTCCCTTCTTTGGTCATTTTGGGACCTAATCAGAGTGAGGCTGAAAATGAAGTATCTCTCATCCGAGACAGGAAGCTCAGACTGCTGAGGGTGAAATAGCATGATGGGTTAGAAATTCAGTTCTGCTCAGGGTGGGAGAGATGGCTCAGCAGTTAAGAGCACTGACTGCTCCTCCAGAGGACCTGGGTTCAATTCCCAGAACCATCAGGGTGGTTCACAACTGTCTGGAACTCTAGTCCTAGGAGATCTGATGCCCTTTTCTGGCTTCCACAGGCACCAGGCACACACATGGTGCATAGATATACATCCACGCAAAACACACATGCATGTTAGATAGATAGACAGACAGACAGACTTAAAGCCAGATATTTGTGTAAAATAAGTAAGTAAGTAAATAAGTAAGTAAATCTTAATCCTAGCACTCAGGAGGCAAAGGTAGTTGGATCTCTGAGTTTCAGGCCAGCCTGGTTTACAAAGTGAATTCCAGGACAGACAGGCAGACAGGACTACAGAAACCCTGTCTCAAAAACCAAAATATGAAAGGAAGAAAGGAAGGAAAGAAAGCAAATTCCGTTCTGCGCCAACAGGAGTTGGGTAGCACTCGGTGTAAGATCTGAGTTGAGCAGCACTAGGGAGAGGATTCCACAGCAAGGTTGAGAGGTCAGAGAAGAAGGACTGAGTGCCAGGCAGGGAAGGCGAGGAGGGCCAGGGCCTGTGGGCACTGAGGAATCTGTGTCTGCCCAAGGGTGCCTTCTGCTTCCTCCTCCAGGAGGCAGCTCTCAAAATGCCCCTGGGATACTAGTGTCACTTCCTGATCCCAAGGCTGAGGGTGACTTCTGTCAGCAGGTCTCAGGGGGTAAGCCTGGAGCCTTCCCAGCTCCTCATACCTGTCCCACGCTGAGCCTGCATACACTGCCTCTTTCCGGAGAGTTCTGCCTCTGTGGCCATGGTGGGCTGCCACTCATTCCCATGAGTGAACCTTGTGACCATAAGCATTTCCTAATCCCACAGTCCGAGACCTAGTCTTCAGGGAGCACGTATCTTTACAGTGGCTGTTGTGGTTGGTCCTTTGCATTTTAGCAGGACAAGAGCCATGGTGACAATAGCTACAAGTGTGCTGGATGCTGAACCCTGGATTGTCACCCGTGTCTCTCTATTTTGTTCTTAGGAAATATAAAGGTAAAGGGGCCTGCTGGAGGCCATACAGCCAGCAGGTGTCAGTGCTGGGTTGGAGCCCAGGTGTTGTGGTCATCTGTGGGCTTGACTGTCATGCCAGGTTGCTCTGGGAAACACAGACCCTCCTGGCATGTGGAATTCTGCTTTGGACTGGCAGAGTGGTCCCTGGATCGCCATTTTTAGTGTGTTAGTCCCATGGATGCCCAAGAATTCCGAGACAAGGATTCTGCTCTAACCCATAGGTCTCCCTCATCGTGGACCTCTGTGATGCAACATGGGCTAATGCCCCCCCCCCCCTTTCTCCTTTTGCCCCTTCTTTACAACACTGCATTAGAGAAATCTGCAGATGATGTGTCTGCCCAAGAACCCCTCACAAGGCAGCTGAGTATTAGGAAAATTTGTGAAATGAAGCTCAGAGGCCGCCAGCCAGCCGGGGCCCCTTCTGAGCAGTGATGATTTATCTGCACAATGTGGCGGTCATTAGTGTCACTGGTGTTGCAAGTGAGCACAGCCCGGGTCTGGCTGGGAGCCTCTGGGGCCATTACTGGCTAATGGCTCAGTGTAGGCAGAGGAGGCCTGCGGTCAGTCTCGCTGCAGGCGGGTAATAAACGTCACCAGCTACCTCCTTGCTCCCCACAAGAGGGGGGTGGCAACTCATGGCACCCTACTGGGCCTGGTCTCCATAGTTGGGGGGGGAGGGCTCTGTTGGCACTTACTGGAACACAGAGACCAAAAAGTTGCTCAGAATTTTGTCTCTCCGATTCAGAGAGGTTTCTGAACTCCTGGTTTTGCTGGCTTAGCTTTTGGGGTGTCTTCATGCAGGGATGAGTGGACTCATTCATTCTAGGGAGATCCCTACCCCACCTTAGGGTCATCGCTGCCTTCCTCTGAGTAGAAGTCTAGGCTACATGGCATAAGAGTCCACAGGCGCGTTGCATCACCACCTACACTAGTCTTTCCCTCACGCTCTGTCCAGCAGGCTGCCACACAGGGCAGCTGCCATTCCAAGTCTGCCACTGTGGCTGAGCTCCCGTGTTTCAGGGTATCCACAAGGACTCACACCGTACTGGCTCTGGGTCTGATTGTATTGCGTCAGCATTCATCCATGATTGCCCTCCAGGTAGCTGGAACGAGGTTGGTGCTGTCTCTACTCCTTTTCATTGCTGTGTATTTTGTTGTTCTATATGAGTGTGTTCAAGGTGGCGTTTCAGTAGTTTTGGTTTGGGTTGTTCCTGTTTTGGGGTCTGTTATGCATCACCTTATAGAGGCCACCTGGCTTCCATGTGGTTGAGCTATTGAAGCCCAGTGGGAAAGCCTTCACGTTGGCCTCCGCCACCCATTTGCTGAATAGTCTTAATGCAGGTCGGTTGCACTGTCCGAGCCTGTGTTCATACCGCTGTAGAATGTGGGTTAGAATATGGATGCTTAGCAGGCTGGGGCTCTCTGGACTGTCCCGAGCACAAACGTCTACAGTGCCAAGAGTTCCTGTGTGATGTACAGATGGAGAGTCTGAACTGTATGAAGGGCTGGGGTGGGGGGAAGGTAGCTGTGAGATCACCAAATCTCTGGGGCCTTTTAGGCTGAGGAATAGACAAGGAATAAGGCTTTGACTAGAGGCCAGTGACGGCACCCCTTTGCCTTGTGGAGCTTTCTTAGAACTGGAGACTCAAGGATTTGGGAATTTTTAGAATCCTAGACACTAAGAGCACAAGGTCTCAGAGTTGAGGTTCTTCTCTGTCCGAGCACACAGCTTACACATGCACTCACAGCACATCTGTGTGCCCTGCCAAGCAGGTTTTCCAAAGAGACGTAGGATGAGAACCATGTGTTCAACCACACTAAGAGCAAAGTAAGAGGAAACACATAAAATAAAAGAATATATTTGTATTTAATTCAGTACATCAAAACAAAATACTATAATTGCTCCGGAAAAATCAACCTAAGAATTTTGTTTTGTTTTGTTTTGTTTTGTTTTTTTAAGCTTTCAAGTGGAGATGTGTTTGGTGCTCCTGCGCACTGCAGTGTAGACCAGCCGAGTTTCAAGTGGCCTCAAGTGAGCAGAATTCTTAGAGTGAGGAACATCTAGAAGGCTGGGCTGATAAGGAGGAGGGAGGACACAGGCCTCGTTCTCTCTGGAGTTTGGACACCCCCATCTTAACATCCCCATGCCGCAGGCTTGTGATCCCATGGCTGCTCAAGAGGTGCCCTTCATCCCAGAGACAGCTTTTAGGCAGGCCCCACAGGGCAAAGGATCCCATGGTTCAAATTGGCCACTGCTCAGCTTCCATCCCATGGGCAGGCTACATATTAGGCAGGACAGAGCTTTCTGGCATATGCCTTATTCCTGCTATACCTCTGCTTGGCATCTCAGGAGGATGTGTATGTCAGGGGTGCATGCAGCCTTGTGCTGATGTCCCCCCCCTGCCTCCTTCGAGGCCGCCTTCCCTGGCGAATGCTGTGAAAGCGATTCTCTCTCTCCCCCTGCAGCCACAGGGAGATAAAAGCCATGGCTGTGGGGATGGTAAAGAGGGAGCCAAATTATATTTATAATATTAAAGTGAGTGCATTTGTGGCTTGCTGTTCTCCAGGGTCTTTCATAAGTAGAAAAACACAAATTAGCATTTTCCATTTCCATATATTGACTAGAAAAATCGCCTGCTCTCAATTAAGACCTATAGCTTTTGGGATGTATGCAACAATTTTATAAAATATTTACAGGGACATTTGCATTTTACATGGTGTTACAGTTTTTCTTGTGTTTAGGAGGAAGGGCTGAGGCCTTGGAGAGGAAATCTATTCTGTGGAATGGAGAGAGGAGGCTGTATTTCTGTCTTTTCCGCCCTGACCATCCGAGCTTGACATTGTCTGGTGCTCTCACCTACAGCTGACCCGCCCATCAGTGTTAGCCCCTTTCCAGAGGGTGAGCCTTGCTGACAGATCTATTACTTTTTCTTTAAACCTTGCCAGAATGGAGCTGTTTGTGGCTTTGTGCTGGATGGAGAAGGAGAACGGTTTCCCCCCCTGAATGTAAAAGCATGCCGTAAAGAACATAGCTATTTCCTGGATAATTTGCAGTTGTATATTTTATGTTAATTTCACCGAAAATACTGCACCCCTGCCAGGTTTAGTAGCGGCTCACTGTGGTATGAATAATTTCTAGCGAATCATTTTTTTTTCTTCATTTAAGATTTGGCACCTTTTTAAGATTTTAATAATAGCAACAAGGAGGAAGATTTAGAACAAGTGAAACATTAGTGCCAAAGAAATTCACGTTGAGCACTAATGTAAAATAGCAAGAATAATTACATGGAAAGCCGTTTCCACAGATGTTTTTCCTTGTAATGTAATAACTATTTACTAAACTGTTTATTTTAGGCCTTTGGTTTATAATAAAATATTTATACATTCTCCACTGTAATAAAAAATATTGACAAAATACTATAGAGGTTTTAAAAGACAATTGATGTTCCTTTCTTTTTCTTTCTTTCTTTTTTTTTTTTTTTCCTTCCCGGAAGTGAATGCAGTCTAAAAGTTTGGTGCTGTTTTATGGGGACTCATTCAAGGTTTGAGAAACTTTGTTCTGGTTTTGTTTTGTGTCCGTTCCCTAGGTTACAGGCTGAGGCGTGAGGATTCGGGGGGGGGGGGGGAGGGGGGGTCTTTGTTAAACATTGGTGGGCATGGCACGTCAGCCATTGGCTACTTTATCTTTTAAATTCTTACCTGGCTACCCTTCTGTGAGGCACTGCATATCAGAGGTTTGTTCACCTGAGTCAGGCCTGGCGAGGGAGGGTTTGAGGCCTAGGTTCTGGCTTTATCAGGGGCTGCTCCAGGCCGCTTGAGTCCTGGGGCATCTATAAAGAGTAGACAGACCGAAATGCTTAGCCTGTCGACTGCCGTTGAAGTACAGCTTGGACAAGGTCCCAATGAGGGTCTGACATGTGCAGACTTTTTTGTTTGTTTTTAAAGACAGGGTTTCTCTTGTAGTCCTGGCTATCTTGGACTCACTTTGTAGACGAGGCTGGCCTCGAACTCACAGAGATCCACTTGTCTCTGCCTCCCGACTGCCGGGATTACAGGCATGCGCCACCACGCCCAGCTTACGTGCAGATCTATCTCTTATTTGGCGAGGAACCGCCAAGTATAACTTCTTGAGTCTGTCCTTTGTACAGTCGGCGTTCAGAAGGAAAAATAGCCCTGGTAGACACAGGAGAGACCTCTTTTCTTTCCTCAATCCGTGCCTTGCCCTCCGGCTATTGGCTATTTCCTGTCAGGATTACCTAGTGAGGGTTGAAGAAGACAGAGTTTGTTGGCGGGTGGGGGTGGAATTTATGGACTCAAAGATGAGAAAGAGGTTATTCAAGTCCAAAACAGGCTGGGCTCATCCTGGGCCTGCTCTGTAGTGACCTGTCCCTTTCTGCCTCCTTACCCTTCCAGGCATCTGCACTGACCACACTCTGTGTCTGTTTCAAAGGGGCCGAAGGGGTCTTTAAGCCCTTCAGGGGCTTCTTTGGCTCCTACAGGTCTTGCTGTTTGATGTAGTGCATGGTTTATATCAAATTCGAGTCTCCACGTTTGTCTGTTGGTAAGTTTGTGGGTAAATTCTGCATGCAGATGTGTTTAGGTGCCCTGGTGGTTGTGGGGTCAACACGTTTGGTTTTTGTTCTTCCTTTTGTATTTGTCTCTGGGTATTTCCTTAGTGCTGTGTATTTGCCTCTGTTTTGTTGTGGGGCGGGTGCTGTCAACAAAGAGTGTTTTTAAAAAGAAAGGGCACACTTAGACCTATAGGAGTGCAACTTGCTACTCTGGGACTCACATTTTGGTGTACCCCACATCTGCAACCCCTATGGAACAGGTTGCCTCTGGGGATGCCTGAGGGACCCAGAAGAGCATCCCACAGGCAGGGAGCATTGTTCTCAGGGCCTCTACTTCCCTTTCTGGTGGAGATGTGTTCCCTGTGCGTTTGCCTAAGTAGTGGCCACCCATTTCTGAAGGCCGTGGCTCTCCTCGTTCAGCACCCCAGGCATAACGCTGGTGGTTTCTGGGACCTTGAGGGTCGCTCCTCCCTCCCCTGCCCCTGCCAGGGCCCTCACCTTCCATTCAGCACCTGGAAAAGCCCGGCTCAGAGGCATCAGAGTTTCTTGGTTCAGCTTGGGAGCAGCCTGAGGGAGGTGCTACAACCCCACAGGAAGTCTCCACGGAAGTTCTCCAGACTTCAGGAAGGATACCAGTGGGCAGGGGTGAGGCCCTCTGAGAACAAGAGCTCTTTCTTCTGCTGCTGGGCAGAATTAGTTGGGGGTTGGGGTCACAGCCAAACTGCTGGGGGTAGCTCCCACCACCAGGGGTCTCTCCTCACTCTCCTAAGCAACCTCCTCTCAATCCATGTTATCCTGGTACCGAAAGAATCTGGGTTGGGTGGGGTGGGGTGGGTGTACTCAGGTATCTAAATCTGCCTGTCTGACCCCAGCCACACTTGCTGTCACTCTGGTCCCTTGCTCACTGCCCCCTTGTTTCCCCTTTTTTCCTGCACATTGGTAGAACATTATGCCAAAAGCTGAGAAATTGTAGGGCTGGACGGACCTCTTAGAAAGCCACCTATAGTGCGTTAGGTTAGGGGCAGGGTCTGGCCAGGAGGCGGGGCTCCAGCAGCCGCACACACCTCCACCGCCTGCGCCTCCTGCTTCCTAGTGCTCTGCCTTTGTCCATCTGTGCTCTGGTCGCTCCAGCCCTGGGCCTGCGTTAGCGACAGCGTGTGCATTACCCTTACCAGGGCACACAGGCTTATCCTTTGTATTCACACAGCTCACACTGGTCATGCTGGGAGGAGCAACTCACGGCAGTTCACTCCCATGAGCGATTTCTGTGGACAATTCTGAGCGCGCTTTCCTAGGGGGCGGGAACAGATCGGAGCTTCATTTCAGTGCTGTATTTGCTGAGCAGCTAATGACTGGCATTATTACTAACTTTGGCTAATTGGTATGTTCTTTATAACTAAAGGCAAATTACCCATCACTCTATAAAGAAAGCATTTTGTTTGTTTGTTTACACTCAAGTAATATATTCTCCTCATGGGAGACAAGATACATAGGAAGAAGATAACAGAATCTCCTCTTGGTCTCACCTTCCAGGAAGCTGTTGTTAACAATTTAGTGTTTTGACTTTCCAGACTCAAGGTTTGTGTCCATGTGTAAACATACTTTACAATAATTTTTTTAATTGATGCATGCTACGTATGCAGAAAAGTACACATACGGGTAAGTGAGTAATCACTGTTGATGTGCCACCATAGGCAGAAAAGCTCTGTTGCTATAGGCGCATGGCCCACTGGACTCCTAAGCAAAACCAAAAAGTGCTGCCACGATGCAGTGACTCGCGAGCCTCCCCAGCCATCCTGATTTCAGTAGCAGAGGCTGGTGCCTGGTGTGTTTCCATGCGATGTAGCTCTGTGCGTACCTCGTGTGGCTTAAGCAGAACTGTATGTGACAGTAGATGATGGCCGATTTGTGGGTCAGCACCAACCCCCTCCTGCCACCACCGTTGCCTGCTTGGCGCTCCATTCACAGGCATTACTGGAACAGTTAGTGATTTACCCCGACAAAGGGCTCTGTGTGAGGTGTCCGCGATGGGTGACTTTCTGCCTCTTTCTCAGGGGAACGGAGTAGCCAGAACGGTGTGGGAGGGAGGAGGCCTCACAGGGCTGGCTGGAGACGCCTGGGCTGGAGTGGGGGATGCTGGCACGGCTTCAGTCTGCCAGCTGGACCTCATCAAGTGCGGGTGTTAATTACTGGGAGGCCCCTGGTTCTGTGAGCAGGCGGGGGACGCTGGGGCTAACTCGTGAAACAGGGTCACCTTGAAACAGACGCTTTCGGGCAAAGCAAATTGGAGGAGACTAAGGAGAAACACAGGGCTGGGGCATGGTGTCCCACCAGCCTTCTTTAGGCCACTCGGGCACTGGATCCTATGTCTGGGATGTTCTTGGGATCCAGCAGAGCCCTTGCAAGGATGTATGTGTGCCTGGTTTCTTGGCTGTAATGAGGGTTAGCTCAGTACAAGACTATCTAGACATCATTTACACCCTACCCAGAAGTCCTTGGAGTCCAAGGAGAACCTGCATGGCTTGAAAATGTGGCCCATGTGAATCCAGGTTCAGGAAGAGTACCCAGGCGTAGATGGAAAACCGCCTGATGGTGCCACCTGGGTGTCCAGCCGGGCAGCAGCCCAGTGCCCCAGCCAGGTGAGCTCAGGGTTGCTCGCACGACAGAGCCAGGTTCTAGGAGAATTGGATGATTTTGTTTCCTTGGCAATTCTTCACCGGGGCTGCTGTTTGGATCTACTGCAGAAAAATCAATGTGTTCTGAGTCCATAATTTCCCAGGTTGCCTCACTCCAAGTACTTTGTGCAGGAAAGGTGACGTCTCCGGTCACATCTGCCCACACAGATGTGTGTGTGTGTGCGCGCACACACACACATATATGTATATACACACAGCCCACAGGCCTTCTCCCCTTCCCCCCCGTGGCTCCGCCTCCTAGCACAGATTCATTGGAATTTCACAACCTTTGCATGCTTTTGTGAAAACACTCATTTGTGTTTGTGCCAGGCCGCTAATGGCGGACGCCAAGGTCTGTGAGCCTACCTCTGTTCAGCTCTCGTTATGGCGAGGAATGTGCCGTTAATAATGCATCTATGGAACTCAGCTGTGTGGGAGCCAAGTAATTATCCCACCGTAGCGTTCCCGGCTTCAGTGTCATCACAACTGGGGCTTCATTAAAAGTCCTAACAGAGACGGTGTTGTGTGCTGCGGCCTGTATATATATTTTTTCATTTAAATTATCAGCCTTGCTATGGCTCAGAGGTAATTTGACTTTTTGAAACCGCTGAGCCCCTGTGAATTCCCCTCCCCTTCTCCCTCTCGCTGCTCCACCAGCTGATCAGCCCCATAAGAACAAAAGGTTTATCTGAAGCTATGAAGCATATATTCACCAGCTTCTGGCGTCTAGATAAAAAAAAAAAAAATCAAAGTACTCCATTGAACATGTTAATACTGAGCAAAATGCACGCAGCTAGACACTAAACCTTTACAGGGATTTGGGCATTTGAAAAGTGATACCCACATCAGGTCTTGAGCTGGGTTTCTTAGCCCCGAGTAGTGTGAGCTGCAGAGACAGAAGAAATAACGTTCATAAACTAATTTGAAGAACAGAAAACGGATGGCTTGAGAGCGAGTCGCCTTTGGTCTTGAATCTTGGTTGAGTGTTCGGTTGGAAGGGCAGTCGGCGTGGGCAGAGTTGCCAAGAGCCAGAGGAGTTGGGAAGAAGGGATTCCATGTCTTTGGTTTTGCTTCTCTTGATGCTCTGAGTCTCTCTTTAGCTTTCAGCAGAAGAGGGCTGGGCAGTCTCAGAAAGAGGATCCATCGAAGCTCATTGGCACTGGCAGCAGAACTTTCTGGGGCTTCTCGAAAACTATGTTTCATAGAACCTTAATGTCCAGGAGACAGCAGCCGTCAGAGAAAATGGGCAGAAACTGTTGAGTTCTGTGAACAGACGGTTCACCCCAAGACAGCTGGTGAGTGTGTGCCTGCTTGGCAGTCTTTGCCACTTGTGGCATGGCGACACTTTCTCTAGACTTGTCTGCCAAGTAGGCTTTCTCGGTTCTAGATCAAAGAAGACACTGGAAAAGTATGGGGTTTGTTTTTTGCCTCTAGAAGCTGTTAATCTGTTGGAGGGGCCAGAGAGGAAGCATCTTAGACCATAAGCCATTCAAAATTGAACTAAGTTTTTCATCACTAAAGAGGATGTGTGGAAGGGGGTGCAAAGTGAGGGAAAGCCTCAAAAGGCTGTGGCAAATTTGCACACAATTAAGACCCCCCCCATGGGTAGAATGTAAGCTACTTGTGAGGCCAAGAAAGACACAGCACTGGCCGGGCATGGTGGCACATGCCTTTAATCCCAGCACCCGGGAGGCAGAGACAGGTGGATCGCTGTGAGTTCGAGGCCAGCCTGGTCTACAAAGTGAGTCCAGGACAGCCGAGGCTAACACAAAGAGACCCTGTCTCAAAAAACCAAGGGGGGGGGAGAGAAAGAAAGAAAGGCACAGCATAATTTGGTGTACCCCCCCCCCAGGTCCTCCATGCCACTCCCCCAGATACCTCCACAAAGCGGATGGGAGAGAAAGACTTAGTTTCCCCCATCATGGGGCCCAATGGGAGTTCTGTGCTCCGTCTCAGGTGGAAGGAGAGCAGTGTTTAGCCCGCTGTGCTGGAAACACCCCACTGGACACCAGGGCGGAAAGCCTCTGATAACTGGCTCTTCGGTTTGTACGTCTTATGGCAGTCCGGCAGCCCTCTGCCATGTGGAACAAATACAGGGTCTCAGACCCTCTCCCGTGAGCTTGGAATCTGTTTCTTTTCATGCCCTCTAGTCCTGCCACCTTTGTGCCTGCATTATGCCTCAGGTAAGACAAGCATGATGAGCAAAGATAGACATGTGAAGTTAAGCCATAGACAGCATTCGGAGAGAGTGGGCACTCAAGTTGAATGCCTACTAGGAGTTTACCAGAAGGCTTTGAGAAAGATAGCCTAGTTGGTCAGCACATGTTAAAGGTGCCGAAGTGGCCACAAAGCTCTTTTAAGCTCTTGCTGGAGGATTCCTGACTGGAAGCTGATGTATTTGGGGTCTTCCAGACCACTAAACCCTTGGAGCCTTGCTGACTGCTCCCTGCTGATCCGTGATGCACAGTCCAGACTGCCTTCTCTGTCCTTTGCACCTGCATAGCCTGCTGTCTCCTGATGGCCCTACTGAATGTGCTTGAGAGCATCTCTGCCTCTCTCTGCCCACACCCCAGTGCGGAACTCCTTGCCTCAGTACCATGGGTCCATTCCTGATGACTGCTGGACCCACTGTGCTCCCGTTCTGCTGCATCCCAGATGCTCAGCATGCTTGCCCACTGCCAGGGCACTACGCTCTTGTGTCTGTGTTCGTTTGTCTAGAGGGACAGGGGCTGGTTCCAGAGCAGGGTCTCCAACCCAAGGAGAGTGGCAGGCTGGGCCTTGAAGAACCTGTGGGAAGCTGAATATTGATCCTGAATATTGATCCTCGTGGTGTGCACATTGGGACTTGGGTAAGGAAGCCATCCACTCCTGGGAAAGCAGCTCTTTCCCCTCTTTCAAGGTGTGAACTCAGGCCTATGTGAACCCTTTTCTTTTTGGAATCTGTTTGGCTGTGAAGCCTTCGCAAGGACCACTGTGCCTCATCAAACCCGAGACACTGTTCCTGATGCCATTATACCCACCTGGAATGAGGTCAGCCCTTCTCCAAAATGAGAGCTGGGGATTTGGAAAACAAAACGTGCCTCGGTGCCGACGTCACCACCCAGTACTCCAGGCAGCATGAAAAACCCAAACCCGTTGGGGCTCTTGGGGCCAGGACTGCAATGTTGGATGGTCCCAGGCTCAGGTTCACTGTGGTTTCAGATCTGGAAAGAGAGGCGGGAGAAGTGTTTGAATATTGTGCCGTGAAGGGAACAGTCCTGCGGCGCGGCAGTTTTGATATTAGTGCAGACCTCCTAAGAGATCCCCTGGCTCCGAGCTGTGATCCACACGCCACATTCGCAGACAGCTGGTCGCCCAGCGTGGGCTGCGCCTGCCGCTCGGAGCTGGCACACTGGCGGGGACCAGGTAATGCTCTAATTTCCCTCGTGCAGATGCGGCCAGGAATATCTTAATTTATTGGTGTGCTGGCATGCAAGAGGGAATGCTGCCGGCGCAGCCTTGCATAACTATTAGCAAAAGATGGGACTGATCGGGGCTTGACTTCTCCTAAAGTGGGTTTGAAATAATCATCGCCTTTTGTTGTGTTTGGAAGGGCTTGAACAATTCTTAATTATTTAATTATAGATATGCAAGTAATACACTGGGAATGGCCCTGTCATTCCAGGGATACTGAGCGGAGGAAAATGTTTAGTTACCGGAGGGGGAAAAAGGATGGTAATTAAGTCGAAGTGTCGTTTGTATCATATCACTATACTGTTAGTGACGAGGGAGGGAAAAGGTCTGTGGGGCCGCACCTTGGAAATTTCTAGGTAATAATAATAACATCAACAGTATCGCTGCCTTCCTCCAGGCGAGGCCTGGACAGCTAGCAAAGCCCTTTCTCTGTCATGTAGATGCAGGTGCGTGTTAGCCTTCTGCTAGGCAGTTGCAAACTTTCCCATTGCGCAGATGAGAAAAATTGATCCTCAGGTCTTTCTTAGCCCATCTTGTGTTTGTGGGACACTGCACTGGCCTGCTTTTTTCCCCCCACACTGTCGCTGGATGGGGCTGAGCCCTTCTGTGCCTCATAGCGACTTCCCTCTCTCTCAAGTGCTGGGCCAGCCTTGACAACTTTGGTGACTGTTTGCCTGCATTGTATGTGTGACGCCATGGCACGCTTCTCAGGACCGACACCTTGTAATTATCCCGTATAAGCACTCATTGTGTTCATATCATTAATTTTGTTTGGGCTATTACGTTTGATAGATACATTAAGCATTATATAGTTCTCTTTATACATGAAATTGAACTGCCTTTGAACAGTCAGCCAGCTAATTGCTGGTAATTTGTGTTGCTAACGAGAGGCAGAATAGTGGTATAACATTAGGCTCAACAGTCAGTTAACAAGTCTGCCCGTTCAGATTGCAAAGCGTGCCCTCTCAGGCAGAGGCAAGCTGCATCCCACACATGGACAGACTTCGAAATGCCCGTGACTGAAACGCCTGTTCCCACACCACCGAGGTCTTGCAACGGTGACTACTGTGTGGGAGTTGTGGGGAGACGGGGAGACCACATGACCACTCGGGTGATGGGGTGCTAAGAGGCTGGGTTTCTGTACGTCCCTATGCTCTCACGCTGCTGTATCCTGTTCCAGGTGCCCATCGACTTGTGGTCATATGTATGGGTCTTCTCCAGCTGTTTAGTTTCCTTTTGCCCAGGGTCGTTTGGATCATGGTGGGGTCGCCGCTCTCATTGATTCCGGAGTTCGGTGAGCACTTCTCAGTCCTTTGCTTTGGGAAGGGCTTGGTGATGGGCAAGAGAAGCCCAAGGAAGATTTGCTCAGATACAAGAGGGAGTAGGGGGCTGTGGCCTAGGAAGCCACATGATGGATGAAGTATCCTTCTAGACCGACAGAGATCCACAGAGCGGACTGTCAGCCGGGCCTGAGTTGTGTCCCACTCAAATTCTTAGTGGAAGCCTAACCCCTAGTACCTTGGGGTGTGAATGCTGGGAATTGGTTTCTACAGGGGCGATGACAGAGTCGGTACCCTAATCCAGTCTCAGAGCCTTGCACACACATTAGTCGTAGGGTTAAGCGTAACAGAAATCAGACCTTGTGGAGGCAGGTAGAGACACAGCGCCACATGCAAGCTAAGGCTCAGGAGAAACTTAACCCTGATGATCCCTGGACTGTGGCCATTTGCCTCCAGAACTGTCCAGACACCTCCCTGCCCTATGCCGTGTTAGGCCTGTGCTAGTAGACGCACGTAGACGTCCCTGCAGCTCCATTCTAGTGGCTGGGGAGGATGTGGTGGAGCTGCTGGGAAAGTCTCTGAAGGTCTAAGTTTAGTAATGCCCTTAGAGCTCAGTATTAATGCAGGCTTAGGTGGCAGACGGTTCCTGGGAGGGGTTATCCCATGAGAGCTGCACAGGCCCTGTCCTACACACTTGTCCTACACGGTCACTTAGGAAGGGACACAGGGTTGCCTTGCCACTAGAAGTGACCTTCATGGAGGTCCTGATGTACTGACCATGTCAGCTCTCATTTCTAAGGGATGGCCTGAGACCTGAAGGTGTTCCCTATGCCTTTTTTTTTTTTCACTGCACTGAGGTGTTGGTGTCTATGAATGAACCCACATTTAAAGAAAGGGCATTTTAAGGCATTGGAAAACTCCTGTGGTTGTCAGAGGCCATCCGGGCACCATTCTGTGCTTAAGTCTGCTGGCTGTGTGGCCATCCTGTCCCCCAGCACCAGGCTTTACCCTTCCCTGTCAGTTTGGAGTGCGTGAAGAGCTCTCCTGAACTGCTAAAGCAAAGACGCTGATATCACCCAGATCCTCGGTTTCCCAGCAGAGGTGACATTTCCAGGATAGCTGTGCTTGTTGGTGGGATTTTTGTACTCTTCAAGTGACCAAGTGTCACAGAGTGTTCATTGGTGGCATCGCACTATGGCTAGGTGTCTTGCCGTCACTGGACGTTCAGCACATTCTCTCGGTTCTTGTCAGTTGAGCTTGATGAGTGTGTGTGTGTGTGTGTGTGTGTGTGTGTGTGTGTGTGTTTGGGTGTGTGCATGCGTGTGCACATTTGTTTAGTATAAAGCATGCATGTGGTGTGCAAATAATCCTATAGGTGATTCATGTATTTGTAAAGGAAGGATAAAATGGACAGGGCTACCGTTTCTGTGACTGTATATGTGTTCGCTTTCAAATCACTTTCGACATTTTACAGAGAGAGGGAGTGAAGCTACCATTTCGGCCTTGGTCCCCACTTACAGTTCAGTGAGTACGGTTACAAAATGCTTTCCTCATGTCCCGTGGCAGCTTTCCCTGTGACCTGCAGGTTTTCCCAGTCAGATGGCCTTACTGCTTTTTCATACTAGGGTAGACATCAGAAACCTACCGTGTCAAGTTGGCCACTTGTGGCCATCACATCAGAAAGGCCCCGGAGAGTCCTCTTGCGCTGCTGTCACTAGGGCCGTTGCCCAGAGCCAGCTCCCCCAGGTCCCCTCATTCTTGCTTCTTCTCTGTTTGCTACAGTCAGGGAGAGAAAGAAGGTGACAGAGCCCAGTTTTGAGCAGGGGACAGAAAGGATCTCAGTTTTAGAGGACTTCAGTATGTGTGACAGGCAGGAAAACTGTCGCAAATGGGTGGGGAGCAGGGTCCCTGAGGCCAGTGAGTGATGAGGCTGTGTGTGGGGGGGGTAACCCTCCCTGTCCACAGAGCTTTACTGCCGGAAGTGGAGAGACTTGAAATGGCCCCTGAAACTCTCTCACTGGTGTGGATTTTTTTTTTTACCCCCACTGAAAATGTAATGCACGTTAGAAGTCATACAAGAGCATAAACGTCTGCTACGTAACCGCTCTAGATGCCTCGCCACGCTCCCTTGCCACAGAAGCTGCCCGCCACGCCTGCCGAGGGCTGTGCGCATGCGTGTTCGCGTGGACAGGCTGGGGTGCATGCGCTCTTCTCTACTTCACTGCTCACTTCACTTCTTTTTTTTTTTTTAAAGACTTATTTATTTATTGTTTATGAGTGCTTTATCTGCAGAAGAGGGCATCAGATCACATTATAGATGGTTCCGAGCCACCATGTGGTTGCTGGGAGTTGAACTCAGGACCTCTAGAAAAGCAGGTGGCGCTCTTAACCACTGAGCCATCTCTCCAGCACCCCGCTCACTTTACTTCTACCCTGCATGCCCTCCTCCAGTGGCTTGCTGGAGTTTGCTCCAGTAACAGAGCATTTGTAGAGCTTTGTTTAATGGCTGCACCGTGACTGGTTCAGTCACACAACCTCTGGCTGTGGTAAAAAGTTTCTAGGGGAGAGCCTCAGAGAAAAAGTAGCTTTTGACCAGAGGTTTTGAAGAGTGAGTAGGAGTTTGGCAGTTCAAGCTGTTTCGGTGATGACTTGGGTATGAAAGAGATTGTGTAGGATGGGTTTGTGCCCACAAAGAAAGGGGCCAAGGGTAGCAGCTCCATGCCTTCCTTGCCCTGGGAAACGACACTGTAGCCGGAGTGTGGCTCCAGCCCAAGGTGCTCTGGGAATTGTGAACAAGGAGGCTGGGTAGACACAGGACACATACTGCGGCCCAGGTTCCCAGCATGCCAGCCACAGGAGAGGCAAGGGCAAGTGCCCGAGTGAAAGGAAGGCCCACGCAGCTGGCTGGCAACCCCAGTTACTGCTTCAGAAACGCTGCCTGGAACCGCTGCCTGGTGACATGTCAGCTCCTGACAGAAAGCGGGGTTGGCAGGCCACGTTTTCTAAGCCGAGGGCCTGTCTGCCAGATCGCATTTGGATTGAGTGGCTGGCACTCTGAGAGCCTCTGCTTAATAGGATTGAAAGAAAAGAAATGTTACTTTTCATCACCCAAGACAACAAAGAGAAACGGGGAAACGAAAATATTATTTCGTTTGAACAAATTACAGGGAGGCTCTCTGGGGCGCTTTCAGAGAGTAAGATGAAGAAAGCGCTTAAATATCATTCCATCAAACTAAATTTTTAACTACAATTTTTTACAGATAAAATGTGTTGGGAGGATTCAAAGAAGATTAGCGCTCACCTCAGAAACAGTATTCAAATTTTACCAGCTAATGGAGGCTCCGGCAAAACGTGCTAACGCCTCTAGCTTTCCTCCTAGGGGCAGAGATTTTGGTATTCTTATAAAAACACATCGAGCTGATTTCATTCCCGTGTCTCTGCAGACTTCATTGGCGTAATTTCAGTAAGTGTTATAAATGTTATTTTAAGTATTATAATGATAATCCCCCCTGACAACAAGCCTCATCTCAGCTTCCACCACCAAGGTAATGTTTACCTCGGGTAGCGCATAATTGTTTGCTTTCTTCACAGCAAACTCTGCTCCCAACTGCTTAATCAGCCGTGGAAGACAGGGAGACCCGAAGACATGTGGAATGTTCCTCCGATCACAGCGGAGAAATGGGGGGTGATGGGGGGGGGGAGGCGCCCTCTTCTCCTCCTTGATTTATTAGGTAACTTTTTTGTTCCTGTTCCCAAGGAGGGTGGCCCTGGATCTTGGGCCATCTCTTGAGACACTTATTACTATAAATGTCACACTTGGGTGAAAATTTGCTTGGCTTGTGAACCCTGGGGCCTTTCTCTGTGTGTTTGTCCGTCCTGGCCAGGCCTCCCCCAGTTCTCTGATGGGGTTTGGGAACTCCATATTCTGGTCACAGCCCACACTTCCTTGCTCTCCATAGTACGCCACTGCCTGCTCAAGGAGGCAAGAAGTTACTAGGCCTTGAGAAAGTGAAACTTTTCTACCCTTGGATGTTGCTCTCTGAGGCTTTCTGGGGCATTGAGTAACTGCTTCTCTGGTTCCTTAAGTATCCGACTCCAGTTGTGATTAGGAGCTAAGAAAGAGCTGGGAAGATTGTGATTCCTCACATGTTGGAGAAGCGTTTGTCTCTGTGTGTCTGAGTTCCTGGAACCCTGCTTTCTCCAGCCGGTGGCTGTGGAGAGGTTCTGCTTTGAGCTAACCATTGGCCAGTGGCTCTTTAATTCTTTCAACAAATGCGTATTGAGACCGTAAATGCGTATTGAGCCCTTTCTGTTGTTAGGCGCTTTGTTGGGCTCTAGAGAGGGAACAGGTTTGGTTCCTCCATCTTTGCCTGGCTTACCATGTAGGCATTGAACACGGACTGAATGGCAAACACACAGATTTATAATTGAAGATGAGGAGATGGACGATTAATGAGGGGATGGAGCAAGGTGGGGGGGGTGTGTGTTGTATCTCCTGAAGGCAGAACATGAGGAGAGAGGGAATATTGGCCTGACCACAGTGGTGCTAATGGTGAGAGAGTTTGGCAGAGACTAAGCGACATTGTCCTTCAGTGCTTAGGAGCTCTGAGAGTTTTCACTCTCTTTAAGCCACGAGGAGGATACACGCCTATTTAGGAGGTTGAGGCCCTGGGTAGAAGTGGGCCATAAGCGAGCAAGGGTGAGAGGTCACAGTAACCGAGGATGGAGTAGCGTAGCAGTGCTTTTCTTGGTGGAGAGAGATCTGTAGACACTTGGTGGGTACGAGAGCTGTTCATGGTCACCTCCAAAGTAGGCAAACTCATGGGAAACAGTTGGCCCAGCAGAATGCCAGCTTGAATGGCTCCTTGCCACCAGATGCCCCCACATATTCTTCTTGGCCCTACCCTCACCTCCCACTCACGACCAGAGGCCTTCTCTCACCAGGAACTGGGCAAGTGGAGGGCACCTCAGGTGTCTGTCAATATATGACACTTTCTGCTTGGTCCTCTAGGAAGGATGGACCAAGCTTCAATTTTTCCCCTTATTCTCAGGACAGGATAAAAAGCAGCCTCTACATGCCTGGACCTACCCCTTCCCCACACACCCGCTCCCAGCCCCTACTCCCCAGCTCCCTGAGGCCGGCGGCATAATTTAGCTCAAGCCTTTAGTTACAGACCAGGGCTAGGAAGTAGCTGATTTCCTTTCCTCAGGGTGGGCACTCGGCAGGTTTTGTGCTGGGGATGCGGGGAGCAGAGGGAAAGCAAACTAGGTGGCTGATAATCCAAGCACCCTCGGGGCCAGCCTGACCCCCTTGGCCCAAGAGGGGTCCTGTCCTGGCACTTGCACAGGGGTCCGTGTGCACCTGCTCCTCGAGAGAGTGGTAGGCTTCCGGCTGATGCTGGGTGGGCAGCAGAGGGTGGGGGAGGGATTAATTGCTTTGACAGAATATTCCCAGTGCCCAGTTTTGAGTGAATTAACTTCCAAGAAAATACCTAATATCCCTCCCCTTTTCCTTGGAGAGGCGACAACTAGCCGAGTCCATCTGGGTCTCCCTACTGCCAACATTGTAGGCAACCATCAAGGACTCAAAAATCTAAAAGCAGGTTGCCCTAATCAGGGTGGAGTGCAGCCCTCTTAAGTGGGCTAGGAGCAGAGGCAGAGGGGCAATCAAGACTCTGTTTCTCTGAAACACATCCCGACACAGACTGGATGAATATTTTAACACCAGCACATTTTGCTCAAGCCAGGAGCACACTGCATTCCCAGAGAATGACCTGGAAACCTGAATATCGCCGGGAACAAAAGGTTATGCGGAGGCTTCTGTGGAGTGGGATTGGAGCATGGGAGGAGATGCAAAGAGTTGTGAACTTCTTTCTTCTCTCCCAGAGCTGCCGGCTGAGGGAGCAGCATGCAAGCCACCAGGCCCCAGGCCCCAGCTGCGGACTAGGCAGAGGAGCCCTTAACCAGGGGGAGGAGGGTGCAGAGGGCAAGAGGCAGGGAAGGGGGGAGGGTCTGGGAAACGGAGAAACAAACTCTATTTTCTGCTCGGCTGTGGAGGGAGGGCTCCAGTGGCCCAAGGGCTCACGGAGCAAAGCAATTTCAGACAGGGTTGAGTGTCTGGTTTTCCCTGGAGCGGAGGCTGCAAAGCCCCGAAAGCCCTTGGTTTCTCTTCCCTTAATATCCTGTTTTGGAAAGTGCAGTGTGAGCCGGGGAAGGAAATGAAGGCGGCCCTCGGCTAATGGAAGAAGCCCTATCCTGCTTGCTCTGGGGGGGGGGGGGGGGGGGACGACGGACGGACAGGGAAGCTGTGTTCCAACGGCCTGGTCAAGGTAGAAGGCTGTCTCCAGATAGAGAGAGGGAGCTTGTGACCCATGGGGTCCCTAGGAAGGTGGCTGCCTGCAGACAAAGGCTTCAGCCTTCTCTGCCTTGTCTCTGAGGTTACTTGCTGGCACTGTTGCTCCTTGTGTGGCGTCAGAGGCCATGGCAATGCCAATCCCAGGACCTGTCCAGAAAGTCCAGACCTTGTTACTCTGTGACTTTTTTCTGCTCCTCCTGTGATTGCAGGCGCTGTCCCCGCCGTGGCTTTCTTCTAAGCACCCATGGTACATATACCTGTCATGTGCTGAGGTCTGGCACTGGTCCTGGGTGTTTAGGAGCTAAGTCTCTGTGGCAGGTTGAACATTCCAAATCCTCTAGACGTCACATTCAAAACACCCCCAAATCTGAAAGCTTTTAAGCAATGCCATGGTGTGCTACAAATGATATGCCACCCCCCCCCCCCCCACACACCTAACCCAGCGGGATGGGGAATGGTCTGAGGGCAGGCGTGCTAAAGATCCCATCTGAGCTGCTCTGCTGTCTGTGTAAAGCGTGTATGTTGTGGGCATCATGCTTAGACTCGAGTCCCACTCCTTTTCTCACTGTATATGTGTAAAAGCGCCAGAAATTGAGTCCAAAGAACTTCCTGTCCCAAGTATTGCGCATGAGTGCTGGGCAGCCTGCACTGGCAGACAGGGGACTGGAGGCGACATCCTTCAGTGAGGTCTGTGAGGGCATGGGATTGGGAGCTGTCTGTGTGGCAGAGGTCTTCCCCTTGTGAAGGAGACTTGGCTGGGTACTTCCCCCACTACTCTCTCAGCAGGGCCAGGGGCTGCCCCAACTCTGCCCCTCTGCACTGTACTCCCGTCAGCAAGGCCAGTGCTGAGTCATGTTCATGGGGCACCAGCTACAGGTGGACTTCAGGCCTTGACCTCTCTGCCTAGTGTGAACCTCAGTCATGCTCTTTGTTGGCCAGTGGCTGTGGGGAGGTCATGTAACTCCTGAGTCTGTCTCCTCCTTAGTGAAGTGGTGCTCTTGAGGGGCCCTGTGTTCAAAGCCTGTGAGTACTCAGTAGGCTGGTGGCTCTGAGAAGTGTGCAGGAAGGTCTGGTCCTTCTGCTGTAGTGCCTTATGAGAGGGGCCTTTGGGGGCTGCCCTAGTCTGTCCGGCTGGTCCTCTGTGTATAGTGCATTTGGCTTTTCTCCTTAGCAAAACTCTGAGTCTGTGAGAGCAATGATCTGTGTGCCTGGCTCCTGGCAACATTCTGGACTTGACAGATACTTAGTAAATACTCATCTAATTGAATATTAGGCTACATTTAAATGACATTCAAGGTAGGGTGTGGTTGGTGCATGCTCTTAATACCAGCATGGGGGAGCGGTGGTGGCGGTGGCTACGATGGGCCCATACATAAAGACAGGTAGATTTCTGAGTTTACCGAGTAAGTTCCGTGACATCCAGGCATATACATTGTGAGACCCTATTGACCTAGGGAGATGGGAGACACACAGAGGCAGAGATATACTTGTTTTAAACTCTCTACTTAATAAAGAATATAATATAGAGAGCCAGCCTTCCACATCTGTGAGTTCATGTGTTCCTGGAAAGTATTTAGAAAGAATGCATCTGTAATAATCTAGTGATGATTCAAGCACATAGGAGTACACGTGGAGGTCCTGTGCAAAACTGCACCTCCTTACGTAAAAGACTTTAGTGTCTTCAGGTTTTGGTGTCTTTGGGATTCCTTGAACCAGTTCCCTGCTTATGGCAAAAGACGACTGTGAAAAAACAAACAACGGCAGATGTACGTGCATACGTATTTGAGTGGAGACCCCACACACAGGTGGTGTCTGCTCTGGGCAGAGCTGTGAATCCATTGAGTGCTAGTTGGCCCAGGTTGTTCATGAAAAATACTGGGCTCAGCGAAGGGTGCTGACTGGCCAAATTGCAGCCTTGCTCACTGCATGAGAGTCACACAGCTTAGAAGGACAGAAGCAAAATTTGAAAAAAAAAAAATTCTTGACTTGTGAGCAGGCTGTGGCCAGCAAAGCATGCGGTATCTGGGATTCTTCAAGCCATGTTTTCTGAAGGGCAGGTAACCAGTTTGGGAAGGGGTGACTGGGGACTGGGTGGCCCTGACTCTGTGGGTCTCAAGGACAGCTGTCCTGAGCTTGTTCAGGTGGCATGGTGACTTCCTGCTGTCCTGGTTGTAAGATCAGTTGCAGTTATGCTAAAAAATTAAGCTGCCCCAGGGCTCAGGCTAGCCAGCAGTGCCCAGCTCATCCGGCCTCTGCTCTTGCTGGTATGCCCATCTCACTGTCCATCCCCGTGGACCCGTGAGCAACCTCAAACAGCAGCACACACCCCTGTCTTCTGGATAGCATCACATCATAGCCATCCTGTGCTCCCTCAGCTCCGGCCTCCATGCCTAGCAGGTGCCCTACGGTAGCCGCGGGGGACATGAGGAGAGCAGCTCCCTACAGAGGGCAGTGTCTTTCCTGTGGCTGAGAGGGCAAGCAGGCATGATCCTGGCAGGAGAGAGTGTGGCCTCTGAGATGCCTCTTCTCCTTTCTTGTTGTCTGGGCATTCTGCCTGGGGACAGAGCCAGGGCTACTGGAGGAGGCTGAGCTCGCACGCTACCTTTCCCCACACTCCCTGTTCTGACTTCACCAGGGACAAGCTTGAGCCTTCTCTGGACCTTGTCCCGTGAACCCTGGCTTTCCAAGATGTGGCTCTGTGGCAAAAGACCGTGCTAGCTAGAGAGACTCCCAGGTGTGCCCTGCCCTGCTACGTCAGACATGATTGCCACAGGCCACTGAGTGCTCTGAAGTTTGAGACGGACCCATGGAGAAATTCTTCCACCTGGACCCCCTGCTCTGAAGGCAGGATAATGCTGCCCATGTGAGCTCACCATAACTTTCTCCTGGGTAAAGTGCTAAGGTGCAAACAGCTGGGCTGGGCCTGTGTCCATGGGCTCTGAATGTAGCCACAGGCTAGGTAGAGGAAGTGGGGTTCACTTTAGGAACCCAGGGATCTAAGAGGCCACCAGGAGAACGAACAACTGATCTGGGAAGCAAGGTCTTCAGTGGGCTAACTCAGGAGCTAAATACCAGCATGGACCCCTGTGGAATTATTAGATGAAATAGCAAATGGATGAGGGGGAAGCAAAGTTAGTGCTTGTGATGACAACTTTTTCCCTCCTGGTTTTTCAGACAGAGTTTCTCTGTGTAACAGCCCTGGCTGTCCTGGAACCCGCTTTGTAGAGCAGGTTGGCCACAAACTTACAGAGATCCACTCGCCTCTGCCTCTTGAGTGCTGGGATTAAAGGTGTGTGCCACCACGCCTGGCAGCAACTTTTAAAATTTTTTAAAATTTTATTAATTTATTCAGATTACAACTAAATTGTTATCCCATCACTTGTATCCTCCCATTCCTCCCTCCCTCCCTCTTTAACCCTATTCCCCTCCCCTAGGTCTGTGACTGAGGGGGACCTCCTCCCCACTTCATGGACATAAACTATCAAGTCTCATCTTGGTAGCCTGATTATTCTTTCTTTGAGTGCCATTAGGCCTCCCCACCAAAAACAATTTTTTTTAATGTGATAAAAGCACACGAGACCCCTGGTGATACAAGTAAGGAGCCCTGCTTCTCTTAGCACACTGCTTTAAAGCAGCAAGTCTACGATGGCTCCTGGTTCTGGCTGGCAAGGGCTGAAACCCTCGCTGAAAAGTAGGGAGGCCACATCTGTATAGCAGGCTTCGTGGGCCAGCCAGGCATCTGGGCCTCATGGCAGCCTAAATGCCTCCGATTAGCACGTCGGGTGGGAAGAGGTGCTAAAAGGACTCCTTCCCGCCCCTTCCACTGGCGTATATTGAAGGGAGTTCAGTTATGAAACTATTAAAATGTTATTTTGATAATTAAGCCCACAGCTGTTGCGAGGGCGGCAGGGGCAGGCGTTGTGCAAGCGGCAGAAGGCATGATGCTCTCACGGGCTCCAGGAGGGAAGGAAAGCGGGCAGGGAGCGGTGAGGCGGGGGTGGAGGTGGGACCCTGGAAGGGCAGGGAGAGGGCTATGCCTCTCCTCAAGTCCTCCACTGCCTTAGGTGACTGCAGAGAACAGTTTCAACTTGGGAGACTCCCAGCTTTGGGTTTCTAGGTTTCCACGCAAACTCCAGAGAGGCAGCTGTGGGGACCCCCAAAGCCACTGGCGCTCCAAAGTGGGGGCCCAGGACCAGCGAGTCAGCTTTATTGAGAACCTTGTTAGAAAGGCCAACCTCAGGCCAACCCCAGACCTCTCGAGTGTGATGGCAAGTGTGAGGGTGGCAAAGAGTGTTGTGCACTCAAGATCAGTAGCAACCGCCCTGAGTGTTGTCCCCTCGGCAAGTGGGGCTCAGCTCGCCTGGCTTCCTTGGAGGAGAGCCTGGCTGGATACGAGAGGTATGGAAGGGTGTAGAGATGGCTGGTGAATGCCACAGCAGGCTCCTAGGCGGGTCTTGGCTCTTCGTTGTACCAGATGACAAGGAGGAAGGAGCCCGTAGGTGACGGGAGCTTGTCGAAGCGTACATAGCGAGTCACACCAAAAACTGGGGTCAGTCGTCAGTCTAATAAAATGATTGGAAAGTCATGACTGTGCTCTTTCTGGACCTTGAGGGCAGGGCTGGGCGAGGTGAAGTAAGACAGAACGTAAACTTAGAATGAGCCTTCGGGCATCCTCTGATGACGTTCTCTGGGGTCAGCACCCCTCCACCTTCGCACCCCTCCATCCTCGCTCACAATCCAGCATGTCCGATGTCTCCTGCTCGCTTCCATTCCGTTCATCCCATCCGTCACTCAGGATCTGTTGACATGTCCCTCTAGCCGTCTACCTATTAAGTATGCCATCCACATGTCCACCCGTCAGCTAAACAACCAAAATAATGTCTCTTCATATTTTAGCTCACAAAGAGCCCACATATGCTAACCCTGACCAGATAAGCTGGCAGATTCTCCAATCTACTAGGCCATGACAGTTGAGGCTCCGCCTGGAACAGCCTTCCCTTACCTCTCATTGCCAGTGTTTCCTCTCAACATGCATCCCGGGGAAGTTTTGTGTCTCCTCACCTTTGCACTGCCGCCACATCTGCCCATACCGTCAGCACACTTCCTCCGAGCCCTGGTAGCGGCTGCCTGTAACCGCTACAGTCCAGCAGACTCAATCCAAGTACAAGTGTAGTTGTGGGTCATGCCTCTTCTCAGAAGACCCCAGTTGGCTCCCCTGTCTGAGGCAGCAAACCCAAAGCTTTGCCACCCTATCTAGTGCCTTCTGTGTTTGCTCCCGTTTACCTGTCGGTGGAGGGATCCCGGTTTCTAGCCTTAGTGGGTTCTTTGTTGCTTCCACACTTTTAGCTTTGTACACATGCTGCTTCAGTCTAGACCACCAATACCTAGAGCTCCTCCTGCTCTGCTGGGACCCACTCACCCTCCGTGGCCCAGGTCCAGTGCCTCAATGTATCACTCATGCAACCATTGTCTTCCTGGCATGGGACACCCCTCTGAAGGACACTGTGTGTCCCTTGGCTTATCTCATCATCGGTGTGCCTCAGGTTTGCGAGGCTCATGCTCACAGTGAACCGGAAGCTGGTCTGTGTCCCCTTCCCATGGGCCACTGCACAATGTGTGGCACACAGTAGGTGTGGTTTCTGAAGCGGACAAGCTTGTGTCTTCAATGTATGTCATTACGGAGCAGCCTAGATATGCTCCTTGGAGTAGGACTGAGATAAAAGGCCTGAACTAGCCAGGAGAGGTTGTGAATGCCTTAAACCCTAGCATTTCTGCAGTGGAGACAGGAGGATCTTTGTTAGTTCAAGGCCAGCCTTGTCCACATAGCAAGATCTGGGACAGCCTAAACTATTGTTCCTGTTGGGGCATAGGGCACGGGGCTTATGGCAAATGTTTAGTCAATGCCCCATGAATGAAAGCATCTGCCCTCTGCCTTAAATGTTGCAATTACAAAATGAGTGTGGTATCAGAAGTTCCATTGGGTGGTGCCATAGAGGGCACAGATGCCCATTCTCTGTGCCTATGTGGCGGCCGGGGCTGCAGTGGGCAGCAGCTGTGCTGTACTTATTTCTGAGTACCCTGCGCAATCCACAGAGCCTGGCATCTCTCTTCTCTTCTAGCACTGGCTCTGGTTCCATGCTGCCAGTCTGCACCCTGTGAAGGCTTCCAAGTGGCCCTCTGATGGTGTTTCCCCAGACCAGGGGGCTTTAGCGTCTCCTCCTCTCACCTAGGTGGAGACCCTCAGTGTAGCTCATGAGGCCTCGCACACTTGTCAGACCTGAAGCCGCATCCTCTCTCACATGCCTCTCTTTGTACCTGCAGCTACAGGCCACTGGCTGTGCTCTCTCTGCCCCAGCACCATCCCCGTGATCTCCACCTCCACCTGCTGTCTCACACCGATTTACTCGGACTCTGGGCCTGAGGAAGTCCTACCAGGCATGTCTTTCCCCCCCCTGGGCCTCTAGGCCTCAGGCTGCCCCTAAGGCCACAGGGTTTCCAGATAGTGCCTGCTTGCTGGCCTCACAGATCAGACTGGCAGCTCCTGGCAGGCAGGTGTTTCCTGAGTGATTGAAAAGATGCAGAGTGCCCCCCCCCCCGCCACATACATGTATTGGATGAGTAAAGGAGAGACACGCACACCATGCCTTGCTAGTAGGCGCACAGGCTAAGCACCTTGCTGGAAAGCTCTGGCCCTTGGCTCTTGGGGTGAAGTCCAAGAGGGGTCCAGTCCAGGGAGACTGACCACCTGTCCACCCATCCTTGACATCTTCCGGCTCTTTCCCGTCAGCTTCAGGACATCAAAGCCAGGCTCTGTCGCTGTGGCATGCCGTCCTTGCTCCTGTTGAGGGAACGGGGTAGGAAGGGTGCATGGGAGCGAGGCTGCTGATGGTGTTGAGGAGAAGTGGAGAGTGTTCTGGTAAGGGAAGGCAGCGGGCCCTGCCAGTCTCCGGACCTTGCTGTCGCAACTGTTCCCATAAGAGTTCTTTCAACTTCATAGTCCAGTCCAACCCTACCCTGGGACCATCTGACACATCTGTCTACCAATTTGCAAAACATTCTATAGCAATTAAACCTGTGTCAGAATTCAGTTGAATTGGTGGGGAAAGTTTGTGGGGATATACTCACAAGTGTCTTGGAGAATACTGTGGCAAACCGTTTCATGTGTCATTAATAGGCACATTAAAAAGCTAGTCTGAAGCTAGCGTTTGACTTTCCACGAGCTTTAAAAAAAGGAAAGGAAAAGAGTGTTAAATGGCTTCTACATTTGTGCACAAAGACAGCCTGGTTTGTTGGAACCACTGTGGGCTCTGAAGTCTATAGATCTGGGACCATGATGGCTTTTCTGAGCCTCAAACATCTTACTTGTAAAATGAGGAAAGCAATACCCACCACATGGAGTTCCCTGGAGGACTGAAGAACTGGCACAAAGTCCAAGCACACAGTAGGCCTCATCAGAGGATACAAGGCCTGGTTACTTGTCCTATATCCGTCAGAGCCCATACTGCAAGGCCGATCTGTGTGCAGTACATCTCAAGGCTTTTTTTTTTCTTGGCTAACCTAGCTATCAGGTGCTGGGATCAGGGATCCAGAGCTCAGCCCAGCAGACTAAGCAGAAGCAGGGGGGCCAAGCATCTGACTCCTGGTCCTGGTCCTGGTTCCGGTGGCCTGGCCTCAAGTCCTGCTTTGCCACTCAGCAGCTCTGGAGTCCTCTGACAGTTGTGTAAGCTGTGGCTACATCAATTTCATCCCCATAAAATGGAGATGCTCCTGGAGCTGCTGCAGGGATTGAAGTGTGTCCCAGACCTTACAGTGGCTGACTCATCGTGACGCTCCCTAGCCTGCCCACTCCGGAGATCCATTCACTTGAAGCATATGAGAGCTGTCAGTTGTCTTCTCCCAGTGCCTGGCTGCCTGGGCTGGAGATACCTACAACACCCCTCTGGCCATAGCAGTTACCATTTTTGGGTGTGTCTGCTTCGATGGGAAGTCAGAGGCTGCGCTTGGCCTCTGGGCCACAGCTGCTGCAGCAGCCCCATTGGATCACTTCTTTCCTATGGGTGAAGAAGCTGAGGCTCTTAAAATTACTGCTTGCTGTCTCTCTGCCCCACCTGTGTTTTGCCTGAGAGCCTAACCTGTTTGACCAATAAAAGGCCTTCATACCTGGGCAAGGAAAATGGGATAGGTGTGGCTAAGGTTCCAAGGTGGGGGGGGGTCAGGAGGGGCGAGGAGACAGAATCCTGGAGGAAGAGAAACTGGAGGAGAAAGGACGAGAAGAAGGTTGCCATGGCTTAGAAGGAGGAGAAGCATGTGGCTGGCGTGGATGGAGGATTTGGCCCAGATGAAGAACATTAGCAAGTATATGGGATTATAGGTGGGAAGTAGCTTGATAGAAATTATTAGAAGCAGATGGCGGGGATTGGGGCAGGGATCCCATACTTGCCCCACTATAGAAAGTACTTCAGGGGACTGATATCTGCCCTTCCTCAAGTTAACTAAGGTTTAAAATATAACAAGTGTCTGTGTCTTGCTTGATTGCTAGAGGGTTATATACTGCCATAATAATAATTATAGGCCTGATAGTAAACATTTAGGCCATACTGGAAAATTAAAAACAAATGGCGCCCAACATGGGGCAATTATTAGGTAATACTGATAATTTAACAATATCACAGGCGAGGCTGGATGGACAGCAAGAAAGTCACAGGAAAACGTGCCCAGGCATCTGCTCTGGGCAAACCAGCTGCAGTTCTCAGGCCTAATGGGACTGTCCATGAACTTGGAAGTTCTACACGGTATTTTCCATGGGGGCTGTATGCCTCTCATGAACTCTTTTCCAGGGCCTATGAAAGGCTAATGTCCCCTGCTGGTGCTCTGTAAAAGAAAGGAAAATGACTTGTAAGCTGTTGCCACCAGGCAAAGAAAGATGGCCACCTGAGGAAAGATGATGGTGGACACTGGTGGAAGTTCCCTGCTGCCAAGGATCTCCCTTGTGCTTCTGGACAATAGCTATCCAATGCCAGTAGATTTGCTGAGCTTAGGAGAGGCTACCAGGGACAGGGATGGGGAAGTGGGGGGGGGGCGAGTTGGGGGACGGCTGTAGCCCTGGGTGGATCTATAACATCTACCCAGGCAAGGAGCATCGTGTGTGTGTGTGTGTGTGTGTGTGTGTGTGTGTGTGTGTGTGTGTGTGCACGCGCGCGCGCCTTTGTTCAGTCCAGTGCTACAGTAAATACTTTTGTGTAAGAGAGCAGTTGAAAGGAGACAGATGGGCAGATGGAGTATTAGAGGCCAAATTCTACCTGGGAAGAGGTGAAGGTGTTAAACCTTACCAGGACTATAAGAGCCCACATTGCTGTAAAGAGACCCCAGAAACAAAAGGGTTGTCTCCCTGGTTCCTCAAATGGGCGTCTCAGCCAAGTCTATAGGCAGCCCTGTTCTCCCTCTCTTTAGCTTTGCCAAGTTTGTCTCTTGTCCTAGAAAAAGCGGTCCTATAGGTCCACATCTTGCTGGTTTGGCAACCCCAGGGACGAAACAACCTTTAAGCTAAGACTGGTTTTGTTTGGCCATACCTGGTCATGTGTTCATCTCTGGACCAATCATCTTTTTCCCTAGAGACATGGACTGTTGCCATTGGCCAAGCCTGTAAGGTAAACCTTGGGTTCATTCTCCTGGAAAAGAAGGAGAATGCCCTGGCATGCCCATCTTATCTGGATGTCCCTGTCAAATGATGTGGTGGCAGGTGGCCACCCCGGAAGTCTGGATCCACCATTAGAGGGTTCTTCTGGACCGAGGAATGATAAATCCTAGGGGTCAGCATATGGTGGGAAGGGGTTTTCCTAAGCTCTCCTGGGGCTCACGTCCTTGAGCCTGGTCTGCATGGCCATACTTGGTACTTTTCCTATGAATACTAGGCCCTTTTTCCTGCCTCTACTTCCCCCGTGAGTTCACTGGAGCAGATCTGCTCTGAGGCTGCCTTGAGTTCCACAGGAAAGAGCAAAACTGACTGGGTGGCAGGCTTGCTTGGGGTGAGAGACCTTTTTGTTTTATTTTATTTTTATTTTGTTAATTTATTCAGATTACAACTTAATTGTTATCCCATCACTTGTATCCTCCTGTTCCTCCCTCCTTCCCTCTCTCTTTCACCCTATTCCCCTCCCCTAGGTCTAAGACCGAGGGGGACCTCTTCCCCAACTATATGGTCATAGGCTATCAAGTCTCATCTTGGTAGCCTGCTTATTCTTTCTTTGAGTGCCACCAGGCCTCCCCACCAAGGAGAGGTGGTCAAATATGGGACACCAGAGTTCATGTCAGAGTCAGTCCACGCTCTCCACATAACTGTGGAGAATGTCCTGTCCATTGGATAGATCAGAGTATGCGTTCGATGTTTACTGCTTGTGTTGTTCCTGGTTAGTGCAGTAGTTTGAGCAGACCGCCCCCCCCCCCGGGCCCCAATCCACCCATCACAATGTTCTTCTTGTAGGTTTCTAGGACCCTCTGGGTCCTTCCATTTCCCCATCTCCTATATTTCTCTTACCTATATGTCCTTACCTCTGAGGATTCAAAAAGATAAAAGGCAAATATGGAGGGTACTACAACATGGCTCCATTTCTTTCGGTCCCAGTGAGGCTTCCCAGATCGGTGTTTCTGTCATCTGTGGTTGCTGCCAGAGGCGTCAGGACACTTGGCTTCCATTTTAGGACCAAGGCCTCTCTCTTCTAAGGAACTAGCTGAGTTTTGGGCACTGGCTGGGCTCCTCCAGCTGTGGACTTCCCTGAACACCCTCCCTCACTTGTAGTTCCTGCCTTCCCAGGTGCCCCTCAACTATGGCCGCAGCAGCCTCCGCCTCTGCCTCCCGCCTCCTGGCACTGGCCGCTGAGCCTTAGCTTCCCTTCTCACTGGCTGTGCGTCAGCACAGTGATCATTTTCAGATTTACAAGCATTAACTATTTTAATTTAATGCCTTGGCTCTCTTGTAATTCATGCACTTAATTATATGATAATTACTCAAATGAAAGAGATACAGCTGCTGCCATATCAACTCTGAAGACTGGATTTTGAGGTAGACTGTTTTGAGGAGGTGCTCAACCTGTACCCTTCCAGAGTCCGTCCCCCACCCCCCTTTTTAATGTGGGCTCTAGAGTCTGGAACAGTGCTTTCCCTGCCTCCTAGGGCTGGGGTCTGACTGTATACGCCCATCCACTCCAGGAGTTGGATGTGGAAAGGTCCTGCTGGGCAACCAGGGTCTTACAAGTGCCAGTCTAGAAGCAGAAATGTGACGGGCACTGAGCAGTCAGGGAGGCACATGGGCTTTGGGGGAGGGCAGAAGAGCCCCTTTCCAGGGGAGGAGCCTGTGTGAGAACCTCACTGAGTAGGTGGTGGAGCCCCGAAGTGTGTCCCATTTATAATGGAGGCCTGTGGGTGATGGGTAGTTCAGCCCTGGAAACTGACCTGAGCCATGGAACTTGGCCTTCTCCTCATTTCCCACTCAGAGGCCCCGGAGTGTGGTTAGGGGAAGATTGAGCTGGTAAAGAGAAGATTGAAGGGGTGCTACAGCTAACCCTTGAGTTGCTGTCATAAAACTCTCCGGCAAAAGCACCTTAGGGGTAAGAACAGAGTTAGTTTGGCTTATACTTCCGGGTAATAATCAGTCACTGAGGGAACTCAAGGCAGGCT